>NC_084520.1:16579311-17278061 GCF_024500385.1 Phyllopteryx taeniolatus | reverse complement strand
AGAAAAATCATACTAATAAAATAAGTCATAATACGTGAGAATGATGTTAAGTCAGAGACAAAGGTGTAAATAAAAACAACAACAGAGTAATAAAAAGAAATACATCGGTGCCTTGGGATACAAGTTTAATACATTCTGTGACCATGCTTTTATCTCAAAAAAATTTCCCCATCAAATTGAATGGAAATGCCATTAATCTGTTCCTCTACCCAACCCCCAAACCACCACAATTTTCTACACCTTTTTAATAAAGAAATAGCAGTAAATTGTAAAATATAGTCATAAAAACATAATGCTGGAGAATGTAAAGATTTGAACTAGTTTTATGAAGTGTTGTAGCACTCGAGACCGATCGCAAGACCACATTTTGAAGGTCTTGGTCTTGTCTCACTCGGCTCCCAAAAGTCTCGATCTTGTCTTGGTGTCGGACTGGCCGGGACCCGGGTTGTGATCTGCTTTTTTTCAACTTCATGAATGTGATCATAAGGAGAAGCACATGGTGAAACAACAAATGCCTTCAATTCATGTGTTCCAAACCCCCCCACCACCTCCGTAATCACTGCAACCTTCCCGGTGTTGTGACTAATGGACACGTTTTGTCTCGGTCTTGGTCTTGACTCTCAGTGAGTTCTGGTCTTGGATTGACTGTAAAAGAAAGAACAAATAAACCCACGAATGGATAACTTAAAATAAGTCAATCTAATCAAATCAAACTCTTACAACAAGTTAGCTGAAGGACATTTGAATTTCCTGTTCTTCTCATTGTGAAGGTTTCTCTTCCTTTGACCCTGAAGTAGCTAAATATTTTTCTGCTTGAGTATATGTTCAACGTTAAAATATCTGCTGACAAAGAAGTGTTTGTTTTGTCATTTTCACTTTCTGTTGTGGCCTCGGATATCCATCCATCCATTTTCTGTAGCGCTTCTCCTCAGGCGGGTCGCGGGCGTGCTGGAGCCTATCCCAGCTATCTTGACACACCCTGAACTGGTCGCCAGCCAATCGCAGGGCCGTGGATAGGTTCATTCGAACTTACTGGGATGTTGATTTTTCTTATAGCACCCCCACTATGAATAAACCAAAGAATGTTTGAATAAACTGGAAGGACTGTTTGAAAGTTCTGGCAATATCATGGATTCTGACAGACAGGCGATATCGAATTGGAATTGAATCTAAAATTGAATCAGAAATTGAATCCAGAATGGGATCCGAAATTGGAAAGTGAATTGAAAGGAAAATCGAGGGATCGACTGATTCACTGACAATTGCGAGTTGAGTGTTTCATATGTGTCTGATGAACAATTTTTGTATTTCTATTGAACTGCGAGCTGTCAACTGAATTTGCCCGTATGAGATAAAAGGTTTCAACATCTGAATCACAGTGAATTGGAAATTGAATCAGAAGTCAAATCAAAACTCAAAAGATAATTTGAGTGCGAATTTGAATCAGAAATCGGATCGGGAGTGAAATAGGAAATCGAATGGGGAATTGAATTGGTAGATTTTACACCAAGTGCACGGTAACAGATTCAAATCAGAAATTGAATTGGAAATTGAATCAGAAATCACATCGAATTGAATCCGCAATCAAATCCTATTGAATGGAAATCTCGCAATCTGTCACCCTGCACTTGATGTTGAAAAAACGATTTAGGGATGGACAGGCAGGCCTTTCGGATCCGTGTGTTTTGTTGCCATGGCAAATATCAAACGAAAGCAATGAAAGCGCGACAATATGTTCCGCTTCTTAAGAACATCGCTGGCCAAATGAATGCACAGAAGATGAACTACTAGAGGGTGAGAGCGGAGGTGCGGCGCTTTCGTGACTCGCCAGCCGAGCTGCCACATCGCTTCCCTTTCGTGGTGTCTTGCCAGCCAACAAAGGCCCCCTTACGCGCACGCCAATAACTACGAGGCGTCACACACAGCCGCGGCGACAATGTGTAAATATATCTTCAAATGTGTCCTCGTGTTGTGTTTTTTTCCCCCCCTTCTCCTCCAACACCCGCCACCACCATTGGCACCTTTTGCGGGGGCTGTTGTCATGAAGCGCCGTTCCCGCCGCCGCCTGATCAATATGTGTTCTCTTCTTCTTTCCTTTCAGAGGAGAAGACGCAGCTGGTTCTAAATGTCGACAAACAGCTTGAAGAAGTCAGAGAGTTGGTACGTCTTTGATGGCTCATTTCCATTTCCTAAATAACGAATTGGGAAGGAGTGTCAGTGTGGAGCGTCAAGTGCGGAGGAGGCTCCCACTTTTGCGTGATTACTCACCCGCTAATGTTCTGGTTGTTTAGTTTTTTTTACGTGACACCCGCCGTGACACATTTCAAGCCGTTATCTCCGAGCGGGAGTCGTCATGCAAACAAGCTCGACAAGAGACAAATTGTCTCGTTATGTCACGGCGATTAGTCAAAACAGCCGCCTTAGCCACGCATCAAATGCACTTGCACCTCATCTCGATGGATTTTTGTGTACGTTCTCGTCTGTCACAACTTTCATCATCTGAAGATGAGTGACGCCACTTTGTCATCTACATGGGAGCACGCTTAATTAACAGCACGGCAGTTTTGTCATTTGGTGAAGTTGACTATTTTCAGAGCTGTCTTGTTTATGCCATGCCACATGTAAATATAAGCATACTGACGAGTACAAAGATGTACAGTACTGCTTTGAGTTCAGGGAATTTTACAAGTTGGAAACTTTCCATGGGAATTAGCGAGAATTTATGGGAATAAACCGGGAATCTACTAAATTGACGATTGGCTCTGAAACCATTCACTGCCAGCCGTTTTCCAACTACAGTTGCCCATATTGCCAGCACTTTTCAAAGTAGAGTTTGCCAGCTGTTTTAGAGCATTTTGACTGCTATTTCCAGACCCACATGACATTGTGTGCTGCGACCATGTAAACACCAAACCTACCAAAAGAAAGACTGGAGTCTCCATATACAAACTCTGTTTGAGTGTGAGGTGCATCAAGTTGTCCAACTTCCATTTCTCTCCCTCAAAATCGATGTGACAAGCCGAGATGTACCGCCTAATCTTTATCTTCTACCCCAAAAGCTGTGCTGATGTCAAATCCAAAGTGATGCAACTCCGCCGTCTACAGGGATTTGTTAGTCATTACAGTGGTTCACCATTTTGGTGCAAAAAAATGAGAGATTTTATTTTAAGGCCCCCAAAATGTGAAGGTGACGTATTCACTTTAGAGGTGTTTTGTCAGTTGGAGCAGATGGACCTGGAGGTGCGGGAGATCCCCGTCCAGAGCCGAGCCATGTACAACAGCCGCCTGAAGAGCTACAAGCAGGAGGTGGACAAGCTGGAGAAGGACTTTGTAAGTACTCTTGGCGCTCGTTAGAACGGAACAGTTACAAACTGACAGGAAACCATGAGAAAATCAAGTTTGTCACGATATTTCGTTCAAACGGGGCAATTTTTCAGTTTGAAAAATGTTGTCGCTATCATTTGAAGGACGGTTAGTGAATTAGATTTTTTTTGTCCTCAATAAACTAAAATGTATGTTTGGTACTAAATTCCCATGAGAACATCAACCCGAGCAACACATCTGTCCTAAAAACACCCCAGCAATGCTAAGATTTATTAATGTGTTTTTGTGCAACTAAACGGGTATGTTTTTGCTTGAAATACTACTAAATTCACTTAAAGGCCAGCAATTTGAGTATTATTACTATTCACCAAAAAATACCATTTACTGTCATTTGGATGCTAGTAGCTAATTAGTCAATATCTAAATGTGTGTTTTTTTTTTACAAAATCCTACTAAATAATGAAAACAGGAAATGCAACTACGATTTACAGAAATACTAACATTTACCATCATTTGAAAGCCCATTAGTCAACCCCCCTCTCCCCAAAACACTTTCATAATAAACCCTGAAAATGTGTTGATATCCTACTAAAAATGTTTTGTACAAAATGCTACTAAATCATTGCGAAAACAGCAACTTCAGTCACTGCTGCTCTAAAAAGGCCACAGAAATGCTAACGTTTACCATCATTTGATAGCCGATGAGTTAAATAAACAAAACAAAACATGTTTTCAATAAACCGTGAAACTATGTCGATATCCTACTAAAAATGTGTTTTGCACAAAATCCTACCAATACAGAACATCATCTTGAGTATTGCGTCTATTGTAAAAACGTCACATGCTAACATTTACTGTCCTTTGCAAGCGAGTAAGTATCAACACATTTTTCAAAGAAACATGTTTGTCAGCATCCTATCAAAGATGTATGATTTTTTTATTTTTTTTTTGTACAAAATCCACTAAATGCTACAGATAAGCGCAGTCTTGCACTCCCAGACACCACACGGCATCCAAAAGGTGGAATTTTACTGCCTTAGCTTCCAGCTGTTCTCTTACGGGGGAAAAAAAAACAAAACATCCTAAAAAGTTCAATACAACTGAGCTGTACATTGATAGGGATTCTTTCCTGTAGCACTAGAGGGAGCCTGAGTACCACACTTTGAGAATGACTGACATAAAGGGAATCATGAACCCCCACTGCCCTCCCCCGAATGGATGCGGTTTGCCCACAGAGGCAGAGAAAACTGGCGCCTCTCAACCGCCGCTTTGATCGAGCAAAGAGGAGGCCGAACGTCGGCTTAATCTCATCAAATTTATCGGGTAAACAGAGACCGGCGTGTTCAAAGGAGCCTGTCGGTGTGTCCCAGCGGGGACGGCGGGGGTCCGCAGATGTCTGCTGCGTCTCAGAACACTCCAACATTCTTTTTTTTTTTTTTTTTTTTGCTTTTAAAATGATCAGGTGTCAAGACTGGGATATCTTTTGACATCTAATTGCAATGAGATGGCAGCCATAGACTCTTCTAATGTGTATATATAATCGCTATTTGTTTTTTTTTAACCGGGAAAACAAAACAAAAAATGTCAGAACTACATTAATAATGATAATAATAGTGTATATCAACGCATTTATTTATTTTTTTATTCTGGAAAAAAAATTGATTAAAAATTAACGGAGATATGATATACAGTACTGTACTAATTATATAAGGATTTTTTTTAAATGCATTTATTTGACGGTGTTATTTTAATCCAAAACAAACACTGAAGAAATCTTATTTTGGGGATGAAATTGCATTGTAATATAAACAATTTGATTGTATTCAACCTATCACCCTAATGAGGAAAAGTGGTTCAGAAAATAGATTTTCCTAGTGAAGATAAGCGGAACGGAAGCTGAATGAATGAATAATTTTAATCTATTCTAGTCATACATAACTTGTGTTAGACAAAGTATGTGAAACCTTACAAAGCAAGCAATTCTTTGTAGCTGCTAGTGTGGTCGTTCCTCTGCTTTTCCAGCAGATGGCGACATTGCTCCAAGAATCTTTCGCCCGTTGGCCGGTTCATGACAAGGACAATGTTGGGCTCCATTTACCAAATTACTCTGGCCCTTTTTTGATGTCTGATCATAAAATACATCCTCTTATTGCTTTGCTTGATCTCCCTCCTTTTGTAAGCCCGACGTGAAAATAACGTTACGTAAATGTCCTTGCGGGAGATCATTTTCCTTCAATTATTCCTGCACTTTTAACCGATGATCAAAATGACATTGGGTTCATATGTTTGAGTATAAAGCATCTTTTACAGTGGCACCTTGACTTACGAGGTTAATTTGTTCCGTGACCATGCTTGCAATCTCAAATCAACTTTACCGGTTGAAATGAATGGGAACGCCATAAATCCATTTTAGGACCCCCTGTCCCCAAAAAAACAAAAACTGTCCTTTTTTCATTTATATATTTATCAGCTTCTCTATCTTTTCTTGGATAGAGGTCCACAGTTTAGAAATTATTTCAATACCCTTGCCTGGCATCTTAGTGTTAGGGTTACTCCTGCCTCAGTATAGCACGTATCATGCAAGTACGCCGCTTGTACTGATTTCAAACTTTCATTTAAAGGACATCATCTGATTCCTCTTCTCAGCCCAAACTTTCTTTGGACCATAGTTAGAAAAAAGAAATTTGAACAAATACATGCACAAAAAAAAAAAAAAAAAAAAAAAAAAAACCAGAAAATGTGAGCACAAAACACAACATATAGCTAGCTGTACTTTCGCAGCCAGGTGACCACATGAACTGATTGTGGCCGGATGTTGTGAAGTTGGCTGCAGTCATGGAAAAAACTTTTTGGGACCATCTAAACGTGCATGTTTGGACAAGTATAATGACGACAACAAAAATAGCCCATAAGAGTTTAAGAGCTGATATCTAGCATGATACAAAACAAAATCACTGGGAATACAATGAGGCTTAGCATGTCAAATAGGACATAAAGTATTATAGAAACGGGTGCATTTTTCTCGTGTTCGAAGTATTGTTCAGATCATATACCTTAAGTGGTACCAGGCATTCAAATCAACAAGAAACTGAAGAAAACAACGGAATAATCATTTTTTTCCCTCACCGTATACTTGATTGGTTTTGTTTCACACATTTTTGTCCCGTAGTGCCCCCAAGTGGCCCCAAAAAAACTTAACTTGACAAGCAAATAGTAAACGTTCTTCTTTTTGTATTTGTGAATCCTTGACTCTGACGAAGGTTGATTGGCAGTCATTAAACATGAAACCGTGAGGAATCTTATTGATGGATACCGCCGAAGTGGGAAATGGGGGCCCGCCAACGGTCAAGGCAGTGTCGGCGTGAGAAGCGGGGCACAATTTTCCCTCTCACAATAAGTGGAGGGATTTTATTGATCACCTCGCAGCGAAAGTCCCCTTTTTGAGCGTGATACCATTTCATTCAGACACTTCTTTTCAATCCGACGTCATTATTGGCCGTACGTTGTCTAAGCCACATTGTGTGAGTTTATTATATGATGGCCGCCGTTCGCCATCGCGATAACCCCCCCCCCCCCCCCCCCCCCCCGACTCCCACTTCCTTACCTACTTCACTTCAATGAGGCCTCAGTCGCATTCTGTGCGTCATTATGCTCACTTATCCCTTTCCTCACTTCTGTTGTTTTGCGTTTCAGTCACGGTCAAGTGGGATCTGTGACTGTGTCTTTTCATTTTTAAATAAAAAAAGAAGATAGAACGCCTTCCAGTGTCCGCCCTGGGAGGTAATTAATGCCTTTCCAAAGCCCAACCTTGAAATACGGAACACTTTATTTGCCAGATAGACGGATGAGGTGAATAGAATGTTAGCGCAGATTCCCCCCACTCTCTTTTTGTATTCTTTTCTTTTTTTTTCCCACTGTCAGTTGCATCCGTGACCTTCTAGAAATAACTTCGGCTTTCAAACGGGCCAGATAACACGCGATCTGTGTTTATTGGAAACCCCCCCCCCCCCCCATTCTGCAAATGGTCACAAACAAGATCAGTTAACTATAAACCGGACGCAGGTGCATGTTCCTCGCAGAGTAAAGGTAACGTGTCATAACGGTGGTAATTGCTGTGTGAAGGAGCTAATGAATAGTCAGCCCCCTTTCACGCTGCCTGTAAAAGATTTTTCTTCCGAGTGTCGCTGCTCTGTATAAACAGGGACTGACGCGAAATAGGATAACAGCTTATGCGGTACGACAGAGATCCTGAAGTTTATTTGAGGGAGGCATTCATTTTTCCTAAGTGGATGACACACCCAGCCTTAACTTTTTGAGGAATTACGTTACCATTGTGAAAGTGCAAAAAAGTTGCTATAGTATGCTACTTCGCTGAGTTTTGTGGAGTTATTTTTCCCCTCGAAGTGAAATGGAACACGTCTATTCGAGGGAGGCATTTATTTTTCTGATGTTGATGACACATCTGGCCTCCAGCTATTTGAGGAAATGCAGTATCCGAGTGCAGTGTGCTACTTTGAATAATTCATCTTTTTTTTCCTGATGGGGAAAGGGGCAACATTTACTTGAGGGAGGTGTGTATTTTTCTAAAGTGGTCCCGGCCAGTGCCATTTGAGGAAATGCTATATCAAATGATGGGTTTGCTATGTTGTTGTGGTGCTTTTAGTTTTGCATACAAGTATTTTTTTCCTGACGGAAAAACACATTTATTTGTTTATTTTGCTAATGTGGATGACGTACTCGACTGTAGCTATTTGAGAAAACGCGATATCTGTGTACAAGATGCCACGTAGCATTTTGAAAGTTCAAACAGTCCTTGCAACATCCAACTTAGCTGAGTTAGCTGAATCTAAGTATGTTTGTGAACGTGGAAGAAAGTCTTTGCAATATCTCACTTCGATAAGTTCTTTATAAAACCTTTTTTCCCTGAATGGGGAACGGGAACCCTTTATTTGAGGGAGGTTTTTATTTTTCCCACGTGGAACTGGCCCTTACTTTTTGATGAAATGTGGTATTTGATTGCAGGTTTGTCAGGTTGCTGTGGCGGCAATAGCCCACTTGGCTGAGTTCTGGAAAGTAAAAGTGTTTTTTATCCTGATGAAAAAATAGAGATGTTTATTTGTCTTATGGGCATGACGCAACCAGTCGGAGCGATTTGAGGAAATGGCAATAGCCCACTTTGCCAGGTTCTGTTTAATAGGCACAGGCGGATCAGTGCTCCGATGCGGCCATTTTGCGGAATCTTTGCATAAAGCATTTTGCGGGAACGCAGTGCGAAAGAGGCTAAGGACTCTGTTTTCTAAAACCGCAGAGCTATTTTTTCAGATCGATCCCTTATGGGGAATGAATGAATATTTCTGTAATTTTTATATATTTTTTCCTCTCCCCTAACATGACACATAAATTATACCCGACTTTGGGCTGACCTCTGTACTTTTACAATTTTTTTTTTGAGGTTCCCATTTAGTGCACGAGCTGTGTTATTTAGTCCTCGTTCACAAAGCCACACTCTTGAGATGTCGGCGCGTAGCGTTCTGTGCTCGTCGGTTATTTAAGGCATGAATATTCACATGTGTTTTTTAATTAGCGGTCGGGGACGAGTCAAGGTTGCGGAGGCTTGACCGGAAAACGGAAAGTTTTGAATGTCATTTTTAAAATGACTATTCTTTTTTAAAAGCTGTGATGTCGTCAGTGCACCATTACACAGTCGCATTGTTGTAATCCGTCACGAAGGCCTCTCCTCGTTTTGACCTCGCCTGTCGTCAAACAGCGACAGACATGACAGAGCGACACGACTTGCCGCTTTAAAGCCCCCCCCGCGCCCGCCATGCTTGCTTGTTCTAATTCGGCTGAGGAGCCAAAGCAGATTGACTCTTTTCATGCTTCCAGCAGCCCCATCAGTGACAGCAAAGTCTGAGCACTCGCTGCGCGCCATGAAAAGCGAGGCGAGATTTAAGATGTAAACAAATGGATCTTGTTGTCGAACACTTCCGTCCTTTCCCTTTTTCACGGATTTGTCGCGTCGGGTGCTCGTCCTTACCACTGCCCGAGTTTGCGGATAAGCCCCTTTTTCTCCGCCCCGTTCGTTTTGAATCCATTTATTTTAGCGGGATTTTAGAGTTGAACGGTAGCAGAGGGTCAAAGCAGGCTTGAAGGACGGTGTCACACAAAGAACTGCGCGGTGCCTTGTTGCTTCAGCACATTTTCAACGTTGGAAATGATGTCCATGGTAATGAACTATCACTCAAACAAAATGTTTGAGGCAACCATTTAATATTCTTCACAAATAATATTAGTGATGTCGATTTTTATAGTGCGTTTCAAGTGACACAAAAACGCTGAACTGAGTACAGATAATGTCAACAAAAAGAAAAAAGTTGTGTATTTTCCAGAAAAAAGGTAAAAAAAAAAATGTAAAAAGTATTTTTTAGATAAAGAAATTATTTGTTGAGGAAAAAAAGTGTAGATTTCTATCCATCCATCCATTTGCTGTACCGCTTATCCTCACTGGGGTCGCTGCAGCCTATCCCAGCTGTCTTCGGGCGAGAGCCGGGGTACACCCTAAATCGGTCGCCGGCCAATCGCAGGGCACATAGAAACGAACAACCATCCACTCTCACATTCACACCTACGGGCAATTTAGAGTTGTCAATTAATCTACCATGCATGTTTTTGGGATGTGGGAGGAAACCGAGTACCCGGAGAAAAGCCACGCAGGCACGGGGAGAACATGCAAACTCCACACAGGCGGGGCCGGGGATTTGAACGCCGGTCCTCAGAACCCTGAGGCAGATATTCTAACAAGTCACGCGCCGTGCCGAAAAAGTTAGATATTTTGAAACCAAAAGTCATATTTTTAAGATAAAGTCGTGATTTTTAGATGATAATAATAAAAGGCACAACTCCCCCCAGGAATTAAGATGACTTAATCGATAAAATTGACCAGTGTTTTATTTTCGCATGTTGTTTGTGTAAGCAGAGGTGACTGAGAGCCGTTTTATTTTTTCCCGTCACTTGACAGCCGATGATCATCAGTCACATGAGATCTCTTCATGCTCACACTTGTCTACATTGCCCACAGCCTTTTTTGTCCGTTTGTTTGTTAGCCTGCAAACCGTTATCCTATCGCTTCCTCTCTCGCTTATCTCTTTTCTGGAACCTCCAGTTGTGCGCGTGCACGTGCACACGCACGCACGCGCGGGCGCACACACACACACGCATACACATACATGGTTGGTGACAGTGATCAGTATAGGTTTCAGACACTTGTCTGGCTTTGCAATAAAAAAAAAAAAAAAAGGCCCTCCCAGGTCCCCTCGCTGTCCTCGGGGCTCGTGTGATTGAGTGACTTGCCGTGAGTGTGGATGGGAGGAGGGCCGGGGGGCGCAGATAATAAGGGAGGGAAACATAAAGACGTAGGGCGATGATACGATAACAACCCCTTCCTCTACCTTCCTCCACCCCCCCCCCCCCCTGCCTTCTACCACATCACTTTCTTCTTCGCCATCCTACCCCCGTCTGCAGCCCGTCCCGCGCAGCGCCATAAACCAGAAGTGACATGTGACACCCGCTCCCCAGTGATGTGCTGACAAGCGGGTACTAGAATAGGTGACAATGTTTTTTTTTTTTTTTTTTTTGCCAAGACTGGCTTAAATATGGGGGATTCATGAAGTATTAATGACATATATTATGAATCATTGGCTCCTCAATCTCAGTTTCTTTTTGGGGGGGACTGGCACTTTGCGTCTTAATAACAGAAAGAGATAAAGAGAAGACTTCATATCTATATATATATATATATATATATATATATATATATATATATATAGATATATATGTCTATATATCTATATATATATATATATATATATTTCACAATTAAGACTCGCTCCCAGCCTCTCATCTTAAGTTATTTCTAATGAGCAAACGCCCATTTGTCCTTTTTTTTCTCGCTGTTTTTGAAGCCCGCAGTGGAATCTGCTGCCGCCTTGATAACAAATATGTTGCACAAGATGAATTATCTGCTTGATTTGTTTTATTTGTCAATTTTTTAGCAGTCTTATAGCACTTATTGACATAACATACCTTTTTGGTAGCACAGGACAAAAACAGCCTGATTGTATTTGTGTGTCACGGGCCTTAGGCAACTATGCTAATAGGCTAAAGCTATGCTCTATGAGTCTATGCTTTATGATTTAATGCTGCTGTTATAACATCTTTCTCATACCATTGTTGCAAATTCCAAGACAAGACTCTCGGGAAAGTGCTCGGGTTGTTCAAGAGGGTGCGTGTTGGAGGGTTTGTAGAAATGTGTGTGTGTGTTGGGAGGGGGGTGCGGGGGGTGGTGCTCATCAGCATTTGAATGTGTCTCCCGCCATGTGAAATAACAAAGTAACACCTCACTATACACCGATAATGATCTGGCTAAGTCCCGATGTGCGTCCTGTTGTATTCTTATGCTAATAAAGTCGTCAGCCATTGGGGAACGACAATGGTCGCAGTACAAGAAAAGGCAAGATAGTCTTCACCGAGTGTATGTCCGCTGCACGCACACACCCACGCGTGCACACACGCATGGGCAGCCCGACTCGTCTGCCTTTTGTGTCTAGCTTTGCTTTTTTTTTTTTTTTAAATTTAATGACAGTTTTCAATTTTAGATAAGAGCCCGAGAACAGACATCAAACAAAAAATGAATCACAGATAGAGGTCAGAAGTGATACTCCTTCCAAAGCGGTATACTTTTGAGAAAGTCCATTCTACTATAGCCTCTAGTGTATTTTTGTGTGTGTGTAGAAGTCAAATTGTATATTTTTGAGAAATAATTCATGTATGTCGAGCAAAAAAGTTATATGATTTGGAGAAAAAAAGTTACACATGCTCTAGAAAAATGTATATTTTGAAGAAAAATGTACCATTTTGGAGAGAAAAGTTGAATATTTTCACAAAAAAATTGTAGTTTGGAGGAAAAAGTTGTTTATGTATGTATTTATTTAAGAAAAAGTCATTTTCCCCAGAAATAAATTATGTTATCGAGTTAAAAAGTAGTAAGTGTATAGAAAAGAACAAAAGTTGTACACTTTGGAGAAAGAAATTTGTGTGTTAATTTTAATTTCCAAAGTCCTATTTTTTGAGAAAAAGTCATATCAAAATTTAATATTTTCAATAACATATATATATATATTCAAGGGAAACAACGTTTTCAAGTTAAATAGTAGTGGTTGTTTAGAAAAAATTGTTGTATAGTTTTGAGAATGAAATTCCAAGAAAAGTAACATTTTTGCCACAACAAAAGTTGTGTAGTTCCCAGAAAAAAAGTGTTAGTAATTGTTAAGAAAAGGGTCCTGTATTTTTGAGGACCAAAGTTGTATATTTTTGAAAAAAATGTAAAGACCATGAGTCAGTCATTTTTTGTCTAATTTCTTTGGTTTATTCTGAAATAATGTTTTTCTGAAAACGTTCCAAAATAACTTGAGAAACTATAGTATAATTAGGATAACAATATTTTCAGGATAAAAAGTCCTATCTTTTCTGGAAAATCTATTTTTTTTCCAGGAAAAAAAAGAATATTCTCCATATATTATACATATATTCTCCAAACGAAATGTTTTTTTTCGAGAACGTCATATTTTTAAGAGAAAAAAAAAATCATATAATTTTGCGATAATAATAAAACACACACACACGCGCCCAGACCAACTTGTCTGTCTTTTGTGTCTAGTTTTTTTTTTTTTATGACAGTTTTCAATTTTAGATAAGAGCCTGAGAATAGACATCAAAGAAAAAATGAATCACAAATGGAGGTCAGATGTGAGCCTACTTCCAAAGCGGAGGAACGGGTTAAAAGTGAAGGTATTTTCTTTCTTTCCTTTTTTGACCAAAAAAAGTGTGTGCGTGTGTGTGTGTGTGTATGTGTGTGGAGGAAGTTGGGGGGAACGGGGGGGCGTTGTTGTAAACTGAAGCCTGTGTAGGTAGCCACGGGCTAACGGGCCGCCTGGTTGCCGGGCTCGCCAGGTAGCCTGCATTCCCCCGTCAGGAAAATCCCTCCTCCACTTTGCTCTAATCTCACCTTTCTCTCTGGTGCTGACCCGGGGAGGCCCACTTTATTCCCCCAGAAGCCCCCACGCCCCCCGCCCCCCCCCCCCCACTTCCGCCCCCCGACGGCTCTGCTCGATCGATTCCCTCCCGCGAACCGACGCTGTCTGCCTGTCTTTAGCACCGGCAGCACCTTTCCCTGCCTCGTTCCCCCCAATCCCCCCGTCTTCCTTTCTCGCCTTTTCGCGTCCCTACCGCGCAACCGCGGCGAGGAGGCAGGAATAACGGGGCGCCTTTGATTTTTCATTAGACGCACCTCTGTATTTTAATATGGGGGTTTAATGGAGAGCATCGCCCCGGCCTCGGAGAACTCCTTCAATCAAAACCCTCCTTCAATTTGCTCCCTTTTTTGTTCGGTCCGCTCGCCTCCTCGTCGTCTTCGTCTTCGTCTTCGTCTTCGGGCCACTTGTTAAGGCCTCAGATGACTCGAATGCTTGCTGCTATCAACGAGGTGCGAGCTTGAAAGCCCCCCCTATCCACCCCCACCTCCCCTTCCCTGGGACCCCCCAGGGATGCTGTTTACTCCATCTTTGATACATGTTGGTCATTTTGAGTGAAATTGGTCCCTTAAAGTAAAAGCGCACACACCAAAAAACAAAGACTCCTCACCTCACTCTTTGCGCGCTTGATGAATTGATTTTATTTTTTTGTCCCCCTGTTGTTTTTGGGCGACACACTTTCGCTTTTTCATGGAAGGAGAACACAATGCAGGCATTGAGGGGAAAGCCACCAAAGGTGCCAACCTGTGAGCTAATGAGAGGGGACCCATGCTGTTATCTGAGGCGCTCGGCTCCTCTTTTCTCCGCTGTTGTCGCCTTTCTCGCCGAAGGAGGCTCTTTTTTTTTTTTTGTCTGCGTACAGTGGCCCCTCCTGCAAGCCCGAGGTGCGGCGAAGCCAAGGAAGTCGGCAAAGATGGAAATAAAACAAATGACAGTCTCCTGCGCTAGCTTGGATCTGGGGGAAAAAAAAAAAAAGCTTCTTGTGCTCGCGTTCCTGCGTGTACCGCTTTCGTTCGACTGTGGATTGGGAAGAGGAGTAGGCGCAATAAAGCCACACTGTAAAAGAAAGAAAAATACTTGATCATTTATTCATAATAAGATCATTTGTTATTGAGTCGGTTATTTTTCCGAAAAAAATGGTATGTTTTTGAGAAAATCTATTTATTTATTTTTTTCTGGATAAGAAGTCAACTCTTTTAGAGGAAACAAGTTCATTTTCACGAACAAACGTTTGTTTTCAAGAAAAAAGTTTTGGGGATTTTATAAATCTTTCGATCAGAAGTCTTTTTTTGAGAAAAAAAGTTAGATTTTTGAGATTGTCATATAGTTTCAAGAAAAGTTGGGTATTTTTGAGAAAACATTTCTTACATTTTTAAGGAAAAACTTTAAAAAACTTAGTGGTATATTTTGAATAATTTAAAAAATATTTTTAAGAACAAAAGGTAAATTATAAAAAAAAAAAAAAGAGTTGTGTATTTTCCAGAACAAGCCTGTATATTTCAGAGAGAGAAAAAAGTTGAATATTGTCTAGAAAAAAGTTATTAAATATTTTTGAGAAATAAATGCATTTACAAGAATTAAAAAATATATATTTAAAAAGTCAGATATTTTGGAAAAAAAAGTGTAATATTTTCAAGAAATACATTTGAGAGAGTGGCATATTTTGGAGGGATAAAATATTTTCGAGATAGTTGTGTATTCTTCAGAAAAAAGTTTGTTTCAGTAAAATGTTTACATTTTTGAGAATTTTATCAAATATGTTTTTAGATCAAAGTAAACTTTCTGGGTAAAAAGCGTTTTTATTTTTCAAAACACAATTGTACATTTCGGACAGAGAAAAGAGAGCAAATCTTTTATTTAATTTTCTTTTTGCCAAAAGAAGTCGTTTACGTTTGTGAAAAAGTAGTGCATTTTGTTTTTAATATTAAAACCATTTATTTATTTTTTTAAAGTCATTCATTTTCAAGAAGAAAGTCTTCTCGTATAAAAGGGTATTTGGTCTCTTTATTTGCTGACACTGGGCCTCTCTTCTCCTCCTCATCCGCCTTCTCTTTCTTTTCCTCCTCCTCCTCCTCTTCCTCCCCCTCCTCTTCCTCTTCCTGCCAGGGAAGCGGGGCAACGTGTCACCATGCACTGAATACGCTTAACTTAATTGCACTTCACGCTATGCCAGCAGCTATGTGTGGCTGGCCAAACAGAGCAAGGAACTTCAGGGTCTCCTCATTACACTCTGCCCCTGGGTATTTGTGTTTTATTTTTATATATATGCCTTTTATTCCCCCTATCTAATGAACTGTTTACATTTTTCTCCCCAGTTTTTGCAGCGCACACCATTATTTGCAATTGTCCTCGTGTCACTCGTCGCTCCGGGCAAAAGGCACAAAGAACAGTCGGAGGGCAGCGAAAGATGGCCGCACACGTGACACTTTGGAAATCATTAAAAATCAAAATGCCCTTTTTTTGTTGCTATTATACTCAAGCAGCGAGATTTCGAAACACAAAAAGAGAAATCCATAATTAAATGGATGTAATGTGCACAGGGGATTATGGTTAGAATATCTGATATGATTTTTTGCTTGTGTATGTAATTAGATTTTAATGGGAGAAATTCTTTTTTTTTTTTTTTGTGGGCTGAGCTATGCCTTTCTTTTTTTTTGACACAGCAGCGTAAGAACATTTCTTTTCTACTTTAATCTCATAAGAAAACTTTTTCTTCTTACTTTCTTCTCCGTTATATTCAACTTTTTTCTCAAAACTGTTTTATCTTGAAAATATGATTTTATTCTTATTTCCACATTTCACCTTGAAAACGTTCAACTTTTTATACAACTTGACTCTCTAAAAGTTTTTGATTTATTTCTAGATGTTCAACTTTCTTTTCATTAGAAGAATTTTTTTTTTTATCTTGACGATATATATTATGAAAATCTTGTAAGAGTTGGACTTTTTTCTCAAATGTAGTACTTTATACTCACAAGGTTCTGATTTTCAAGAAAATGGTCAACATTTTTCTTGTAAATTCATCATATGACTATTCTCATTAGATTCTGACTTTTTTTTTTCTCAAAAATAACTTTATTCTCATAAAGTTATGACTTTTCTTGAAAACATGATTTTTTTTCCCTCATTGGATTCTTTTTTTTTTACATTTTGAAAATACACAAAAAAGTGTCTTGAGATTAGAACGTTTTTCTCAAAGATTTTTCGTCTTGAAAATATAGTTATTTCGCAACAAATGCCTATCGGAAAATTGCAACCGTTCTTCTTGAAAATATGACGGAAATGTACAAATAAGGTTTTCCCCACAAAAGTAGAAAATCCATGTTACAATAATGAAATCATGTACCCAGAGGATTATGCAAAACTGATTAGCATATCTGATATGAATTGTTATGCGTGCATATGTTAATTACATTTTGATGAGTGATGAAGAATGTTTTATTTTAATTTTTTTGGAAGCAGAGCTATCCATGTCATCTTTTTTTTTTTTTTTTGACAGGACACCAATACCTGCGCGTGTGCGCTTTTTTGACGGCGTTTGCATAAAGTTAAAGATGTACCTTTGTACTGTTCCCGCGTGTGCGCTTCTGGGAATAAGATGCAAAAATGTTCACCCAAGATTAGAAAAGTGACAAAAGACAGACCTTTGAAAAGGATTAAGAGAAACAAAACAAGCCTCCCTCCCCCCTTATCTCGGCAATGAGCGACCATTCTGTTTTAGATATTTTAGAAGACTGATTAATGGGGTTTATTTAAAGACACTGGCTGCGTATCTATATACAGTGGATATAAAAAGTATACACACCCCTGTTCAAATGCCTTTTTTTTTTTTGGTGATATAAAAAATGAAACCACGGTTCATAAGACCTTTTCAACCATTAATGTGACCTATGACCTTTACAACTCAGTTGAAAAAAAAAAAGAAAATCTAGAGGCTAATAGCGTAATTGCCTCGTCAGTTTTAAGTTAGCATCACAATATCAATAAAAGAATACCAATATGCTAAATTGTTTATTCTTGTTTTCCAAAAATGCTCAAATATGCTTAGAAAACTAATTGTAGCCTTTTAGCATAGTTGCCTAAGTCCAATTTGAACATTTTCGGAAAACAAGAAAAAAAAAAAAATATTTTTTTGGGAGCAAGTATCATTAGCATAAAAGCTTAGTTGCTTCTGTCATTTTAAAAAGTTTTCGAAAAACAAGAAAAGACACACCCTAACGGCATAGTTGCTTAATCATATTGACATTTTTTGAACTTTATTCGATGTCAATCAGGGAGCAGCTGTGTTCTTACTCCCGCTTAGCATGAGTTTAAATGTGCCACACCTGCCATTAAAAGAGGGTGTGCACACTTGTGCAACCACATGTTCTTAGTTATTGACTTTTACTTCCCATCTCTTAAAAAAAAAAAGTCACATTAATAGTAGAAAAAGTTTTGAAATGTTTTATCGTGGTCTCAACCCCAAATAAAGTTCAGGTGTTCTAGTATGCTTTTCCTGACCTTCTTTAGCATAGTAGCATAATTGATGAAGTTGATTTTGAAGGTTTCTGGAAAGCAAGAAAAAAACCAATAGCAAATTCAATGGGAAACCACACAGACGTAAAGAAAAAAACTACATTTCTAGCTAAAACATTTGTATTTTTAATTGACTTGTTTGTGACAGGAGATTTCAAATGATATCGGCAATGATTAGGCTAACGATTTGTTTTCCATTTCATTCATCACCGGTGGAAAAAGTTTTGAAATGATTTATTTTTGTTGTCACAAAAACCTGGCTTTCGAACAGGGGTCTTTAGACTTTTTATACCCACCATATATAATCAATTTGCAGACTTTTCCCAACCCCGAAATACATATTTTTCAGCATATTATCAAATCTGTCAGTGTATTAAACAGCAAATGGCGGCACACGTTGTTGACGTTTGACATCAAATGGTACGGTGGTAATCATTCGGGGATCTGTTGTTTTCCAGAGGGGGAATGGGAAAATCCCGTCATGCTCGCTCGTAGCGGGTGCAGTTGGGGGGGGGGGGGAACGGCGGCAACGCTTTCATTGCGGTGACATTTCCCCGTCCTTTTATACCTTTCTGCCTTTGTTACCCGCCTCAATGCGGAAGTGCTTCACACGCAAACAGCTATTTAGAAACACCTCTCGTCGGCGTTTGTTGTTTTTGAAGGCATTCAAATCAATGGCGCTCGCGACGCTTCGCCGTCTCAGTTACGGCTGTAAGTCGTCGCTCCCCCTAAGTTGCATTGTGCGTGGCTCTTAATGATGAATCTCCACTTAAATGGAATATGTGGGTGTTTTTTTTTTTTTGGTTTTATTTTGGTTTTGGTTTCTTTATTCCCCGGCAAAATCAGTAGCGCTTTTGCAAATTCATGCCGTGGATGCTTATTGTTGTGTTGATGCGTGAAATTTGGCCACAGCGTCCACTTAATTAACACTTCAACAGCAACGACTAAAGTAAATTAGCGTTCATACTTTGGTTATAAAAAGTCTACACAGCCCCGTTGACGTGCCAAGTTTTTGTGATATTAAAACATAACAAAAAATGAGACCAAGATGAAGCGTTTCCAAACTTTTTGTACACAAAAAAAATCGAATCTCTTCAAGAGCGGAAGTAAAAACTGATATTGTGGTTGCATAAATTTACACACCCTCTTCAAACTGAGGAAGTGGCTGTTCAACTTTTTTCTTGAAAATATTCACCTTTTATTTAAAAACATTTTTACAAATGTCTGACTTTTTTCTTGAAACAAATGCAACTTTTTATCATTAAAATGTAAAAAAAAATAAAATTAATTAAATATTTTGCATTTTCAAAAATCTTTTTTGCATCAATTCTTCTCTCAATGTCAGACTTTTCTCTCCCCAAAAATATAATGCATTTTCTCATTAAAATATCAACATTTTGGTGGAAAATATTTAGCATTTTCTTGTAAAAATATTTATGACTTTTCATTTCCCCCAAAATATACAACTTTTTCTCTGGAAAATATGCAACTTTTTTTCATCAAAAATATAGAACTTTAAAAAAAGAAAACATTCAGCTTTTTCTTGTCTAATATTTGACTTTTTTTTTCTTGAAAAATAAAAAAAACCTTTTTATCTCGAAAATATGAAAGAAAATTCTCCCAAATATTTAACACTAAATAAATGACTTTTCATCTTTAAAAAATCAATAATCTTTCTCAAAAGTATACCAATGTTTTACCACTTGTTTACTATAAGTTGTGTACACTTAATTTAAAAAAATAAAAATAAAATATTTTTTAAAAATAAAATATTCAACATTTTTTTTGTTGAAAACGTCAGACTTTTTTTCTTTCAAAAAAATCCCCAAAACTCAAACCTTTCCTTTTTTCCCCTAAAAGAACATGACTTCAAAATATAAATAAAACTTCTCTCAAGTACACTTTCCTTTTTTTCTGATGAATGTATGAGTTTTTATCTTGAAAATATATGACTTTATTTTGGAAAATATTCCTTCCACATTATATCTTATTTTAATGGATGCGTGGCATCCAAATGAGCAACTACTGGTACAATAATACAATGTGCCCTCATGCAAGAGGTTATTGGTGGCCTTCCTGGTCTTTCTTGAATTCATTTAAAATGAAAAGTAAATCCAAGAAAATGTCGTCGTCGGGAGGAAGTTTTGTGCTGTTTTGTCTTTGATTTTGGCTCACCTTCCCAAACAGTGAGTGCGGCAGAGCGCGGTGCGGGTGGGCTGCGGGTCGGGGGTGTTGGTGGTGCGAATGCGGCTAGGTAAACACTTTAGCGTGTCTGCTGTTGCCGCGCGCTCAGTTTAAGAGGGCACGCAGACACGTTGTTTTTCCACGGGCCGGTCGTCTGTAAACAAGCGCGACATCGGCAGCCCACTCCTCCGGCAGTGTGTGAAGTGTGTGTCTTAGTTTGTCTACCCCCCCTTTGCGACACACACACAGGCACACACGTACGTGTTGGCTCACAGGTTTTGGACGTGGCGTTCCCTCTTATTGTCGAGACTGTGTGTGTGTGTGTGTGTGTGTGTGTGTGTGTGCGTGCGTGCGCAGAGAGCAAGGCAACCCCGTGCGATTGGGTGATGAATTATTCCCTGTCTGAGTCCCAGCATTGGCGTTATCACACAGGCTGCCAGTGCACTGGGATGACAGCGGTGACAGCACCCCGCCACCCCCCAAGAAAAGATTTAGTGCTGACAAGTGCTACTTCCTCATAAAACACACACAGACACACACACACTCTCTCTCGCTGTGCTTCACAAGATTTGATTTTATTCATGCGGGCACTACCCCTATGGCATAAGTTTACCTACTGCACTAGTACCCCCACCTCCCCAGCCTAGCGAGGACCACTTAAGCACAACAATATGTTCTTATCTCAACACTCATGTTAGGTTTTTTTGTATACATTATTTTTTGCATGTATAAATAACACATTTCCACTTCTTTTAGATAATAATATATTTCTTACAGAAAAACATGAAGACGAGGCCTTGCTATTTTATTTTGTATTTTTTCCATTTAAAAAATATTTTTTTAAAACTCCCAAAACGGGTCCATGTAACCCGCTGAATGTGTTTGTGTCGTTTGCTTCGATAGGTGCTGTTGTTTTGGTTAGCTAAACCGACTTGAAAGTGTCTCTGCTTTTAATGTCCCTTCAGTCCAGATGTTGTTGTTTTTTTCCATTAGGGGGCTCCCGTGCTTAAGGAATGCCTGTTATGGTTCTTTTTCTTCTTCTTCTCAGTACATAAAACCACAACAGTAAGCCATATTTCTCCACTTGTTTCCCTTTCTCGCCACCCCTCCCCTTTCTTTTTTCCTTCCCCCCCTGGCAGAAAAGGTCACGTATCGCCTACAGTGACGAGGTGCGCAACGAGCTCCTGGGGGATGACGCCAGCTCCTCGGAGAGCCAGGTGAGGCGCTAATCAGCCCCGGCCGGCCCCGCCGGCCGCCGGTGCGGGACGCCGACTTCGGGGCCCGGGGGTTTGGTCGGGTAGAGGGGTGGGCCGCCCTCATCCCTTGCCAGATCTGAGAAGGACGCCGGCGTATTGTCACCAAGTCATGCAGAAGCAACACTGTTTAATGCAAAGCCGGGCCGACGCGGGGCATGGGACCGGCCAGATTGCGAGCACCCACGCACGCACGCTCGCACCCGGACACAATGCAAAGCAGCATTCAATACCGAACCGCAGCTGGGTGTCGCCCCGTAATAGACCCTCACACACAAAATGGCGAAATCTTCTTCTGTGCACATCTGTTAATTCAAAGCAAAAAACAAATTCCCCCCAAAATGTGGTTTAAGTCAAAAAAATGTTGCTAACTGCACTCTTAAGGTATTCAAATTGTGTCGTATTTTCCATAAATGTCACATTTTGCGGGAAATGTGATGTGAAAATGATGTGCAAAATAGGTCTTGTTTTCCTTTAAAAAAAAATTGTTTTTAGAATGCATAAAAAAATGTTTAAGCTGTATAAAAGGTATTTTGGCAAACCTTCAGCTAGGACCGTACAGCTTGACTTGTCATTAGACAAAAAAAATCAAACCTCACACACAAAGTGGTGAAATTTGCTTCTTTCCTTGGCACAGTCTCAAAAAAATCGCCCAAAACTATACTAATTGTAAAAACCTAATACGAGTAGCATGCAAATTTTATTTAAAAAAATATGGTGCAGTGTTTTCCTTAAATTTCACTTTGCGGCAGAGAACACAAACAAGCATTTTTCACTTATTCACAAAAATAAAATCATCATTCTCAGCGTTTTTTTTTAACTGCCTTTAAAGTGCCAAATACATCTATGTAAGGAAGTCAATCTTGTGCAACAAATATAAAAAAAAAAAAATAATAATCTGGGAAATTAACACATCTTCCAGAGAATAAAACAACAACAACTCACAAAGTTATTTTTATTATTATTATTATTTTTTTTTTGATTGGATAGCCTAAAAAAAATTTGCCCTGCTAAAAATCATAAAAAATACAATAATTGTAAGCCTGTGTTTTATGTGGACTGTACGACTTGTTTTCCTCCTTGGCCTGGTTTTCTTGTTTCATGTTAGTTTTGAAAAATGCTGAAAATCATGAAAATCCACAAATAAGAAGCCAGGGTTGTATGGACCACACACACACACACACACACACACACGCACACGTTCAACTCCGAGCATACGTATTTTGCCTGTTTGAGTGTGACACGTGCACAAAAACACACACAAAATGGTGGACTCTGCTTCTTTTCTTTGCACAATAATTAAAATTGTCACTTAAAAAAAAGTTAATTATTTTCCTGAAATATACAAACATTTTCATGCATGAGTAAAATATTTACAGCAAATTTTTGTTGTTGCTTTCTTTAAAGTGCAAAATCGGTCTCTTAAAAAGTTGTTTTATGTTTTTTTTTTAAAGATAGAAACTAGCACAGTACCCCCCCCCCCCCCCCCCTCCCCACACACACACACACACACGTGCACACACATTTCAACTATTAGAATCCAAAAATTCTAAATGCAAAATCGCACTGGAGTAAAATAAATGAGATTATATTTAGAAGTAAAATGTGGTGTTGTTTTTTTTTTTTTTTTCTTCTTCTTAAAGTCCCCCTATTACCATTTCAATGATGACCCACCATCTTCCAAACATATGTGCGCGCGTGCGGGACGCGTAATTGATATGCATATTTTCCCGGCAAATTAGCGAGACACAAAAGTGACGCGCGCAAGTCGGAAAGGAGATCCGCTGTCACCAATGTGACGTTTGAGAAGCTGACGGCCGCCGATCAAGGAGAAAAGGGGGGGGGCAGAAAATGCCCAAAAAGAAGTATCACGCCGTCTCATTTGGAATCCTTTTCATCTTCCTGTTAAAAATAGCTTTTTTTATGTACAGCTCTGGGAAAAAATTAAGAGATGACTGAAAAATGATCAGTTTCTCAGATGTTTTTTCTTCAAGAGAAATATTGTCATTTAGAAATAATTGAAGAAAATGAAAAATGGTCAATATACCAATAAAGGTCGAGTTTATATTTTTTCTAGAGCTGTACATATATTACTGTAATTAAGGTTCAAATAACGGGCTTCAAATGAATGAATTGACAGTTTGTTGGACTTTAATACATTTGAATGAAAGGCATTTTAAATAATTTTACTAAAGGGGCTGAAATATATAATTAATACAGTACAAAATAACAATGTGAAATCTATGCAAATATACCATCCATACATTTTAATTTCACAATACACTGCTCTCATTTGTTTATTTAATAAATTCAGTCGTACAATCATAACACAAATGCTTAATCAACATGAATAATTTAGCATTATTTTGTCATAAATGCACATTTAAATTTGTTATAGCGATTATTAATCAACTATAGACTTGCTCAACAACAGCAATAATGATAATACAATACTTTGTCCATGATAATGATAACAAAATAATAATCTTGAGATGCCATGTGCCTCTCAAGCAGGTTAAAAAAAAAATTCAGAAACATTCTTTGTGCAAAAGAAAGAAAGCTCATAAATTAACGATAAAAATGAGTGTGAAGGAAAATCTTTCAGAATTCGATAAGAATAAGCCAGTGTTGCATGGAATCTATGACTGTTTTCCTCTGGCCAAGTTTTGCATTGACAGTCTTGTTCCAGGTGTGTGTGTGTGTTTTTTTAAAGTCACTTTAGAATATATATATATTTTTTTATCTGTATAACAACATAGATTCTTTGAGGGGTCCAAATGCCACATTAGTTTGGAAATTCATGTATTTTTTTTTAAAATTATTATCTTGAAAAGCCACAAGTGAGTTTTTCAAAATGTGTTTATGTGAAAAAGAGCGACCAAAATTGTTTGTAATTGTAATTGTTTATTGAACAGCAATGACAAACGTGTGTTACTGAAAATCATGAAAAATACACAGTACAGTATATACAGTCATAATAAGCCAAGCCAAGCCAAAAATGGCCTGTACGACTGTTTTCCTACTTGGTTTTGTTTTGCATTTAAAATCCTGTTACAATTATTCTTGAGTTCACACAACTTCACATAAACTTACATAACAAATTGAGGGAAAAAAAACAAAATGTGGACTAACAACAAGAACAGTAGCACAATCATTTCATAATTTGTCCATAATATGCGTTCATATTTTCCAAAAATTTCTGTCTTGAGATGCCATGTGGTTTTGTTTTTATCCATAACAATACAAGTTTTTTTTTTTTGTGTTCTATCAATAATCAAGAAAAGTAGACAGTCGGATATATACGGTAATAAAAAGTCCATGTTTCATAGACTGTAGTACTCCTCCTTGGCCTCATTTTGGATTTACATATTTTTTTAAACATATTCTTCATCTAACAAGATGGCGGCAATCGGAGAGCGAGGGGACCAGAAGTCAGGGGCAAAGTGGGGTCAATTTAATTGTAAAACGAGGGTCCGGAGCGCTTCGCGTAGCCCCTCGCCCCAGCCGATCATTACGGCTCACAAATGTGCCGGTTACAAGGCGAAAGGATTTCCAGCTTAAGTAAATAGGCCACCGTCGCAAGTTGCGATAGTGGCTAAAAGACGATTTAATAGAGTCGGACATTTATTCGTTATCTGTACGGCGGCAGAGACGGAATTGGCACTATCAGGTGCTAGGCACATTTTCTTTTTCCATTCCCCGTCTTTTTTTGTCTTCCACACACGCACACATGAATGCCGCACCAAATAGTTTCGATTTCAGTGGCAGCAGAAGGCTTGGCCACGAGAGATTGCGCCGGTTTGAGCCGGAACCGACCAGATTTTTCCCGAGCTACAAAGGAAGCGCATTACCACTTGTGTCGAATTCTGTGTCGGGGTAGGCGGCGGCAGAGATGGGGTTGGGGGGGAGAAAAAAATCTTTTGTTTGGAAAAAAAAAAATGCTGATTATCATAACAGAAAAATTGCAGCAGTGCAATTTTGAATGCTGGCTGGTTGGCACCACAAAAACACAAGACGAGGACGGCATAATTACGACATTCACGGCGTTCCACAATGCGAGCGGCGTCGTTGGCCGCGCTGAAGACGCCATTGGGCGAAGGAAAATCAAGCTAAAATAACAACAACAACAAAAACGCATCTCAAGCAGGCTTTTGTGTGAGTCCTCCCGTGAGGATTTGCAATCAGTCATGCGGCACAAATGAGCCTAGAAGAAGTTTTGTTCGGCGGGCCATTGAGCGATCGTAGGATCTGCTGCTCTCCAATAAGCCACCCCGCCACATCATCCCCCTCCTTATAGTGTCGTTTCAAACTTTGCCCTTTTAAATAAGCCAACCTTGCTGTGCAGATTTAAGTAGCATCTTGTTAGCGGTGACCGGCTCTTTCGGAAGACACGCATTTATACTTGTTTACCTTCTGTTTCTCTCGTGAGTTTGTTCCTATCCGGAAAACAGCACAAATTCTTTGTGCAAAAAGAAAATAAACAACTCACAAAATTAGCTTTTACTGAAAATTGTGGACATTTTTTTTTGGGTGGGGGGAAATAATAAACTAGACTAAAAAAAAAAATGAACTAAAGTTCTCAAGTGTACAACTGTTTTCCCATTTGACCAAGTAGGAAAACAGTCGTACAGTACATGCACATTACGAACAGTATTGACATAGCAGTGAGGCATTGCTAATTTGTTTTGTTGTTCAAAACACCGAGATGTTTTTTCACTTGTGTCAATTACACACGCTTTTTTGTTTTCAAAAAGTGCGCGTAATTGATGCCCCACCCCTAAAAATGTTTACAAGCGCCAATGCTAATAGTTTAAACTGTAAATATTCCACAAACAACGATTACCATTTTTATTTCAATCGCCTCTTCCAAAGTTCCCCTTAAAAAGAATTGCCTCACCGATTACGTGATTAGCAACGTGACAAGTGGCCGCCATCTTTGTGGAATTTTCTTAAAAACATGGAATGAGCATTTCAAATGGGTCCATTTGAATCGTCACGGTAATAAAAAAAAAAATAAACAAAAAAAAAATAATCCTTATTCCTTTTCGTTTTAACGATTCTCAAAGACAGAAATACAAACCAACAATAGCTTATTTTTGTAGCTTTAGCATTTTGCTTTGAAATTAGTGCGTTGTTTGACTTTTTACGGCCGCGTTGTACACATGATCGGTTCGCCAGCTTAAGCGTTTGCGATTCCCGTTTTCGGAACTCTACGAAGGGAATTACAGCCCAGTTGGAAGGATGGCACCTTGAAGGTTGTTCTCGCAAGAATTTAGTTGGAATTTGTGCACAATTTCCTAAACAGGGATGAACGAATTTTGTTGCTGTTGTTGTCCGAGTGGTATAAACAACGTTAGCAGCACATTTCTGCGGAAGCCCGCCCTTATGCAACAAAAATGGTTCGCTTTTGAATACAGCACTTCGATTCCCCCCCCCGTGAAATTCATTTTTGATCGACTTCAGTTTCAGCGTGCCTTTTATCAACAATGTGGACCACTAATCTTCCAATGCCGTGAAACTTGACTACGCAAAGACCCATTCCAGAGAATTTACCTAAATGACAGGCGAAAAATTGTAAAGTCCATGTTTTGACACATTTTGAACATAATGTAGGCGCATACGATAGCACTCCCTTTCCTCTCGCAACATCATTTTCTGTGACTTCCCGGGTAATGCTAGCTGATCCTGCCAGGCGCAGCTTTCCACTTCCTTGCCGTTGTTTAATGTGACAGTACGACGACTTGATCTTTGTTTGTTCCCAAAAAAAAAGTCAGCTCTCCGCTGCGTTTAGCGGGTTTGTCTGCTGATTTCCGAGCGCTCGACGCGCAAACATAAAAATCGTCGAGGTTCATTTCTGGCGCCGCCGCGTGACGGATCCCTCTTCCTGAAAATGTTTCCTCTCTCATTTTCTTTTTCACTCCCTCTCTCTCTGCCACTCTCTCCATGTCTTTGCCTGGCTCTCGTGATGCAGTTGATAAAGTTACGCGAAGAGGTAAGTGCTTCTCTGACTATCAAATTGCCTTTTTTTCCTCCCACCACCCCTGCACTGAAATTTCCATTTGCCCTCCTCGTCTGTTCCTGGAAAAATTTAATTTGGCTCATTTGGACACACTTTGGTCTGATTGGAGCGCTTAAAGGCCAAGTCAAAGATAATGAATTCACGAAAAGGCCAAGTTCTCTAGTTCTGCTTTCTCTTAAATATTTTGCGCTTTTTTTGAAGACAATTGAGTTGGGAATGTAAGGCAGTACTCAACTTCATCAATCAACCTTTTTTTTTTTTGCCCCGATTTGTAAAATATATTGACAGATTCCCCACACAAACATGAATATGAGCTCTATCGTGATACTGTACGACATGATGCATGTTGATATCAATATTCCGTCCCATCCCTAGTTTGGTACCTGTACCTCGAGAGCTAACAATATCCTACATCTCGACAGCAACATTTAGTCTCAGCGCTATTTCAACACTGTAACGACAGAACAATACATCGCAATATCAACACATACCACAAGTATCAATATAGTACCGTGACAATTCATAATACGATACATGAATACTTTATCAGAAACGATATCAACATCCCCAGTATCCGCGCTCTAACGTGGGTGCGTACGAAACAACACTTCATCACGATATTCTGTTTCATTGCATGTATCGCTTTATTCTGACGGGACAGTGCACATTCATGAACATGTTCAGAATATACGGAGAGCTCTATATATAAAAATGAAAAAGATGCCGGAGTTAGCCTAGTGCCAAGCCTAGTATCAATATTGACCCGTGAGAGCTAAAGACAGGATAGATCGCAATATCAACATTTTGTCCTTCCACAAGTATCGAGAGAGTACCGTGACGGCTAACGACATGATACCTTGTGTTGTCAATATAATTGCGATAACAATATTTTGTCTCACCACGATTATCGATACTGTATTGTGAGAGCTAAAGAAACGATACGTTGTGATGTTGACACTTTATCCCCCGCTCAGTATCGATACTGTGCTGCAACAGAGGACGATACTTCACCATGTTGGCATTTTGTTGCAGCCCTAGTTTTGCTACTGTAGCATGTTTTCATTAAACAGTTTCAATATTTTGCCCCACCTCTGCTAACGTTACTGTACGGTTGACGCTAATGATCATTTCCAGCCATCCGTTTTCTCCGGAGAAAACCTTACGGCACAAGCCGAAAGGAAAAGAAGAAGAAGAAGAAGACGATTGGGGTTGGGGTCGCGGGTGGGCTGGGGCCTTTCCTAGCTGACTTTGGGCGAGAGGCGGGGTGCACCCCGGGCTTTTTGGAATGTGGGAAGAAGCCGAGTACCCTGAACCTGAGAACTTTTAGACAGACGTGCTAACCACTGGTACGCCGTGCTGCCCAATATGATACATCACAATGTCAATATTTAGTTTTCTCGTATTTTCGCAAACGCCGTACAGGTCCTGCGAGGCACGACTGTTGCGTTTGTTCGCAGGTGCTGGAGTGCGCCGCCTTAAATGTTCAAGCTGCTTTCTCTCTCTCCCCAATCTCAGGAGTTGTGCTCCTTTTCAAAGCGATTCATAATTTAGGAGCGCCAACTCAACAGACCCAGATGCTGTGTTATCGTGTGTCTTTTTTTCCTCTCCTCCCGTTTTATTTAGTTGTACTCGAGTTTGCCTGTCTTCCTCCCACACTTTTGTTAATTTCCTCCTCGCCTCGGGGTCAGGAGGCACCTCGCGTTTACCTCACCTGTCGACTCCCGTTTTCGAACGGCTCCGTCGGCGTAATCGGCCTCGATCGGGTGCCCCCTTTTCGCCTTTTCCGCCGCCAGTCTTCAAAGGCTGGCACAGCTTATACGCACTTAAGCTTGGCTTTAAAGAACGAGAGAGAGAAAAAAAAACTATACTTTTTTTTCTTCACCCCTCTCTCTTCAGCTGCAAAACATGTTTAAATATTTAGCAGCCATATTCACAGCTGTTTGACACTTGTAATTCCTCGTCTTACAAGTCCCAAACAAACGGCGCGGAAGATCACACAGTCAGTGTGAATCACAGCTGTCATCATTATTCACTTTGACTCATACCCTCCTCCTCCGCCCCTTATTGAAATAATAAGGAAATCATCTGAACTTTGGAAAATGGTGATAGAAACCGCCCGTGTTTGATATTGGAAAAAAAAAAAAAAACGTGGCAGGAGAGCAAAAAAGAAGAGGAACGAGATTTCTTTTGAGCTCCAGCTGCATTGTACCGGGGCTCCCTGTTAATAACTTACAACTGAGGAGCGCTTCACCACTCTCTCTCTCTCACACACACGCGAAAAAACAACAACCCAATTTTCGCTCCGCCTCAGAAGAAATTGTAGGTGTCAGATGAAAAAAGGATGCGTAGGCAGAAGGAGTTTGCACTCGTATTTACAACATTTATCTTGTAATGTATGTAAATGCTCAGCGTGGCGTCTCCATGAGGTCATTTGTTTCAGGTCTGTAGATGTGAATAGACTTTTTTGGTTTTTAAATGTCAAAACCACAAGGCTCACCCTTCAGTTAGCAAGAGCTAAACAAGACCACCTGATACGTCCCGATTTCCACAATTTATCCAACAGTATTGTCACATTCACCCGAGCGAAAACGATACCATTGGTTACGATAATGTCAATACTGTAACAAGAGAATACTGTATCATTACTGCACCGTAGGAGCTCACGATATGATGTTTGTGTTGATATTGTACCATGAGAGCTAACGATACAATCAATCACGATATCAACAAAGTATCAACACAGTACCGTGACAGCTAACGATATAATACATTGTGTTGTCAATATCTTGTCACACTACTAGCAGCGATGCTGCTACATTGGATTATCAACATTTTATCGCACCCCCCGCTATCGATACTATTCCGTGGCAGATGACATTACGTCAAAATATAAATGTATTGCTACTGTACCATGAGAGCCAAAGAAACGATACTTTGTGATATTGACATTTTGTACCCCCCCCAGGACCATACTGTACCGTTGCAGGGGGACATATATATGTATGATGTTTCGTTCCACCTCCATTATCAATAGTGAACCGTGAAGGCCGATCAATACGCTACATTCTAATGTTGAAACCCCCTATCGATACTGTACAGTAAGATATCACAATCCAATATATTGAGATCAATATTTTGTCCACCCCTAGTAAATATACTGCACCATAAGAGATAACGATTCATTAGAATGGTATCGCTATTTTTCATTACCCCTAGTTTTGATACTGTACTGTGAGAGATAACAATCCAATAAATTATCGATATTTTGACCCATCCCTAGTTTCGATTCTGTACTGTTTAATAATGATCCAATATAATGATATTGATTTTTTTCACCGCCTCAAGTATCGATGCTTCATGGTAAGAACTAACGATCGCTATTTTTTTTCTCCACCATTTGTATCGATACTGCACCGTCAGGGATAACAAACCAATATATTGGTATATTTTTTCTCGGCCCACCCCCTAGTATCGATACTTTGGAATTTCACCTTGAGGGGATTATAATCAGGAAAATAAATGTAATTGAAAACAAAATTAAATTGCATCTACTTTAGAAGCGTATTTTTCCAAACATTTCTGGTGAAATGCAAAATTGTGGATGGCACAGACCAAGTGAAGTATTCTTTATGATTCAAATTTAAAAAAAAAAATTTTTTTTTTCCCCCCACGTGTTCCTGGCGGGCTTGTGTCACTATTAGGAGCGTCACAGCGTGTCATTATTGCATTCTTAGCGGCTGAACCCTCACCCTTTCGCCTCGGGATCTTTTGCCATCTAACTTGGGGCGCATTATTCTTAATGATCTCTCACACACGCACACACACACACACACACACATACTACTCTGCCACCTCCAGCACTACCTTCCTCCCACCCCAACCACCCCGGCCCAGAATGAAGGAAGAGAAGCGAGAGCGATTCAGGGGGAGAAGGCTTTGAAGTGGCTTCCCATCGCAGCGAGTCTGCCGGCCGCCTCTCCCCGAGACGTGTCACCTTTTGCCGAGAGGGAATAGAAAAAGCACGTTTCCAATGGTAATGATAACATACTAATCACTTTGGCTTCTTTGAAGAAGCCAGGGGAGTGCGCTACTTCTGTCAGTGTGCCCGTGCACTGCGCGCACTGCAGCCACGGTCGAGGTGTGTTGGCTTCAAGATCGCGCGTCAATACGTCGCCGCCTCAGCTCTTCCGTGGGGGGCTCATTATATAGCCCAAACGCGGGGCCGTCGCCATCCGCCAAAGCCCTGCGACTCCGCCACCGCCTTCCACTGCCACGGCAAAAAACAACTCACTTCCTGCTGCTTATCCCCCCCCGCATCGTTACCAATCCCTTGCTTTTAGCTTCTTTAAAAAAAAAAAAAAAAAAAAACATCTCCGCTATTTGAAATGGCATATGAGGGATATACTAATTCATTTCCTGACCAAGCTCGTAACTCCATTTTACAAGTTCAACGAATCAATTTTCCATTTGAAATGAATTGAAGCGCCATTTAATCTGTTCCAACCGCCCAAAAAGCATCACCATTTTTTGGTTACGTTTTTAATAAAGAAAAACTGAACCTTATTTTTGTTTATTGAACCTGTATTTATCGGGCGGGGTAAGGCAATTGAGAAAAGATTCTGACTTTCAATTCTGACCTGGCAGTGGACAGAAGAGTAACACAAAGCAAAATAAAAGCAAATACGACAAACTGTACACTGTGAGGTAGTTTCATGGCATCCATCTGTCTCCGAGTCTGCAGCTGGGTCAGGGTCCCGTGGACAGCGGACAGTTGGAGCTGGGATTTGAAAAGGCGACCCTTTGGTCACTGGACAACGGGCTCCGCCAACTGAGCCCAGCTGTGTCATAGTTACACAGATACACAATACACGACGTTACATCGTAGCACAAGAGGCTCATAAATCTGCTGGAACGGGGAGTGCGGGTGGTGGTATGCATGGTGAGCAGCAACAAGGAAATATGATACTAACAGCTGCCTCGATTTATCAATGTTTTGTCGCCCCTCAAGCGTCGCTACTTAACAATGAGAGATAATAATACGATACATAGCGATACCCCACATTTGATCTCACCCCGAGTCTCGGTTCGGCACGGCGAACGAAACGCCAATACTGTAACGCGAGAGCTATCCAAATGATCAACATCATGTTACATTTTCCACAGCAAAAAAACAAGTCACTTCCTCCCTCGCCGCCGCGTTCACATTTGCTTTATTTCCCCCATCCTTTCCGTGCCCTGACTTTTAGCTACTAAAAAGCTTCTCTGCTATTTTAAATGACATCTGTCAAGAAGATGGAAGCTGAGTTCCCTCCATCCCCTTCCTCTTTTTGTCAAACTTTGAAAACAACGCGCCTCCCCCTTCCTTCCGTGTTTTTCCATTTCCTCTGAGTGATTAGCTGCTACGTGTTGTGACAGCTAAACCCAATCTGCAGATTTTACCTCTCCCCCCTGTCCGCTTCGCTCATGTGGTGGGCATCAACCTCTTGTCAGTTGTTTTTGACTGTCAAAATGAGAAAAGCCATCAAAAGCCGACCATGTTTTTGTAAACATGCGAATCTCGCATGCTCACACGCTTTGGAATTTGCTCTACTGAACGCAGTGGAAATGATATTGAATTTTTAGCGTACCCGATATTGATATTTATTCCCACCCCTACTATTAATCCAATACAATACTGTACGGTGTGGGTCTCTGAGTTCGAGCTAACGGTACAATACATCACGATACCAATATTTTCTCTTAGCTCTAGTATTGATACTGCAGCGTGCGAGCTACTGTGACAATACGTCCTTATATCGATGGTTTGTCCTGCCCATAGTATCGAAGCTATCCAGTGTCAGCCAACGATATAATACTTAACGAAATCAATACGTTGTCCCAACCGAGGTATCGATACTGTACCTTCATAGCTATCATTACAAAACATTGCAATACTGATATTCAACCCTACCCCTTGAAGCAACTGCGGTGGCCATTGTTTTCTTTTAAACAAGTGCAGTGCCAGTCTTCCGGTATTTGTTGGTGTTGTTGTTTGCTCAAGGTTTTGAACTGTTGCGATATTGATGCTACTTCTGTTAGCTGGTCCACAGTCTTTCACATTAAGTGTTAGCATTAAGCTATCGTGAAAAAAAGAGTCGTTTTACGGCGACGCTCGTCGCCTATCACGGCGTCGTTCGATGGTGCCTTTCGTAAACAAAACAACCACTGCGTGGCACTCGTGGAGGTTGAATTGCAGGAACTGCTTTTCTCTCCTTTTGAAGAGTTAGGATTAATTTAAGGTTGAGGGTTAGTTCAAGAGATTGTAGATTGTCTTTATTCACAAAGCATAATGTTTACCATATTAGTGTAATTTTATAGTCAGAAGTGCAGACTTCTGTTTTGAACCAAATCATTTTTGTTGTCTGCTTTTTTTTGCGATTACAGGTTAACCTCTTAATTGAATAATATATATTAACGTAGAATACCATAAGTAACAATTCTTAGCTTTAAACTGGAACCAGAAATAAAACAAACTGAGTTTGGCTTAATTCACAAAAAAAGGAAGATGTCTGCTTTTATGTTTGAACTCTTCAATCGGTCAGAGCAAAAAAAAAAAAAACTACCCGGCGATCAGCGATGGCTCGTAACGCTGAGAAGCTCGGTAGTTGGGGCACTCGTAGTCAAGGTACGGCTGTAAATGTTGTCGTGGAAACAAACGGCCTCAAAGTCGGAGCGAATGTTTTTCGCTGGCCGAGACGAGGACACGCGCACCCCCTCACGTCGTTGTCATTGTCATCCCCGGCATGCATGCGCTTGGTTTCCCATCAGCATGTAAACACTTTGTCATCCGTGAAGGTTATTGGCAACCTTGGCGCCGTTGCGTCGTCTCCGCGGACACGCTCGGTCTGCGCGTTTAGGGTTGGTTTTCTTTTGAAATGCGTCCCGGTGCTCTCGCAATCAATGCTTGTTTGTGTTTTTCCTGACACGTCCTCCATCTTGTTGTTGTTGTTGTTGTTGTTGTTGTTGCAGAGAGCGCATCTGTTGGACAACACAGAGAGGCTGGAAAGGTCATCGCGGAGACTCGAGGCCGGCTACCAGATAGCGGTGGAAACTGGTACGTATTCTTGTTTTGGATTGGGGTGTATTCGGTGAGAGATGAGTGAGCCACAGCAAATTGGCTGGCTCATATGTGAGGTGGGTGGAAATATGTGTTTGTGGGGGGGGTGGGGGGGTGGGGGGGGCTTCGTGGAGAAGTATGTATAAAAAAAAAAAAAAAAAAGAAAAAGGTTCCTTGACGCCTGATGACATTTTCGGGTGCACATCAAAGGTGAGGCAGGCTGGGAGAAAGAAAGCGAGCGACACATCCGAAAGAGGAAAATTCATGCATACGCTACGCCACACCGGGTGCGTCTTTTTCTCTCTCTCTCTCTCTCTCTGTGTGTGTGTGTGCGTGCGCGCGTGTGTTTGGGTGGTGTTTTTTGTCTTTTCTTTTCTTTTCAAGGGTCTTACAAAAATAAACTTCTTAATTCAGGTGCAAGACTTTCTAAATAAAACATCTCAAAACAAACTTATTAATAAGGTTGTTTTTAGATTGTACTATAATTCCGTCACCTCATTTGGTTCTTAAATAGATTTAACCAGTTAGCATACAGTTGTTTTTTTTTTTTTTATCCCTTCTCACTTCCTCGCCGCAGCGTATTCCTCCGAGAGGTATCAAAGTCGAGTTCTTCAAGTGTCGTTCTGCAGCTTCCGTTGTAGTTCTCCAGAAAGTTTGTCAATTTACACTATAAATGGCGCGTGTGCAACATTGACACATTTAATAATTCAAGTCGAGGAAGGACCGCCGACTTTTGATGTTCTCTTCTCTGCTAGCGTAACTATTCGCGGATTCATAAATACGAGGCAGCGGCTGCTTAAAAATGCGCGTCATCTTCCCTGCTGCGAATTCCGCGAAAGCCCCGCAAAGCAAATGGAGTGACCGGGATCTTTTTTCAGCGGCGTGGCTCGACGCCGGCGCCAAGAAGTGTCAAGCTAGCCGCACAGGCGAGACGGAACTGGTCAAACAAGAACAAATTCAAAATCCTCGGAACGCCTACTGATTATCTCAACAAAATAAAGCGACCCGCAACATTCTTACTGGGAAACTGTTTTTAATTACTTCAGTGACTGCCTTAACTTCGGAGGTTTTTTCGCTGAGTTTCTTGCTTGGTCGATTTGATTTCATCGAGCGTTGCAAGCAAAATTTTGAGTTAGCGTCGAGCTACAGATACGCCGCCGCTCAAGTGAAAAAAAACCCGATAGCAACAGTCGCCCTTTTGGACCATTTGCACGGCATAGTTGATCTGCTTTTGGTCACGTGGTGCCGTCTGCGACTTTTGAGCCCGTGCTGGTTCTCCCGCCACGTGAACCCCGACCCTCTTGTCACTGGCGGACGACAGGGTGCGTCGCTAGGCTGTTTGGTTGCGGGGGGCGGGGGTCAATGCCTCGCCCCCGCGCGTTTAATCCGTGACCCCTCGCTTCACTCCGCTGTCGATACAAGCCCTGCGCTCAGCTGCACAACCTGAAATGGCGACGCCAGCTCGGGTCAAACACGCAATGCATCCGCAACAAAGAACAGGGACGCGGCGGGAATATATGCCGCTTTGCACAGCTGCACAAATTTTGCTCTCAGAATAAGAAAATCGAGAAGAAAAACTGTGTTTCCCCACCCAGGGGAAATAAAATGGTAGGCCTAAAAAAAAAAATCACGGTTTGGTGCGTACCTTGTTTTGAAGGTTAAGCAAATTCCAAAGTATACAATGTATTTTGTGTCAGCAGGCACAGAGTGAATGTCCTTTAAAAAGGAAACATCAAATACTGCCAACTGTGCAATTAATGACAGCGTCTCATAATAAACACAACAGTGTATGGCATAAAATACAAATAAATATGTGTAACTTCAGTAGTTGTTTTTTTTTGTTTTTTTTTTATACAAGAAATTGCAACATTAATAGTTTGTCGTCTTTTATGAAAGTCCAACATTGGTAGATTCTGTTTTTAGGAAAGTGCAACACTAGCAGTTTATCCTCTAGCATTTAGTTTGTCTTCATTTTCGGAAAGTTCAATATCAATAATTTGTCTTGCTTGTAGGAAAGTGCAACAGCCATATTTTTTCTTCTTTCTAGGAAAGTGAAGCTCCCTCGAGCGGATGTTTAAATGCAGCTCGGACTTTTGTTCGTGTGACGCTGTTTCAAATGAGTTACTGCCAAAAGCATATGGCTCACCGTGACTGTGACGTTTCTGCCAGCCATAAGATGAGCTGCACAGTATTTATATGTCGGGGGTGGGAACTTGGTAAGTCTGTACCGTACTGAAATATTCTATTCGGAATCTATGTACCGTTACAACCCAAAAAGGTTGATGTAATATATGTCGGAGGCTGTACAGGATGTATTGCAGGCAAACCCGTGCTAAAGCAACAGGTTGGCGCGACAAACGCCTAACTATTTGAGCCAATCGGAAGCCTGAAGGAAGTCATATTGGGAAAAGGCACATTTACAACAGTCAACAATCGAGGAGACCGTAGAAAGAAAGTCAAGCGAGTGACTCCCGAACATCACCTTTAAATATGAAATAAACAAAACAAAGACCGGTGTGGCGTCTAAATAATTAGAGCGTGACCAGATGCGGTCATTATGTTGCACTCCACAATGACACTGCGTGGCCTGTTAGAAATGCAAGAGAAAAGTGGAGCAAAACCATTTTTGATATATTTCAAAGAACAAAGAAACAGTGTCAAAATTCTCCTTTTTCCTGACCGCGAACAAAAAGCCAGGATGCTTCTGGGTCGGATTTAAAGGGAGGGAGGGGGGCGCACTTATTCTAAGAAAAGACATATCTTCACACTGAATCATCATCACATTTGAGCATTTATTTATTAGATTTTTTTTTTTAACTATTCTCAGCGTCTCGAGTGTATTTAAAGAAAACAAAGGCTTGTCAAAAGCAGTGAGAGCCCTCAAAGGGATAGCGAGCGCACTCTTTGGACACGCGGCGCTATTTTATTATTTTTTTTTTACCACACGCGCCCCCACCGACAAGCAGGCCTTTCTGTTTGTCTCATAAATAAAGTATAGAGGTTCATTAGGAGAAAAAAAACCCCAAAGAAAAACACATTTGAAAGGCCCGATGCAGCAACAAGCAGCAGACATGCTCCTTTGGCTTGATGGAAGAAAATGGCTCCAAAAACAATCGTTTCAAATGATCATGAAAATATGATTTGAAATAACACAAAACTTAGGCAAGGAGATTTATTGAAACGCTTACGCCATATGTTCACGTTCTGATTTTCTCTGTTTTACAAGAATGTCTTTTTTTTTTGGTTTACAGTGACATGAGATTAAATATGTCCTGTCAATTAATAGAAATAGAAACGCAAATCATAAATTGTGATTTTTTTTTTTTTTTGCTGCATTTGCGCACAAAACCGCTGTACTTTTAATGCACATGGTAATAATTTTTAAATAAATGAATCTAGAATAACACAAAGCTTTTACAAGCTCCAATTCATCCCAGTAAAAAGATTTATTACATATGTATTTATTGTTGATTTATATAACAGGATAGACTATAGCGTGAATTGTCCTTGTGATTTAGTATCTGTCTTACTAAAAATGTCCTTCAGTGTTACTATTTGCAGTAGCATTCACTGTTATTAATATTTATATCTATAACTCAGACGCTAGAGTCAAATAACATTTGAAAGGTCCTATCTCTGATTTTCGATCGGTTTTACTCAAAGTTAATTCATTTTCAGCATATTTTCAAATAACACAATGCTTTGTCAATCTCCAATTTATAAGTACATCATTTGTATTACTTGGAGAGTGACATTTGTTTTGGAAGTTCATCCTACTGCTTTCGCATCAGTTTTACCCAAAAATCGAATTTATTTTGTAATTACAATAGTAGGATACTATAGCTGTACTGTTGGTCTAAATTATACAAATGAAAAGTTTTGCAGATATGTGACAAACATTATTTGTCGTACTCGGATCGTGAAATTTCCTTTGGAAGTTCCTCTCGCTGAGTTTGACTGAAAATGTAATGCTATTTGTTAAGATAATTTGAATTTGAAATGAAAGCAAAAAAAACACAAAGCGATGACAATTCCCACTGTGATATTGGGAATGTTTTATTTTCAATGAATTTGTGAATATTTATTAAAATAAATGTCTTTTCACGTTGGCTTTATGGGGTATTTTTATTTTTATTTTAGAATTCTGAATGGGCAAAATGAATGTAATCCACTTTGGAATACGCCTGTAATATATTGAAAAAGAGGAGGGGGAGACAAAAGCATATCAACGTGGTTAGGGACGGGAATCAATAGTGGGGAAAAAAACCACAACACAGCTCATTAGAGATTGATTTCACTCCCGTTTCGATAAGCAGAGCGGGTCGGGCTTTGGGGGCTCTGGGGGCCCCCCAAAGTTCACGGCGTGCCAGGTAGAGAGCAGCACCGCGGGCCATCAACTTTATTAGGATGGGAGATAAGCTGATTAGAGCTTGTCAATCAAAGGTGCCAGCGACTCACAATCACAATCGGGCTTGTGAGTGGAGGGGGCCAACACTTTGTTTCTTTCTGTCCTCCTTTCCTGCTCCCTCTCTCTTGATTTTTGTTTTGTGTGTGTGTGTGTGTGTGTGTGTGTGTGTGTCATAAATCATTGAAGAGGGCAACAAAGTGGCAGCAGAAGCTGTAGCAGTAGCGGCGGCTAAGCTAAGCGAGCCTGCGTGAGGACGCTGTGATGATGTGACGACGTTATTAGAGGTTGTTTTAAAGCGCTTGGATTCGGGGCGGCGGCGCTCTTCGACGAGGGGGGCAGGCCCAACGACTCGGTGGCGGTCAGAAGAAAAAAAAAAATCCGATAAATAAAAACGGCATTTCTGCAATTTGTGGTCATGCCCGTAATAGAGGGATTCCCAAAATGGAGCTAAAAAGTCCTGGACGCACACAGCATTGTGGAGCGACCACCTGTTGAGTCAACACTAATTGTGCTACAAGACGTCGTCGACACATACATGAGCTCGTCTTAAATTCTGCGCAGGCAACAGTCCCCAGGCCTGCTTCTTCAATTGGTGCTGCTGTTTTGGTTAGTAAAGTAATTCAAATGGGCTTGGCCACGGTATGCATTTGGCGTTGCCTGTCGTACGTAAGTGCTGGGATCAGCGCTTAACTCTTTAAAGTTTGCGTGTATTTGAAACACCCATCTACCTACTGGTGGACTACTCGGGAATGGCGATTCACGAATCGTGAATCCGTATTGGAAAGGTCATCTCCACAGCCCTACTTCATTGAAAGTAATATTATGAACTTTTCAGCACGATGTCACATGTACTTCCAGATGGCAAAAGCTCAACTATCTCTCGAGTAAACAAACCGTTCTGTGTCATTTGACCAAGGCGCCGTGATTAAGAAAGCTGGATAAAAAGCTTGTATGATGATTTTAGCCTTGTTCCCAGTTAGAATGTGTGGCATGCACATGTCAGGTGAAAAGTTGACGTCACGTGAGGTAAATTGCTTTGATAGGAGATTGAATGATGGCTTTTTTATTTTTTTTTTACTTTTCAACAGGTAAGTTGATTAAAAACAAAAGAATCTAGTCACTGAATAATGAATTGACTTTTCTCTTGCTTGGACTGTTTGCACACATGTGCTCTTTGGAGTCTGAAACGGATGGCGTACTGTATCGCTGAGGTTAGCTAGCAGGCTAGCTGCTTTGTTTTGCTAAATTACTCCAAAACAACCCAACCAAACATTTTCTACATATCTGTGAGAAAATGCATTTGAGGTTTTGGTTCGAGGCTGCTCTGTTCAACTATTTAAAACATCCACTCGATTCATCTTCCTCACATTAGTTTTAATTAGTTTTGGGGGGGAAGGAAATTGAATGTTTTTGTCGTTGTTTTCAGTTCAGGTCAGCAGTTGTCCCTAACTTTTCTGCCAGCCGGAAGTACCCTGGCGACCTTTGTTTACAAACATGATACGGTCTATTGCCACTTGGGATTTTTCGCGGGACTTGAGTCTGTTGGTTCAGCTCTTCCCGTCCCATTGAGGGGTCCGTATGCTAGCTAGCCATTATGTACCAAAGGCCTTTTGTCCACCGGCAGCTCAGCTAGCGCAGTTGAAGCGTAAACAAGGCTTTTTTTTTTTTTTTCCTGTCCCTAAATCCCCGCGGAACAGCTGAGTCCTAGGTTGTCCAAAATAATGGCGATTTATTGCGGCACGAGGCTTTCTCGTTGCCCCTTGCGCCCCCTTTCCAATCGCCACCCTGTCCCTCCCGCCCCGTCCTCCTCAAACAGATTAAAAGTAAGCCGTAAACATGTGAGGACGGAATTAACACATTTAGCCAGTCTCCTCGTCCCACATCCCATTTTCGCTCTGGCTGATCCCCGCCGCCGCCGCCGCCGAAAAAGGAACGACGCGGCTGCAATTTTAATGACTGGCGACCGTTTTTGAAGTCCACATGAAAAAAAAAAAAAAAAAAAAAGGCATCTGCTCGCCGTTTGTGGCGGCGCTAGATACGGCGAGGACGCGGCTCGCCCCGTGATTGGCGGGGGTACACGCGCCGGCGGGCTCGGACTCCGGGGCTCCTCGATAGCATCGGTGTCATTTTCCTCTTCTCGATAAGACGCCTTGCTGACAAGGTCTGATTAGGAAAGGGAGGGGAGGGAATAATTACAGTGACGCCTTTCATCCGGCGATAAACAGCACACCCGCGGCTGGATTTTTTTAAGAGCTGAAGCGTATACATTCAGGAAATAGAGTTAACTCAATTTGAAGAAAAACACACTCGCCCGACCCCACCCCTCACTCCCCCTCCTTCAAAACATTCTTTTTTTCAGAGGCCTCCTTTTCTTGGCGCAAAAATTCAAGCAGTGAAATATTTACGTCCTCGCCATTAATCTAACAATTATCAAATGATGGCGTATTCCGTGTGAACGCACAATGCTACATTGTGGCGGCGTACAAAGAGTCGTTTATTATGCTATACCTCAAGGAGTGTCCTTTTTTATTTTTTTAAAACAGACGAATGAAAAGAGAGCTCCTCGGAATATGCAAAGTGCAATGTGGAACATAGAGAATAAACAGCGAGAGTGCGGGGAGAAAAAGTCAGGAAATAGATCTTTATGCATTAGAATAAATGGGAGGAGGCACACAAAATTGGAAAACAATGCTATTCTTTATTTAACCCTCCTTTTATGTTGTCTCTCGGGAAGAGCAAGAACGTCCATGGGTCAATTTGACCCATTAATGTTTAATTCTGGCAGGGGAAAAACTAATACTCTTCTGTATTTAATCCTCCTGTTATGTTATTTCTCAGGATGAGCGATAATGTCTCTGGGTCAATTTGACCCGAGCATGTTTAATTAACCAACAGTGTCGGAAACGAGGAAGAAAATATAAATTATAATAAATGGCCAGTGGCGCAAAACTTGAAGAATACACTGTCGGCTTTGCGAGAAAATGCTCAGTAGCAGTGTTAATGTCCCTGGGTCAATTTGACCCGATTTCTTTAGTACTGTGCAGTACACCAAAGATGCTCACGGGCCAATGTGACCTGCTGATATGTTACCATTAACAAAATAAATACAAATTTTGATAAACATTTTGTTATAATAAAATAAAAAAATACTACTGATTAAAAGCTTTTTTTATCTCATGAGGGTGATAACAAAGATAAAATACTTATCCATCTTTGTTAAAATTTGTCACAGATGAAATATAATGAGAATAAGTGCCTGTTCAATTTATTGATTCTACCTTGTAAACTCAAAAATAAAAAATATAATCAAAAAGGAAAGAACAAGGCCAGAAGAACTAGTTTAATAATGTTATTGTTTTTGCTTTTGTTCATTTTTTACGAGGAGAAATCGAGAGCTTTAAACTACAAACGGGTCAATTTGACCCGCAACAAAGTTGGAGCTATTGTGCAAATATATAAATTTTTGTTCTAGATGAATTCATCGTCTTAATGAATCTATAGTACGGTTGGGTGAACTCAAGGAAGTGACTCTGAAAATGTGTGGCGAACAAACCACGCACCCCAGGGATTGCGATAAATGTCAAGTCATTGCGTTCGCTCTTTGTTGCCAGATTCAAGGATGGGATTCTTCTTCTTTTTTTATTTTTTTTTATTTTATTTTAAACACAAAGTCTTTGAGGGGATAGAGGTAGGAGCAAAAAAAAAAGAAAAAGTGTGGCGTGTTACAACTGGGCCGCTCCGGACTCAAAAGCGTCACTCGGTTTCAAAAGAGAGAGCGTAAACAAAAGTGTTTTTTTTGTTTGTTTTTTTAAATTTTGTACACAAATGTAGATGGAAGGCAGGCATTTATGAGGGGGAAGGCCTTTACTGTGCAAATTTCTGCACTGATTCAAACAATTCCAGGTTTCAAATATTCACCTCATTCAGGACATCGATTTATCACAGTTACCCAAATTCCCATATTGTTCATGATTCCACATTGCCCATAAGAATGATCCCAAATTTGATTCAATATACACGTTTTTTTACACGTTTACTTTCGTTCGTCAGCCTAATAGCATAAATAGTTAAAAGTTATTTTTAAGTTTTACAAAAGTTTCAGTTTTTTACAAAATGAGAAAAAATACAACCAATGAAATCAACTCGATGAGTCCAGTTGCCTCAATTCAACCTTTGTCGATCTCCATGACCTGGATGGCTGAGAATCTACACAGACAGAAAGAAAAAAATAAAATACAAATAATCCATTTTTAGCAAGCACGTTGTGGTTTTTGAGTTGCTATTGTGACCACAAGTTTAAAAGGACTGGCAATTACGCTTTTATTAAAAAATTAAATGCAGGGGCAATTGTGTCTATATAATATCATGATGACAAAACAACATTTCCTATTGCTCTTGAAGGACTGGACCACCTTCCCCTGATGAAGATCCCGAACACCTGCTCACACATCTTCGGAATAAGCAGATGTAGTTTGCTATTTTTAGGTTACAATGACTAAAAAGACCCCCGACACACACACTTCTATCCTTGCCATGTTGCATGCTGGAGAAGAAGTATAGCATTGACCTCTGGCTGACACAGAGAGAGCTGGAGGAGGGAGGGATGGATGGAGGGTGGTGGTGGGGTGCAGTGTGGTGGTGGTTTTGGGGGGGCGGGGGGTTGTCGGTAGTAGGAAAAAAGAAGGAGCCACACAGCGAGCAGAGAGCCGAGACAACAACTGTGAAGAGCGGCGCGGGGTTAAAGAAAAGCGGTTTCAGAAGGAAATGGGAGACAAAAGCGAGGACTCTGAGCCCCCCCACGGGCGCTTTAAAGGGCCGCTACATCTGAGGCGCCGCAATATTGAAGAAGGGAAAAAAAACAGGAAGGGAGAAGCAGGAGAGCGAGAGAAATAACGTAATAAAGTAACGCAGTTGATGCATTGATGATGAGAATGACTCGATGGATGACAATATGCGGAAATTATGATATTTTACCTTTAGATGACCTTTTCTGCATTTACTTTTTTTTTTTTTTTTTTAATTCCAAAGCACCACCTCCATCGAAACCAAACATCAGCCTTCCTTTTGTGTTTGCATTCGTAGTGTACGAACGTGACTTCCACTTTATTTCCACTTTTATGAATTACTCCGAGGTCCATATGACAGTTTTGAACACACATCATATTACGTGGGTTAAATGTTTTTTTTGAAAACAATTTCTCTGGGTTTTTATTTGTATTTAGAATTTCATAGCGGGCTGGAGGAGAACACACTCACTGGTCAAATTTGTCCCACGGGCCAAAGGTTCCGTCCCACCCTTGACCTAAGGTTGAATTAACTTTATTGACCAATTTTAATAACAATAACATAACCTTTCAAGAGAAAAGTTCCTCTCAATGTATTTCCCACTTTTCTCTTAACTAAGTGTGAAAAGATCATTTAACTGTGTAGATACAATTACTTAAGTATAATATTGATAATATCTTAAAGAGGCAAATACAGATGGCTCATAACTAATAATAATAATATAATAAGTAAAATATTGAGGTCACTTTGACCCCAATACAAAAAAAAAAAAGTTCACAAAAGTGCAATTTAAATTTCATGATGCATACAATAAATACAATATATTTATTGAGATGAACATGTTTTATTCTTCTTGAAAAAAGAATATGAAAAATATATTTTCTGGATCAATCAAACCAGATGGGTAGTAATTATATTTGCAGTTTGATGAAAACAAAAAATGAATTCAGGTTGCTTTTGCAAATGTAGCGTATAGATTTTTTTCAAACTACCTGTTTCATTATTATTCACCTTATTCATAAATAATAATCACTATTACTATGTGAAATACAACCGAAATTCCAAAGACTGAGACCAGTATGCATGACTCAAAAAGAAATATTAAAAAAAAAGATGTTTGTTGTGCACTCTTTTGTTGTTTAGCCATAAATCTTTTGTGTTCTTTTAAGCACGTGCGGAAGCGATAGCCTCGATTTTTCAACATGACACCTTTTTTAGATGTTAGGGGGGTGAAAAAAAAAAGAGCGATACAGCAGCAGCAGCAGCAGCAGACGCAGCAGCAGCTCTGAAGTTAAAAAGCCTTCAGGAAGTCCCGCTAAAGAAAAAGCATCTCGAGCTTAAACACGTGCCATTAGCTCCTTATTAATCTCCGTCTTCTGAAGCATCCTACCCGGCGAGAACCACAATTATCCTGCGCAAACACGGCGAGGCACATTAGGCATCTCCATCTGTCCTCGCATCTCCTCAATGGGAGCCCCAAGGATCTCGACCCCCCCCCCCCCTCCCCTCCCAACCCCACCCGCAAACACACACGCTTCCCCCCGCCACCCTTCCCTCGACCGTGTCAAAGGACCTCTTCCTCCTTTAGCCGTCCCGTCGGCCATCAGACGAGCTGGCCGCCTGTTTAAGACGACCAAGGAACATGAAACGGAGCCGGGCCGGGATATCAGCTGGTTGGCCCATCTGCCGGTCAGTGGGGGTACTGGGGGACGGGTGCGGGTTAACCTCGGGAGTGCTCGGCGGGTCACAAAAGCAAACTGGAGTTGTCGCAATTTGGACAAAGATGACAACAACTTGGCAAAATAACGCAAAAAGAGAAATGTCCTGTTAACCTTAGGGGTGCTCCTTATATCGAGTTAGTTTTAGGTCAACACCTCCTCCTTTTACATTCCGGGTTTATCCTCGTAAGAAACAAAAAGCTTTCAATCCCACGGCCAAATAACGCCAACCTTTTGTCACGGTGAAGGGGGGCTAACCTGAGGAGGCTGCCGCTCGAGCGTGTCACAGTTTCCGAAGACGAAATGATTTGGCACAACATTGCCGGAAAGGACAAAACCATCGTTGCCGTAGCAGGGCAAAACTAAGGAAAAGCTTGAGTCCTGCGGGAAGCAGGTAACCTCGAGAGCGCTCTGCGGCTGCTGCTCCAGCGCGTCACCCTGAGTCACCAGTTACAAGTACACAAAATGCACTTATTTGCTTTGTTATAATGTGACCAAATACAAGCAGAAAAAAAATATCGAAGAGCTTTTCTCCTGGGGCAGGAATGTTAACTCGAGTAATGCGCAGTCAGTTAAAACTACACAATATGCACCTATTAGCTTTGTTGCAAAGACGACAGAAATTTCCCATCCAGGGCAAAATCAGCTTTTGTCCTGGGAGAGGAGAGCAACTGAAGGAGCGCTCCGTGGCTGCTCCTCGAGCGCATCACCCTGACTCGCAGTTTCTACAAAATGCACATACTTTGTCACATTTTTCACCAGCAAATACTTGGGCAACATCAGATAAAGCTTTTGTCCTGGGGACCTGCTACTCGAGCACGTCACCCTCCCCCCCCCCCCCCCCCAAAAAAAACCAAAGCAATAGTCACATAGTTAGTTTGTCTTAATATGACCAAAGACAACGAAAATGGCGCTGCTCGACCCAACCCGGACAAATAAAAAAAAAAAAAAAAAAAAAAAAAAAGTCAGGCCTGGGGGAGGCAGTAACCTTAGGAGTGCACTGCGACTGCTACTCGAGCGCGTGAGTCACAGTTCAAACTAAACATGCACATATTATTTGGCACAATTTCACCAAAGGCAACAAAACTTCCCACACCGGGGCAAAATAGATCTCGGGGGGGAGGGAGGTAACCTCAGGAGCGCTCCGTGACCGCTACCCGAGCGCATCTTACAACTTGAATGACCGTTTTGGACAACAAAACAGCGCTTGTTTGCTGTGTCTGTCAACATCTGAGCGAAAACAAGCCCACATTTACAAACTACAATGACCAGCTCTCCAAGAGTGTCATTTCGTAGCGCGTTCATTTAACAGAACCGTAACCCGTCCATGAATGGTCTTTGAAAGCAAAACATTGTTTTGTCCTCCCACCCTCGCCTGCATTCTATTCTTCGGTAGATAGGCGGCGCCCTTGAGCTGCCGTAGAAAGAGACGCCGCCTGCTCGCCCTCACGAGAAAGAGTGCTCGAGGGGGGTGCGCGTGGATGCACGCACACACAATCGTCACTTGGCCGGGTTTGTGAGCCCAAGTTCCTAAAAAGAGAATGCAAATAGAAAGTAGCTCTTCATGCACCTGTGCTTCTGTAGTTGTCAAGGATAGCAGCGCGTTAATACATTTGCTAAAGTTCTATGTTCATACAAAAAAAAAGTGTGTCCTGCGCTCTAATCGCTCTCGTGTCAACTTTGACTGTTGACTAGCAGGTAGAAAGCCCGGCTAAGTGGCCGACATCGTCCCCGACGCGCACATCAGTCGGGCCCTCGCCGCGTGATACGTGTCGCGCTAATCCTGAAGGGCTGATGTATGCGCAGCTCGGGTACCGGCAGGGCCGCTCGGTCCTTCCCCGAGCGCGGCTATGATCGCGGGTTAGTCGAGCATCAATCGAGGCCGCCCGGCTTTTAAAGTGGAGTTGTGAAGGACTGGCTAAGGTGGCCTCGGGGACCCGTTTGCTTGGTCTGGACCCTCTCGCAGTTTGATGTGAAGGTGCGCGTCTTAATGGTTACGCACGGAATGCATGTGATGAATTAATGTAGCCTTTGCAATCTTAGTACTCCGTGCTCGTCTTGACAAATTCGCATCCTCTTCAAAACCGCCATTGCTGGCAAAAGCGCTGACGATGCATTATTAATGTCCAATAAAAAACAAAAACGTTTTTAGTCAAGAAAAGATAGCGGCAGTAATCCCTCACTCTATCGCGGTTCATCTATTGCGGATTCAGTGCATCGCAGAGCTTTTTGGATTATATTTATATTGCTGATAGTTACGGGATTTCTTTATATATATATATATATATATATATATATATTTTTTTTTAATTGTCATGGTAAAATAAGCATTTTATAGCCTAAAATATAAAAAAAAATGTAAAAAATGCAATTTCATTCAAACATATTAGAATGAAGAAAATACCTGTACACGACAGTACAAAAGCTCAGTTGTGGCCCAAGTGCTGAGATTTGCGAGTGTCTTTGAACGCATCGCTACTCTGTGTGTGCGGGGCATCCGAGAGACTTTGTTGTTGGCGTACGTCTCACAGTAGCCGTGTTTCATTTCTTTATGGACAAATGTGACATAAATGGACTAAGGTCTCGTCGTGTCTCATTGGGAGACGTTCCGAGTTTATTTCATGGCCTACGATGCCGCCCAAACGAGGTAGCTAGCTGGCGATTTAGTGGCAGAGGAAGATGCGAGCAATCGCATCTTGGCTGGGTCTCGAATTCGCAGAGTCTTGGTCTTGACTTGGTCTGGGCTCCTTAAAGCCTTGCTTTTGTCTCGGTCTACTCTCGACTCTTTAGTGCCTTGAGTTTAGTTTTTTTGTGCAGCATTTTCCTGAAAATTTGAGTCAGCTTCCTAATCGAAGGCTTTTTTTTAGCATGTCTGCTGTAATTAGTGTTTAAATCCACATTTATTAGATGTTAAAAAAAAGAATGCTTAATAAGAACTAATAATAACTAAGAAAATGCATCGCCTCCCTCTCAGACATGTATGGCCGCAGGGCGTCAACAGTGGCTGACAATCAAACGGAAATATACAAACATCCCCACAAAGCTTCAAACTGCGTGAGCCGATGTGGACATTTCTGCAGTCCATAGTGCTGCCTGCCAATTTTCCCCCTCACTTCCTGCGCTTGAAGTCGGGTATTGCGGCGGTTTTAATGAGCCAGTTCTGTGCATAATTGTTATTATAGGATGAATGTATGGAGTTCATGCAAATGCTGAAGAAAGGGAAACACCACACACACGTGCACGCATGTATTCACACAAGACACGATGCTGATTGAAACCTTTTCTTGTTTTTATTTATTTTTTTGGGGTTCAAGTTTCGCGCCACTGCTATAACGTTTTTTGCCCACTGAAAATGCAGGCAAGTCTGAATTTAGAGTTACACACTTTCAGTGTAATACCATGTTGTGCATGAACATTTTGGTGTTTAAATATATAATATTCTCTATTGTTGTATGTGTTGCTGCTCCGTGTGTTTAAGTAGCAGCTGTTTGAAGGTTTATAATTACCTTAACAGTGACGCCATTTTTTTTTTTTTTTTTTGTATGTTAGCATTAAGCCATCACATTTTGCTTTATACAGTATATGGTTTGGTTGAAGATTTTGAGTTTTTAATATACAATGTTTCGTCATCTTTTCTCTTAATATCGCATTTTTTTTCGGCAGTGACAGCAGACTCGGGCACCCTACCTTCAGTTAACTTAACAAGTCCGCATTCGTGAGGGCCGTCTTTGATCCGATTGATTGGACTGGTTTGACAACATATTTCTTGGGGAGAGGTTTTTTTTTTTTTTTTTTTTTGGAATTCTTTTTTTTCTGGTGGTCGATCTTGTCAAGAGAGACGCGGGTCGTTAGGCATGCGTGGTGACTGTCCATCGAGGAGATGTACTTCCTGACACGTATAGCCTTCGTTAAGATGGGTAATACGCACGCATTTGTTCAAAATCATGAATCAAATCATTCAAAATCTTGGTCTTGACTCGGTCTGGGAAGTCCTCAAATGCTTAACTTGGTCTGGAATCCTCAAAATGTTGTTTCTGACTAGCTACCATCTGATCTGGACTCGTCAAAAGTTTGGTCTTGACATAGTCCCGCCTGGACTCTTAAGTCTTTACTTGGTCTGTAGTCCTCAAAATCTTGGACTCCGCTTGATCTTGACTGGGTCTGGTCTCCTCAAAGTCTTGACTGGCTCTGGATTCCTCCGTGTTTTTGACTTGGTCTGGAGAACTGGGGTCGGGGGCTGAAGTTTTATGGCGTGACAGGGGCATGTGTCTTGAACCACCTGGATTATTTGGGCCAAATATGAGGAGCCCGTGTCTGTCCGGGCCCCTCTTCTATCCACCGTGGGGCCTCCGCGCCACGAACAGAAGGTGCCTGGTCACAACTCGCACCTGAGCCCCTCCCAGCTTGGGACCGAGCCCTTCTACATCCACACTGCCTCTCTCACTCTCGCTCTCATATTATCCTCTCTCCCCCAGGCTTTGGCCTGGCCTACTTTTACCTCTCGCGCTCCGGACTTTTTTGATGTTGACTTTGTTGGCCCTTTCCTCAAACCATGTGTACAGTACTTTCAAAAACAACCCCCGCCCCCTTTTGCTCAATTTGGTGTGTTTATGACTATACATTCCACACACGGGATTGCAGATCGTCTACAAAGTTAGCTTTGCTCATTATCAAGAGCCACTTGAAAGTCCCCCTTCTTTTTCAACGCCGGAGAGTCTGTAGTCTTTTTATTGTTGTGGATGGCTTTGCCCCGACTCAGATCTTGTTGGCGTCTTTTTCATGTCGTCTCTGGGTGAAATGACCAGCGTTAAGCTGTGTAGGCCAATAACATAAAAAGTTGCTGTCTCAAATAGAGCTGGCAATGAATTGATTTTCGTAATGAATTCAAATTTATTTGTGAGCAATATTTCTGGGGCGGGAAAATAAAAAAAAATGTTTTTGGGGGGGGGGGGGACGGACGGACGGACAACATTATTTTTCAGCTTTTGTAGAGAAAGAGACAGTTTACAGTAGTGCCGTCAATGTTGCCAGCTTAGCAATTTGGTCAAAATTTTTGCGACTCCCGTAGCGACTATTTTTCCAAAAAAGGTGACAAAGGGACTTTAATTCTCACTAAGAAATCGCCATTAATAGAATCCTTTTCACGTTATTCTTAGGTCATATCGCCCAGCTCTGGTGTCAACACTGGCCCTGCATTGAACTAACTCCCAGTTTGTTCCCTGACATGTTTGCTTGAAGACGGTAATTGTCGCAGTAGAAAAGCCACAATGTATACTAAAATGTGGGCTGTGGTCGTAATTGCTCGGGAATTCCGAGGGTCCCCAATGCCACAACGTGTTTAGAAAAGCTGCAATGCAAGCAAAAAGTAATTACAACCAACATATCGTGTACAGTAGGTCGGATGAGGGTTGACACAACCAGATGAAACTTTACATTTCTTTCTTTCACAGTCATCTGATAAGAACTGTTCCATTTTAGCCAAATCTTTTTTTAGTGTGTGCTAATAATGATGACAAAAAGAAACTTTGGGGTATTTCTGAAAAAACCTTTTGCTAAATCTTGAGGCAAACATTGCAATGAAGGACCGCAAGGCCAGCCTCCCCCAGCCTCTGCAGGTTTCGTATCAAGCCCTCACGGTCGTGACAACACATTCACATTTTGGTTAATTAATTGAAACAGACCACATAAACTGAGACCAAGTCAAGACTGAGACTTTGAGGTGTCCAGACCAATTCAAGACTTTAAATAGTCAAGACCAAGACGTTTAGCAGTCGAGATAAAGTCAAGACTAAGACTTCGAGGAGTCCAGAAAAAGTCTGTTTGGAGGGGTTAATACCAATTCTAGACATTCAGGTGTCAAGACCAAGAAAAGATCCTAATACCAAAGGATTCTCTGATAGAAATTGGTTTGGTAGAACCTTGAAGACCTTGAGAAGTCAAAAGTAAGTCAACACTTTTCGGAGTCAACCAAGACCGAGAAGACTCCAGGCCAAGTCAACACTTTGGGTCTCCAACTTTGCGCTAAAGTTCAGGCCTTATTGCTAATGCAGGTCATCCGACGTGCTTCTGCGAGACTTATAAGGTGCTGATCTATTCTCTCCGACGTCTGAGGCGGTAATTAGCGGCCGGCTTTGAGTCGGGCCAGCCGAGGGACAATGTGCGGGGGGAGGGGGCGCCTTTTCCCGAGCCCCCCGGTGGAGGTTATATTTTCCGCGACAACTGGACCAGAGTAATCAAAATGTGTTAATAATCCCTTCAAAGGAAGCTCGGTGGCTTTGAGAAGCCTCAGTGAACGTCAATCCCCTCCCAAGACCCCGTTTCTGGCAGCCCCACGCCCTGTGTCACTCTCTTCCTCATTTGTTTTATTTTGTTTATGGGGGGGGTGTCGCTTCCTTCAGAAGTCACACTTTTAGTCAGCTATGTGGTGTCTCGACTCCCGTCTTTGCATCCAAAGCAGGGGTGGGCAAAGTATGGATGGCCTCCGTTCTTTAATCCGGCCCGTGGAGTATTTACATGATCTAGAGCCCGGCATTATTTGTTGCATTAGGGTTTGTCCCCTAAATTTGGTCAATTCAAATCAATTTATTATTGTTTTTATTCACTTATGTCATTAAATAATCGGTCAATTGATTGATTTAAAAAAAAAAAAATATTAGTAACATTCTTATTATTTTGTTAAATAACTGGCCAATTTACTGTAATTGAATTCAAATGAAAGCGCAACTTATGTTCTGATCAAAACTAACTATATTACAAAAATAAACAATTTTACATTTTTATTGTTGTTTTTTTTATAATTGGACAAATTATTTGAATGGAATTAACTACAAATAATACAATAAAAAATATCCTGGAGTATTTCATTAATAAAAGAAAAGATCATATAGATAAAAGTATTCAAAGTTTCAGGTCGGGTCTCAGGAGGCAGCAGTTTAAGATGATTAAACTTATTATAAATAATACAATAAAACAATACCACGGTGTATTACGTTATTATTAAAATGTTAAAATTACATAAAATGTAAAAATCGTATTATATATATTTTCTATTGTGTAATTAAAATAATTCTAAATAATGCAATAAAGCTTGAGCATGGATTATTTTTTTTGATAATTAAAAGAGACAGTTACATATTTTACACCCACACTGAACTTTTGTTTATACCACATCTACGAAAGACTGTATGTATCTGTTATAAAAATCAAACGTGGCCCTTGAGCACATAAGTTTGCCCACCCCTGGTCCAAACCCTTGAGGGCGTTCCAGGTAAGACCTGATAGTGTCCAACAAGTTACATCCTTTTGCTGGAGGATTACCACAAAGGTCAAAGTTGACGAACACAAATGTCCAGATGGGGTCCGTCCAAATCTTCCTCCCCTTTAAAGGTTGAGCGTCTTGATCGATAGTCCATCGATCTGGGCGACGGTCGGGGTAATAATGTCGGTTAAAAAAAAAGTTTAGGTTGGGTGCATATTGATCAGAGGGAGGCTAAGCAGCTAGGAGGTTATTGATTGAGCGCAATTTGGATTTAGGGTGTTACGTATGCTTGAATGTACAAGCACCTGATACAAAGCAGGTAGCCGTCATACTGGGATTCATTAGTCCAATAACAAATTGATATTTGAACAAGCTCATTCTACTGCTGGGGTGGGAATACTATGAGCTCAAGGGCCAAATGGGCTTCTTAAAACTGAAAGATGAGCCGGAGCCTTCATAGACAAGGTCCTGAAACACAAAATGAACCCAGATCGTCGGAGGCTCTGCGGAAAGCAAAGTAGGCGGCCACGTCCTCAGACTTGCTCTGGATTCATCCAAATTGTGGTCATGGCTAAGCCTTGAATCCTCATGTCTTGACTTGGTCTCAACCCTTTCGAGGTATTGGTCTTGACTTGGAGTGCACTAAGGACAATGGTCTCGGCGTCTCAATTGCCGAACGTATTGGTCTTGACTTGGTATGGACTCCCTAGTCTTGTCCTTGACTCGGTCTCGTCACGGTCCTGACTTAGTTTCAATTGCTCAAAGTCTTGGTCTTGACTGGGTCTCAAATCCTCAACGTCTTGACTTGGTCTCAACCCCTTAAAATTATTGGTCTTGATTAGGTCAGAGCTGCTTAAAGTCTCGGTCTTGACTTGGTCTGGCCTCCTCAAATTCTCAGTCTTGTTTTGGTCTCAGTCCATGCGGTCTTGACTGCTACTGCTTGCCGCCTGTTTTTTTTTGTTGTTGTTGATTTTCTACACCATACATTCACTAACTAAAACAAACTATTTGAATGAATCATTTGATATTCTGATATTTATTGGCTTATGGCATGGTTATAAATAATACTATGCTCCTGTGTTAGCTTGTTGACCAAAATGCTAACGTGCTAGTGGGGACTATCTGTGACCTGAGCAAGAGAAGTCTGATATGATGGAATGAATGTCTTTTAGTTTTGGCCTGAATGGACTTAAAATGTCAACTACATGTCTCATTATGTAGTCCACTCAGTGGGCTATGTGTCAGTATCAGTTTGAGACTTTTAAAAAATGCATGGGGGTCTGGATGTGAGGTGATGGTGTTGGGGTGGGGGTGTGTGTGGGGGGGGGGGGTCAGTTTATTCCCTCCATCTCCGGAGAGCCCCCGTGTCTGGTGTCGTGTACCAGAAGGGGCCACGCTTGTCGTCATAATAGAGCCGTAGCATCAAAGTGCGTTACCTATACAGCTGTTTGACATGGGCAAACATTTGGTTGTGATCAGAATGACTTCAAATTTTGACAGTTTGACTTTTTTATCTGAAAAACGGAAGAAAACTGGCAAAATATCAGACTGTGAGGTGAGAATGCTGGTATGTATGTTAAATACCAATTACTAATTTCCTTTTTGCCATGTTATTCCACTTTTGACTCAGTGATACATTTTTAAAATACATACTGTATAGTAGAACCTCGGTCAAATTGACCATCTGTTGGGGGAAGGAGCTGCCTGTCTCCGGTTCATGAACATTTCTGTTCGCAAAAAGAGTCGGTCGGTGAACCGAGGCTTCACTGTATATCACAAAAATGACTCGGTATCATCTTGAGAAGTTTGCATCCTTCGTCATTCCACCGCAAGGAATCTGGAATCCCTCATCGAGCTGCTGTGCGGCTAAACACTGGTGTCCAACGCTAGCTACTCCGGCTAACACAGGTAACGCAAATAGATGAGTTCGCGATTTGTGTACCGGCGAGGGTGCTCTGTACGTTTTTATCAACACATATACTGTATGAGGAGTGCATAGCAGTAGCGCTTCAGTTATATGCGGCGTATTACATTGGCAGGTGAATTTCGCTGTATGCATTTGTATATCCACGGGTTGGCGAGCGTGGCTGCGAGCGCTAAAGAACTCATTGACTTTCTAATGATTAGCGGTCAGGCCCCCAGCCCATCAGCCCATGCTCGTACCAGGGATTTGGCCCTAGCCGCCGCTGCGAGCTCCCCCCGGCCACTCTCGCGCACCGCTATCGACGCAACTCCGGTACCCCCCCCTCTCTCCTTGGCCTGCCGGCGATCATGTCAAAGCCCATTAAGCGCCAAGTTCCGCGACTACAAGAGCCGGGATCTTTTTTTTTTTGCCCGTGTTTGTCTTTCTTTGCTCTCATGTCTTTCGCCTCCGTCTCCTCTTCCACCTCCTCCTCGCTCCGAAAGAAGAGGCAAGCGTGAAGAAAAAAGGTGTAACCTTTGACAGGACTTGTTCCACTTGCGGTGTATGTATGGCTACGTATCGATCCGCGACTGGCGTTAGAAACTATAGCCAACAGAGTCGGGAAGTTGACGCCGCTTTCAAGTCCCACACATTTTTTTTCCCTCTTCCAACGGGAAAGTTTTTCAGATGCACGCTGACCTCTGAAAGTCCCATAAGCCACGTGTTGAGAAATAAGACCCCTATGTAATCTTTTATTATGTTAATTTCATGAAATGTATGAGTTTTCTTTCTGAGTTATGTGTTCTGAGGGAAGAAAAGCATTCCAAGAGTATGCCGTATGTACTCTATTGCTGGTTTGGCCGATGCATCGATTTTATCAATTAATTCAAGGGTGTCAGGTTGATTTTTATTTATTTTTATTTTTTTTAAGTGATTTTCTTTTTGGACCGCTGACAGTAATAACAACTTGGTTGCGAACAGAGAGGAGCCTTCCGACCACTCTAGCGACTCAAAAGTGACTACGGCGTTTAATTCCGACTAAGGAACAGACCACATGAATGGAATCATTTTCACATTGTTTTGTGTTTGACAAGAGCCCGTTGAAAAAAAAAAAAAAAAACATTTTGAGTAATGTCAATATCATTAGTTTTTCTATAAGCAAAGGGGAAACATCAGTAATCTGATTTTTTTGAAAAAATAAATCTGAGATTTTATTTTAAAGCCACATCACCCAGCCCTTGTTTCCCCTGTAATCTGCCCAAAATAATATGATGAAAATCGGATAAATGTATAAGCACCTCATCATATTACGTGTACACAATTGCCCCTGCATTTGATTATTGTATACTGTATATTTTCAGCAACAAATTGAATTTTAAAATCACAAGTCATGGAAATGATTGACAATCAAATACACTATTTGTATTGTTAAATTCAAAACTGTTCTTCAATTGATATTAAGAAGGGATTTGGTGAAAATGTTCGGAATATCAATAAATAGTGAAACAAATGTCAATTTTGTTTCAGATTTTCTGTCAAAATGAAAATAAAATCCATTTAGCAAGAATCATGAAGTTGACACTCTTGATTTGCTTTAGTGGGCCAGACAAAAAAAAAAATAATTAAAATTATATAGCGGTATTGCTGGTATTTACCCACATCGTTGCAGAATGTGAAAAACTGGAACACTAGTTTTCTTTGCCGGCCCTTTTTTTTACTGTGATAAGCTCCCGAGAGAGAAAAGTGACTGTCAACAACTTTGTCCAAACAACAACCAAAAACATCACAGCTCATCAATCCATCTTGTTGACTATATTTGTTATTTATTTATTTATTATGGAACTTTTTTTTGTTTTTGTTTTTGTTGGGGTGGGGGGGGGTCGCGCCATTTGAATGATATGACAGCGATGGAGGAAAAACAACAAAATGACAACCACACCAAAACCACCTGAGGGCATGTGCCAACACATCACATCAGTGTCATCCAGCCTTCATTTCCCCCGCGTCCCCACGGGCTCACTGCAGGTAGCCATGCGCCCCCAACCCAACCACTTAAACCACCCTATTAAAACTTACAGCGAAAGCCTTAATTTGCTTTTTTTGTGGAGCACTTTTCTTTAATATTGATGCTATGGTGAAACATACACAATATGCGCACACGGTATATACAGTACGGTGCACAGCGTGTATTTACGAGGCCCCTCAGGCCCTGGAGACGGCAGCGGTGGCATCACAGGCCCGCGAGATGGATGCCGTCTGCTTGTGATCTCCACTTGTCAGACAAGCGTCACACAAAGCCTGCAACACAAATCAAAAAACACATACGCAGCCCCATCTCGCATTGATGGAACCTTGCTTCCCATCAGCCATCGATGTGAGGGTGTTAACACGCTATTGATGTATCCGCTTTGTGGACTAATGGATTGAATGATTATGTTGCCTGTGTGCTTTCATCTCTATTTTCTTCTTGTTAATGACAAACATTGCAGATGATTCAGAATATGCACTTTGATGCACGGCGTATTGTATCCTCGAAGGTCAAACACAGTATGGATTTTCCTGTTTTTTTCATACGGAGGGTCTTTGGTTTACGAGGAAGTTCCATTTCTATAGCGGTGACGTAACCCAAAAGTTTTACATGAGTCGGAACGCGCCGTAGTCTCCATCTTATCCTAGTCACGATCCGATGCTCATGCAGTAGCGAAGTCATAATTACAGTAAATATTTGTGTGAAAAACACTTCTAAGCCATAAACCAAATTTTGCCCGTATGTCGGTAATGTTTTAAACCTCTCTTTTCTCATTTTCCTAATGGACTGCCAAGTCATTTTGCCATTTATGTGGAGTGGATCTAGTATCGATACTTGTGGAACACCACTAGTTTTCTCCTGTAACATTCATGTAGTGTCGACGGTAAAAATCTGTTGTCTTAGTAGCAAGCTGTGTGGATCGCCACCAGGTGAAAATAGCTTGTGTACCAGTGTATTTTCCCCGGGTTGAATTGTACAACTTCAAGGATGTTTCAACTTGGTTGCACTTTTGAATTGCTCCAAGCTAGCGACAGTCGGCCACTCTTTCCTACTCTCGAAGTGCTGTGTCGATATGGTCACCAAGCCATAAGAAAAGCCTTAAAAGCACAAAGGGAGGCAACTTGTCCAACAACACAAGACAACACCTTAGCACCCCCCCCCCCCACTCCTCCCTTTTGCCAAGCAGCACAACAACAACAACAACAACAAAAACCATTGGGGGAGCCCCCCTTTTGTTTACCGCTCTCATCCTGGGCCGAGCCTGGTAAGGGCTTGTGACAGAGGTGATGTCTAAATTAATCATTCATGCTCCCTCACACGGGCTACAGTAACGGCCTTGAAATATTAATGGCCGATGAGGAATAAATTTGATTCTCTTTTCTCCCTGTGATTATAATCCACCGGCGTGCTCGCACGCACGTTTATTTATGCCCCGGAGATGAGGAACGGGGTCACTATTGGGAGTTTGTCCAAGCGCGCACACACACGCACGCGCGTGCACACACAAGCATTGCTTTCCTTTCCTTCTTGCCACGTACACTTGTGTACCACCTCACTCTTTTTGAATATGTACATATTTTTCCATGTGCGCTGGCTGGGGGAGTGCACTATACATTATACATTATATGCTTGTACTGCCACACTATCATACACTGTACAGCTGGCAGCTGGGGGATTTACAGTTTTTTATTTTATTTTAATGAGGTGAGATGCTTTTTCATAGGTTGGGGTGCATGACCCGTGAAACCTTGAGAAACATCCAATTCAAGTCACCTGACTTGATGCCAACTTGGACTGAAATAGGTCCAGTGTTGGGAACCTGTTTTTGGAATATGGTCAGTTGGAAAAGGAATGGAATATTTCACAAGTCATTTCTTTTCGAAGTCGGTATGGCACGAGGTTTTGGCTGGTCAGCAGGATGTGGTACCCTAACAATGTGGGAACTGACTTTGTGGTCCTGGGAAAGGTCTGAGGAGTCGTACCCTCGACCGGATTCCAACCACGGTCCAAACTGTCCCAAGGGTCCCTTCAACCAGGATTTATTGTTTTGAGACCATACAACCAGGCACTTAAGTGTGGTTCCCCGATCCCCAACCATCTCTGTAATACCCTCAGCCGGATGGGTACAAACCAAGGTCCAAACTTGTCCCAAGCGTCCTTCCAGCTTACCGTCTGACACCAATTTGTCGCAGAAGTCTGAGGACTCGTCCTCTTAATGTGGATTTGAACCATCGTTTATTGGCTTGACACCGACAGCCAGGCACTTAAACATGGTTGCCAGATCCCCTACCATCTCTGAAATCTGAGGGTTACGGCCCTCAACTAGATTAGAACCAAGGTCTGAACCTGTCCCATGTGTCCTTAGAGCTGGGCCTAACAGCTTAGTGTCCCACTTCTGAAACCAGTTTGTGGCAGAAGTCTGAGTAGTAGTACCCTCAACCTGGATTTGAACCAGTTTTATTGGCTTGACACGATTCCCCAACCATCTCTAAAGTCTTTACTAATTAATACCTTTCATTATTATGAAAAAGAATGAACCAGTTATTTTATGATGTCAATGAATACAATGTAAAACTATATAATTTAATTCAATTTACTAATATTAGGGAAAAGAAATGGCTAAATGACCAACAAATACATGTCTAAGTGGCCTGCAAGCCCGCCCCTGGTGTAGACGGGCTTTGAGGGACAGAAGCAGACAACTCGGGAGTCTGTACTCATTTCTGACAGACAGCGTAACTGAAAGTTAGCACTCCAAATGATGTGTTTTTTTGGCGGCGTGACCGTCGGGCATTTTGCAGTAGACTTGACACTTTTCTGTCTGTCTTTAGCTTTTCAAGATGCCGCTGCTCCGATTCCGCGCACAGGTGGCTGGAAACAGCTTTGGCTCGTGATCGGATTTGATGGAATTGGCAGCGACTCTTTTTCATTAGCCCCTAATGGTAGTCAAACCAATTCCAGTCAGTGTGTAAACCAGTGCAGGTGTTTCTGTTCATAACAACCATATGGGCATTGATTTATTTTTGTCAGGTGATTTCAGGCTAATCAATTTGTATAACATTCTCCTGGACGGATGTGTGTATTCTCCCTCTTCGTCCCCTTGTTGAGTTACACTCAATCGCTCAATTCACGCTCTGATTAAGGCTGCGTTCAATTTATCCATGACATGGAACATGTCATGGAACTCAGCTGTCCCCGACCTTTCCGGTAAGGCAATATTTTGAAGGACCGACGGGACCGTCATTTTCTTGCAAGAAGTAGGCTCTTCTTCTTCTGTCTCATCGTTTGGCCTTTTCTCCTTTCCGAAGAAGATCTCCAAAGATTTTTTTTTTAATTTTTTTTTTACGGATTTCACTCAATTGTGGGTGAGTTTAGAACATAACCAGAGATGCCAAGTCTTTCAGTTTGGCAGTATTTTGTTAGGGGAAGTTTCATGTGTTCGCTGAGAGGACAGGACATACGCTAACTTGGAGTTTGCCAGTTAGCGAGCGAGTGGCTATCACTTTGGCTGACATAAGATTTGGACTCTACCAAGCAATCGCGGTTATGCTGTAACGTTTGTTATGATGTCATGGCATTTTTCTCCGTGTAAAAAAACTGGCTTCCAGCGCGTTTTGACTATGATATGGGCAGCTCCAAGGCTGCCTAGCTAGCGTGGCTAACATGGCGCTCCTCTAAAAGTCACTAATCATCGTCTCCATGGCGGCAAATAAGCTACAATTCTGACAAGTATCGTTATTATGAAAGGAGGACGAATAGTAATTAACAGGAGCAATTCCAATTTACGCCTCGGCCCAGTGGTTTGGGACGGCTGGATAGGCTGCCGTAAATTGTTTTCCATTGTCTGTTTTTTTGTGACGTTTCGCCTCATCTTACTTGCCTCCCTGACATGACAGCAGTGGCCCACCTCATCGCGCTCTGTTTGAGGTCCAAATAAAAGTCAATGTATATATATATATATAGATATATAGACTTGTTTTTTGTGTTCCAATAGCTTAGGCTGTACTTTGCAAGAACGTTGGTGCTGTTTGTGTTTGTGTACATTTTGTGAGGCTCATCCTACTGATGACTTCCTCCGATACTGTATTGGCCTGTCAGCGCAGCAGCCGGCGACTGTCATCTTGCGGAGATGGGTCATTTTTCAATGTCAAGACAGGCAATACCAGTTGACACCTGATGGATCCGGGAACGCGCCGGGCTCGTTATTCTCCGTTAACTTTCACACGGCGACAGCAACTGTGCAAACAAACGGGGGTGTGCTCGGTGCTTTGTCGCAATTAGCCCAATTAAACTGCGTGGCACACACAATTTGAGGGCCCACATACTTGCGGTTTACGATTCACAAATTCTGTTTTTTAGTCCTGTTTCTGAAACACAGTAAGATTCCACAAGATGGTGTCAAAGCCCTGTCTAATCGGAAAGCAGTACACTGATGTCAAAGAACTATGTTGAAGTGACACATCTCGACTGATGGGTGTCAACTACTCAGGAATTTTCGCAGTTTGCAGCAGGCCTCGGTCTCTGTCAACTCTGTACTTTCAAAATCTGTGGCTCGAGTATAGAGCCTTGTGAAACACCGCCAGTAACTTATCTACAGGGTGTGCTCTGTTTATGATTGTTCCTTTCCTCTGCTGGCGAAGTAAACAAATCGGTTGGATTCGGAATGCGATTCGTCTAGCTCTAACCTACAATAATGCAGTAGTAAAGTCAGAATTACAGTAAATATTGGTATGAAAACCACTTTTAGGCCATAAATATAAAATAATCAAATAGTGTGCCGTCTTGTGTCGCGCGACCAGTATTCACAGCGCGCAAACTAGTTCATTGCACACCATTCATAACCTGGAAACGTCGTACGTCGGGGTAAATGGCGGCCCCCCCCCCCGCACAGTGTCGCACGTCGACATTTGTGAGTGCGAGGCAGGTGTAGCTGGTGATGTTGTCCGGGTCGAGGCCCGCGCACCCCGACGGTGTGGTATTTTAATCCGGGGCTATTTGTAATGACGGGCCTCCTGTGAGCGCTGAGGAGCGTCAGGTCGGAGAGGCCCTGACAGCTTCTTATCGCTGTCAGGGAAAAAGTAGCCCAGGAATGTGCCAAAGACAGACACCCCCCCTCTCCCCATGATTCTACCCTCACCCTCTTCTGCTGTTCTGTGTGACAGTTGTTCACATTCTTCGGCTGTACTATTTGAGCATTTTACTTGGATTTGGCTTAAGACCACTGCCACTGGCTGTAAAGAAACAACCTTGTTGTATAAAGTGTAATTGAGCCACTGAGAATTAGATTGGGCCCACTCCATTTTTGTCATCTTGCAGGAGAGTGATTTAAAGATTTGTGGCATCAATAAAATCAAATCTGATGCATATGGCCAAGATGACTTCTTCTGGATACTTGTTTTTACAGCAATGGTGGTTTCCCCCAGATTTGAGTTTATTCCTAACATTTGTCAAATGTATCCATATTTCTTGAATTTGTTTGCGTTTTTGTCACCAGCGGATGCTTTTAACAAGCCGTAGCAAACGCATTCAGGGCAATCATCCACCGAAACCCACCGTGCAGAAGTGTCGACTAAAAGTCCAACTCGGAGTGAATTTTTCCAGGTTGGACGCAAACTTGCTCTTCGCTTCCTTTTGGCATGAAGGCTTTGCCCAGGTGCCGTCTGTGGCATTGGCAGAAGCCGGCACACTTTGGGCACGGCCGCGTCCCCCACCGCCCCCCTTCTTCCTCAAAGGCTCGCCTCATTCCACCCCCCCAACCCCTACGCCCCCCCTGCACAGTCCCTGCTGCTCCATAGCCCAGGGAGCTCATTAGGGCCAGACTTCCTCTTCATTTAATCCATTTTTCATAGCTTAAAAAACACTCCCTGATCTTAAAAATCCCAGCTAATTTAAGCTTGGAAAGATTGAAAATATATCACGGGGCGAAAGAAAAAGGAGGCCGGCATGCCTTTTTTGTAAGGTCTGATGTCGGAATTAAATGTTTTCTCCCATTTGTCTATGACAAGATGCAAAACCTGTACCGGTTCTCTGCACTGGACTGCCTGTTGTCAGTACTGTAGGTCCCATATGTTAGCTTTGCCTAATGAAAACATTGGTAGGAACACGCTTCCGTCGCTGCGTTACTTAAATTATGCATCGCCCTACGGATGATGGCACAAGGCCCCCGTAGACTTAGACTTGGTGGGGGTGAAAACCCAGATTCACATAGGAAGCTCATAAAAATAGTTTAAAAGTTAAAATAGTTTGTCTTATTTTTAGGATAGTAGAGCAGAAATTGTTTTTCTTTAAGAAGGCGCAACGTTGGTCTTCTTTTAAGGAAAGTGCATCATCAATAGTTTGTCTTCTTTTTAGGAATGTGCAACATCAGTCGTCTGTCTTCCTTTGAAAGTGCAGCAGAAATTGTTTGTCTTTGTTTTTAGGAAGGTGCATTATCAATGTTGTGTCTCCTTTTTAGGACAGTGCAACGTCAACAGTTTAAAATGTTGAATTTGAAAGTGGAACGCCAAATTTGTCTTCTGTTTAGGAAAGTGCAAAAGTATTTCTTATTGCTTTGGCTGTATCTGGAGAGCTGTTCGAATCCCAGTGGAAGTTGACTTCAACTTGTAAGTCAAAGTTGTACATGTACTTTCCACGTACGGTTACACAAGCTAGTTTGAATGCCTCCCTAAAATCGACGCCCTAGTGCGCCTGATAATTAAGTGCATAAATGCCTCAATGAAGGCATCTTCAGGAGCTTGGTTTCAGTATTTTTCCCTGAAGATCTGCCTTTTGTTCTGTCCAAGTTAACATCCTCAAAAGTTGTCTCAGGCTTTGTCCTTCATCTTCTTCTACGAGGACAGAGACTCCCCCCCCCCTCTTTCCCCTGCTCGCCTCCTTCAGGAAGCTATCAGAGCATTAATATACCTCCCAGGTACAAAGCGTCTCCTTAGCTTTTGACACTTGTTTCGCCGACGCTCTCTCGGGGAGCTGCTTACACATCCGGCCGACGGATGAGCTTGAATGGCTAAGCAGTCTCCCTCCCCGTCCCCACGCCCTCTCGTTAGCCTCCGTGACGCCCCGGTGACCGAGGTGGGGCGGAGTGCGCGAAAGGGGGCCGGGTCGGCGCCCCCCGGGGTGCGGCGAGGTGGCCGTGCCGGGCCGGGACCCTGCGCCGGGCTGTCAAGTGTCAGCCTCAATCAAAATGGAGCGTGCTCATAGTGGAATAGAACATTTGCATGTCGATCTGCTGCATTTTCGTGCCCGTGGGATATTTATTTAGTCCTCTTTATTACTTCTTAATCAATCTTACAGCATAATATCTGTTGGAATAGTCGGGGGGGGTTGCATTTAGCTGTAAAAACTGACTGCCCTTTATCGGTCATGAGGCGTTTATTTTTTGCAAACACTTTTTTTCTCAAAATGTTTTTTGTATAATATGTACTACAATGAATATCAAAACTTGGATGAACTCTTCGAGTAGCTGGTGGTGTTTTTCTGCTCGATTGCTGAAACTACCAGGTATCCATTGGGTGTAAGGTGTTTATTTTTGCAAATGCATTTTTAAAGTATTTGTTTTATTATATTTTATTTTCCAACATATAAATAATGACCTAATTAAAATAATGTGTTTCAATACTATATGTGGTTCATATAATATACAATCTTTGAACTCTTTTGGTGCTTGCGGAAGCTACCGATTGTCTCGGGGGTAAGGAGTTTATATTTACAAAAGCATTTTTACAATAGCATCTGTATTTTTTTAAATTATTTTTGCCCCCAAATGAATGTTGATACATAATTAAAATAATATTTGTTCCAATAAAGTATTATAATAAATGTAATACAAAATCTCCATTTAACTATGTTGGTACCTCCAGAATCTTCCAGTTGTTTAATGGGGGTACGGTTTTTATTTGTATTTTTTTTTAAATTATTATAATATAGAATGTTTTTTTCCGATGAAATTCAGGTCTGGAGTCTTACCGTGAATAGAAAGTATTGAAGACTATCCTACGTTGCATCTCGACGGCGACTTTAACACCAAATATCAATCCACAATGTTATGTTTGCCTCAACACAATCAGCAGCAAATAAAGGGCCTCTATACGAGGAAATACAGCGCGCATCCTTTTTCATGCTAGGCTGACAAACATGATGCGGTTTGTAATAAAGGTTCCTGGCTGTCACAGCTCCCAATTGTACGTCCTCTTATATGTTGTATATGCCGCACTGTACGACGTGGCTTTCAAGCACAACAACAAAAAAAGGGTGTTTTGAAATGTGGTGCCACGCCGCCAATTCACAGTGGCAGATGACAATAATCGGCCTTCAACTCGGTGGCCCCCCGCTCGCAGTGAAATGAGGCGCGTGATGTCGCCACCCTGCGTATAATAGCGCTATTATTGTCCTTATGCTGCAGTATTGCCATTACCCTCAAGTCAAAGAGCAACTTTGTGTTTCTGCTGCCACGTCATCTGCCTTTTGTCGCCACCGCTTGTTAAATGCTTTATTTTCTTCATTTGCACTGCAACTAAATTGATGTGCCACACTACCTTGACTTATGAGTTTCCTTCTTTCTGTGACCAAGCTTGTAACTCAAAATGCTTGGTTCTCAAATCATCTTTCCCCATTGAAATGAATGAAAACGCGATTCATGAATGTAACGGACTGCGCTCAACCTTACAGGTTCTCCCGGTACAAATCCAGTTGGACGGGTGGCCAAATCTGTCGGACCTTTGGGAACTTCCAAACAAGTGAAACCTCAATAGTTTGTCTGCTTTTTAAGAAAGCGCAACATCAGTAGTTTGTCTTCTTTTTAGGATAGTTCGACACCAATAACTTGACTTTATTTTATTTTTTTGGGTCAAATGTGATATCAATAGCTTGTCTTCTTTTTAGGAACTCCACTCAAAGTAACAATGCAGGCAACTGAAACAAGTTTGAAACGAGTCGACAGGTTTAACGTAGCGCCAAAAGCATATGGCTAGCCATGACTGCGGCTGACCCTATACCAAACCCTAACGCGAATATTAACACTTTCACGTTCATCAGTCGGAGTTGAGATCAAATCTTCCGAAGACAGCCAACAGCTGGACGAAAACATCGTAAACTTTTGGAAGTTGTTCCGTCGTCTCGTCGCTTTTTTTTAAATGTATTTATTATTCAGAGGCTACTTCATGTGGACTTCACTTGCTCAGAGGAAGGCGGGTGGGCGGGTCCAAGCGGGCGCGTTTAACAAGCTATTTAATTCACTTAGCGGCGAGGGGCCTGTAATCAGCAGTCATTGAGGTAAAGACACTCGGAGGACTCTGAAGAAAAAAAACGCTGAGAGGCGGCTCTCTGTCAGGCCTTGTCAAAACATGCAAATGAGCTTGATGCCGCGTCCCATTTTCGACAAGGATAATTAAGGTGTTCCAATTCGGGACATGGTAATAGAGAAGACTGCAGAAGACCTCCTCCCTAATCATGATTCCTGAAAGCTCGCATCTGTGTGTGTGTGTATGTATTTTTCTCACCCGTCTCCCATTTGATTGGGTAATGAACTTTTTTTTTTTTTTTGGAGCGTTAGATCTCCTTTCGCGGAGTTGGAGAGGATGGGCAGGCAGGAAGGAGTGTGCCCGAGGTGTGCTGTTGTACACATAATTAAAAGGCAAGAAATGTTGTGTTAGGCTCTTTGATCTGCCCGTCAACTCTCTTGATTAAAGACTTCGAAGCCTTTAATCAACTGTAATGCGATGATTAGCGCTCTTAAACTGTTCAAAATGAACGTCAAGTTCCCGGGAACACATCACTTGCCGGATCCACTTTCCGACAAATTGGGAAACTTTTTGCCTCCGTTCACGTCACGTCCTATCAGCACGTTCCGTATTAAAAATCACGGCCCATGTCGGTCGAGAGATGTAGCTACGTAATTTAGGGGAGTTGTGAAAGTTTTTTTTTTTGTTGTTTTTTTTTTTATTTGAGCGAGGGCTATGAAAAAAAGAAATCATGGTTACGTACGTACCGTGGTTTTAAGGTGACAGTTCGGTTCACTTTGGGTACGGTAAGGGAAGAAAATTCATCTTTTGTCATCTTTTTAGGAAAGTACTATTGCAGACTGACAAACTGATGTGGTTTCAAATGAGTCATTAAGCTTAACGTACTTCCAAAAGCATATCGTTATCGTTATGATGTTTGCTAGCCAGAGGCTGAGCTGCACCACATTTGTTTTCAGAGTAGACGTGTGGCTAGAGTCACAAAAATCAGTCCTTGTCCCTTCGCTAAAATGTTCTGTCTGGTAACTGTTTCATCTCGAAAAAACGGAATACGAGTACCGTTTCAGCCGTAGTATGTAGCATTAGAAAATATAATAATGTCAAACCAGGTACAATCAGCATCTGATCCGCATTGGCAGATTTGGAAGCTGGTTTACACCGGACTGTTTTAAAATAAACATGCCCCAAATCTCACAAGAACAGCTCCAAATGTTGCATGTCAAATCTCAACGGATCGAGTTGTAATTTGTTGTGTTTGTAGAACGTTAATAGTTCTGGTAGCTAATGTTTTATGCCGATCCATAAATGCTGACAGAATGTCCATGACATAGAGACAAATTAGCAGTTCCGCCTGTTTTACTGGCATTGTATCATTAGCGTAATCCGTCGTTCAGCGTCACGGTGGTCGTTTTAAACAGCTGCAGTACTCCGTGGCTAATGGACTCAAATTAGTTTCATTTTCTAGTACTTATTATTCTATTGTGTACTGTTCCTTTTTTTGGGGTCGTACATTTTAGTGCGATACAAATGTCAGCATGTTGAATAATGCAAACTTGGTTTGGAGGTGACTTTTAATTCTGCACTTCATACATTTTTTACGAATTCCGGCGGGTTTAATCAAAAAAAAAATCATTTTCTCAACACTGGAAAGAGAATTAATAAGTCAGCTCGGCTCTATCGGCTGACCAGCCGTCTGTTCAATTTTTATTGTCGTTTTTTTAATTGACGACCTCAGAAAAAAAAAAAAAAAAAAGCTCACGCCTTGTCGCACCCAAGCACCCAAAGTCCATTAGTTTTCATTCGGATGCTTGAGTAAAGACCGCTTGATTAAGTCCAGGCAATTTGTTCTCGCGGCAGCCCGTACTTTCCGCGCTCACCCCTCCCGCCTCGCCGCCCTCTGCCACCGGCGGTGGTTGGCGTTCAGGTTAATTTAATGGTGTTCGTTGGACGTGTAAACACAATGCCTGTTGGCACGTGCCCGCGCACATTGTGAGGAATTTGTTTACCACACTAAACCATTTTGCGTATGAATGCTTTTTTTGTTTGTTTTTTATTTGCTTTGGCGATTGCATTTTTTGTATATATTGTGTGTAATGTAAAGGTATTAATATGAGTGGGCCTCCAGGAAAATGCCGGAATAGAAGAAGTTGCTTTCCAACTGAATGAGAGTGACTTTGAGGAGCTTAAATAATACATGTCAATTTGACGTCTTGAGACTTTAAAGGGGGGAGAAAACGGGGCAGTGCTCAAATGCAGCTTTCAATTCTCTGCACCTTTGCTCATATTTAAACAAATGCGTCTATTAGCAGCTGTTCTCCTGCCGGCCCGGTCATTTATACCCATTAAACCGGCGTCTTATCACCCATAAGACTGCCTCGCGCCTCACAGTCCCGCCAATATTATAATCAGCCGTTTAAAGCGGTGGCGGAAATTTCTCTCTCGCGCGTCGCTTCGGTCTGACGGACAGGCAAACGATCCGGCGGCGGAGGAGCGAGGGATAGCGGAGGGGTCGCCGGAGGCGAGGGGGGGGTGGTAGGAGGAGAACCGAGAATGATGAATAGGCCAAGTTGAGTGGCTGACTAACGGAGATCTGTCTTAATCAGAAGTGATTTGTCAGAACAGGAGCCGTGCGGGGTCAGGGCACCGCCGATGAATAAAACACAGCCTGGCCAAGTGAAGAAAGCCCCCACAAAATCCACCTTGCCTGCCCTCCGACGAGAGGAAAGGCTAAGTTGGGATAGGCTGGGATACGCGCTGCCTTAGCCAGAATACGTTCGTTTCCAGAGCAGGCCTGGACTCGTGTCTAATTTTGTACTTTTACTTACAAAATTCAGCTCATATAAACATTTAGTTGGGGAGAAACTGCGCACCTGGAGTAGGTTGGGGTTGGGTGCTTTGCGCTCCCTTTTCTGTCACGTGTACATACAGCGAAAATGTGTTCTTACCCAAACCCCTAACCCTGACTGAAACAGCAAACCAAAACCCTAGACTTAACCCTCGCCTGGAACCTTGCCCTTTGACCCAATCTTGCCTGTACCCTGGTCATCATCTTTCTCCTGGTTCGAAATGAAATGGAGCCACGCCCTTTGACCTAACCCAACCCTAATCCAAGCTCTAACCTTAACTGAAACGCTAAACCTTTTCAACCCAAAGCTTAATTCGACACCTAACCAAAGTCCTGATTAGAATTCAAACGCAATCCATAACCCTAGCGAAACCCGAACCCCAGACTCTACATGAAGCCATTAACCTAAGCCAAAACCCAAAGTGTGAGATCCCGACACTTTTGGTATCGTAAAGTCAGATACGGCATCTACTACCTCCTAACTAACTTGGATAGGAGTTTGTTGTTTCTCCGCTTAATCTTGCGTGATATTTCCCGTGCGATCAGTGCGCTTGGCACCTCTTTATTCGGAGCGAAAAAACGAGGAGCGCTTCAGCTCGCCAGGCTCATGGCCTGTGGGCTCGGCATCACAAATACATCCCAGTGTGGGTACAACTTTGATGAAAGGTGATGAAAGTGTGCCACCAGCCAGTTGTAGAAGTTGTTACTCACCCGAAAAAAAAAGAAAAAAGAAAGAAATGTACAAAGGCAGGTAGCTGTATGCACCGGGGAGTCGCTGGCAGTCGACTGCTCCGCTTTGTCTGAAATACAGAACAGTGTGGGGGGAAAAAAATTGGTCTAAAATGTATCCGGGTTCCTCCGTCCGCCCCCTCAACCCTCCCGTGGGGTCACCATAGACCGTTTGCTGGAGTAAAGTATGTGTGTGTGTGTGTGTGTGTGCGCGTGTGTGTGTGTGGAGGGTTGGAGGGCATCACGGGTAAAGAGAGAGAGGGAGTCTCCTGTAAAAAAAAGTTGTTGCGTCCAATTAAATGTGTCCGCGCGTAGTTGAGGAAGTTCTAAGTTCTTGGCTGGAGCTGCTGGCCATCGGCGAGTTTGAGCTTTCTTTTGGCAGCCCGGTGTCCGAGTGGTTCGTACGTCTGCCTGACACTGCCTGAATTCTCATGATCCAATATTGCCTCTGTGTGCCTCCCCGGCAACTAACTTCTATGCCTTTCTGTGACTCTTCCAGTCTCTCTGTTGCAAAAAGCTGATGACATTAAGCTCAGTGGCCACTACCCTCTGAGAACATTCTGTCTGAGGTACTGTTGATCAACTGTTTGGTGTCGTCTCGGTCTCATGATATCAAAATGTGAACAGCATGATGACGAGGACTTTTTAAATACCAACCCTAATTGAACCAGGTGCTCAAGCCATAGCCATGTCTAATATACAAATATTGCTTTGGTGCCATTTTGTGACTATCTTATCTGGAGGTGAGGGAAGGAGCTTCAGTTCTTCAAGCCACAGCCTTGTCTAATAGAAAAAAGTGCTTTGCCACCATCTTGTGGCATCTATAGGTAACTTCAAACCTTTTCGATTTGATTTTGATTGCTGATGGATTTTCGCTCTTTGCGGCAGGGCTTGATCCCCCTGTACAGTATATGTAGGTTCCACGACACGTCACTTCATTGTTAACAAAACTATGAACCACTGAAATTATCGTAGGGTTGTGCTGTGCCAATTCCTTAAAGAAGTTGATTGAATTCATAGGGAGGAAAAGCTAATTCAGATACGATTTCCCCTTTGGCAATCTTAAATTTAGGCCTTTGGCTTTTCCAGACTAATTCTTTCCCGTAGTTCTCGCTCCGAGCAACCATTTAAACTGGAGCATAATGTAATGTAATAATGGGCTTGTTAAATAGACCTTGGGGTCCGGCGATCTTTAGCGAGTGAGTCAGAGCAAGGCCTCTGCGCCGGGGTTATTTAAATTGTTAATAGCTGTTTAAGCTGCCAGGGAATATTTGACTGGCTAACGAGCAACAAGTCGAGGGCAGGAGCTGAAGAATTTCTCCTCTCCGGCTCCCTGGTCTTGATGATGAATGAGTGTGTGTTTAGTATATATCGTTGTTCTTCCCAGCAACTAATGAAGTCTGCGGACCACAACATTGAATTAAGACGAATGGAAATGTAGATACCTGCCAGAACATGACGCGTGTTAAATCCGATAGTCGTCGTTTACACTGGTAATGACGCAGCTAGGAGATATTTTCATGGATTAGTGTTAGCAAGCTGTTATTAAACCATCTTAGTCAGTCAGCAAGGGACTTTACCGAGCCATTAAAAAAAAACATCTCCTTTTGGGGAGGTCATTATCTAATATCTCCTCTCAGACAAGGTCAAGACACGACTGTGTTGAGAGTTTGTATGAGATTTTAATCTAAAAAAAAAAAACCTCCATGACAAATACAGGAGCTGTTTTTTCTCCAAGGGCGACCATTAACATTTTCGCCCCAAATACCTTTTGAATTTTACACCTTAATGTCATCTTCAGTCGGCAATGCCTTCTTACTACGTACTTGTCAGAAATCCAAATGGTCTCTTCTGAAAAGAAGCCATTTGACAAAACTATTCAAAATACGGTAACAGAAGTTATCGTAAACACAAAATCCTTGACTGTACCTTAAGCCTATAGCAGGAATTGACACCTTCAATTCAGAACTGGTCTTTATTTGGCAAGTAGCCTTACCTAATTCTTATGTGAACTGAAGCCTATTGACAAAACACTCGAGAGTTGTAGCAACAGAAGTTGGATCTCACCTATAGTGAACGCAAGAATCATGACTTTATGTATAAGAACGTACCTTAACCCCGGGCATGATTCAAGGCCTCCTTTTCTACACAAACTTTTCCAATGATCTACTTGGATGAGGGGGGGGGGGACACCTTCTTACTTGCTTGCAGTGCTTGTCACACTCATTTATTTAGGAGAGAAAACACAGCCCTGACAGACACGGATAGATGTGCTTATTTGTCTTTTTAACCACCGCCTTCCCGTTCCTCCTCTTGTTCAAGCTCCGATAGCGACGGGACACAGGAAAGGGGGGTCTGTTATGGTTATTAATACCTGCGCTCAGTCTTTTTAATCTGCCCTATTTGTCACATGTGACTGTCTGACTGCGCTGTTTAATCTGGGTATCCTTCAATCTGTCTGCTCCCGGATTAGAAATTAATGAAGGCAGGAAGCGACGCATTTGAGTCACTTACAGTGTCGGGGAGCTAAAAGGTTCTGGGGATGAATGGGTGTCATTCGTTTGACGGCGTCTTCTCATTTTCACCGCTCCTCCCGACAACGCCATCTAGCCCCCCCCCCCCCCGTCGCACTCTCTTGTTTAGCTGGCAGATGTAGCCCCGTTTTTTCCCCCCCCTTCCCGCCCCTCCCAAACAGGCGCCCGTGGGCCCTTTGGTGTGCGGCACCTGTGTAGTGTAATACAGTCAGCAACTGTGTTGTTTATCCAGCATTTGTTTGGTTCGCTTGAAAGCCCGTCTTTGATCCGTGCAAGGATTCTTCACTCCCCTCCTGATTCATCCTCTCGCCTCCACCATTTTTAAACGCTAATGCTGTAGCTACATTGATGGAAGTTTTTTTTTTTTTTTTTTTTAAGAGTGGGGAGGGTCTTCTTTTTTGGTGTATCCAACCCAAGGGACAGGAGACTGACAGTGACCACTGACGAGCTTGTCAGGTGCCTTGTCGGTGATGTTTGTTGTAATTGCGCGTTAATGCATTTGCACCTGCAACTGACAAGAACCATTTCAAGAGAGAAAGGAGAAGACAGTTTATAAAAAAAAATAAAAAATGAAAGCGTGGCAAATGTTGAATCTATCTATCACTGTCTGTCTGTCTGTCTACTGTATCAATCTATCCATCTAGCTATCTATCTGTCTGTCTGTCTGTCTATCTAGCTAGCTAGATCGATAGATAGTCGATCACTAGCTAGCTGTCAAGCCTTCCTTCCATCCGTGCGTATGGTATTATGACTTGCTTTTGAGATTATGTTACTGTTAGACTTAAATTGGTATTAAAATAAGAAATAGCATAATTCTGTAGTTGTTGTTAGTATAAATAAACATGTTTTAAGACATCTCTGTGTGTTGTTTTTTTTTTTTTTTTTTAGGCCGGCTAGGTTTTTTTGTCTTGCTAAGTAAAATTTTCAAATTTCTAATTGGCAGTTAATTTTGTTTAAATTATGTAATATATTCCTCATTACCTTACTTGTTTTCCTTGCGTTTTTTTGTTTTTGTTTTGGGGCCAGGTGGAAGCCCAGAACTTTACATCTGTTTACATCAGCGTTATAGGTTTTCACAAACAATTACTTGGCAAACTTCTTCTATTATCCTCGAGCACTGTACTATTTTCGAGATAGTTATCATTTCATGGATTTGCCATAGAAGGATCCGTTGGTATTCTCAGGTAGCTGAGCTGCAAGTTGCGGGAACAAGTTGCCAATGTATCACAAAAGTGCTTGACAACTGCTAGAATGGAGAAGCAACCCGAAAATGAGGTCGCATGTTCTTGTGGCCCCCACGCTGACGCATCGTCTTTGTTGTTCCGCAGAACAAGTGGGCCAAGAGATCCTCTCTAACCTTCACACCGACCGTGAGAAGATCCAAAGGGCCAGAGAGAGGGTGAGTCTTGCCAGCAAAGTGTTGGCCAGGCCGTAAACGTGGGCAAACACGGCTTGTGTGCGCACCGCCCGTGACACAGCGTCGCCTCGGGCACGCCCGCAGTTTTGTGTTTGCGTGTTACCTTTAGTCATCCATATTTCCTGTCTATTTGAATAAGTTTGTTTGGTGTGCTTAAACACCACTGTCCAAAGTGGCACGTGGTTGAATCATCCTTTCACAAGATCATTTGCCCTGCCTTAACCAAGAACTGGGCGATATGGCCTTCAAATAATCCACAAAAATCAGATTGACAATGTAAATAAAAAATGTTTACCCATTGTTTATTAATTATGAACAGTTCCAAAAAGCAGGTGATTTTAAGACAAAACCTTCAGGCTTCTACTAGGAAAACAAAGTGGATGTCAGCAAAAGCCTACTAGAACATCTGAAATGTATTTGGGGTTAATCAGAGGCACCTGAAATGGTGGCAGGCGTGCGCTCACCAAGGTTATTATTGTTATCGAAAACGAACGAAATGACGAAAACTAAAATTGAAAATACATTTGCGTTGATGAAGTCAAATAAAAACGAGTGTTTAAAAAAAAAAAAGATAACTCACTGAAACAACATTTTGTTTACAAAAACAAAGTTTAATTATAGTGAAAATCCAATTAAAATGTGTTTTTTTTTTTTCATGCTTCTCCACCATTGAAGTGGCTCAACATTCCGGAAAAATCACTTTCAATGGGCCGTTGAAAATGTACAGTGCGTTTGTCTTCCACAAGGCACCTTTCTTGCCACAAAAAAAAACAACAACAAAAAAAACCTGAAAATATTTCCGCTTTTTTTATTGAAAACAAACAAATTGGCTTGACCCAAGAACTCCACGACTCGCCCGGTCCTACTTTAACCTGAAGCTTTTCCCCTCGTGGAAGAGCCGAAATCCTTAGCCCGACAGGCAGACAAGACCGATAAGGCAGGGAGGCAAGAGAAGCCCAAACACGGCAAGGGCCGCCCCACCCCTGGCGGCCCCCTCAATGCAGAATGCTTAAGGATCACAAAAACAAGGCAGTGGGCCTCGCTCAGGCCTTTTCAAAGGAAATCAAACATCTCCTTTCCAAAACGCTCCGCGGTGTCTACTGAGGCTACTTTCTCTCTTTCTTTTGCTTTTTCCTCTCTCTCTCTCTACTTTCTTCCCGAGAGTCGTCTTTGCTCAACTGTACTCACACAAACACACACACAGGCACGCACGACTTTAAAGTCAGTTCGTGGGGCATAAGCAATGGAAAAAGAAGCCAGGAGATAAATGGACGCCGTTTAAGAAGTACTTAACCACCAAAATGTTTGATGCATGAATATTTCTTAGGTTTTGAAACCCCGTGCCCCCTGTCCTGCCACAAAACAACACACTATACACACACACACATCCACGTCAAGTGCTACAGTATGCACAGCGGGATGTGGTGCTTATTGTTTTGCTTTTGTGGTACAAAATAGTTGTCTCAACTCAAGGTAAAAGAAGCAAGCCCTTGCAAAAATATCATATAGTCTGTAATTGGAAGTCACTCACACAAAAAAAAAAAAAAATAATAATGTAGTCAATTGTAATTAACTCATGTGGTTTAGTTGGACAGGTGTGAACGCAGCAACTGGTCCAGGATCTAAAATCGCGTTAACTTTTCCCCCACTTGTGTCCTTCCAGCTGCGAGAAACGGACGCCAACCTGGGCAAGAGCTCTCGCATCCTCACCGGCATGCTGAGAAGGTAAGCGGCAGGTACGAAACTCTACCGGTGTGCCACTTGAAACGGCTCGTAAACACATCGCACCTGGATAATCCCAGGTTTCTCTTTCGGTCAGTGGCTATGAACCCTGAACATTAGCGACCAAATAATCCGAAAAATGTCCCTTCTTAAAAAGTGCGAATTCCGCCTGTTCAAAGCGTGTCCATCTTTTATTCTGGAATCAAAGGAATACAAATTTTCCAAGGGATTTAAAACAGCTCCCTTATGCAGCGGATTCGGATGAATATTGCTTTGAAATCACAAGAGTCGACTTATCTTCCAGATAACTTTCATTCAAACGGAGTACAATTATAAAAGCATCGTTATTTTGGGTATTTGGCTGTCCAGGGGATGCATTCATTGGGTCCATCGTCGCACATTTGCACTTTATGGTGTTCATTTTGTTGCACGGAAGACACATTCTGTTGCTTTGTAACATCACTAAAGTACAGTGAACCCGTTTATCGTGAGGGATATGTTTCAGTGAAAAATACGGCTTATAGAGACCATATAAATGATTGAGGAAACACAGTAAATGGCTTGAATGTTGATGTTAGCGTCATTCTCTGCTGCCGTAGTTTGAATGTCTGACATGTCAGTCGAACGGAAGATGTCGCGTGACCTAAATTGCTCGGAAGGGAGACGGAAAGCCCAGTGCAATTTACATTTCAACAGGTAAGTTGATTCCAAAATAGACATGGTGGAAATTCAGACATAGTGAAGATGATCATTGAGGGAGTGACTCATGAATGGACTTTTCTGTGTCTCGGATTACTGACACAGACGGCTTCTTTTGACGCTGAAATGGATAGCGTGCTGCTGAGCTGGCACGTTCACATACGCTGGAGATGGCTGACTTTTCTATCCTAGCAGCCAATTGCTCATCCTGTGGCCTAAGAGCGAGTGGTCGTTGTCCTCCTTCAGGTTTCCTTCTTTTTTCCTCTGGTCCCATATGCTTTTCTTTGCATCCACCTTAATATCAAATCCCTTTTTCTTCACCTCAGGTGACTTTTCAGTTTGTCATCGACACCCCAGCGGAAAGGCTTCGAAAAAGTGTCGTTTTCTTCGCCTGCACCGCTGACACGATAACCTCAATTTCTGCCGTTGTGAAAAGTCTCATTAGAATTTTCGGGGCCATCTCTCGCAACTTCAAACCTCCTCGCCGATCTCGTTTTGATGCATCAAACGGAGGGAAATAGAGGCGTGGTTTATGCAGATTGCAGCTCGCGAGGCCCGCCAATTAAAATGGATTCTGATTCGTTAACATACGCACGGTGAGGAGAAGAAATTGGCTCATGATTTTGATTGTGATTTTGCGTGTACAACATGTTTATTAGTGAATGAGGCCCAATAATTTGTTGTCATCCTTTTCTATTCGCGTCAGCGGTAGTGACTCCCCGTCCACCGCCCGGTAATACCCTGGCGCCTATTGTTTCCAACCATTAGGAAAAGCTGTGTTGGAACCCAAATTGTGTTGTTGAGCGACTTCCTGGTACATATACGATGATGCCCGATGTAGATAAAAGTTTGACTTTGCCTGCCTCTGTGTATTCTGCTGCTGTCGCCATCAAACGCACAATTCAAACACAAATAATTCAGTACTCCTTGCTGCGCCACCCGTGTCTACACACACACACACACACGAGTGTTCAATCACATCTCCATTTCATAAAGTGCCAGCCCCCTGAACCGCGACGCCACGGTTTTGTTTCCCCGCTCCCTCTTTCTTGTCCCCCCCACCCCCGTCGTCGTCGCTGTCGCCCCACTGTGGATTTTGATTAAGACTAATATGTAAATGACAGCGCCTAAATGTAAAATCGGGGGGCCGGGAAGGAAGTGCCAATTGAAATAGATGCTTCAGTGCCCGTAGACAATTTGGGCTCGGGGTGGCGGGGGGGGGAGTTGGGGGCTACAAGAGAGGGCAGGGTGACTGTAACCGATATTTCTGCATATGTCTCCATTTTGGCACGTTTGATTACGACAAGAGGAGGGAGATTGCCAGCGGGGTGGGGGGGCCTTAGGGGGCGGTCAGTCACCCATAACTGTCCAACAATCATTCATCATCCCGTCCCCTCCGGTAAGTAAATAACACCCTTATTTCAATATTATCATATTAATGTTAAAGTTCAGCTGTCACCTAACGGGAAGACTTAATAAGACGTAGCGTCCCAGCAAGCACCCGTCGAGTGCGAGCCGCCTTAACGCACAGCTCAAACCAGGATTTATGAGCGCGCCCGCTAACATCACCCCACCCCACCCCGCCACCCCCAGCCCCACCGCCGCTCAAATATTTGGATTGTGTTGTCACAATTTGAATAAAACAAAACTTGCCTTGCAAATGGAAAGTGTCAGATCTCGGAAAAGTACGACTCATTTGCCCTTCGCCTTTTGATTGAAACCGTGGTGCTTTGACTTCCATCCACACATCCATTTTCTACCGCTTATCCGAGGTCGGGTCGCGGGGGCAGCAGCCTCAGCAGGGAAGCCCAGACTTCCCTCTCCCCAGCCACTTCCTCCGGCTCTTCCGAGGAGATCCCGAGGCGTTCCCGGGCCAGCCGAGAGACGTAGTCTCTCCGGCGTGTCCCGGTTCGTCCCCGGGGTCTCCTCCCGGTGGGATGTGCCCGGAACACCTCAGCTAATCAGCCGAGCTACCTTATCTGGCTCCTCTCAATGCGGAGGAGCAGCGGCTCGACTCTGAGCCCCTCCCGGATGACCGAGCTTCTCGCACTATCTCTAAGGGAGAGCCTGGACACCCTACGGAGGAAACTCATTTCGGCCGCTTGAATCCGGGATCTTGTTCTTTCGGTCACGACCCAGAGCTATTGACCATAGGTGAGGGTAGGAACGCAGATCGACCGATTGTAATTTGCTCCGTGATGATGCACGTATTTCAAATCGACTTCCCCTTTGAAATGAATGGAAATGCCATTAATCCGTTCCAGCTAAGTTTGATTCATTTCTGACTTGTCACATTCGGGAATAGAAAAAGTAATTTCTGTTCCTCGTTCCTGTGCAAAAGGATAAAATGTCGAGAGCTTACAGAAACGGAATGAGTCCGCGTTCACGTGCTGGAGGGTCATGACGAGGTCAGGGACATGTTTTTGTTGTTGTGTCCTCGTAGGCATGTTTCCCCTCGCACCTCATGTCCAAGTGTCGCGTCGGTCGACCAGTTGTCACCACGGCTGAGGAACAATTAGACACTCATTAAGCGAGTTGTCAGGGTTCAAGAAAAGCCAATTAGCCTAAACACTGATCTCCAAATTGCAGCGGCTTTGTCTGAAAAAGGACCTCGAGGGGATTTACTTTACGTTGTTTTAGTTACTTCGGCTTCTAAAACTCCCACTCACATACTCCCAAGCATCTATTCTTTATCCTCTGCGAAGAATGACTCATTATTAGTGCAGTTGACTGAGTGACCGACGTCTCCTTGTACAATATATTCTATTATAATACGCCCAGTAATGTACCATTTGTGCTGTTATATTAAAGCCAAATTGATTTCATTGATGTAAGGCACGTGTGACTAAAGTGCAGGACTTGATTTTTGGACAATGCAAACATGGGAGAACGGAGCTTACGCTTTTATTGACGCAGCTTGTCAGGTGATGTCCGGAGAACAGACGCTTCTTTATCCTCGGTTTGTCGCTGCTAACCGGGGATGATCCTTGACACGATGTCCCGTCTGTGAACGGTCCACCTCCAAGCTACGTCCATGCAACAGTCCCGCGTTGCATGAATATGGAGCGGTTCTGCGCTCGGGAGCTTGCTTATGTTTTCCGTCTGATATCCAGGCCCCACCATTCCCGTTTCAAAGGGAGGTCCACCCGGGGCCTCGACTTTTTGATCTGCCTGGCAACTGAGTCGACCACCTGCATGTGGGATCAGCTGCCAGCCAGGGTCCGACTGCCCCGCTGCTTCACCCCACCTCCCCCCGCGCTCCTCCTTGTCTTGCCTGCTTCACTGCCCCCTTTTACTGTGCCCACTTCTTCCCAGTGCCACAGTCCCAGTGGTCCTGAACTGGGCCGGGAGCCATGTTTCCAATCTCAGCAGTTCCAGGGGAAGTACTGTAGTTTCAGATGCTCATGCTAACTATTGTACAAAAAGACTTTCCTGGACCCAGGAAGATTCTTGCTGTTGCTTAGAAATGGGCCTGATTTACAAGATAAACTCGATTGCTCACGCAAACGGATGCAGAAGCTGATCTACTAACCGGGCACACCCAGAATTGCGTGTGCCAAACGTGCTAAATGTCCGCACAGTTCGTCTTGCGTGCACTGTGACGAGTATATGCAAATAGAACTCTCTGCTCACCGTACGTCTTCACGACTTTTGGTCGATCATCTTTTCAGTTTTCTGGCCCAAGCAACTGGAACACTCTGCAACAAATAATAATAATCACCTCATTCATCCAAATATCATGGTTTAAAACATTTTACATGATCGCTGTACCAGTTTTTTAGCTTGTTTTCAGTCTTCGTTCTCTATGTACTTGTCCTACTTTTTTTTTTTTTTTTGCTTTGTTTCACTCTGCTGACTGTTGCCACGTCGGCTTTGCAAATGACGATCCGTTCTCAACGGCCTTACCTGAATAAGTAAAGGTTAAATAAATAGATTCATTTAGCGTACACAATGTGATTTCTCAAAACTGAGACATATTTTGCGTAAAATTAAATGCCGCGTCTGAAAGGCGCAAACGGCATCGCTCTGCGTAACCGTAACGAGGAGGCGGAGGCAAAATCAGAGGCGACGGGGAAAACAAACATTTTTGAAATGCCAGAAACAAAAATGACTGCAAAAAATGGTTGACGCAATTGCCGTATGGCCTCTGATGAAACGCTCAATTTTCTTGCGTCTGCTATTTCTAAATAGGTAAATCAGACCAGAAATAGTATTTAATCTTTGTCTTCTTTTTCTGTTTCTTCTTCTTTTTCCTTCCTTCTTCCTTCTCTTTCTCCTTCTCCTATGTTGTTCTTAGTAATTGCAATGTATACTCTCCCAGCTAACGGGTCTGTGTTTGTGGAATGCGGCGATGTAGGTCACACAACCAGCGGTGGCGTATCGGGGCCCTCTTGAAGTGCACAATCGAACAAAACGATTTGATTTTGGCGATAATTGAAGCTGAAAGATGGAGCGCGGCGTTGTTTACGTCTTTCGCCGTCGCCTTTTGTACTCTTGTTGATTTATTTATTGTTGACGGCGAGTTTTAGGGCCAGACGAGTGGGGAAAACGTGCAGTCAAAAGTAGGGGGGGGGGGGGGGGGGGGGGGTGTCAGGCGACAATTTCCACACTTAGTGTCCGGGGAGTGTTTATTTACTCACGTGATGTATTCGGGGAGGCCATTATCTGTAAAAATGCATTTAAACGCATTAGCGACAGGGCTCAAAAAGACACAGACACGGTACAGTTGTGGGTGTTGAACTTTTACATGCTAACGTGAACTCATCACAGTAGCCCGAGCAGTTGAACATTTCCGCTGGATCCCGTTTCCCTCTGATCTTTGCGATATGTAGTACATTGCAACAAATTTGCCTTTGCTTACCGTGCCATATTGTCACGTCCCCTGTGGCTCAGTCCTTATCCCGCCTAACCCGCCAGGGAAGCTTTTCATGTTCAAACGTCGGCAATCTGGCGTGAAGTTAAAAACCTGAATTGTGTCTGATCCCCTTCAACTTTTTAAGCAGCGAAATGGGCGCAGCTGCTCGATGCAGATGAATGCTTGCCGCGGATTGGGAGTGTTTGATTGGGTACGCAAAGTGCGACACGAACAGGAAATCCACCATTTATTTAGGTGCTGCTGTTATGGTTAGCACCTGACTTTGAATGGGCTCATCAGTTAAGTATTTTATGACATTGATGAGCTGAGGTTATGATATGTCTGTAGGTGGATGGCGGACCTGGTAATTAACTTGGAAATATTATCGTTTTTTTCTCGATAATTAAAGGCAGATGTTTTTTTATTTTTATTTATTTGTTTTAGTCACCTCATGACTAATTGGGAGTTATTCTGATTTTCTTTTTTCCCGACAATTTGAGGGAGGAATTTATTGGTCTTCGGGTAGGTGGCGCACCTGGCAACTAATTGGGAAATTTTCAAATTGTTTCCCTTGTTGTATTTAACTTATGACCCATTGGGAGCTATTTGGTTTTTTTCCCAACAATTTAAAGGGGGTGTTTAATTACTGCAATTAAAGGGAGTGATTTCTTGGGCCACTAATTGCGACCTATTCCAATTTGAGGGAGCCGTTTATTTGTTTTAAGTGGCGGGCGACTAATTGGGACTGATTAAAAAAACAATTTGTGCAATTTAAGTGAGTAGTTGTTTTCAAATTTTTCAAATTTGTTTAATGGGACTTATTCTGCTTTTTTTTCTTACAATTTGAGGGAGGCGTTTATTATTTATTTTTGTATTTATCCGCCAACTATTTGGGACAATTGCACAACACATGGGGACATTTTTTTCCAGTACAATTTGTGGGCGTGTTTTGGTCTTAACAGAGGAGGCGTTTATTTTTCTTTAAATAGATGACACACCTGGTTACTACTTGGGATGTACTCCCCCCCCAAAACACACACACACACACAATTTGATTGGAGGTGTTTATTTGATTTGTTTTATTAACCTGGTGACCAATTGGGACCCATTGCGTTTTTTTCCCCTCCAATTTGAGGGAGGCACTTATTTGTCTCTTAGCGGTTGAGGAATTGCGGCATGTAAGCGGAACAATACTTTGGCGATACTTACACTATACTAATCACGGGTTGTGTGTGTTTTGTACGGGCCGCCGCTGGGACAATGGCGGGGTTGCGCGCCTCACCCTCAGTAGTCGGCAAACGAGCGCCACCGCCGCCTGGTGTCTCTCGCTTCCTCTTTTCTCCTCTCCCGTCTCGCAGCTCGCCCGTTGAAGAGTGCCGACGAGGCGCTTTTTGTTCGGCCCTGTCGATGGAGCTGTCGTTGACCAGGGAAGGAAAGACACGCCGTTGTTTTATCGAAGGCACGTCCAGGATCAGCTATTACCGACGGTGTTGGCGAAAAGGATAGAGGTGCTGCTGTTTTGGTTAGCAATATAGTTCAAATGGCAATTGTGTGTCTATGAACTGAGCTAATGAGACTCACTGCCCTTTTTTTGAACCGTCAAAGGAACGCATTTATTTAATCTTTTATTTACCTGGAGACTAATTGGGATATATTCTGTTTTTTTTCCTACAATTTGAGGGAGGCATTTATACCCAGCGAATAATTTGAACAGATTACATGTTTTTTACTTATAATCAAAGGGAGGCAGTTATGATTTTTTTTATTTTTTTTTTACCTAGTGACGAATTGGGAAATATATATATTTTATTTGAGGGAGCTTTTTTATTTGTTTGTAAATGGATGACACAACCAGCAATTAATTTCGACAGATATTTCCTATAAATGGAGGTATAATGAACAAATGCCTGGCCACTAATTGGGACATATTAAAAACAAATTTCTTTTTTTTTTTTTTTTGTATTGAAGTAGATGGCGCTCCTGGCATCTAATTGAGACATATCGTGATTTATTTTTTTTCACAACAATTTAAGGGAAGTGTTTATGTTTCATTTACCTGGAAACTAATTGGGACGTAAAAAACAAATTTTGTACAATTTCAGGACGGAAGGAGGGAGGGAGGGTTTTGTCTTTAACTGGAAGACACACCTGATGCCAAATTATGACCAATAACTTTTTTTTTTTTACCTGGCGACTTAATAAAAAAAAAATCTGTTCAATTTAAGAGAGGTGTTTCCCAACTTTTAGGAAGTAAACCACAACAGGTAAAACAGCAAAACGGCAATTCCTGCACTCTGTCCCTTTCCCCAGCCATCACTCAAAGAAAGTAAGGGAGCAACTTTTGGACATGTAAAGCCTCCCTGGAACCGCCCCCGCCCCGTGCCCCCGTCCTTCTGACGGGTGAAATCAGAGGCTGCCGCGGCCCAACAGGCGCTCGACGGTGGATCAAACGGGGCGGGTACCCTTGGAGCGACACCTGGAAGCCACTTCAAGGGACGCCAGAGCCACTGATCTCCCGCCGTCTTGTCGGAGTGACAGTCAGCCGGGGTTAAAGGAGGGCTGCAAAGAAAAATTCAAAATACGGTTGGCGACGCATCACCTCAACGTCGAGTGCGGGTCGAGCATCGAGCGCTTGTAGAGGTGAAGATGTGTTGGGTTCGTTCAAATTGGGACGATATTTCGACCACAGGAAACCTGTCACCGTCTTTATTATTTATTATTAGTACATCTTTTTAGGTTTTATCAACATGTCACTCACTGTGATTAGTTTGCTGCCAATCACGCTGGTATGCCCTGTTGTGTTAAATCCTAGCAGACCCGAGGAAGGTGCAATGAAACAAAGATGCTGTTTATTGATTGTTTAAAAAACTCTCTTCAACAACACAAAAAGAGAAGACGAAAGTGAAACATTTGAACGGGTTTACGCAGAGGTCACTGTCAAGCAGACAACTCATCCGTTTTCCAAAACCTCACCGACCTTCACTTCTTTGATCCAAGAAATAGACGTGATTTTGTTGTTGTTGTTGTTTTTTGAAGCCAGAGGCCGGAAGGCACGACGTAAGACCCTACGCCTCCCTCCGTACCCCTCGCACACGCGTCCGTCTGTCAACAGCTGGCGAGAAGCGAGCTCATCTTTTATTTGCTTAGCAACTACACAGATGTTGTCGTGACAATCCTCTGGTGGGAGTTGGTTTTCTGACAGTTCACAAACATCTCACAGAAAGAAAACAAGTGAATGCAACTGGACAAAAGAGCAAAGTATTCACGGGGGTAGGATCTGCTTTGCCTGTCTCCTAAGTTTTGTGTAGTCCTTGTGATGTTCCGAACAGCATTTTGCCACATAAAAGCAATAAACCACGACTAGGACTGACCCTCCTCTTGTTTTGTTTCTTTTAAAGTCTTTTAAAGTGGCACGTACGCCCCAAAAGTTGGACAATTTACAGTTGGACCAAATCTTTAATGAAAAACTATTTTGTGAAGAAAAGTCTTTTCGGTTTCAGATCTTGTGTTTTCCAGAAGGAGTCCGTGTGTAGACTGGTAAGTTAACTTCTCATGCTAACCACAGATCGGCTAGCTATATTTCATTTTGGAGGATTTCTACTTGCTCGTTCCAGTCACATTTTCGGAGACTACACGGACCAACTTTTTGTGAACTCGGTTTTTTTGGATTCGGATCTTGTGCGACTGGTGTTCAGCTTTTGAGTCCGTCTCTCTGACAGGAAGGAGCAACGTAAGGAGAAGGTGTTGACCGCTAGGTTAGCTTCTAATGCTTGCACTGACTGGCTAGCCATATTTTGCAAGCTTTCTGCTTTCAGTTAATTCCATTTTTATGATGTCGACAGTTTGATCTCTGTAGCGAATTGAATTGATATAAATGGGAAGCTTTGCTTTGACCAAATCGAAGACCAACCAGCGTCTCGGAACGGATTGTGGTAAAAAAAAAAATATATCTCGGTACCGTTGTATTTGATCTGCACGGATCAGCTCGATAGCCATGGACCCGTGCTTATTTGAACAATCAGCCTCAGATACTCACTCAGGCATGACCAATTAGATGCATTTTGCGCTTTCACACGATTGAATTAAGCCACCAGACCCGTCGGAACACACGCTCATCTTTGTGCCAACACTGACGCAGGTTATTTTGTCTGTGACTCCCATGCCTGGATGCCTTTTGTCCCAGTGTAACAGCATTCCGCTGAAATTGTCCCCCGCCGCTGACTGATTAGTGTTTTGGCAATTCGCAAGAATGCCTTTTTCCACCAGGCATGGCAAAAACCAAAACCAAAGTAGAGTTACGCCGCAAAGGCCGGTAAGAGCCTTGATCGATACCCTGTAATGTCAGATGCCTGGCCTCCGTTTTTAGTCTGTGGATGTCATCTAAATTGTTGTGTAATTACACGATATGCAGCTAATCACCCTAAGACCGTTTGGCATTCATCTCGCACGTTCCAAACATAAAAGTACAAGTAGAACGAGTTACACCGGCACTGATAAAGTTGCGAAGCAGCCGAAATGTCTCCTTTTGGCCGAGACATTTGTTGGAGACAAGTGCAGTGCATGTTCAAGGCTTGGCTGAGCTTTTCGGAGAGTCGACCAGTCATGCACGACTGCTAATGACGGGTTGCATGTAACCGACTGCTCGTGTTTGTTTGGGGAGAGTGCTACTCTGCGATGAAGTGGCGGCCCAGCTGGCAGCCCTCCGCTCGCCACCCCCTCGCCAGCCAAACAGACTGGCATGCGTGGTGCTATCGGAAGGGTGGGCGTTCTGACAGAGGAGACGAGCTTTTGGCTGAGCACCCTGGTGCTAAGCTAGGCTCATTGCCAGCCGGGGGTGGTCGGGCGGGGCGGGGGGAACTCCGCCGCGGTCTTCACGTCTCTGTGGCGACATGGATCTCGCCTTGCACCTCGTGGGTCAACATCATCCCTTTGCGAGCTGTCTCACACAAGAATTTGTGACTGTACTGTATAATTGGGTATTTTTACTTTTGGCAGCCAACGCTTGTTTTGTCCACGGCAACATAAGGCCCGCATTCACAAACATGTTACAGCTCCGCATTGAAGAACTGTCAAGCATGTGTGGAGCTGCGGCCACCGTGCAAAAAGGTCATTTGCCTCTGTTTAGCTACGCCGCAGTTTCAGAATGTGTTTGCAAAAAGACCCGACACCCTGAGTTACCGTTGCTAAGTTGGGTCAGGTTTCAACACGACCACTGACCACTGGCTGGAAACTCCTCGCAGAAATTCTACGTTGAAGAAATCATGCGAAACAAATCAAGGTGGAGACGACATTAACGCTCATTTTGACATTTGACGGCAATAAAAAAAACACACCAAAATGAAAATATTTAAAAATTATTTTTGTACATTGAGGCTATCTACTGAAATGGATATTAAATTGACCAGCGTGTGCTCAATCAAGGGAAATCGTGGTAATGGTGGAACTCTTGAATCTTTGAATCTGAACATGTCATAAATGTGTGTAATTGCATGTGGGATAGTGGCAACTGAGCTTGGAAAGTCCTGACAACTGTTTTGGGGGTTGGGTTTTACGCAAAAATACACTTTCCCTTTTCCCTGAAAGACAGATGAAGGGTTAATTGTCAATTTACTAATGCCAGACTGGCTGTAAATTCATTTTGAAAAGACGTTTTGTTCATAATTTCATATAGACAATTTTTACGAGGGATATTCTTGGCCCAGATCAAAATGAACCCAGAACATACAGTACCATGTGGCCATGGAAAATGAAGGTGCAACACTCCCAAATTTAGAGCCTTCTTATAATTGCTGTTTATATTATTAGTTTCCCAAGGAATTAACGGCCTTTTGGGAGGCCTCAACATGCCCGAAAACTCAACATTTTCTACTACTACTACTATGTAATGACCTTTGCCCTCCCAGAAGTACGTTTGACATCAAAAAGGAATATACCAGGTAATCAAGAATGTTAAATTCTTATCATTGAAAGCCAAGGAAATCCACATTTCTCTGGTTTTGTTTGTTTTCCCAGTCTGGGTCACAACGGGCGCATCCTCTGGGCCGCGGCGTGAACTTTACCCGGTCCCCCTTCCCAGCCCCCATGTATTCCGATGGCGCCAGCGCTGTAACGTCGCTGGAGTGTTGAAGGGAAGTCGTGAGGACGTTGAAGTCTCGGCCTTGCGTCCCGCCATTACTTTCCCGTCCCCTCCTAGCTCCTCATCCGACCCGACTGCCTCAGCGGGTATTGCACGCACACGGCAGCATCCGGCAACAAGTGTTTTTTTTCCTGGATTGTTTGACCGTTAAAGTCTGGAGAGTCTGTTTCAAGACATGCAAGCGCACCCGTCCTAAAAAGTTTTTCCTTTGGATGAGAAAGTCGGGACGGATTTGACGCAAACGGTTTCTAAACACTGGTTTGACTTGACCAATCTTTAATTACATCGTTTGGAAGGGCAGCCGAGGTACAGAATTGAAGTGGGGCACCGTGTTAGCAAAGCGTATAATAGTGAGGCGCACCGCATCCACAGGCAAAAATATCATATGCGAAAACCGACCCTACAAAAACAAGATGGTATTAAGGGTGTGCAGACTTAATGATTTTGGTCCATTTGTATGGAAAAATCAGATTCCCCCCCACCCACCGAGTCAGTCAATCAGCTGTGCACACAGGGGCTGGCATTCCACTCGCGCTCGCCGTTTCAGTCCATTATTAGCGGCGTGAAGCGCGGCATTGTAAAGCAGAACAACGGCTAAACCTCGGGACCATCAGAGCCGTCGGCGCGGCGGAGAAAGACGCCAACAACGAGCCCTGTCACATAGTCAACGGCGGGATTGTTCGCTGGCAATTGTGCGCGGAATGCGGCCGGTTTAATGGGGACACGTCGCCGTCTATTGACTGGGGGGGGGGGCGGCTTGGGGCTCGGGGCTGTTCTTGCGCGATATTGTAATTTAGTGTATGCGCAACATTGTTCTTTTACGAGCTTTCCAATCGTACAAAAGTGTTGCTCTTCAACATGACACAAGCCAATTGTTAAGGCTAGTTTACCTGGACACAAAGCTCGCCTCTTGCAACGGTTTCACCTTTTAGTAAGAAATTTCACCTTTCGACTGCCTCCTCAAGAGACTTTATAAACGTAGCTTATCTCACTTTTTTGCTGTTGTCGTCACTTCAGTGTACAAGTCAACCTCAGTATGCAAGAAGTTGTTTTTTGTTACAAATTTGTATTACAGATGAAAAATGTGTCCATTTTAATAATTTAATTTTTAAAAAGTTTGTTTTGCTGAGAACTGTCGTCAACCATTTTTCATGACAACTCCACAATAAGTCAACCCGTTGTTTTGTCACCGTTTTTCAAATCTGTATTTCTGATTTAAAACATGATCGGAATTTTTTGTTACCCTGTTTTACAAATCACTATTTCTGATGAAAAATGTGTCTGTTGTATTCAACAATTTCTCAAAAATTACTCCCAAAAAAACCAAAAACATACCAACAAACCAACTCTGCAAGTTGACGAGCCTTTTTTATTTGTAAAACTCTCTCAACAAAATGCTCACAAGCTCTCACGTGTTTCAATCCATCACGTTGTTGTGAAGCCCTCGTCGCAGGTTTCCGGATCCTCGCTTCCTTTGTCCTCTGTGGGAATCTCCATTTTTGTGTGTGTGTGTGTGTGTTTGTGTTTTCCAGTTTTCCCTCTGCGTCGCGCCTCACCCCCCCTATCTTCCGCACATGTTCTGCACTTCCTTTACCGGACCTACCTGGACAAAATGATTCTTTTCTTTAAACCTTTCCCCTTGCATCACACATCCACCCCCCCCCGACCCCCCGTCTTCTGTCTCCTAACGGTAAATGTTAAGATCCAAGAGTGGATCAATGGCGGTTATCCTTTGATGTGCTAGGACACGTTCCGAGCGCCGGCTTCTAATTGGAGCGCGGAACCGGCGATCGATGTCGGCCGTAATTGCCTGACACGGCAAACGGGTGTGAGACTTTATTATCATTAATATTTAGACATGACGTGGGAGGACCAGAGTCGGGGCTAAATGTACACGGGCGGTGCGAGGCTTTGATCTGGCGGAGATAAGTAGATCGATCGGCGTGTCGGTCGGAGGGAAAATAGGTCGTGGAAGTGTGGCGAGAGCGAGGATGAACAAATTAGAGACGCCCGTTCCTCTCGGATCGTATCGAATTTCGCTGGGAAGTTTCCCTTCAGCTCAGGGGGTGGGGGGGGTCAAGCGAAGCCCTCGTCGAATCTCGTGGCCCGGCGTCTTCAACTTTTCGGTTTGGGAAATAACAGCCACCGTCTCATTAGCAGACTAACAATGCACTTGACTTCCTTATTGCGTCTCAGAGGCAGTTCAAGTTTGTGTCTTTTGACAGCCGGCATTGTGTAGGACACACAATCGCAACCGAGGGCGAGCCGGACCCCCTCGGGGGGCTTGGGGCCGTGTCATCGGTGTCAGCGAACACCGGATACTGTTACTTAAAACCAGGCAGTGAGCTTGTCTTATCCCGCTCCCGTGTCCGAACTTTTAAGACTGACTGCAAGTCAAGGACCCGTACCTCAATCGCTGTACTTCGCGGGATTAAAAAAAAAAAAAAAATGTCAGCAATAGCGACATGGACCGACGTTCTTTCAGCTCACACTTTTGTGTCTTTTTTGCAAGGTCACCATTCTGGGGGACGTGTTTCTTAGATTCACAAAAAGCTTGCTTACCTTGTTTGTTATTCCGAAACTGGTGTTTTTGTTGAACCCAACTACTGCCGATTACGAAAGAACCGAAAAAGACAGAAAATAGCTTTTTTTTTTCTTGTAAAAAAAAAAAAAAAAAAGGATTCCGCTCCTTTTGGTAGGTTCGGTGCTTCTCTTGTCACAGAACACAATATTCTGTGGGTCTTGAAATATCAGTCAAAATGCTCTCCAACGGCCGGCAATATGGAGAACTCTGCTTTGAAATCGGCTGCCAATGAATCAGTTAAGGAACTATGATGCCCTCGCATGTGGGCAAGGAGAGCCACAGTCGCCAACACATCTTCAGCTGTTTATTCGAGGGACAAAAAGTTCAAAGACTCGACAGGAGCTGCCGTTGGCCAAAACTCACGACCGGACGCTCACACGCAGACTAACCGGCCAACTGCAGCTCCTGATGTCACTCCCTAGGCCACGCCCCTTAAAGGAACACATTCAACACACATTACACTATGTACTGTAATTGCAGTTAAAGTTTTAATGCAAAGCAAGGTTATTTTTCTCAAAAACAAAAAAAAATTGTGTTTTGCGGGATCTGGAACAGATTAATGGTATTTTAATTCATTTCAATGGGGAACATGTATTTAACATACAAATCGAATAAAGTCAAGGTAGCACCATATATGTGCAGAAGTGTCGTCGTGAGGCGTCGCCATCTGTTCGCCGGGGTGCGAACTACTCCCATCCGCTGGCCCAGACGCATTTGTGTAACATGAAACAAGTGCCACCAGAATGTTCCAGATTATCAGCGCTTGTAAATAATGGCACTTGGCTCCATTCCCCGCTAATTAATGCCCATTTAGTCTTCCCCAAAACGGCTCCTCTGTCGCCCCGCTGGGAATACATCGCAATTAGCCGCCCCACCCAAGATGGCTGCTAATATCATCTCTTTCGTCTGCGCTTGTGCATATGTTGCGGTGACACGCGGGGATAACCTCGCAATTAACGACCCGTATAATCGCGCGCCAGAGCCAGCCAAAGACTCCCTGGACTTCCTTGCCTCTGTTGAAAATGAGGACTTTTGTTAGATGTTGTTTGCGAGAGAGAAGAAAAAAAGTAGGGGAAAAGAGAGAAAGCGTTTTTGGAGCCAACCTCCGGCTTGCGAAATAAGGCAGTAAAAACAAACAAGGCCCTCAAATTAGATTTCCCCAAACATAGCAGTCCCTCTCATTTTATACACCACTGTGGCTTCCAGACCAGAATAGAAGAAAAGAGCCAGCGAAATCCGCAACACATTCGCAATGGCACCGTTGCAGGAATGCTTGACCAACACATGCCCTCTGGATCTACCTGCCCACACCCTCATCATCAAAATTGCAGGAGAAGGTCCCAAAGAAGAAACCATGAGCAAACGTCCACATAATGGCAAAATTTACCCCAAATGTGCCCATTTGCTTCCAATATATAAGGGACAAAATTTTCATCCTGATACAAAAGTCCCAAAATGTTCTCCAAATTCAGAATTTGACCAAAATGTTCAATTCGGGATAAGGCACCAAATATGTTGGGTGAATAACTGTTTGGGTGAATAACAATTTACATTGAACGCGGACTGTAGGTACATTAGTAAACGTAACAAGAACATAAATCATCGATTTTTCTCGAAATCCAAATCCAAATGTTGTACAACAGTAAAAGTACTTATAGCTCAGAAACTTTTCCGCTCCTCCCCGCTTTGTAAAGTAACGTCAGAGCGGAAACGAATTGATGTCAACCATGCTAGTTAGCTAGCTGCCTGCCTCGGTGGCGAGCGTTTAGTATTTATTTCACAAGTTGTAGACATTCTAAGCTTCGTAGGTGGTCGCAAGCGTTCATTTCAAGACAGCGTTATCGTAACATATTCATGTTACCTGGAATTTGCCTAAGAGTCACGGGTGGCGCTTTCATAAATGTGATATCGTAGCAGAATTGTAGCCTCCTATAGCCGCTCTTCGTAAGCGCATTTTGCATATCCTTCCTCGACCAAGAGCCGACTGCAAAGCCGAAAGGTAAATGTCGAAATAAAAGGAACAGAGTCTTACGAACATAATATAGAGCATAAAAGTTGTTGCACAATTTCCTAATAAATCCCTGCGAGGTTGGATACAAAGGGGACTTAGACGAGACCTCGTGGTCCCCCTCCCCGAGCCCGGCTCCCTGTTTTATTGCCCCATTTTGTTCCTGCGCCTTGGCTCACCTCGCCGTGTGAAATGAGCGAGTCGCGACGACCCGACGGGTTCGCAGACACGCGAGCGCTGCCAAGAATGCCGTTTCTGTTTTGTGCCGAAACACACGCGCCCGGCGATCTGCTGAGAGCGTCGTTTGGATTGCGGTCGCGCAGTATGTCGCAGGGCTGGAGGAAATGCTTGTGTGTGTTGTAAAAGGCCAGAGCTTGGCCCTCCCTTTTCTGCTGACTGCGCACAAGCAACAGCAAAGTTTGTGATGCAAACTTCTCCTGTTTTAGAGGAAGTTTAAACTCCTATATTGCTTCTTTTTTTTTTTTTTTTCCATCCAAAGGCAACCATTACTCGTGTACAATTTCTCAGTAATTGACACGATTCAGGCGGCACGGTGGGCGACTGGTTAGAGCGTCAGCCTCACAGTTCTGAGGTGCGGGGTTCAATCCCCGTCCCCGCCTGTGTGGAGTTTGCATGTTCTCCCCGTGCCTGCGTGGGTTTTCTCCGGGCACTCCGGTTTCCTCCCACATCCCAAAAACATGCATTAATTGGAGACTCTAAATTGCCCGTAGGCATGACTGTGAGTGCGAATGGTTGTTAGTTTCTATGTGCCCTGCGATTGGCTGGCAACCAGTTCAGGGTGTACCCCGCCTCCTGCCCGATGACAGCTGGGATAGGCTCCAGCACGCCCGCGACCCTAGTGAGGAGAAGCGGCTCAGAAAATGGATGGATGGATGACACGATTCAAAATTTGACGACAGAATGTGGATCTCATCTGGAAACACAAGAACCATGACTTCATTGATGTACATATCTTCAGCCAATATCAGGCAGGAATTGTCACCTCAACTTCATATTGTTTTTTTTTAGAAAGTCACTCATTGTAATGGTGTGAAAACTATTTAAAAAAATAGGCGGCAAATGTTGCATCTGACCTGTACGGTGACTCTGTTGTCTTAATTTCATATTGGTCTTCACTTGACTCCCAAGTATACGTCATTTTTGTCGTGTGTGCGGAAGCCCATTGAGAAAATTGTCAGTTAAGTCAATGTCAGGAATTGGCACCTTTCATTTCATATTTGTCTTTAGCATGTCATAGTTGTCATGCAAATGTACCCTTGCACGCTTCTTGTCTTGGGAAAGAAAAGAAGCCAATGGACAAAACTAGTCAAAATGTGGTGACAGAAGTTGGAGCTCACCTAGTTGGCAGTAGTGCTAAACAAAAAGATGTCAGTTGTGACCCAGATCTACCAAATTCTTGGCATGGGAAACTTTCAAAACGCTTCAGAATTTTGACAGCAGAAGTTGTAGTAAACAAGCCTCAATTTAGGCTCTGGTTTCCATGATTTCAACCGTAACCGTGAAGTGATTTAAAGCAAATTGTTCTCACCTTTTCAGTTTGGGTGTGCATTTCTATTCAATCAGGTCGCGCGTTTCGATGCGTCCTAAGGGTACGCCCCGCTTTCCCACTGCTTTCTTTCTCCCACGGGCGAGAGGCGAGGGGCACGCTTGAGGCTGTGGCAGGTTTAGCAGGGATTCTGAAAAATCGGGAGGGGGAAAAAAAATAATTTACACCTGCTCACCTTTTGATCATCCGCCGCTGTCAGAAGTTGGGTTTCTGAAGCAGCCGTCTAAACGCTTGCTTCCTTGGATGATGTGTCACAAGTGGCACTTTGTCGCAGCTTTTTTTTTTTATGTGTGTCTCTGGCAGGTTCTTGTTGTTTTTCTTCCGAGTGGAAAGTACAATGTGCAAGTTGTGATCTCTGTTTAGCGGAAAGCAGCTCTGTCAGAACTTTTTGTGTTGTTCCCTGTTTGATTCGGGACACGCTTACCATCCAAGCTTTTGGCATAGGGCTCACCGTACAGTGTTAACTTGACTTGCGAGTGCCCTGACTTCGACGTTACGAGCCAAAATTTGAGGGACAGGCGAGCTTCTGCTACAGTAAGGTGAAAAACAAAATGGAACAATTTCGGTACTGTAATTCCCTCGCACACTAACCCTGACCCTACCTGACTCTTGCTCCTGACATTACTAACTAGGCCGCGCCCCTTAGTCACACAGTCACAAGACAAGTTTATCATCGCTTTCGGGCAGAAACCTCGTTATGTCCATATATGGTCAAATCGATACTATTCGTCTGTCCCCACGTCCTCTGTTATTTGTATTATTATTATTTATTTATTATTATTAAGCCATTTAAAGTGATAAAACTAGCTTGATAAATTATCTCTCTCTCTCGCTCTATATATATATATATGTATATATATATATTCTTGACCCAATCGTTCTGTGCGTCCATTGCAAATGAACCGTTTGCGAGGGTTAAGACGTTCCCAGCGTGGACGTGAATGTGAATAAACCCCGGGTGTTAAAGTCTCCGGCCTCCGTGCCAAGCAGGTAATTCCTGGGTCATAGTTGAGGACGAGCCACACCAGTCAGACTGTCTGCACATTCCTGCCACCGACGGCATTCACATTTTTTTCCTCCCTCTCTGCGAGACAGACAAGCGCAGGATCTGATGGGCCTCCTGCCAGAGCGCCATCACAAAGGCTCCTTTGACAGCAGGTCAGTCGGTTAACCAAGCAAGAGGCAGAGGCAGACAGGGAATCGGCCGGGGCCGCAAAAAATACCTTTTACCTTTTCACCCTTATGATTCTTTAGCTGAAGGAGTCCAACCATCCATACCTTCTGCGGTAGTACTTTTGGAAACATTTTGTAAGAGGTAAGAGAAAATGGTCGGCAAACCTCAGTCTTGTGATCTAAGTCAGTGATTCCAAACCACAGAAATGTGCCACGGCAATTAGAATAACATACAAATTACCATTAAATACTATCTGTCGTGCGTTCACAATGCTGGCCTTCAACATTCACACGTTCCCGTAGTGTCATTTTTACACGTAAGCACACTGACTTCTTTCTGAGTTCTTAATTGTTATCAATTTCTCATGCTTCTAATATGAATTTAAAAGTCAGCAACATTGCTTAGTTTTCTTGGATATAATTTATCTTTGGCAACACCCCTAATGAAGAAATCCAACAGGATGAGGTCTGATGATCGTGGTGGCCATTCAACTGGCCCTCGTCGCCCTATCCATCTATGGGGTCATTCATTTTTGGAGTTTATAAAGAAGGTAAATAGTAAAGAACTCGGTATAACTCTTGACAACTGTGCATTGCCTTCAAGGTTCTGCAGTAGTACCTTTGGAAACCTTCGACCGTTTTTCCAGAGGCAAAAGGAAAATGGTCAACAAACTTCAGTCTTGTGATCTGAGTGATATTCCATTCCTTGTCTGACATCCGAAATTTTTCCGGCGCTGATGCAACAATGTTAAATAGCTGCTGACGCACTCTCTAGGCGCCCCTCGGTGCTCATTATCTCTCCGGTCCAGGCCTTGCTTCCCACAAATCTACCACCATCTCCATCTCCTTTCCCCCCCGTGTACCGGCCGCTTTGCATACGTCTGATGTTTAAATGCGCATTGTTAACTGACGCAGGGGTAGCCCTTTTGCTGACCTGGGAGGTATTTGCCCGTTTGATCACGGGGGCTGGCCGTTTTAACGTATCCAAGGGGCTCTGTAAAGCCCCCATCGTGAAGACGCGGGGACGGTGAAAGAAGGTGATTATTATTACGTGTTGGTCAGCAAGGCCGCAGGGGACGTTGCTCACCTTGTACCTTCACTGCTGCTCCGGTGGTATGAAATTTCAGCTCTTACCTGTGTTTACTCCTGAAATGACCCGTGAGTGTCAGGTTTCTTTGGAATATTTGGTACTATGGAAAACTGACTTTTTAATGTTTATATACAAATAGTTTAGTCCCAACACTTCTGGGTTGTTTCAGGTGTCTTTGGAAACTTTGTTAGCTTTACAAAAGAGGTTGGGGGTTAGGGCCGGGGGTGGTTAATAACAAAAATAATTTGTGTCGGTACCCGGGGACCCACATATCAAGACCTAGCGTTCAGGTCCCGGCTGCCCAAAAAGAAAAATATTGAACACCCAAACAGGATTATTGTAGCCTTTCCTTAGCACCCCACCCTTATGCCTTTTCCCCCCAGCCTCTCTCTCTCTGTCGTTTGCTTTTCTCTTTGGTGTTTGCTCTTGGGGGAAGTCTCTCAGTGACCACGAGAAAAAAAAGAACTTGATCATGAATAGTTGATGGACAGTTCCCCCATGAATTTTGCATCGTTGAGGGCTTGTGATGTGGCGAACACTCGAATACAAATAGATAGCCTTGGACTGCTGACCACTAACCAAAAAAAAAAACAAAAATGTTCATTTGTGTGTTGGTCACACTGCTTTTCTTCCAAGTAACACTCACATGCTTCCAATGAATACCCCATCAACACTTGCCCCCCCCCCCCCCCCCCCCCCCACACACACCCCTTTTGCGTTGTATATCAGGCACTCTTGAGATTTCACCACGGCCTCCTGCAAATATGGATTGGCTCTCGCATTTCCAAAAAGTCCCAAAGCATCCCAGGCGCCCCCTTGACTCTTGAACCCACGGTTCGGCAGCAAACGCGGGAGGTGAAGCCGCCAATCTGCATCTCTCGTGGCGCCTCACGCCCACGCCGATGCGGCTGCGAAAAAAGCCGGGATGCCGAGAGTTTCTCGCATCCGAGGAAGGAAGCGAGACTCTCCTTTCTGTAGCCCCCTTTGCTTTTGGCAAGCTTGTTTTGTGGGACTGACCAACCAAATCTTCAGTCTGTGACGTTCCAGAGTTTTCCGAAATTAATGACAATGTTCCTGCGGTGAAAATTGTGATGTATATAAAATGAAGCTTTAAAAACATGAAAAATCAAGCCCTTCTCCCCCGCTCTTAAACGGTATAGGCGCATCTGCTGAACGTGCTAAAACCACGCCCCGTTCAACTATCAATTGTCAAACAAATACCACTACTTTGACCTGGAAAAATGGATGCTACTTCATTAGGATCCTTAATGAATGAACTTCGTATGCCTGCACATAACTACGTTTATGCCGCAAAATCATATCTGCTTAAAGACTCCGGTGGCTGGAATACATCCCGCCAGGTGGGTTCCTCGCCCCCAGTTCCTCCACCTTTTCTCCATAACGTACCCACATTCACAGCCAACAACGAGGCACTCTAATGCGGCCACACCAGCGAAAGTTCCCCCACGTTTTCTCCATAACGTACCCACATTCACAGCCAACAACGAGGCACTCTAATGCGGCCACACCAGCGAACTATCTAAAGGGAAGACGCACTTTCAGGGTGTTGGCATAGCTAGCTAGCAAACTCCACATCGCAATTGCACCAGATAACCACTGATGATCCATTTTCTGAGCCGCTTCTCCTCACTAGGGTCGCAAGAGTGCTCGAGCCTATCCCAGCTATCGTCGGGCAGTAGGCGGGGTACACCCTGAACTGGTTGCCAGCCAAACGCAAGGCACGTAGAAACAAACAACCATTCGCACTCACATTCACACCTACGGGCAATTTAGAGTTGTCAATTAACCTACCATGCATGTTTTTGGGATGTGGGAGGAAACCGGAGTGCCCGGAGAAAACCCACGCAGGCACGCGGAGAACATGCAAACTCCACACAGACGGGGCCGGGGATTGAACCCCGGTCCTCAGAACTGTGAGGCAGACGCTCTAACCAGTCCTCCACCGTGCCGCCAAATGTGAAACAAATCTCCGAATGAACTTTTAAGTCATTTTAACATAAATACGAAGACATTTGTACAAATTGAGGTTATGTCGCCATCATAGGAGCAGAACTCTTGAGGACCCCCTGTACTCTAAAATATTTACCGTACATCCTCGGCGGGACCTTTTATTTAGCAAAGAACATCATTTTTGACAAGCATGCATCATAATTATTATTTACGGTAGGCCTTTTTTTCGTACATGCAGTTGTCTTGTTTATCTGGTGTTTTCCGACTTGTCCTTTTATGGTGCCGATAAATATATCATCATTTATCATCCGATAAATATCATCCAACTTCTTGCTCCTTTCCCAGTTTCTCCCTCTCCATCATCTTAAACAGGATGATGAAGCGTGTGTGAAAGGGGCAACAGAAGCGAGTCTGCAAATTTAATGGAGAAGCATAGATTATTTAGGATGACTAAAGCCTCCCTTGTAGTGTCAAACGCGGGACTGTAGGATGACATTATAGCCTTTACACTCTCTACTGCTGTCTCTCTCGCTGTCCCTGCTACTTTACCTGCAAGCGCACCTCCAAAGGTCTTCAATCTTTTAGTGCTGTCTTCGCCTAACTTTAAAATGACCGAAATTCCACTTAGGCACCCCTGGAGGGCACTCACCGACCCGCGGGGTCATCACAGTTTGGGAAACCATGACTTAGATCACGCTTGACCCATTATTATTTTTTTCAAGCCCTGCACCGCCTGCAACATCCCAACAGAGCAACCCCCAGAAGTTGACGCGCCGCAGATTAGCAATACAGCGGAACCTCAGTTTTCGTGATTAATCTGTTCCAACAATAATAACAGTTTCACCACACTTTATTTGGCCCTATTGTGGTTTATTTAGCAGTCGCACTCCAACTATTTTGTGCTTGTGTATGGAGTGCGACTGTTAAAACACATTCACTGCCATTGACGGCTTTAGAAGTCAAATATCCATGTTAACTGGGAAGGCTGGCAGTGAATGAGGTTTATTAAATAAGCCACCATGTGGTCCAAGAAAGTGTAGTGAAACTGCGGTCTTATACTGCAGGCTTTTATTTTGAAGGGCTCACGTTTGACAGGATGTTGTTGTTTTTCCGCAGAGCTTGTATTGCCATTAGTTGAAACCTTTATACACAACTTTGGAAATGCCTCGGATGAACGCGCATCAAATCCAGGAAATTAATTGGGATTTCTTTTGTACGAAAACGCGAATGTATAAGAACGGGTGCAAAATTTTGATGGAGAAAATGGTAGGAAAACTAGGGCATACAAAAACCGAGGTTCCACTACAGCCACACAAAAAAACTTTTTTCTATCAGGAGTCAGGATCCATGACAGTACATTGCAAGTCGTCTGAGGGGTGCGGTGAATTTTTAAGGGCATTTTGGAGTTTTCACAAGAGTTCATCTGAGGTTTTATCAACTTGTTCGGACCTCCTGTCCACACAGAATGTGACCCAACAGAGAGCTCCTCTAAAGTTGTCCAGGTCGTCCCTGCACTTTCGCTCCTCTTTTCCAATTATCTGTGGTCATTGTGAAGGTTTTTTAGGTGCTCGCTTTGGCCAAATTCCCAGCCGTCATCCATACGTGCCCTCGTGTGTGTCACGCATCAGCGCGGACATGTGTCTTCTCGCAGCTCTACTTTTGTCCCCGGAGGCTAGTTTTGATAGTTTTGCAGCGTGGGCTGCCTGACTGAAACTTTGTGTCTCACTGTGTAAATGTTGCTCCGATTTCTCCCTAATCTGCTGTTTTATTTATGGATATTAAAACATTTTTAGTAGTGCGAGCAGGATGCGAAATACGCTCCCACTTAGTCGTAAAAATCTGCGATGCTGCGGAATGTCATGACTTCGTGTGGGTCATTCCAGAATTTGAGGACGATTTAGGCACCAACGTTTAAGAAAAAAAAATACCATCATTTCTTTGATGTTTTCACCAAAAATAGGTATCGTATGATAAGATTCAACCAGCTCAATCATCACCGGTACACTTTTGTTGAGATATTTTCTTTGTTATGTATATTTTGCTGTTTGGCGCAACCCTGCTACAGATGCTCAGGCACCTGAAAAAGATATATTTGAAAATATGTAGCTGGAAAATGCAATTATTTATATATTATATTTATTTTTGTATTAATCTAATTACAGTAAAAGGTTTGCAAATCATCTTTACATGCTAGCTGTGATAGATGCTGTGCCAGCTGGTCAAGAACAAACTTAGCTGTATAATTAAAATAATAATACATTTGAGTGACACGTCATTACGATTGAAAACATTGATCAAATATGACAAATAGAAGCTATTTTAGGCCACTTGATGATGTAATTTCTGCTGAGTCATGTCGCTTTTTTCTCATCTCGATGGCTAAAAAGGTTTTAGTAACAAAGTGGATAATTAAAATCAATGCATACTCAAGGATTCAACTGTTCGTAGATTTTTTGTTTTAATGTTTTTTTTTTTGTTCTTTTTGTTTTTTATGTTTGGGGGAGGAACCAGTCCTAAAAACACTTATTGGCGGTTTATCCCCACATATTTATCCCCCAATGTTTTTACTTGGGGGATAATTTTAATTTAATTTATGCAACAAGTGCATGTTTCTGTATTTTGTGAATGGATTATTTGAACTTTCATGGGGTCAGGGGGACAGAAAATGTCTTCCAATTCTGGAATGATGCATGTGTTTGTATAAAAAAAAGGTCAACTTCGCCGTAAAACACTTGGGATCGTGAGGCAAATATTTGGAGTGGGGAGTTCAATTTTGCAAACAAAGGCCGCGCAGAGGCGCCGACGTAGACGTAAACACAAATATCCTCATCGCTGCTGCGTTGTCGCCGGATCCTAAACAGACGCCACAAACAACAGCTTCAGCGTCGTGCTACAGAAGAAACTCTGCTTTAATTGCAATTTTAAAGGGGACATATTATGGAAAACTGACTTTTCAATGTTTGTATTCGACGACTTGAGTCTCTGGACTGCCTGCTAACTCATACTGTGGAAATTTTAACAAAATTAAAGAACGAAGTAAATCTGGCATCAAATATGTACAAAAGTGTGTGTCGCGATCGTGTGGGAAAAAAGACGCAGTTCACGGAGTGAATGGCGAACGGCATGTAAAAAAAGCCGCTGAGGTGCAACCCGAGCCATGCTCGCGGCGGGTTTCGTAGTTGTAGCTCTGATTGCTCCATGAAGATGTTGGTGAGGGGTGATGGTGCTTGTTTGTATTTATGTCCATGCGCTACAGAAATCACCATCATGCCCAATTATACTGGAGTACGTACAGCCATTAACACATTCCTAACACTACTTATAACCCCTCATATACTCGCGGTTCTCCACCTGCAAATTTACCTCGTCGCTGATTTCTTTTCTTTTTTTGGGGGGGGGACCCACCCTGAAAACACAGTTTATCCAATAGAATTTGTTTTTAAAAAATTAATACAAATTTAAATGCAATTATAATGCAATTATATTTTTTCTTGATTCGGTGTTGCAGCCCTAATATATATTTTTTTTAATTCTGTAAACAAAAAAGTATCATTATTAAGCCATAAATATTGGTTACATAGTTACATGCTTTAATATATATACATGTTGCATGCTTTAATATATATATTAAATACAGATTTGAAATTCAACAAATAAATCATTAAAATAATACATAATAGGATAAATACATACAGTACATACAAATTAATAAATAAATGTAATTTATCTTTGAAACAACATCATTAATAATAATAATGTTTTAGTTTGACATACATTATTTCCTGTGATGGAGGGAAAAAATGCTTTCAAATTTAAACAGCTTGTAAGTCAACCAGAAAATCCAGCAGTGCTGCAGGTTGAAAATGGACTGCGTGGACGGCTAAAAAAGAGACGACCAATTGTGCGAATGACGGCACAAAAGGACGACACGGAAGCAGAGATTGCTGGCGGCGACAAAACTCCAGGAAAAATTCCAGTGGCGGTCGCAGCGTATCCGCTTTCTCTTCCTCCTTGGCGTGATTCTTTCTCTCTTGCAGTCCTCCTTTTCATCTTTCTCTCCATTTCACATGCGCGCTGGCTCGCCGTGGCCCGAGAGAGAGAACGGGGGTCCCGCTCTTACGGCTGCCGGCCAGCCAGCCTCGTTAGCCGCTTGAATTAAAAATGGATGAACCTATAGAGCCTCGCGTTCACGACTCCGAGCGAGTGAGGGGGAGGGGAGAGGAAAAAAAACAAAACCTTGATCCGAGCTCATCCCGCAAAATACAAACCTGTTTGTCTTTGATGTGCTTAGCGTTATCAAATGTCATTTTCAATTTACAGGTCAATATTTTGGGGATTAATAATAGTACGAAATGGAGCTTCGGCCTCACATAAGCAACATGTTTGAGGTTTTTAAGTGTCTTCCACTCGCTGTACTCGGAATGTTCCACCACGACCGATGATGAAGGCAGACACGAGGCAGAAGATATTTGAGATTTTTAACGTTCTTTTTAAATCCAGACAACAGCAGGAAATCAACACATCAAATTTGAAGATACATGATTTCTTTTTTCCAAAAAAAAAGAGAAATATACAGTGGGCTGTTTGCAAGGGACTGAGAATAACTGCTGCTAATTATCTGTGTGTGTGTATGTATATATATATATATATATATAATATGCTAACTTTTTGTATTTGGTGAAAATATCATCAGTGTATTTATGACTTCCCACTTTCCCCCTCCCACAGCCCCTGGGGGGCGCGCCACACTTTGGGAAATCCCCCCCGTTTTGTGCGCACAACCTTCGAGAGCGTCAAAGGTGCGAGGCGGCCTCTTTGCGCACACTCTTTAACATCTGCGGGGAATTAAGCGATGATCTTTAAATAATTCATTGGCGTAAACAGCTTGCAATTAAGCGGCGGCGGCGGCGGCGCTCTTCGGCAGCTGCTTTGCTCGAAAGGCGCTTCCTGGAAAAAAACAAAACAACAAAAAAAAAAGAGGATACAAAATCAACAAATAAGTCAAATCATTTATCTTGAACGGCCCCCCCGGGAGCAATCGGCGGAATGTAAACGAGGCGGGATGGCGTCTCGGGTCAAGTTGTTTGTATACGTCTGCGTCTACACTTCACAATAACAGCAGAGTGGCTTTTTGTCCAACATGAAAACCTTTCACCTTTTAGGTCAATTACTCCCCAAATGTTTAAATACATGCTAGAAATCTTTTTTTTATTGTGAATGTTGAATTAAAGACAAATTTTCTCTTTTTTCTCCTAATATTTGTAGATGCTTTTCAATAAATATATAACATCATAATGAACAAACAATAAATAAATGTTTTTCTCTATTCAGAAACCAACAAAATCGATTTTTGTTTTGTGTTTAGAATCATATATAACATGAATAAAAAATAAATAAATAATAGCGAAAATAATAAAATAAAATATAATTAAAAAATATTTGGACTAAATATATAACATTATGAGTTATTTTCATGAGAAAAACAAGAAAATAAAACAGTTTGCATTGTTTACAAAAATGCGTTTTAAATTAAGATAGAACATCCTAATAAATGTATAAATTATTCTTTTTTTCCCTCCAGAAAACAGCAACATAAAACACAAAATTCGTCGATACGTGCTTTTTAAAAAAAAAAGTGTAATTGAATGAAATATCGCACTGCTTTCTTTGAAGTGCTTCACATCTGTGTTGCATGGATGCGACTGTCTTGTGTAATCCAGCCCAGGACCGTTGGACTCCATTTCATTTCATTTTCAAATCCCGAATACAACGGCATAACACACTGTGTTGTGTGTTTTGTGTGTGTGTGCGTGCGTGCGAATGTGTTTGTGCAGCACAATGTAACATTTATTTGTTATAGTTTGCGCTAACAAGCGGATGCTTTCGTCCGGACCCTCCCCTCCGCCGTGTCCATCACTCAAACCATTTGTGAGCGCATTGATCTTGCCCCTCCCCCTCCCTCTCTCTCTCTCTCTCTCTCTCGCCCGTCCAGCCAACCGGCGTATATTCCCAGGCTCTTTCCGCGGAGAGCCAGAGCGGCTCAGACAGCCATCGATTTTTATTTTATCGGGTTTGCGGTGCCGAGAAGGAGGGCCTGAGAGATGAAACTCTGCGGCTAACTTTGTTCTCGGCGGACATGTTGTGTTTGAGCCGAGTGGGCGGGGCCGAGGCGTTGCGGCGGGCCCGTGTCGACCGGTTTTCCCAAGATTCCGAGACGCGGCTTTAAAGGAGAAATATTTGGTCATTTTACCTACCTGCGTTTCCAGGTGTCGAAATATGCTCGTGGGTCAAGGATTACAGTACGTTTACCACACTTCATGTAGCCCTGTTGAAATCAGAAGCCTTTAATAGTTCTCAAAGGTCTTCCGGCCGTGAGTGATGCGATAAATCAGACCATGCGCTGACTAAACACTTTAACAGCGGAAAATGAATCTTTACGCGCTTACCTTCGTGGCTGACCACTTCCTTCTGCACTGAAGCATTTCAGCTCTCTTTTTGACTCAACACCTATTTTCACCGGCTATTGTCAAAAAAAGCATCCAGACTTTCAATCTTGAGGCGACATACTGTCGCACGGCTCCCGCAGAGCGAGGGAAGAGGCGAAACACTTCCCAGACACTTAGTTAATAGATTAGTTCTCACGTTATTCTCAACACGTGACAAAAAAATCGATTTTGTTCGGCTGGAACGGATTCACGGCATTTCCATTCACCTCGGCGGCATAAGTGGATTCGAGATGCGAGGGATTTCAGCTCCGAGCGTGGTCACAGAATAAATTCAATTTAGGGTATCATTCCATCGGGATCTGAAAGTGTCAACGAGGTCGGCACAGAGGGGGACCCGCCCCCAACACACACACGCACGCACGCACGCGGTTAGGTGTTCCCTGCCGCTCATTAGAGCTAATAAGGCTGCGGAGGAGAAGAAGAAAACAAGAGGAAGGAAGAAGCAGAAGGAGGAGGAGGAGAAACGGGAGATTTTAAATTTTAATAACACTGGTACGATTTTGTAAATCTTTCCTGACAGGAAAGTCCTCATTATTTTCATGTGGTCTCCGAGGGGCCTCTCTCTCCTGCAGCTAAACGGACCCTCGCCCGCTCGCTCTCTCCATCTTTCGCTGTTCAGTCCGTCAGCGGCCTCCTCGTCTTAGTTTCTTAGCTCTCGGTTTTGTCTCGCGTCTGCTATTTTGTGTTGACTGAACACGCAACATCAGACGGCGGAGCGAGTCGGGGGCAGTCTGATCAGTGCACCTGTTGGGCGAAAAACGACAACGCGAACCAAAATTGAAGATCTTAATGATCGTCAAATCGTCCCGTGCAGGGCGTGTCGCGCCTGTTGACCTCAAAACGATAAAAGTGCAACCCGACACACAAAAGTTTCCGAAACGCAAACCTATTGGGCTCTAATTGAATCGGACCGATCCTTAAATCAGCAGCCAGTGAGCGACCGGCGTGCGCTTGTAGGTTTCTCTCGATGAAACCGATCAGGGAGCGGAAACCCCCGCACACACACGCGCACGCACGCACACACCTCCGTACGGCCCCCTCCTGTCAAGGCTGCAGGACGGATCCGGTTTGATAAGTTGTGTTCCGTCTCGCCACGTGTCAGGACAGGATCAACGAGTAGCGTGTTCGTCACACTTCAACTTCTCCAGTTTTTCTTTTTTGTGTGTGTGTGTGTGTGTTTTCCCAGCCTCGCTTTCTTGTCCTCCCGTACAAGCTGAAGCTGAAAACTACTTTTTTTGCGTGTGTTGCTGGGGCCACCGAAGCAAAAAACACGCGTCGGTGTCATTTTGTATCCCGGTTTGAGGACCCCGCCGCAGCATTTGTAACGCTCGCTTGCTGCTCAGGGCAAATTTGACAGCAATAAAAAGAGGCTGAATGTCTGTTTGTCACCACGCAAATGGATGACCTTTCCTAAAAAAAAAAGGTTGTGCTCAAATTTGACCGGTGGACACTGAAAGATGTGTTAAATCAAAGAAAATGGTGGGGATCTTGAAATTGTGGAATTGTACATGACAAATGTTTGTATTTTTATGGGGGGCAAGAGGGAGCTTGAAACAGTTCTGAGAACTGTTTCAACGTTTTCCAGCGCATTTGCACAAGTTCCCGCAGAAACATGCACCTGTTGGTGATGACATACAAAACCCAATTTGATTGTTTGAAAACTCTCTTCTGCACCAGAAGGAGAGGATGCTGGCGGACGCGTTTTAGCTTCCAAAGAAGTTTTTCATTGACTTACTTTGACTGGGATCCCTCTCAGCACCTTGGCCAAAACTACAAGCCCGGGTCTGTTTTGCGCCTGTCAGTGCCGTAAATCCTCCAAGCTACGGCTTTTCTCGCTCGCTCTCGTCATCTTTCACGCTGTGTTGGATGAACCTTCTCTCATTTCTTCTGGCACGGTCAGCGTCCACCTTGGCGAAGGCTCCTTTTGGGTTTCGGCTGCGACGCTGCCACGAGTATCTGTGCAACTCCTCGGGGCTAGGTCAATGGACGCAGAGATATCGTTGTTGTTTTTTGATATCAACTTTATTGAGCTAGACTGCATACATGCGCAGAAACTATGCGCATTAAGTCAGCCGTAAACACTGACTATAAACATTTTTTGAAATCTTTTGAAGTAAATACGGCTTGGCAGCTTTGCAGCCGCTATCAGAAGAAAGTGAGTAGTATGTTATTCTTTGATTCGGAATTTTGACAATTGTGATTCGTGCGTTCGCATCGCCCTAATTAGCTCCCATGCTAAAGCTAAGACACTTTTCTGCAGTCCCCTCAACTGATTTCCTCATGAACAAAAATTAGCGGCAGCACTCACTGAGTGATGCGCACCCCGTCCCTCCCTCCCTCCCTTCCTCCCTTCCTCCCTCCCTCTCCTCCTCTGGAGTATCTGGCCGGGGTAAATAATCACAGTAAATAATGCATGTCAATTAATAGCGGGGAGACGTGGCCTCGCTAAACACGCTGCGGCGGCGTCTCCTCCCCCAGCTGGCGCACCTCCACCACCGTCAGCATCAGTGCCGCCACTTTTTGGCCCGTGCACATCTTTCAGTAATGAGCACTTTTTAAAGAACATTGTGGAAATAAAGACGTAAGCAGAAAGGTGGTGGGCAGCGGGATGACCGAGCACCCCCTCCCCCTCGCTCCCCGCACCCCGGGTGATAAATGACCACCACTGGGGCGGCTATTCATCTCCCGCTTAGAGGAGTGGACAGCGTGCCCCCCCCCCCCCCCCCCCCCCCCCCAACCTCGGCCTCTCCTCCACATGTCAGCAAATGTGATAATTCTCTCATTTGTCAGCGGCAGCCAGTGTGGAGAAGTTTTTGGGGAGGCGCAAACGCTTCAGCGCTCGATCTGTCTTGTCGACATTTTACGACGCGCGCCACCCCCCCTCCCCCCCCCCTCGCCTCCTCCAAAGTTAGGCCTGGTCAAAATGTTTTTACGGTAAATACCATCATTAGTTTGCTGTTTTTATGACTTCCAGCAAACCAGCGAGACGCTTTTTTTCCCACTTTTCAAATAAACTTTTAGAGGCGCACCTCTGTGCTAACCTTTGTTTATAACAAAGTTTCGCACTGTTATTTTATTTTTTTCCCACCTCACGCTACATTTTTAACCATTTGGTGGGCCCTTTTTCACAGAGAGGCCACAGAGCTGGAAATAAAGATTCTTTGCATCCCAAAAATGGGATTTTGCAGCAAATTTCACCCTGAGACAATCAAAACGTGTGATGTGACGTCGGATGACAACCACAACGGGGCACGAGAAGTGTCGGGTTCATGGCATTATGGCGTTCCCTTACGCCCAGCAGGCGGTGCTTTCCCGCCTGTTACGGCTCCGAAGCCAGAAAAAGAAGCCGAGTGTGCTTGCTTCAAGATGTTTGTTGCCACTCCCAGTTGATGTTAACTGCCAAAATACACAGAAAATTGCATTTGTATTTAATACAACCACATTACTTTCTCTTTAAGTCTGCTAGCTTATTGCTAACACCTAATGGGAAAGGTAAGGTAGACAGGCTAACAAGTAGTGTCTATGTAACCGTGTATTAACACTTTCAGCAATGGATATTTGAACAAAAACGGGGCGTCGACATATCGACAGACAATATAATAATACTCACAGGCATATATTCTTCATCCTCTGCAAAGAACGAGCGATATTACTGCAGTTACTGATTCACTTTCAAGTCTTTTTCATTTGTGTCTGCACGACTGTGTTATACTGCCCCGCGATGGCGGCACCAAGTCGGGCGCACCCGAAGGAGCCGCAATGAATTAATCATTAAGCACAAGCTGTTCAATTATTTACCTTCTATTTGATTTTGATAGGCTACCACTTTCGGGCTTTATTCATGAAAAATATCTTGTACAAATGTTGAATATTATACGTTATGAGAATTGGGTCCTGTTTCAAAGAATTATTGTGTTGTGAATGTTTGTTTGGGTCGGCTCTAATGTTGTGTCCGCGCGACGTGTTAAGTGAGGTCTCGTTCTTGTGTTTTTCGCAGGATCATCCAGAATCGCGTGCTGGTCTTCGTCCTGGGAGCCTTCATCCTCCTCACCATCATCCTGGCCATCTATTTCAATCTGCGGGGCCACTGATCCCCAAAACACACACACGTACATCCATCTTGTCACCAACACAAACACACACACGCGTGATTAATAGCGACAAAAGCGTTGTTGGGCTGTAATTAGGACAAATGGTCACCATGAATCAAGCTTTTCCAACAGCTGACAAGGATTTTTTCGCCCCCCCCCCCTCCTCCTCTTCTTCTTCTTGCTTTTTGTCCTCTTTCCTCCTCTGTCATGCTCCGGCGTCCATCTCCAGGGATAGAAAAAGATTCGTAGTGTTGATCTCAGCTCGTTCTTTTCGGACCCGTCCACAAACGGGCGGGTGGCAGGGGGACAAACTCGGATCTTCAGAAAGTGGCTTCGGATATTCGGATAGTCCTCTCGCCCATTTCAAAGCGCCGCGGGGGATCAATGACGGGCAAATCTTTTTTCGTGATTGTTATGATTAGTCAGAGATTGAATGAAAATCATGACGACCCCTTTCCTTTGACGGTACATCCGAACAACGCCGACACGTTCCCTCACACTCAACTCAACTCAACTTCATACTGTGTGTACTAACATTGAAATGGATTTCATGTATAAGCCTGTAAGTGATTCTGCTATTTATTTATAAAGGTGTCTTCCCGTGCTCAAACTGTATTTTCTATGGAGTCCAAAATGCATCGACAACATTCACAAAAGGACCAATTGATTTTATTATTTTTTTTTTTTTTGGGTATCACACTATTTGATAGAGGTTTTAAATGGCATAAAAATTGGTGATCAAAACAGTTCCTTACAAGGTTCACTATTTGCAAAGCTAACTCTGTGGTTCTATAACTAACTAGCTGTTAAGTCAGTAGTGCCCCCCCCCCCCCCCCCCCCCCCGGAAGATTTTGAAATGGGATGCACACGTCTGTGATGACAGGATGCACGGAAGCGTCTCAAGGACCCGTGCCCGAAATTGAACAGGAAGTCGGACATTTTTTGTGACAAAGCAGCCAGTTTGGGAAAATCCTACGGGAGGATTCGTCCGATCGGAAGCGGGTTTCCTACACAGATGGGCGACGTGCTTGAAAAGATGAAAAAATGAAAGCCATTCTCTTGAGGAAGGGGCCGGGCTGTGAAATCCTCAAAATATGTATGTAATATATCTGAAATGTAAGTGCATATTTTGGTAGGAGACGGAACAAGCACGTTGAGAATCATCATTTCATCAAAACTCGCACGCAAGGAGACGGTTCAAATGCAACGTGACAGCTGGCCAATGAGTGTCTAGCAATTTCTCCCGAGGTGAGGTCGTATATGAACGGGCAGTTATCGCCTGCCCCTTCCCGACCGCAGACATCGGGCGTTGTCTCACAGCAAAGTGAGAATACGATATCAGAGGGAGAGAACGGAACAAGGTCGACTTTTTCATTCTCCCATTCTCCCAAACGAAAGATTAGATGAACATTTTCATTAGCAAAATCCATTTTATAAGCCGCGCGGAAGAACCCCGGTGCCTGTTGCTTCCAACGGTTAGAAATGATCGAGAGCTTCTCGTCCCGCGCCGGGGGGCCGCACGGGCGACGCGTGGCGGTCGTTCCTGCCGTCTCGTCGGCGGCGCATTTACGATTCGAGGGCGGCGTTCGTTGTTTTGGTTTTTTGCGACGTGCGGGGGCGGTGTCCCCAGCCATCCGCTTCAAAGTCTCACATTAACAATCGACAAAACAGCGCCTTGCTGGGGGCGGGCCGTCCCGCGCTGGGGGCCGTCCCGCCGAGTCTCGTCGTGAAACGGGAATGGCACGGAGCGGGACGGCGAAGGCGAAGGCGGGTTAATGACCGGCGATGTGTGCGTGTGTTCATCCTACCTACACGCTCTTGTGTTTCCTCTGTCTCCCTCCTCTCCTGCCACCTTCCTACCCCCTCACCCCCCCCACCCCCCCTTCCCCCAGCCTGTCAGACGAGCGAGTGGAAGGCAGCGTGGCGGGCGGGCGGCGGCGGCTTCTATTTGAAGTTGTAATGGTGTCAAAAAGTCAGGGCTGACTGACAGACGTCAGTCCCACAGGGCCTCATTAAAAACAGCGCCACTTGACAAGGAAATAATTGAGCGCCGGCGACAACCTGAGGGAGGGGGCGTGGTGTGCGGCGGGAAAGGGGGCTGCGCGTCGAATAACCCCCTCTTCTTTTTAGATGTTTTTATTTCCTTGTCATTACTGTCACCGGGCGATTATGTTCATTAAGGAGCTGCTTTCAAAAACAGCGAGCAGACATGTTTTGAGGGTTGCGACCCCCTTCCATCCCGTCCATGAGCACACTGCCAAAAGTACGTTGGGTTCGGGTGCCAGCAGCCAGGTGGGCAAGAGATGGGTGTTGATAGCGATGATGTCATGCCACCCACGTCCCCGCTTCATTTACGCCCCACCCCCTTTTGCGACTGTCTCAGTAACTCAATGGACGCCTATCTCCCCCCCCCCCAAGAAAGTACAAACAATACTCCCATAATGTCTTTCATCCTTCCATACCAACAAACAAAGTGATGTCATGCCTCACGCGTCCTCAGTGTGGCGCTCCCTTTGAGAGCTCAAAGGTCACTCCTTGAGTTTAGGTGCCCACTTGTTCGGGACCTGTCCCAAGATCTGAACCCCCTGACGACCCATGGCATCAGCAAAGTGATGACGTCGTGCCAGCCCCGTCCTCTGCGAAAGTCGTCTCGACCACATGAAAGTAAAAAAAAAAAAAAGGGAGCAACCTCCCCTCGCCTAATGTTTGTCAGCCATTTAGCATGACAAGGCACGGTGACGGGAGGAGCACCACCACACTGGGGGGGGGGGCGTCCACTTGGATGCCACCCAAATGCAAATAATGCCCACATACCGACACAAATGTACGTTAGAAGAATCCTCGCCGCGACGACTCCCCGAGGAGACGCAACAATGGTGTCGTTTGAGCACCACAATGAATCCGCCACTGTTGTCGTCCCTACCCGCCACTCGCCACCCCCGCCGACCCCGCGCCCCCTCGTTCTTCTCCCCGGCACGACGGGACACACGCCGTTGTGTTACGGCGTTTAGAAGAGGCTCCGCGTTCTCCGCTTGTACGCCAGAGAGAATGGCTTTTTCGTCGCTCTTTTTCCGGCCGTCAGCGTTTCAGACGAACTCTCCGTGGAGCGTCATTGGCCGCCATGATGGCAGGAAGTCACGCTCGAAAACTTCGAGGAACTCGGCCCGCCGGTCGCAGTCATTCCCTCGACTGCTCTGTTGGTGTCATTTCAATAGATGGTTCACCTTCGAGATACTGTCCTAATCGCAGTAGCTTTGGTTTTTTTTCATTGGAAAAATATTGTGATAATTGAAAAAAATGGAAAGAATATTGTGACAAGGTATCAATTTGCACCCCTCGTGTCTGTCATTGCAAATGTGATCTGTGATACATTCATACACTATCGATAAAACAATATTGACCGTTTTAAAAGAAGGTCTTCATTTACTTACCCTATAAATAATATTGCACTAGTATTGATTATAATGTTTTTCCCACCGGCAAAATATTGTGATCATAAGGTATCAATTCAATTTTCACTGTATTGCAAAATGTGTATTGAAGCGAATCCCTCGTGGACTGAATATCAAAATACTGGCGTTATGTCTTTCGCTACGGTATCCATACAAGCGCATCCAGTATCGTTCTTTTTTCAGTCCCGTTGTTATCCAGCGATGGGTTTTCTTCCCAAATATCGCTTATCGCACGATGCGGGAATTCTTTGAAGTCAAAAGAAGACTTTTGGACGGCATATTTTTCAGTCTTGTAACGTCACAACCTTGCACGTGTCCCATCGAGGTCCAAAGAGGCCGTGACACATTTTCCGCGGAGGTGGCTCGGACGTTCATCGAGAGCGAGGGGCTTTTACTCTCCCGCCCCTCCACCCACCCACGCGCACTGCAATTTACTTTGCATGCGGCGTCTTAGCCGACACGATTCTAAATTTCCAACTGGGAGGAATCAGCGTGTTCAAAAGGCGGCCTGCCAGTCACGCTCCGCCCGTAGCCCGAGATCTGAGCGCGCCGTGATAACCCGCGACATCTCGCCGCGAAAAAACGGCGAGCCGATCAGCTTTGATGGAGCACATCCGCCGTGACAGGCTACTGAAGAGCTCGCTAATGAACGGGGGGCGGGGGGGCTAGGTGGCGGTGTTGGGGCGCGTTTAGCACTTGCGATGAACAGACGGACAGATGGATAGAGGAGGAAGAGGGTTGGTTTGCTGCGAAATGCGGGCATGCGGGTACACGAGGAGAGCTGGGGAACTCCTGTGTGGACTTTGTATGTTCTCCCCGTGCCTGCGTGGCTTTTCCCCAGGTACTTCGTTTTCCTCCCACATCCCAAAAACATGCATGAATCGGAGACTCTAAATTGCCCGTAGGTGTGAATGTGTGCGCGAGTGGTTGTTTGTTTCTATGTGATGTGCCCTGCGATTGGCTGGCGACCGGTTTAGGGCGAACCCCGCCTCCTGCCGGGATGGGCTCCAGCACGCCCGTGACCCGCGTGAGGATAAGCGGTAAGGAAAATGGATGGCTGCATGGATGTTCAACCATAGTTGTGTCTTAGCAAAAGTCCGCTAGCCTGCTAACGGAGAATGCGAATGTGAATGACGCGCAATGAACCACGCACGACCTAGCGGGCGTTCACCGCATCCACAATTTGTGACCTTTTTCTTTAGTGGTGTGCTGTGAGATTGTTCTAACGTCAAATATGTGCCTTGGCTCAAAAGAGGATGGGAAACATCCATCCATCCATCCATATTCTGAGCCGCTTCTCCTCACTCGGGTCGCGGGCGTGCTGGAGCCTATCCCAGCTGTCATCGGGCAGGAGGCGGGGTACACCCTGAACTGGTTGCCAGCCAATCGCAGGGAACATAGGAACAAACAACCATTCGCACCTACGGGCAATTTAGAGTCTCCAATTCATGCATGTTTTTGGGATGTGGGAGGAAACCGGAGTGCCCGGAGAAAACCCACGCAGGCACGGGGAGAACATGCAAACTCCACACAGGCGGGGCCGGGGATTGAACCCGGGTCCTCAGAACTGTGAGGCTGACGCTCTAACCAGTCGGCCACCGTGCCGCGGATGGGAAACAGTGCTACTTAATTATTCATGACAGGGCAGCCAATCACAGAGCTCCGTGCCACTGTTCGCAATGGGCACTATAGATTTTATTTTTTTTTTCCATATAGACCACATTTTCATGTGAATAATATGAAAGAAAATACGTTTTGTAATCCATGATATTACTTTTTTGCCCCCGATCTCACAGTACCGTGAGACTGCTTCTTTGTATGAATAATCCAGCGTCACACAATTTGAGAGATTTCTTTCACTTCTTCCTTTACATCGCTTCTTACCTCGCATCGCTATATCTCCATGCTACGACTGTATAACAAACCATAGTTTGCACAGTATATGCACTGACATTGTTGCGTCATGATGCTGTCGCTATAAATGGCAAATGTCACACCCCATATCACTATATTGTGATATTACAATGATACAGTTTTGAAAATACATATATATATATATATATATATAATTTTTTTTTTTCATAGATGGTAGCGTTTTCCATCATGCTTTTCTCCCAAAATATTGGATATCGCACGTGATGTCATTGCGTCATGATACCACCGATCATATAATCTCAATATTAATACTGAATCAATTATGTATTGTGATACATATTGTAATACTCGATATCACCGTATCGTGATACTGTTACCGACAAGTTTTGCCTTTTTCAGTTGCGATATCGATATCGTTGCGCTCTATTGATTTATTCCAAAATATCGCCGTCTTAACTCGCCTGATATCAGTTGTATCGCGATATTGATGCAAAATATGATGATGATGTTGCATCACTTCCCATCCCAGTTGAATGTCGAAAGGTCACATAATCCACACCGCGACCGTGTGGACCCCCCAACGCCCCCCCTCCCCCCCCCCCCCCCCAATAACAAATAACGAGCCAAACTATTATTTCTCGGCGTAAACAACACGCGTCTATTGAGAGATGGGGCAACAACTTTTACTTGTGTCAAGGACTGGCAAGGAGTCGAGGACCCTCATGAGTTAAGAGGCCATATTGATTCCCCCTCCTCCCTCCCCCCCTTCATGACTCTGGGATTACCCATTTTCTCATCCATTTTTAAAGACGACTCATGAGATTCTTCCATCCCCCTTTTTTCTTCCGATTTTTTTTTTCATCCAATCAATCCCTACACCCTAACCCACCTGTTTCCCGTACCGGCACCCCAGTTTCCCGCAGCCCCGGTCCCTCCTTGACCCTGAAAATTGTCATTCCACCATAGATCACAGCTGCTGAATATTAGGCCTTACAAAAGCAGTTAAATAAAATATGGGGAAATCTTTCACTCCCAAAGGCCGCGGAAGAAATTCTAATCAGGTGGGAGGAAAGGGGAAGGAGTCAAAGGCGAAGTGAGGGGGGTTCTGGGTAAAATGACCCTTGTCGAGGGAGCCGGGGACTCAAAATCACAGCGGGTGCAACGCTGTAACATGTCAAGATTTAATCGTGTCGAGACAATTGATTTCTCACAAGAATTTAGTATGATTTCCCGTAAAAAGGACTGAAATTAGTACAAAAAGCCACGTTTGTCTTGGACGAATTAACATATGAAATACATTTCAGAACTCAATCGATGTTTTATGGCAATCAAGTAGGAACGTTTTCAACATTTCTGCATGTAAAATGGCGTGTGAGTCATCGTGTAATGCTGTTGATGTTTTTGTTGCAAGGGCGAGGCGGCGACCAGAAATCACAGCAGGTCATGAAATTGTCTCAAGGCATTTCAAGTGCGCAAAAATACTGTCAAGTGGTAGAAAAGTCACTTTTTTTTTTTTTGCATTTGACGTACAATTTCCTACGAAATGAATGCTTCGCTGGCGAGAGGGAGGCGGGAACCAGAAATCACAGCCGGTCATGTGACGGGAGAGTAAATCGTGGCAAGACAATTAACTACGTATGTTGTATTGTAACACTGATGCTAATTACTGTTAGCGTGTCTATGGTGTTACATATTATATGCTAGCATTACGCTAGCGGACTTTTGTTATTATATGGCTTGGTTGAATGTTTTGGTCTCTAAATATAGCTTTACAGTAAACTTCAACTGGGTGTGACGAATAGCATGGAGCAAGCACACCGGGCCTCTTTTTGGGCGAACTGTGCGAGCTTTTCTTTTTGATGTTACACGATCGTCTCCTGTTCCTTGAAAGCGAGAGCGCCAAAAGGAAACGTATTTCAAGTGTGTGGAAGGGCTGTTGTTGTCGTGGTTCAACCTTGGCGGAGGTCCTTGCCGTCTTCTCGTCTCCGCAATGCATGCTGGGAGAGGCCGCAGGGATTTCAGCACCATGGACAGGTTCTGCAGCAGCCGCCATTGTTAACCCTTCCGTACTGTTCATTTACTACACGCGCGTAGTTTGTTGCGGTCCTAAGATTATCGCCATAAAAATGTGTCTTTATCAAATTATGAATGACAGATCTTTAAAAAATGTTTTAATATCCTGTCTGACGTTCAAAAATGGATGATTAATCCTTAATATTTCAGGCCAAAGGGAATGTGTTTTTTTGTTTTATGCCACTAGTTTTGAGAGAACAACATCTCCTGTCAAACAATGTGATGTCCTATTTATATACATGTATATAAAAAGTCTACACACCCCTGTTCAAATACCAGGTTTTTGCGCTATAAAAAAACATGAGACCAAGATAAATAATTTCAACACTTTTTCTACCTACACGTTTATGAGCTCTAACCTGTACAACTCAATTGATTTAAAAAAAAAAAAATCTTTTAGAGGGGGATTTAAACAGCTGATGTGTGGGTGCAAAAGTGTACACACCCACTTGTAACAATGATGTGGTTGTGTTCAGAATCGACCAGTCACATCCAAACTCATGTTGCGTGGGAGTCATCACAAACCAGCGCTTCTTATTAACCCCAAATAAAGTTCAGATGTTTTAGTAGGCTTTTCCTGGCATTTTTCTGCTTTCTAACAGAAGACTGAAGGTCTTGTGCTAACACTGACTGCTATTTGGAATTGTTTTATATCACAAAAACCTCGCATTTGAACTGGGGTGTGTAGACTTTTTCTATCCACTGCATGTTCTGTTTTATTCTTGCACTTTTTGGAGATTCAACATCATCCCTCAATGTCCCATTAAAAAAAAAAAAAAAGACACAAGCAGTACATGACTCTTCACTTCCTGTTTTGAGGTTCCCCCAGGACCCTTTCGTAATGTGGTGGCAACAGAGACAGTTCTCAGGACAGTTTCAAGCTCAATCTTGAACATCCCAGAAAAAAGAAATTATTGGTACGTGCACTTTCAAGATTTTCCTTGATTGAATACACACTGGGAAATCTAAAGTGCGTTTTAGTCGACACAGGTTACATTTGAGTGTGCACGAACTTTACAACACCTTTACAAAAGAATGACGTGAATATAATATAAATACTTTCATTTTTTTTTTATGCGTTTCTGGTCGCTGTAGGAAAAGAGAAAAACATTCTGGCGGAAAGAATGACATTTAGGGTATTTTTACAAATGTCAAAATGGGTCAAATTTCACCTGTACAGTATGTAAGGATGAAATAAGAAGTCAATGAATGGCCGTTTGGTTTTCATGCGCGCTTACTTCTTCCAAAAACACGCGCGCACGCGCACACCCTCGACGCTGACGGGGAGTGGAGGTCACCCGGAGAGGCGCCTCGCTGATGGATGCCACTCGGCGCACGCCGCGCCTCATCCGGCCGAGCCGGCGAGGGGGGGAAATAAATAAATAAGCAAGCAGCGGCATCAAAGGGATGTTCAAAAGGAAAACAAAGCCTGCGTGCGTGAGTGCATGCGCGTGAGTGCATGCGAAACACACACATGGACGGATGTAGCGTGGGGGAGAAAAAGACACACTTTTAGTCTTTTTTTTTTTTTTTTTTTTGCTCTCCAATGACATCCAGCTGCAGACAAAAGAAGGCAAAAAAAAAAAAAACGACAAATGTTTGATGTTTTTTACGCGAGCATCTGGCCACCATTTTCGCGTTTTCCAAAAAGCAACAAAAGCGAGCATACAGTCATCCCGCGCCCGTTCACCATTGACAAACTTAGCGACACGCTGCTATTTGCTGAAAAGCTCGCCTTATGTGACGTTAAATACAAATGAAACAATCGAGCAAACCAAAATAGTCAACCGGAAGCAGATTGAGTTCCGCTTTGGAGATTCTGCTGCGTTGCGTTAGCATCAGTGCTAGCATCCGTGCTAGTAGTATAGTTGAGTGGTACTTTGGAGTTGAATTCATTCCGTGACCAAGCTTGACCAAACTCCATTTATTTGACTATCAAATGAATTTTTGTATGTTTTTCATTCATATGGAAAATTTTTAAATCCTAAATACTCAAACATAGTAAAAGAGAATGTCAAGATTTGATGAAGTGTCATTCAATTGAAACTGTGTTGACTTGTACCTTTAAGGGGGCGTGGCCTAGTGCAAGACGTCAGGAGAGCGCTAACATCTGCGGCGATCGAATTCAACATTTCAAAGGTGCGTTTGACTCTCTGGAATTCACATTGTAGATGTGGACGACAGCGTTCTGACAGGAAAGCCCCGCCCCCATACAGGAAAGCCCCGCCCCCACCCTTCACCGTGGGGGTTATATTACATTACGTCGCCACGATGTCATTTTGCCTAATTCATTTAAGATACGTACAAAAATGACACGGATACCTTGAATTGAGATCGAGATATGTTGAGTTGCAATTCTGACTGGTCAGAATTCAATTTGACTGTGTGATTGGCTGGCGACCAGTTCGCCTCTCGCCCGAACACAGCCGGGATAGGCGGCGGCACGCCTCCGTGACCCTTGCGAGGAGAAAAGCCGTACAGACAATGGATGGATGGATATCTCAAACTCAAGTTACAGTTAGGGATGTTCGATACCACTTTTTCTTTTTTTTGCTTTTTTCAGACCGATAACAGTTTGAGGATTCGCTCTTCAGCACTCACTGATACCGAGTAGCGATATCACTTGTACTTATAATACGTGAAATTTCAACGAACACAAAGGCATTCAATTGTGAACAAATATCTTTCTTTCTTTCTTTCTTTCTGACGGGCATGATGATTTATGATGATGACTATTGCCAAATACTGGCGACGAGGACTTACTCGATATCCGATTTGATTGCCTCAAGTATCGGCGGCTGGTATCGGCAGCCTTCACGAGTACCCGATGCTTTGAAGTAAGCCCGATACCGACTCCTGATATCGAGATTTGCCCATCCCCGGTTACGCAATTCACTCGCTGAGATCTGTACTTCACGTCGCTGTTGCCTGCAACACAATTGTAAATGTCTGTAAAAAGCGACGTCGTTTCAAATGAGGTTGCAGATATGTGAGACGACAAGTGCGCATGTGAAGAAAGATCCGGGCGGCGAGTGGCATGAGCTCATTGTTGCTGATGCACAGAAGCAGTCGCTTCTGTTTGCTCTCGTTTTTTTTTTTTGTTTTTTTTTCCAGCCAGCTTGCGTGGCCTTCACGTGCTCACCACGGGCTCAACACATGAAATGTTGACGAGGCGGCGTTGGGGGGTTTGAGGGTGGTGGGGGGGGGGGGGGGAGGAGGGGGCTGCTGTATCAGCTGCCCGAGCCAAAATAAATTTATTGAAGCCCCTGAGCCTTTACCTTGTGAAATTAATGGTTTATTATGTTGTTGGTTTTTTTTTACCATATTTTTAAAAATCTTTAAAAAAATATATATATATATATATATATATTTAGATTTTTTTATATGTTTAATGTTATTTTGTTTGCTTATTAATATTGTTTTTAATCCTTGTTTCATTCAAATGTTTCTGGTTTTATTCTGTATTGTACTGATTGTTAAAGTGTATTAATCTTGTCCTAACTTTCAATTTGTTATTTGTATTTTCTATCCAGGTTTTACTCAAATTTAAAATTGTATTATCTTATTTTATTATTGTATTATCTAGTTTGTATTATTATTATTTTAATGAATTTATCTTTTTTTAAAACTAATTACCATACCCCCCATATTTTTATTGTTAATGGTTTTATTACTTATCATTTGTATTTTTGTCTTTTTAAAACTTGTTTTAAATACATTAATTTGAAGTTTATTTTGTTCTATTTGCTGCATTTTTTTTAATTTGTATTTATTATTTGTATATTTGTTTTTGAAGATTTTCATTTGATTTAAAATTTTTCATCTTATTTTTATATGAGATTTTTTATTTTTATTTTTTTCATTTTCATTGTTGTATTTTGCCTGTTGTCGTCTTGCTGCTTTCCTTTCGTCTTTGTCTTTTGCAAACAGTCCACTGAGTGCGTGCGCGTGCGCGTGCGCGTGCGTGTGCGTGCTATCATCAGTCAGCTGAGCTTCAGTTCCGACATTTTGGTCCAGTTGAAAGAGCGCATCACAAGAGCGCTGTCTTGCTCCCCTCTAATATTTGTCTGCCTCTCTTCCACTTTTATTCACAGAGTGAGCAAAGAAAGAGCTCAACACTTTTGAAATCAACGCAGATATTTTTTCTTTTTTTAGAGGTTAGCACCAGGAACAACGACAAATAATTGGAACCAAGAAGAAACAAAGTGGAATCGGACAGCGACTGAAGGGAGGAAGGAAGGAAGTTTTAACCAAAGGATGTAAGGAAGCATGAATAAAAAGTGTCTGAGGGAAGGAAAGAAGGAAGCAAGGCAGGAAGATAGGAACAAAGAGAGGAAGGAAGGAGGTCAGGTAGAAAAGGAAAGGAAAAAAAAAAAAAAGGTCAATCAAAATGGTGGACAGTTGTCTCATCTTCCTCCTTTTGGCCAAACAGTCGACAGTAAATGCGTCGACAAAATTGGGTTTTTGTTCTTTGAGGAGCGAGTCAGCCTCCATCCTAATCAACTCCTGCTTTTGGGGGGGGTCAGGGTCTCGTCATGTGATTGACAGGAACACAGCGAGTTTGACGGGCTCTGCCGTCAAGGTGAAGACGAGGCGCTCTTTCAGGGTCGGCGCACCGCTGCCCTGATTGGCTCTTAATGGCACCACTAATGACCAAACACACACACTTAAAGGAGCGTGCGTGTCCTTCAGCTTTCCGAAGAAATGCCGCCGCCGAAAAGCAAACAATAGTTGATGTAAACATGGCCGCCTTGGCGGAGGTAATCGTGCTGTTGTCGCCGTCGTCATATAAGGGGAATAGCGTCGTGACGGTCGCCGTGGTAACCCCCGCATCTTTAGCGCTCCTTTATCGGCTCGAAGAAGACCTTACAGTATTGTTGGCACTAGCTTGGTAGCTCGTGTGACTGTTTTGCGTTGACTCGGTTTTGTCAAATCAATTTGGAAAAATGTGTCATACTTTCTGCACTGATGAGCAAAAAAGCTGAGTTGCGTTGAGTTGACGTGGCTCAAATTTGAGTGTACGCTAACTTTGAGAGACATTTTCAAATGTGTGTGTCTTTTGATTGAGCGATAGGTTAAAGGGTTCAAACATTTGGGCTGTTTTCCTTGCTGTCATCGTGAAAGCGTACGTCCGGCTTCAGCGAGCGCGGTGCGGCTTCATCTTCCTGGCGGACGGCGCTAGCATGCTAATGGCGCGGCCTTAATAGCCCGTATGATGAGACTTTATCTGGAGTTTGTGCACATAATCAGCAAACTAAAGGCGCTGACCCCCCGGGAGCGAGTTCACCCGCTGACATTTGACATCTTTCTAATTAAGCGGCGAGGTCTAATCTCTTCCTCCTCACATGACACGACGTGGCCAGCCTCCCATTTAATATGCTTATAAGCGCCATGTATTATTCACATATGCAGATGAGCTCCCGGGCCAAAACAGACTTTTTGACACGCCCGACGGACCTGCCCGCCGTGCAGTTTTCATTGGTGCCCCGAGAAAGACAACAAAGTTTGCTCGCAAGGACCATTTTTCTCATTTGAAACATTTCAAGCGACGGTAGGAGATCATTGCTGTTTCGTTGTTGTTTCTGCCCCTAGTGGTGTAAGTTGAACATTGACGGCGAACCTTCACCGTTGGCGCTTCGGAACGAACGAGCCCCAACGCCAAACACGACCGCTTCAGCCCATTTGGCTTAACTGACCCCCGCCCTCCCCAAAAAAACCAAAATAAAACAAGATCTCTTGACTACAAATAATATCTAATATCTTTGTACTCATAGCGACATATAGTGATTCCACTACAGCCACATATCATCGTTATTTCAGTGTACGGCGGTACCCTAACTGAAAAGCCTCGTTGGGAAGGCGACTTCGGAAATGTAGTTACGAGTTACCCTGTTGAAGATGTAATAGTAGTCTAACTCTTTCAATTTGGGAATGAACCAAATGAATTCTTTACACAAATAATAAACTGACAACAAAACACGCTGAAATGGAAATACATATTTAAAAAATGAAAAATGATGTGCACAGCATGGGGAAATCCACCATACCAAACCATGCTGACCTAATGGCAAATATCGCATCATATGACAACCGGATAAGTGAACGTTGCGGAAAAATGGTGACCGGAGAGAGCCAATCAGCTTTAGAAGGAGGAAGTGAGCCCGCTCATTTTCACATCGAACTCAAATTCCAATCGTGAACATTTCAGAAAGCAACTGTCATTTCATTACACATGTTAGCCCAGTAATGTAATGGAGTACAACAACAGATTCAATTGATTTAAATGTCATTATATTATGTAATCGAGTTACGTGTGATTAGTTAGTCCCCAACACTGTTTAAGAGTTGACTTTTGTTCTGCGACCAAGCTTGTAACTCAAACTTCCCCATTGAAACGAATTAAAATGAAAGCCCAAAAATCACCGCAATTTGTTATTATTATTCTTTTTTTTTTTACTCAAGAAAAATAGCACTGTATTGAATAAAAACACAATAGCACATCTGGTTTTATAAAGTGTTATGACTGTACGTAGTGTCGTATTCGTGTCTCGGACGTGTGGCTTTAAGGGGCGTGGCCTCACGCATGATGTCAGTCTGCGTGTGAGCCTCTGGGTGTGAGTCGTGGCCTACAGCAGCTCCCTGTGAGTATATTTTTGTGTTTGACTGTTTGTCCCGTTCAATAAATGGCGCCTCTGGCCGTCCTTGCCCAAAGGCGAGGGCGCGGCATCACCGTAACCTCACACTTTTCCAAACAAAAACAAAAAGCAAAAGATCAAGTGTCCCAAGATATTTTCTCCCACCCAGCTAAAATAGGCATTCCGAGGTGGCTCATTGGCCTTTTTGTAAATTTGCTCTTGTATTTCCGTCGCTTTTGGTCACAGTTTGTCTTTACGTTCGGCTCGGGGTTGAGGCAGCCAAGCTTTTTCCGGATGCACGCTCGCCGACGCCAGTGGAAGAAAGAGCCTCTTATGTTCACTTTTAGCTCGACTCACTCGTGAGCGGCTTCGGCGAGCCGCGTCCGCCGTCCTCAGCGGGCGCGATGAGGCGTGACCGCCGCCTCACAGGCGCACGCGCGTCCCGAGACTTTTCACTGGAAACCGAAGCTTATGGTTGACCTGGGATGTGCTCGTACAATAATTTGTTAGGTCATTTTTTTAAGAGGTTTTTTTTCATATTGTACTTTTCATTTATTGTTATATTATGTTGTTTAGTTTGCTTTATTTCTGTTATATTATTTGGGTTGCATTTCTTTTTCAAAATTTTATTTCACTTTTTTTTTTTAATTACTGGTAGGATGCATGATTGTCAATGCCAGACATGACTACTTTTGTTTCGGTTTCTTGTATTTTTCAGGTTAATTTGATGGGGTTTTTTTTTGTTTTTGTTTTTTTGTGCTTAATTTTACTTTTTGTGATAATTTTCCTAAATGTGATTAGAGGAATACATAATTGTTGCTTGTAGAGTCTTTATTATTTTTCTGGTAAAGTTTATTCATTTATTTATTTATTTTTATTTTTTTAAAGAAAAAAGAAAATTCTCCACCTCATTTTGTGATTTTCAATTTCATTTTTAATTCATTGTGTATTTTAGGTATACATATTATTTATTTTATCTTCTTCTATCTTCCTCTATCGTCTTATCTCTTAATTTGCAAAAATCTTAAAATATTTATATATATATATATATTGTTTGAATTTTATTTTCTAGTCTAGATAGCATTTGGTTTTATGTTGTATTTTGTTAGACATTTCTCCCAATTTAAAAAGGCCCTTGAATGATCTAAAACTAATTATTTTTTTATAGAGGAATGCATCCTGTAATCATTGCTGGTCGAGCCTCAGTAATAGTATTATATTTTGTATTTTTATTTTAGATTTTAGTGTTCGGTTTTATTTTGTATGGTTATTTGTTGTTATTTTTTTCTATGGATATTTCTCACACTTTTACTTGGAATATACTGTATGACGAATGACACTTATTTGTATATTTAAAAGGATTATTCATTGTTTTTTTCTTTTCAAATGAGATTTCAGGCAGTTGTTGTGGGTTACAGTCGATGGATGACACGTCGCCGCAATGGCAGCCACTCGTTGTTCCTCGCGTGTGCGCGGCGTGTCCCAGTGAAATGTGTCGCACAATCTCACCCGCCCGAAATGAATCAAGTACAACACCACGTCGTACTTTGGTTCCGTCTCTGCCCCGGCGCCGGTGTTTGTCCGACAAAGAAGAAGTGAGACATTCCCCCCCCCCGATTGAACATCAAAGTGTCAAAGTCCCCCTCCCCGGACGCCCGCCCCCTTCTATTAGGCGCCCTTAAGAACAGAGGGGAAAACATCCATTTGCGCCACATCAATGGCCGCTTGCTAATCAATTGAAAAAGACACTTGTATGGGGATGCAAATCTAATCTTTGTCTTATTAAAGCTTTTAGAAGACGCGTGTCGGGTTTTAATGTTATAAAATAAAAGAAGAGGGGTGTGCTTTTTTTTTCTTTTCTTTTTTAATCTAAAAGATGCCGAGGCGTTCGTAATGGTCCAAATCAAAGCCCCGAGGAGACGGCGGTAATTACTGCAGGAGTTTTGCTTATCCTTATTAATATTGATGAAATATGACTGTGATCTGATGTCGGTCGGGGCCTTATGATGAATTTGGGCGGTGGCTAACAAGCGCGACGATCTGAATTCAATGGAGATTTCTTGCAGCGTTCTCGCTTCCACTTTCCCACAGTTTGGGATTTGACCGCATGCAGCAGCAACTTTAACAGAACGCCACTTCGCTTCCCACTTCGCTTCGCACTTCGCTTCCCACTTCGCTTCCCACTTCGATCGGTTCTGTGACCAAGCTCGTCACTTCATTTCATCATTTGTCAAATCAAGTTTCACCATTGAAATGAATTTCAATTCACTTCTGTTTTTTTTTTGGTTTTGCTTTCGTTCAGAAAAATCGCAGTGTTTTCTAAAAGCATAATAAATCAGAATGCAATGAAATCACATTGTTGTATAAAGCCAGCTAGAAGTCACAACAGTGGCGTAGCTGAAGCGGTTAGGGCCGAGTTTTAGTGTCATGGCGCCCCTGACGCCAATCCGACGAGCCCTAAACCATTTGGTACCACACGCACACGCCTTGTTTATGTCGGTCATGATGGCGGCACTTCGAGAGCCAAGTGTTTCGTGAGGCGGTACTTGGCGTACAAAGTTTGCCAACGACTGTCACAGGTCATTAACTGCAACACGTTCGTCAAAGTTGCGAGCCAGCCGACGTTCTCATCAAGCAGCGAATGGCCCTACCTTAACGGCGGATAGACAATTTTGTCCTGGTGGCTCCAAAGATGTGCCCCGGAATATTCATTATTCATCACAGGGAATGGCGGCGGTGGGGGGGTGAGGGGTGCAAAACTCATTAGCGGCGCTTTCATTGAAATTCATCTGGCTGAATCCTGCAGCGATGCGCAGCGCATCGATTGTTGCGGAACAAGAAGACGACCCCTTCGGATGCAAAACTTGAAGCCCGTTGATTTTTCTGCGTTCATTTTCTCAATCAGGACTGTGGAAGACCACAAGCGCCAGAGCTCCGAAACCCCACTTGAGTTTTGGGGCCCGTTTTGCGCGACAAACAAACAAACATTGTGATCGCGCAGTACGGTACGCGGCGATCGACGAAAGCGAACACCGGCGAGGTTATCGATAGGTGAAACAAACGTGGCCTCGGATTTCAAAATCAAAAGACCGCACTTGTGTGAGTCTCAGTTGCGTGAATAAATACTTTGCCGCGTCCTTCTTCGGGACGGTTACTTGGAATCGAAGGAATCCCATCGAATCCCAAATAGGACGACTGCGAGCCGTTATGGCGTCGTCCACCGCTGCCTGGCGCAAGTAAGGTGGTGTGTTTGTTGTGCGAGTGCTTTCACAAATAAAAGCAACTTTATAATTATTCTGAAGAATGCATTTAGTTTCAGCTGTGCGCGGTTTTCCTTTATTAGCGCCTAATGCTCGCGCAAATCGGCGCCGTAACCTTGATGATGTTTAGCGTCCTTTTTGACTTTGCATTGTGGCGAGCACAAAAGCTCCCCGGCGCCGTCCCTCCGGCTAATGAACGCCACGCGCCGCTCTCGTTTGTGCCGTCATTTGACTCAAGGTCGGCCGCCGTTGTGCCGCTCGTTAATAAGTGTGAGGCGTTCAAAAAAAGAAAAAGAAGACTCTATAGCTTTTCCGAGAATCGGCGGCGGCGGAAGGAAAATAGTCGCAAATGCGAAATGAGCAAACAAGCGGCAGTGTCAAGTTCAAATGAGAGAAGGAAATGTGCTTGGTTTTACCAAAGCACATTGTGAACAACGAATAATAATAATAACAATAACAATAATAATTCCAAATGCAAGCAGGGGTTTCGTGGCAAATCCACAAAATCATCATCAAAGGGCCAAAATGGCTGCTTCAAACCAAAATGGCCGACTTCCCGTTCAATTCCAGCCATGGGTCCTCGAGACTTTTTCATGCTTCCTGTTATGAGAGTCCACCCGATTCCATATCGGTCGGTGAAAACTGGTGTCCAAAACTTCTTACGTGGTGCAAAGAGACGGACGGACACGGACATTTCGAGGCCGCCGTACGCGCCGTAAGAAAACTCTTTTAACACTCGGAAAATGATCGATTGACTTTTTGAGGCGATGTGGTGAGCTGTGACGTAACTTGTCTTGACAGCTGCGCAGTTTGAAAAAAAAAATCCCTGCCTTGTTTGCGGTTTGGCTGGCAAAACCTCCGACCCTTTTGCGCGTGCGTCCATCAAATCGTGACCATTCAGATGATCGTCTTGGAACACGGCTTTACCTTGGCCTTCAGTCAATAAAGGTTTAGCAGTCCACGTCTTGCTGAAAACGCTATCAACTTTTCTTTTCTTAGCGCGGGCTGACATTTTTGACAAAACAGGTGATTAGGCCCCAAAAGGCTCGCATTTGAATTGAGAAGACTCTTTTACCTCTTTTGCTGCTTCTGTCACAAAACAGAGATGGAACGAGATGCTCGCAGCCTCTTAAAGGACACTTTGCCCCTGTTAAGAAGACCCCAAAGACATGGAGGGGTCCCTCGGACAAAACACTGGATTTGCTTGGGGGAGGCGCTGGCAGGTCAACAACAAAATTGGTTCATTCAAATGTATTTATTCATCTTTTTATATTTTGAAGTCATTTATCTCATTAAATAATTGGGTAATCTCTTTATTGTAAATAATGAAATCAGAAACTCTCGTAAACAATTTCACATGTATATTTAATCATTTGCGTACTTATTTTCTTTTAAAAATTGGTTAAAAGCTTTTATTATAAATACAGTGGAGCTCTGCTGTTTGTGGGGGCTAAGTACCGAGAGTGACCGCAAATTGTCATTAAGAATAAAAGTCGAAAGAAAACATAAATCAGCAGAGGATCGGTTAAAACGCCCGCAAATAAGAAAGAAAAACAGGGTTTTCCGGTAAGAACGGGTGATAAATCCCAATCGAAATCCATGAATAGGGGAATTCGCAAATGCCTGATCGCAAATGGCCTTAAAAAAATAAATTGTTAAAAAAAATGAATAGATGGGGAATCTGGTTGGAAAAAAAACAAACAATAAGCAGCGCATTGGTTTGAAAAAACTCAAATAAGCGGCGGCGGTTCCACGAATGATGGGGGACAAAGTCGGCAAAAAATCTGCAACGAGACGAAGTTGCGAATGCAGAACCGTAACTGTGATCATGAAAAATGTTGAATGAATTCACATATACTATTAAAAGAAAGTGTTCCACATACCTTTTAACGTGAATCAAATTTGGCCCTTGAACAAACAAGCACGCCCACCCCCGCCAGAAATAAATGCACTCAACATTTGTCGAAGTGCGACCGGGTAGCATTTAGCAGCCACCTAACGGCAGCTCCTCGGCTCGCCTGTGTGACTGACAGCTGAGGTGAGCGTGTGAGTGCGTATGAGCTCGCTCGTCTCTCAGGTGCACTCCGTGTTCGGTGGGTTCGGGACCTGCCGCGGACCGTGATAAATGGCTATCGCGTCTGCGGTTGAAAAACGCCATGTTGTTCATGGCGGCCCTCTACGCATGCCATCATGCTTTGGGGATGAGGAGCACAAGCTTTGAATATTTGCAGTGCAGTGAAAAGTTGCATCAATGACACAAGTCCCCAAAACAACTCAAATATATTGGCTGGACTTTGATTTGATAGAAACATTCGTAGTAATTGATTTGGCAATTACAGAGGATCCTCGATTTATGACGGAGTTCTGTTGCTATGGCGGCAACGTAAACCGAATTTGTACATAAGTCGGATTGTGCCGTAGGCTACCATTAAGCAAGGCTAACACAGTAGTAAAGTCGTTATTACTACTGTGTTAGTGTTAGTCTGATTTATTTTCAAAATGGAGTAATAATTTGGACATTCATGGTCAGTGGACTTAGTATCGAAACTTGTGGATCCCCAGTATTCTGCTGTAATGCCAAGAAATGTTGATAGCGCAGTGATTCTTCAAGTGTGGTCCTTGGACAACTGGTGGTGCGCGGGCACTCTCTAGTGGGAACGCAGAAGAATAACTGCCCAAATCGACTTCAGTTGTATTTAACTTGTGAGTTTAATACATTTGAAATAAATCTTTAACTCTGTGTTTTTTAATGTTTTTTTTAGGTAACAACTTTTTTTTTCTGCAATATATTTTGATTGCATGTTCAAACTGCATAATGGTACAGTGGCTTACAATAATATTAAATATACTTTTTTAGCAATAAAATCTCATTTTTGATGAGTACTTCGGCCAACAACGCGCCTATTTTATAGTATATTTTATAGTATAGTATTTTATGGTACTTGGAGAGCTAAGTATTTTTTTTTGGTGGTACTTGGTGTTCAAAGTTTGAGAACCACTGATGTAGCGTATACTGTAAACATATGTGGACTGAGTAGCGAGCTGTGTGGAACGCCACTAGTAATTAAGTCATAATTAAAGTAAATATTTGTATGAAAAACACTTCTAGGCCACAACATAAACAACAGACAAATGAAAAACAGTAAAAACTAACCTAGTCCTAACTCTACTTGTGCTGTGTGACCACATATTCTTACACCGCTGTGCAAACTCGTTTATTGTGTGCTGTTTGTAACCTCATACCCCATACCATACCAAGTAATTTTCATATACATGTAGCAAACACCGGCGCCACGGTGACCGACTGGTTAGCACATCTGCCTCACAGTTCTGAGGACCCGGGTTTAAATCTGGCTTCGCCTTTGTGGAGTTTGCATGTTCTCCTCGTGCCTGCGTGGGTGTTCTCCGGGTACTCCGGTTTCCTCCCACATCCCAAAAACATGTGTGGTAGGTGGATTGAAGACTCTAAATTGCCCATAGGTGTGAATGTGAGTGTGAATGGTGGTTTGTTTCTCTGTGCCCTGCGATTGGCCGGCGACCAGTTCAGGGTGTACCCTGCCTCTCGCCTGAAGATAGCTGGGATAGGCGCCAGCGCACCCGCGAACCTAGTGAAGATAAGCGGTATGGAAAATGAATGACTGAATGTACCATCTGTGGACTGAGTAGTGAGCTCTGTGGAATACCACGAGTATTGTAGTGTAACTTGTGCTGAATTTATTACTCATATCTTGAAGACACTGAGTCAAAATGGAGTGCACTCGTTGTTTGCGACATGCAGAATCGCTTTTGAATTCAGTCTTCACTAGTTTTCTGTCTTTAACATAAATGAATAGGATGTACAAGTATGAAATAATGTATCATGTATTTTTACCCAAAACCCAACAAAAACCAATCGGGAAGCGATTACGTGCACTACTTAGCTGCGATCATCGAAGCCGCTGTTGATTCACTCTCAATTCATTTGCAGTCAAATGAAGCACACTCTTAATATAAACTATTTGTTAAAATATATGTATATATATTGTTAATGTCGATTAACTGATATTTAATGTTACTCAGAGTCAATCAAGGAAATGTAGTCAAATGCCTATCTCTCACCATGTTGATTAGCCTAAAAATGGACAACATTTAATCTGATGAGGCTCGTACAAAGCTGGTATGCATGGACGCCCATTTTATGTTGTTTAAAAACACACGCACACGCATACGCATACCGCATAGCATAAAATAGCCCTCAAGGCTTTGGTAAACAATCCACTTTTACATTTATTTTAGGGATGTACTCAGACATAACTGCTGCATACAAAACCTTTTTATTTTCTTTTATTCTCTAATGATTAGAGCGCTGAGGGGGCAAGGGAGCAGGCTTGCGATTCTTGCCGCATAATAAAGAGAAAACTAAAGATATATATATATATATATTTGGAGCATATCTCTGTATAATGACTTGATCATCTAAGAAGGGGGGGGGGGGGGGGCTCTCTTCTCCCCTGCATGTATTCTGATGTGCGGAATACAAATCCGTTTGCGCAAAGATTAGCACGGCCACTAATTAAAATGGAAAGCATCTTGCATTATTGCATTCATGGAAAAGCACAACATAAGGCAAAAAAAAAAGATATTAGTGTACGTGTAATTATGACTTTAAATTAAAAGGAATGCAACAAAAGAGGATGCTTAAATGACTGGCAGCTTGCGACACAGGTGCATGATGGGTAATTAACAGTTTGTACGTATTATCTTTTTTTTTAAGTGAAAAATGTGCATATTTATTCAAATAAAAGGTAGTTAAAGTCAAGGTCAGAATGGCCTCGGCGATCTGGGGTAACAACCGCTCGGCACTCGTCTGCTTTGGTCTGGAACGCTTGAGCTCGGGTTTGGAGGGCCCTGTGTGTGCGTGTGTGTGTGTGTGTGGCTTTTGCACTGGATGCTGCGTCCACATTTAATTGGCGAGAATCTCTAATGTCATGTTCATAATTGTGTCATTTGTGTGTTCCCATGTGAAATTCATTGCGGATTCGGTAATAGTTCCATTAAACCGCAGCTCAAAAGAGAGACGGCATGTTCTGAAAAGAGGAGATAAGGTAAGCGGCGCTCATCATTGATTTATATCACGTGCACACAAACAAACGCAAACTCCTGGAAAAGGATGCAGGATTCCGCCCACTCCTCCCTGAGTTGCTTTTATTTACATTACAGGTAATCTATTACAACATTTTTAGCATTATAATTTGTGTTCGTGTGTGGGGTACAAGTCTTTATTAACCTATTTGCATATAAATGGATGAAAGCTGGTGTTCAGTAAAAAAACAAACAAAGCAACAAAAACAAAACAGCTCATGCAAGCTTACTTGTATGTGTTTCTACTTCAGAATCTCATTAAAAAATGTTATACTTTTATTTTAATCTGAGTTCACATATGGAAAATGTGCCTTTTTAAAAATAAAATGCTGAAAGTGTAAATGGTGTTAAAAATCTAATTATTTTACTACAAAATAAAAAAACAGCTCATGTAAGTGGACATATTTATTCTTCGCAGTCACAGTTAAATATAGGTATTTTTTATATCATAATCTGTTTTTACATTTGAAAACGTTTTTTTTTTTTTTTTTTTACCTTTTGTCTTGCAGAAATGTTTAAAAGTGGGGCTGGATAAAAATGTAATTATAAAAAAAAATTGAAAATAGCTTGTGTAACCTTAAATGTTTGTTTTTATCAATCTCATTTGAAAAAAATGTTTGTTATTGTATGATACTTTATGTAGAAAAAATTGTTTTTGTTAACCTTTTTTTCTTAAAGAATTAGTTTGAAGTTGAGGTTAAGTAAAAAATAATTTTGCAAAAAAAACCAAACGCAAACAGCTCATGTAAGCATACGTTTTTCTCACCAGTCTCATTTAAAATATTTTTTTAATGTTTTTTTTTTTTTGCTGCTGAGGATAATAATAAAAATGGAATAAAAAAAAAAAAAAAGAGCGTTTGAGCAGCCGTGAGGAATTCAGGTTAGTCCCACAGGACATTTCACCTGTCACATGGCAGGATGAAAAAAAACCCACCAAAAAAGAATTGATGTGAGGCAATATTACCTAATATGATGAAAAAAATAGATCACTGCAGACAAAACAAGGTTTTATTGTGCTCTTTTTCTCTTTCTTTTTTTAAGAAGGCCTTTGAGCAGAGGAAGATGGTGAAATATTAAAAAATGTAAATGTATGGGAGGGAATGGTGAAGCAAGTTCTTGTTTGAGCCCGCCCATGTGTGCTATTATTATTATATATATTTTTTCATGTGTGCAACAACTCTTGTCTTTTTCCTGCAGTGTTGCCTTCACTGTCCTCCCTCACATGCTCCAACACAGCCGGCTTCCTCTCTCTCTCTCTCTCTCTCCTCCTCTTTTTTTTCTTTTTCTTTTTTTTTTTATTTGTGAAAACGTCACTCGAAGTCCCTCCCCTGTTTGAATCTCATTAGTTTCTTGTGTGTTTCTCCCTGTCAATAATCCCGAATCCAGACTCTCTCTATTTCCATCCCTCTCTATCTGTCAATCAGCGCCGCCTTTGAACTGAAAACCACTCCGACCAACTTCAACTCTCTCAATCCGAGCACCGCGGCTCCTTCTCCGGCTTCCCCTTTTCCGCCAAGAGCCCCCTTTTTCTTTTTTGGGACTTTTTTTTTTTTTAATGTGGGACCGCGAACGCCACACGTTGCGTGTGTGTGCGTGTTATTTTTTTTTAACCGGAGGGGGGGAAACGCCAGCAACGACACCCCCGAAGTCGCGGAAAGTGGGACTTTTTCGACGGCGAGGGCTCCTTTTTTCAAAATAGAAAAAGTTTCTCCTTTTGGAGATATTCCCCCCACCCCCCGGCACCCCTACCGAGAGCAGCAGCAGCAGCAAGCAAGCTAGCCGCCTTCAGTGAAGCTCGTGGGGGGGAAAAAACAACGAAAAAAAGCAAGCAGGGCGAGAAAATGCCGCAACTTAACGGCGGTGGAGGGGACGACCTGGGCGCCAACGACGAGATGATCTCGTTCAAAGACGAAGGCGAGCAGGAGGAGAAAATCTCGGAGAACTCGTCGGCCGAAAGGGATTTAGCGGACGTCAAGTCGTCGCTCGTCAACGAGTCGGAAACAAATCAGAACAGCTCGTCCGACTCGGAGGTAAGTTCGGAGCTCCTCAAGCCCCTCCGCCGCCGCCACCGCCACCGCCACCTCCGGGGACCCCCCCCCCCCCCCGTCCCCACCCCCCCGTCCGGCCAACTACGAGTGGCCGGCGGCGGCGGCTTGTGAGGCGGCCAACTCGTAGCGAAAGTTGGGCCTGGGTCTTCCCTGTGTTTCATTGCTTTTTTTTTTTCTTCCCCCCCCCTCCAACCTCTGTCAAGGCGGAGAGACGGCCTCCGCCTCGGTCTGAAACTTTCAGAGACAAAACGCGAGAAAGTTTAGAGGAGGGTGAGTTCTGGCTTCCATTCGAAACTCCACACACTCCCCAGCCCTTGTTTCTGTCTTTTGGTTTATTGGTGTTGCAACTTTTTGTCTTCCTTTCTCCTTCTTTCCGCCGCCACGCCATGTTAGCAGCGAAAAGGCAAGATGGAGGGCTGTTCAAGAGCCCACCGTACCCGGGCTATCCGTTTATTATGATCCCCGATCTCACCAGCCCCTACCTCCCCAACGGATCACTTTCTCCCACAGCGCGCACAGTAAGTTCACTTTTTTTTTGTTTTTCTTTTCCTTTTTCCTGGAACGCAACAACACAACATGCCACGAGCGAAACAAGTGAGCCTTGTCAACGCCACTTGGGGAAAGTGTTAAAAGTGGACAGTACCGTAAAAGTCGACTTTTTGCGAGTGTCCGTGAAGTGTACAGTTGGAGCGGCTCCGGTGTCCTGTCTGTCATCGCGGCTAGCATGCTAAGTGGCTAATGAAAAAGGGGCCGTATGTGTGCATATTTCATTTCACGTGTTGTAACAACAATAATAATAATAATTCCTAATAATAAGGAAATAATCACGATTAATATGTGTGTTTTCGTAGCGAATGAATAATGCATTTGGCGGGTGTTTGCACAGCCCTCATCAAAAATGCCCTCTTTTCTCCTCTCAACAAAGTGAAACCTGCCCCGATGAAATATGCAAATGTGCTGCTATTTGCATGTGTCCAAAAAAAAACACGGTGTCCACACATTCTGATTATTTTCATTAGCAGGATTATTGTAGTTTTGTTTTCATTTTTTATTTATGTATTATTATTTTTTTTTATTAGGGGTGTAGTGCATCTCGTGATGACTGGAAATTCAAAGTTCATCAATAAATTCATGTTATTTACTTAGGCGGCTTTTAATTATGCACCTCACCGATTCCCACCGGGGCCGCAGCGAGCCTTAAGCGCTCTTATTCTCCCCCGCCCCCCATCCCCCTTTTTACACACAGCCCTTATTTTATTTTAAACGTTTCCAATTACAAGTCGTGCGCTTTAGGACCTGTCATCTCATTTTACAAGGTTAAGGCGAAGGCATTTAGGAAATTGGAACCCTCCTCGCCGCAATGCACCCTCGGCCCCCTTTCCAGCGCAACCTCAGCGCCTGATATTTGTTTCCTCCATTTTCTATTGTGCACACATTGAAAATGAATACGGCGGACTCTTAAGATGGGGGCTGACATTCTTGCTGCCTGCTTTTAATTTGTGTACAGTAATTTCACGGATTTTTGTCATTGAAAAGCAAAAACGGCATGGCTTTTATTTGACGATATTTCCACTTTTCTTTTTCTTTTTTTTTAACTCGGTTGCCGTCCATCATTTATTCTCGTCAGAAGTGACACACACACACACACACAGACGAGACGCACTTCCTCGTAGTCCTGTGACGCGTGTTGAACTTTGCCCCTTCGATTCCACCTCGGCGTCATCTTTAATTATTTCGTGCATTTCCTAGTTGAGATTTTCTCTGATTAAAAACAAAACTAAACTGTAATTGCCACGTGCGAGAGTCCTTTTCAATTTCCTTGTCAAGAGTTTCCTCAATTTGGGGGAAAAAAAGGCGCTTTGATTCCCACAATATACCTCCTTTAACGTCCTCAATTTTCCACCCGAGATTTTCTCCAATTTAGAATAAAAGAAGAAGGAAAAAAATGGATTTGATTCCCAGATAACTTGCATTCTTTGTCTTAACTATCCTCGTCAAGCGCTTCCTTGACTTAAATAAAAAGTACCTTTTAATTCCCAAATAATGCAAATGCTTAAGGCTTGAATTCTGTGGTCCGATTTACTTCCATTTCATCAAAGTGGGGGCTTAAAGAAGACCACAAAACATCTTAAATTGGACTTCCTCGAGCCTGCGAATGGTCTGTAAATAAGCCCCCCCCCCCCACTGTGTCCAAGCCATTAGCGTCTTTGAAGTGGTCGCTGGCTCTAATATCAATGTATTCGACTTAAAGCCGCCATTAATAATTCACCTGGACATTGATTAGCTGTCTGTTACGTGGCAACTTGCGACGATGACGGGGGGCTTTGATTTGGATTTGGATTATTCTTTATTTTTGATGTATTTATTTTTTCAGCAGGACGGCGGGGGGTTAACATCATTTACGTGACCCCTGGCGGGAATTTGTTTTGCCGAGCCCCCCCCCCCCCCCGAGTCTAAAGAGGCTGACAATTTAGTATCATTTAAGCATTTTGACACGTGTCCAGGCTTTTAACAGAAACCCCCCACCCTCCGCTCAGCTCCGACTTTTCCTTAAAGCCGGCACAAAGGCTTGCTGAGCTGCCGCTGCACTTGGCCTTTCTTGTTTTTTGTGCCAGCGTTGAGGTAAATGCTGGATCCGTGTGGGTTGGCATCCCGCCGCAACAGGTAATTGCCCCCACTGGCCCGCTTTGACCTGCGCCTTGGCGCCATTATTTTGAGTTTTGGCCAAGGTAATATATTCGGATGTAGAATTACCCCACACATGCTGAAACAATAGCCTTTCCCTTTTTTTTTTTTTTTTTTTTTTTTAAAGACTCACTTCGCTTCTTATTTTCTTCATTTTAATAATCCATGTGGCTTTTATTGTCCCCACAACACACGAGAACGAGATCCTTTTGTATCCGATGTAATTGGCGCACCGAGCGACGGTATCTCGGCTCGACGCGGCGACATTGTCAGCGCAACAATGCGTCAGCGTATGGATTACGTGTGTTTGCCCTGCTGTAAATGGATTTTTTTCCTTTTTCGGCCAAAGATGGGGATTTAAAGGATTGTGTGTGTGTGTTTTTTCTAGGGGGGGGCTACACCTTATCAAATTGGCTTTACATGCTAATGTTGTCTAATTGGTGTCTGCAGGGGAGTAGGGAGTTGGCGGTGGGGGGGCTCGGCGTCAAAAACGCGCAAGGTTGCTGGGCCCTTTTGTCTTGCAAATCACTTTTGTTGACAAAACGTGGAAGCTTGCAGAATTTTTTTTTTCTCTCCCACCACTCTTAAAATCTGTTTTGGATTTGACGAGTTAACTTTAAGTGACTGTGTGGTGTGTGTGTGTGTGTGTGTGTGTGTGGGGGGGGGGGGGGGGGGGGTGTTGGACGAGGAGGCGTATGGAGTTTGGCACATTGAAACCCTGGGCCTGCGAGACATTAGCGGCCTCGCATTCTCTCGGCTTAATTAGTCCGAAATGTAATTGTTCACGCTCTACCAACAGCCAGGAGAGAGAGTGCAAGTTTTTTTGGCTTTTTTTTTTTTTTTTTTTTAACAAAACAATAAATCACTCGCATATTTGTGCCATGATTCACGTGGAGGCTCGACCTCTCCCCGGCTCGACATGTGGTAAATTGTGAAGTCAATGAATCGCAGATGTAGAGGTGCAGGAGGGAGGGGTGTGTGTCTGGTGGGGGGGGGGGGGGGCATTTGGAGAGGCAGTACAGTAAGGTTTTGTCAGTGCCTGGCAAATGAATGGAAAAGATTTTTGGCGTAAATATTTACTGACGAGATGTGTGTTTATGTTCCCCCCTCACCCCCCCATCTCTGCTCGCGGGGGCTTAATTGTCTAATTCACAGAATGTTGGCGTGCTGAGCTGTCACCATCTGAAAAATCTCAAATCAAAAATGTGGATGTTTCTCATCAGATTTTTAACTTGTGCAAAGGGAGTGTTAAGAAAGTGGGGTGCGGGGGGAATTCAGCTGCAGTCGTGTCAGGTTTGGAGTTTTTTTTTAATGAACTTTATTGACACTACCGTTTTAACATCTTGACATATTTTTGTCGACAGGCTTGCACAAAGGCATTCGTTTAGCAGCTGTGCACTAGTAACCCCCCCGTCCCCCTTTTAGTGTAACACCCCCTTTTCCAGCCGCACAGGCAACCTTCCCTCCCGCGCTTGCTCGCTCTTTCTCTCGTGCATATCTATGGCCGCCGCAGAGCACAAAGATAGTCCTGTACATCTGGAACGGCAACTTTTGTCATCCTGTTAAATGTAGCCCCACTGCGCCCGCTGTTAAATTGTCGCGTGTTTATGTACCCCCATTTTATTCCTTCCGTCTGTGGAATCTGCAGTAAAAAGTAAAGGTTTTTGGTAAAAAGGCTCGACGCGGGCAAGCGAGCGGGCCTCTGACTTGGGCAGAACGCCGAGCCTCCCCTCGCCTTGAGAGCGATTTCGCCGTCTGAAAAGACTTGAAGTGGCTTCCGTGGCCCGGTAGATAGCCATCAAAATGGTTGTCAATGGCATCTTTCAGCTGGGGTCGGCCTCAAGCGCTGTTTGAGTACAATAACGGCCACAAGTGCCATATTTATTTATGTTCCGAAGTAGATAGAGGGCGAGTAAATCCGCTGGAGACGGTTTAGAGAGTTGCTAGTGGTTAAATTTAAGATCATTCACTTTCACCTGAGCGTTACGAGACTTGACGAGTACGAGGGGGAAAAAAAAAAATAAAACCTGGAGTCAATGCCATATTTATTAGTTCTCCAAAGTAGATGGAGGGTGCATAAATCCACTGGACGAGGGAGTTGCTGGTGGCTTCAATTCAAGTTCATTTACTTGAACCTGAGTGTCGCGAGTGTCATGAAAAAGCAGCGGTGAAGGCCATTTTTATTTGTTCTTCGGAGTGGCAAGTGGTTAAAATAAATTCATTCACTCAAACTTAAGCTTCACAAGTGTCACTAGTGCGATCAAACATCTGTAAATGCCATATTCATTAGTTCTCCAAAGTGGATAGAAGATTAATAAATCCACCGAATGTGATTTAGAGAGTTACTAGTGGTTAAATTCAAGTTCATCCACATGAACTTAAGTGTGATACATGTACAAACAAAAAAAGTGCAATACTTGGGATCTTTTTGTTTGTTTGTCCAAAGTGGATAGAAGATGAATAAATCCATTGGATGGGATCTGGGGAGTTGCTAGTGGTTAAAATTCAAGTTCATCCACATGAACTTACGTGTGATACATGTACAAACAAAAAAAGTGCAATACTTGGGATCTTTTTGTTTGTTTGTCCAAAGTGGATAGAAGACGAATAAATCCATTGGATGGGATCTGGGGAGTTGCTAGTGGTTAAAATTCAAGTTCATTCACAAGGGGGAAGGAGTAAAGTGGGAGGGAAAAGTACAAGAAAGCGGGAAATGTGTGCAAATGGAGTGGAGGGAGGAAGCGGGGGGGGGGGGGGGGGGGAGGGGCTAGGCGGCAGCGGCATTGGGCTGCGGGGTCACCCTCACAAAAGCCGCCTGAATGGAGTGCATAATTGCTGTTAATGGCAGGGCAATAGAGTGGGCGACAGTTCCTGGTTAGATGTCCAAACAATGGCACCACCCACCTCCCCCCCCCCGACCGAGGGCTCCACAAAAAACAGCCAGGCCGGAATTGGACTCGGCAACTTTCACTTTTCACGGACGCGTTCGAGTCTCACCGCGCGTCAGCCTCTGCCGGGATGTATGGCAAGTTTGGGAAGGGGTCAAAGTGCACAGGTGGTGACACGCTTGTCACCGACAATGGACCCCCTCTCCCCCATCCCCGACCCCCGCACACGCCTTCACCTCCCCCCCCGCCCCTTGTAGCAACTTAGAGTGACTGTTCTGTCTGGAAACAGTAGCACTGCAGCTCCTAATGATCACGCGTGGCCAGATAATGAGCAACATTGTCAAACATGAGCTACGCGAGGACCACAAACAAAGACCGACATGTCTTTTTTTTTTTAATACTGGATGAAAATGGTAAATAAATGGAGGGGGGGGGGGAAGCTTTATTTTGTTGTGATAATTTAAATTTTTTGGCATACAGTTGATTTGTATTTTTGTAGCATTTTTATATAGTTAGTTTCCTTCACTTATCCTGCATTGTCAATATGATGAAACTACTACACAGAATATTCATTAGATAAAAAGGCTACAAACAACAAAACATACTTCAAATCATGAAAACCAAAAAACAAACATTTTCTAAATATACAATAGTTAAAACACCCTGTCTTTCATTGTAGTAATATTGATTTACTTTTCATAATGTTTCTCTTTCTTTAGTTAGATTTTAATTGACTTGATTAGATTTTAAAAATAATTCTCAAAGGTGGAACAATAATCTATAGATTATAAACTGCACAAAATTGAGCTACATACAAAAATCAATACATAAGTGTTTCCGTAATCAGTATTACAGCTGGAAACATCAAAATCAATTCATTGAAAATATACAAGTCATTTTTCTTGGAAACATGTGTTTGGGTGAAAGGTTGTCATGAATGACAACAGAGATCTCAAAATAAAGGTAATGATGTATTTTTCACATCATTTATTACCAACTATTGGCATGTCCATTCTCAGTGACGCAGCCGTCCATTCACTGTCGTTTTTTATGCTAACAATTTATCTGGCGTGTTAATCGTTAAGGGAGTCCCTGTGGGAAATTGGCTTCAGTGTATAATAAACGGCGATAAAACTCCAGCCTGTGTATTTTTAATCTACTAATTAAACTTTTAATTGTAGCGGGATAAACGCCGAGGAGTTATGTGCAATTGTGGGGGGGCGGGTGGGAGACATGGTGCGAGGGCACTAATGAGGCGATACGCCCTGAAAGGTGGTGGATGCGTAGCTGCGTGCGAAAGGTGAGGGAGATTTGCCAGCACACGCCGCAATAAATTCATCTGCTAATCTACGGATTACGGCAGGATTTGCACGTCAAAAGACAGAAAAAAGTTTGCGTGATGACTTGAAAATGCAAAAGCTAATAAAGTAAAACCCCGCAGTGTGGAACAGTGTTTGTATGTTTTTTTTTTTTCTTTTTTCTTTTTTTATGCCCCCCCGACGATGAACACATTCCAGCGGAAAAACAGATTAAGAGTAAATAGCGATGTTGGCTCCTCAAGCAGATGTTAGAAACCTATTTAAACAATAATAATAATAATAATACGCCTCTTGTAAAGAGACAGCTGTCAACTCGTGTACAGCCCGAGATAACATTTCATGTGAACAGCTTGTTGTGGCCACACGTGGCCCTACCCCTAGCATGCGGGTCCTGCCAAGCATTGTAATGAAGGTAATGGGCTATGGCCAAGTTTATACAGCTCCCAAAATGCTACGGCGACAAAAGGGATTGCTAAACGGACTCGCTCTGGCCTTTTTATTTGTGTCATTTGCTTTTGAATGTCGCTTTCACTGACGCCTTATTTAAACTTCCAAATTATGATTCTTTTTTTTTTCCAGCAGCAATCTCAAAGGGAATGTTTGCTTTATTTTTATTGTGAATTTAATAAGTTAAAAACATGTAAATTTAGCTTTTTACAAGCATTGACTTTAGGAGATAACTTGTTCTAAACTGGGTTATTGACATAATACGTTTGCCAAAGACTTTGTTTTTGTCCTTGAGTTTTAGGAGTTGTTTAATATTATTCTTCCGACGAATTAAGTCAGTAGTTTTAGTGCACCAAACATGAAAATCCTCAGTAGTGCATTGCTGGAAAGTTAGAAAAAATAGTTTCACCGATTGACACAAAATTTGGAGGACGTCTATCAAAACAACACTGTCGAAACGTATTACGTGCCTATGCCGAAAATTGAACAAGTCGTCTTAGATTTTGGTTTGAAGAAAATCATCATTTTGGGCAAATACCGGGGTTAGACGAACTCTTACTACGGGATTTGCCCTATGAGCCTCAATCAGAAGCAGGCATCGTAGACAGGTGGGCAATGCTAAATTGCGAAGTGACCAGGGGTCAGCAGCCTTTTTGAAACTGAGACCTACTTCTTAGGTACTGATGAATGCGAAGGACAAGCAGTATGATACGCACATCTGAAATAACACATTTTCTAAAATTAACATGTCATTATTACTTACGTAGTCTGAAGACATTGATCATGTTAATGATTTCTCACAATAATTGTCAACAATCATTTTAAAAAGGTAGAAAACATAAATATATCAATAACCCTAACCACCTTTATTTCTATGAATCTGTAAGTGTTGACATTTTCAAATGACAACAATCACTTCTACAACATTACTAGGGATCACAATTTCCCATCACTGGTGAGCTATTTTTAGAACAAGCCAGTGGGCGACTCATGTGGTCCATGGGGGCGACCTGGTGCCCGCGGACACCGTGTTGGTGCCTGTCGGTAGAGCCGGCATCAAAGTTTGATCATTTCGAGGGAGGGCCTAGCTAGCACATATGGCAAAATCCAGTAAGGATTTCAATCACTCAACCGAGACCATCCGAACGTCCTGAGTTGTCTGTATATTCATTTCAGCGCACCACGTCCCTCTTCAGGTGAAGGGTCAATTCCGAAAGTGAGCAAATTGACTCACGGCATTGAGTGAATTGTCAATTGGTCTCCTTCCCTGGAGAGGTCAGAGTGAATGAAGTGATTTGTTTGAACAACTGCGACCCCCGCCCTCCAGCCGGAAGGGACCGACTGACCGACTGACTGATTGACAGAGAGAGAGAGAGTGAACGAACGGGGCAGGCCACCAGGCGGTTTGGCACTTTTGAAGCGGAAGACGATGCAATCTCGTCACCCTGAAATGACTTGTTTGATTGGAATAATGACCAGCGGCGCACGGCGGCTGGCGGCTCTCGCTGTATCTCCTCGATGAACAATGGCGTTTGTCTTGCAGCAATGAGGCAAAGCGGAGCCCAAACGATGATAGATATATTGGATCTCCTGTGTAAGGAAAAAAACAAAACCAAAAAAACCCACACAGGTCTTTGCCGCACACGTCCCTGCAGTTGGAGTCTCCGCACCTCGCTTCTCAGAGAATTGGGCTACATCCCGGTCTCTCCGTAATGACGGGTCTGGAAACAAAAATGGGACAAGTTTTACTTCAGCAGCTTCCCAAGTGGCAGTTTCTTTTCCTATCTGAGGGAGTGGGAGACTGGATTTTTTGTTTAGTTTGGAAGCCACATAAGTGGATCAACCCCTGTCGAAGTCCAAAATTAACACCGCAAAAAGTGTCTTTGGAGGCTCAGCTACAGATGATATCCGCTCAAGACAAACTCTGGAATAACGCGGTGTTCTCTTTTGGACATACAAATACGGGTTGTTCCGCTTAAGTAGCTTAACATAATAACAGCAGCGTAACCCACAGGAGTCTTTGTTAGGAAGTTATTTTAGGTCAAAATATATCGGCGCGCAATCCAAAGGTTGATCTACGATACCAGCTATGAATCAGAAACCACAGCCCTCATAATGAAAGCTGAGATTAGAAGCTGCCATCACTATGCGGGGGTGGCCTCTGCGTCATGTGATGCACGTCGCAGTGCCCTTTAGAACCTGCAGGCCCCTTATCGCCGCTTTTTACGGCCTGCTATATCTTTATTGGCCACCTTAGTTGAGCATATTTCGAATAGCAATAAAGATAAGTATTGCGGTTTGTCACGAAATGTGGAGCCGAATACTCCCCGGTTCGGACCCCGGGTGTCTGGCTCTGGAAGCCCCTCACTCCAAGTCCCTATTCCTATCTGCCACGGCCCAGGCGGCAGCTGCCCTCGATTCCTTTGCACAAGAATGCGATATACGCTGTTTGAACAGTGGCTTGTCTCAGGAGTGCAGGGAAGGAAGTAGCTGCATGTTTACATAGCCAAATTGTCCTTTGCCCCCACCCCTCCTACCCCCTATAGTGTCTAATGCACTTCTGTTCAAACATTCCCCAAGTGTTGAGATGACCCCCACTGAACAAGTGCTCATTGGCTGCCTAGCACTCAGTCTGGATGTTTGGCTGAACAAAGGCATGCACTTTCTACCCTACTGTGGCTGTGCTGTTTCAACCAGCACGACTACGTTATAAAGTCTTACACGGCTCAATTGGTCACACTGAGACAAAATGGCAGGCGGCGTGTGTGTGCGGATAGATGAAGCGATAATGATGCGTTGTCCTACAAGGTGCTTGACACTGACATACGGCCCAGTCGTCAAGCTAATTGTTGTTTGAATTAGCCGTTATGATCGGATGACAAATGTCTCGCGCGGCTGGCCGCCAGAGCGGAAAATGTTTCCAGGGGATTGGCATGATCTTTTGCGAGTGTGTAAACCTGGCTTCAACAAGATGGATAAATGCAATTATTGCACAGACGTGGAGTGGAGGAAATCCATTTAGAGCCCGTAAAGCTCAGCAGGGTCCGCGGTTAATTCATTTGGCCAATTTGCGAGGTGATGTACGAGTGTCAGGGCACATTAGTCAGGCTGGGGAAGAGGTGTGTGTGTGTGTGTGCGCGTGTGTGTGTGTGTGTGGGGTGGCTCGATGGTGTGGATGGACGTGGCTGCGCCGCACAGGCCGTGTAGGGATTACGGAACGCGAGATGCACGTCTGTCGCGAAGAAGTTTACTTGGCGGGCAAAACAAATGAAGCCTGGACACAGAAGTCACAAAAGATGCAGTGTGTGCACCGTGCGGGATTTCATTCCAAATGAGGTGGGGAGACGTGGTCGCGGTCCAGTGCATGCCTGAGTGAATACAAGCATCATTTAGCATACACCGCCCTCACTCAGGTGCTGTCGTCTCCAGCATGCCCTGTAATTGCTCAGTGTGTCCTCTTCCAGCCAAAGATTTTTCTGCCACCAGATCGCTTCTCAAGACAAAAACTGTGATGAGAAAATTGGTGTCGGGGAAAGTTGCATTCCATCTTCCCTCGCATACTGAGCAATGCTGATGCTACGTTTATCGCGATCCTGGGAAGTGTTTTGCGAGTGCAGTCTCGCTAACTTGTCAACGCGATACACTGATGACTGAAATGTGCTTTTTCTGTTAGAGCAATCCATTGTTTTGCTGGGGTAGCATCACTCAACGGTTGCAGGAGCTGAGTGCTATGCAAAAATAGTGGTTAGCACAGTGACTGTGTTGAGGGAAGCTTTGGTTTACAACTGTTAAGCCACAGTCTTGCCCTCAAACGTGGGAACAAAGACCCCTCGCTATGATACTCCATAAGTGGTTCACACCAGTCTGAAGTGCCTCTTGTCAGAGTTGGACGCAGCGTACGTGTGTTAGCATTTGTCACCTGACAGCAATGCGACCGGCCTCAGCGCAACCACGCCGGGTGTGAATGTGGAGGCTTGTCAAAAACAGGTGCCGGCGGTGGCCCTCGGGCTTGACGCACAGCAGCTGGGGAAAGACTTGTGGTTCGTGGTCAAGTTCGGGTCAGAGGCCTTGGGTTGAATCCCCCCTTGACTGTGAAGGAACTGGGAACTACAAGACTTTGACGAGCTGTATGCACCTTTCTGAACCACTATTTGATAAACTGGACTTTCTGCTTGTCAGCCTTTTTAATAGTTTTGATGCATGCATGTTTAAACTTCTTTATTTGTAGCTTTCAGACCAGACTGAAAAGTGAAATTTTGTTGAAATTCCCAACAAATATTTGATGAAAAGTATCTTTCAAAGAATTGTTAAGCCAGGGTGAAACATTTGAAACATTTATCGGCTGCCATGTCGCACAACGACACCTCGAACAACCCCGAAAGTAATGAACAGCACAATGGCAATTTACAAGGCGTCTCGCTGAGGCTAATTAGAACAGTCTGTCGGGCGCCAACAACTTTACTGTCCAAAATATCTGTTGGCCAAATTGGGAAAACAGTGATTGTATTTGTTATTGAACAAATTCATTGTTTTCACCTTTTAGGCCAGACGACAACCGTATATGATGCCCTTAGGTTATATGTTGCATTGTAAATCAATATTTGAATAACACTGTGTTCTTTTGAGCAGCGTCTGAGGCAGGCAGAAATTTTGCATGGTGGCAACACAAACATGGGACACATTAGCAATGGGGCGAATACTGCAGCGTAATGGTCTATGGGCTGCCACAGGAAGTCCTCAAGGCCTCTTAGGGGCAGTCCCAATCATCTTTGGGAGTGTGAAAATCCAGCACTGTAACTTTGCATGTGCGTATGTCATCATCTTCTCCCTAATTCGACTGCTCGCTCCCGCCCAAAGTGCTTGCCCAAATCTCCAGGGGGAACAACTGTTTCTGCTGTCTGTAGCCAAGACGAATTCCTTGCTCAGAATCAGAAAAAGGAAAACTTGTGGAAGTTTTCTATACGCTCCCGCGGATCGTTTTACATCGGAGGTACAGTGGTCTTTACACAACTGTTCCCAGTTAGTGGCAAGCTGCCAGTCTGACTTCGGTCGCCAGTTGGACAAATGTTTTTCACTACCACTGGATTACGTTTCACACTATGCAGCTCAGTTGTGAAGGTATTCAAGGTATCATTTTCAACATCTGAAGTGGGGATTATAAGGAACATTTGACAAAAATCACCTGGAGAACATGCATGGAATTCTGAACGTATTTTTGGGCAGTCAGCACAGATAAGATACTCTGCGGCTGAGGTGGAAAGTGGCCCCCGCTGACATTTGAGCGACAAATAAATTACAAAACTGGCCCCAACTCGGTGAGTTTTGTCGGTTGGCTTCGTGAGCTCTTTGGCGAGACGTCGAGATGCGGTCGGAGACGCCGGAAAAAGTTAACCTCAAATTGCTTCAAAATAATGATTGAGGCATCAGCATGGGTGGATGCTGCAATGGGACCGCTTCCACTCTGGGGTTTTTAGCTGGAAGGAGTCAAGCCCACTGGGATTGCTCCCCAATGACAAATGGTTGTCACAAAATAGACCCCCGCTACCACAGAAAATCCAACTTTTCTTGGCGTACATTGAGGAAACAATCATTTTCTTCATGTTTTGAAATGGACTTGCCATGTGGTTTCCTCGGATGGGCTGCCTGGAGCCGACTGCTTCAAAATCAGCCTTCTGCTCTGGTTTTGGTTTCAAGAAAAATAGGGCCTGTGTATTTTTTATTTTTTTTTTAACCACAGCGTTGGGTGCCAAACTTCCCAATTTCCCAGAATCCCCACACAGTTATCCCCTTGTATTCTCAACTCTTTTCTGATCTCATCACAAACAAGAGGCACACCTGCCCTTGTGACCAAGGCTTTACCACCACGGGCTTCCACCCCACTTGTAGCTCACCCAGTCCTTGCCTCGCTTTTCGATGTGCCGTGATTTAGCAAATCACGCCAGTAATGATGCAATTGGCATAAAGTAATTGAGAGGCCGCCTGCTTGCCATCTGTCCGGTGAGATTAATACTCTGTGTAATTAAACGTGACCTGGGGGGCACAATGGGAGGTGCTAGTGGGTACCAGTAGCCAAAGATTTAAAGTTTAGAATACAGAGATGGAGAGACATTGGATGGACCGATGTTTACCAAACCCTATAAAATGTTTTTCCACCCTGTCTGGGTTTGCCTTAAAAATGGTGGCGAGGTTGAGACTAACGATTGACTGTGTCCGTACGTTGTGTTGATAGCCTCAACGGCAACTGCTGTTTTAACTCTTATTTTATGTGTGGCTTTGTAAGGACTCCTGAGCTTTGGTTTCCCTTTGGACAGCATCCAGAGACTACAAGGCCTGCTTCTCCTCAGCACTCCTGCAGGGTCGGCGAAAAGGGCCCTGCAAAGCTCCGTTATTGGATTTCAGGCCTGATCTGGTTGTTTTTGCTTCGTAAACAGGACATTAAAGACAGGGGATGGGGGTAGAGTTGGCGAGCTAATGAGTCTTTGTGTCAGCGTGAGCGCGACGGGGCGGCTGTGCGTGGAGTTTTCAAGCCTTATCCTCTGCATCCGCCGTCGCGGTGACACGCAGTGAAGAAGAGGAGCCTCTACACCCCTGCATTTGCCTGATTATAGTAAACAGAAACAACAGATCTGTAAAAGATATTGGCATGGTTCACTCTGTGCCTGACGATACTTCCGTCTTGTTCTTTTGGGAAGGAACAACATCCCTCTGGTTCTGCCGTACAAAAATAACCATTTTAATTGCTATGGTTGTGCTATGGTTGTGCTATGGTGCGCCCGCCTCGTGGCAGGCAGGACCTGATTGAGGTGGCACCGGCTGATGGGGGACTGAGGGATGAGATACAAGGAAATTGCAGGGCGTTGTAGATGGCACGCTACTATTAGCACCTTCCAGCTGGTTCAACTTTGCCCCTGAGTGATGAATGAAGGTGTAAATCAAACCATTCATCCATATTTTTATTGAGCTTGTCCTCATTTGGCTTGTGGGAGAGCTGGAGTCTGTGCCATCTGACTTAAGGCGAGAGACGGGTTACACCTTGGACATGTTGCCAGCCAATCGTTTGGCAACATGTAGCCAAACAGCCACTCACGTCCGCATCCCACGAACGGACAATTTAGTCTTCAAGGAACCTAGCATGCATGGGAAGAAGCTGGACTACCCGGAGAAAACCCACGCAAGCAGGGGAGAAGAGCCGCAGCAGAGATTCGAACCCCAAATCTTAGGGTCAGACGTGCGAACCACTTGACCTCTACCGTGCTGTCCAAGGTGTAAATCATGTAAGCATATTTTGAAACGATCAGATTCCATCACTAGAGTTGGATACAGTATATACCCAGCATGCCTCAAGTTGTTTCTCTTCCAGACGTATTTATCTCTGCCATGCCCGTACCCTTCACTCTCTCTTCCTATTCTCTTCTTCCACCCAGAAATCCCTCCCCTGCCATCCCTCTCTCAGTATGTGCTCTGATTACCTCTCCAAACTGGCAATAAGTTGATTGCTTTACAGAGATGATGTAAGCCCCTGCCCTAGGGTACATCAGGTTGGATTTCTCCTTCTTTATCTTGTAAAGCCTAAATTAACAGCTGGTTTGGTCGGAGTTCTCTCGGATCTGACTAAAGGATTAGGCTTGGTTCTCATGCGAGTCAATCCAGTTTGATTTATTGCAGGTCTATCAAAAAAAAGATCAATGGGAGTTCTTTTGAAAGTAAATCCTTAATCGCTCTTTGCACTTACGTGTCATCATAGTGATTTTTTTTCTCTCCCTTTCCCCATTTCTCACTCCCTCATTTTTATTCTTTCCATACACTTTACCCCTTCTCCTACACCCCACCCGCCCGCAATCTATGGTAGTGATCCGCCCCACCGACAGTATCAGGGTAGGTGGCTAGATTTCCTTCCCCTGCTCTCATTAGTGGTCCATCCAGGCAAGGCAGCTGCGAGTCGGGTGTTAGCATTCCGTGGTCGTGCTCGCAACCTTTGTGCCGCTAGTGTTTTGTCTTCACTGAAACTTTCCTGTATTAGGCCCGTCACTCATGCCAGGCTTGGTAATAAGGAAGTTGAAGAATTTATGTGTTTGGTTCTTATAACCTCTGACTCTGTGATCCATATTTATGAACACAAGACTGAAATGACAATGCTACCGAAAGAAAAGGCTCTCGTTGCGATGTTCTTTGTTCCTTCAGGATAGTATTTTGGTTCTACAAGGCTTTTGTGGTTCCTAATCATTAGTGCCTCTTGAGGCTTGAACGGAATTTTATGTACCTTTTTAAGGCAGTAGCTTTGAAGGAACCTGTAACCAGAATAAATCCCTGAAGTTGTACCATTTCATTCACTTCAGTATGAGAACAATTCAAAATTGTAAAAACCCTTCTCACCATATTGTAAAGATGGAACAAGAGACTGCAGTCCATTAATAATCTACAAAACACAAAGTTTCTCCTCTTCCTGCCGTACTACAGGGCTGCTATGGTTCCTTTTCGGAAGGTATGATTGGTGGCTTGGATTAGTTCATGCTACCATGACTCATTAATGCTTCTTGAGACCATAGTTTCTATTGTATCTTTGAAAAAACTGCAACCCGAATAAAGTCCCATTTCCCCATATTTTTGTATCTCCATTTTTTTTTAACTTGTTAAAGGGTACCTTTGTTTGGGTACGAACCACCATTTTTATTGAAACGTTGAAGTACCCTGAAACCCCATTGAAGCCCCATTTCTACGACGCTGTTTTTCATTTCAGTTCAGTGCGGCAGGCAGTCTACATTGCAAGGTTTTAGTGCTACCTATGGCATGCTGTTGAGGTACGACGAGTGTTCCTGTTCCTGAAGGCAGGAACTAGATGCTTCACTCCATTGGTTGGTGGACAAAGAATCATCACTTAGTGCTGATTTTCTGCTAAGATGCTAAGAAAGACCCCAAAAAGAGTCTTTACACTGTTGCACTGCTATGACGTCACACAATTCACGTAGCTGAAGCTGCAAACGCAAGCCAGATCAGGATTTGAGGTCAAGCTTGCTGGAAACATGACTCAATATATCCAGTGGAGGGAGGGTTGATATGAACTCACCATCCAAGCGTGGGAACGTGTCCAGTCGCTTGCGTTGAGGACACCCAGCTTTATGTTTTTAATGGTTTCTAAGGCTTCTGTCCAAAGTTGTTCGATTCTCGATCAACCCCTGACATTCAAACATCCCGTGTCACGGGCTACTATTCTTGAAATTACGCACGAGATGAGCCGTGAAAAATTCAGGTGTGTCCTGCTGGCACGCTCGGCCCAGCTGACTGGCACACGGACCCGGGGTTCTGCAGGGGCGGGGTGAAGCGGGGCTGACAGGATACGTGGGAAGGAAGGGGCTTGCTGTCAGCCAGCTGGACCTCTTAATCCTACAGCCTTGGGGAAAGGGTGTGTGTGTGTGTGTGTGTGTGTGTGTGTGTCATAGTGTCAAGTCTAGCACACATCTCTCGTGAACACTGTGGCCCAGCTGAGTCCACGTGTGTGTGTGTGTGTGTTTGTGCTCCATTGAGCCAACCAAGGTTTGTTTACCGTCGTCCTGCCTTTAACGCTGCTCTGTATATTCACATCCAGACGACACTGTCTCTTACCACTTGGCAAGGAGGGGCGGAAGTTGTAATGGCAACATCTACCCTCCGCCCCATTCCTGGCTATCATAGCCTCTGCCCCCTGTGAATTAAAACTCTAATGCAGTGGTTCTAGCAACACCTAAAAAAAAAAATATTCTTAGCTCGCCAAGTACCAGCATCATGACCTACATGAAAATACAGAAAGTTAAATAAAAGTTGTACTCAAATAAATGTTTAAAAACAGTTCTTAAAGAGTAAGCGCAAATGTATTGAACTTAAAAGTTCAATGCAACTGCGCTGTACTTAGCCAGTGCTACCTTTGTGTACCATGTACCTCACGTTGAGAACCACTAATCTAACTGAAAAGAGTTTACGCCACTTTTTTGGGAATGGTGAATCTCTTCTGAATGTTCTGGAACCCTGTTTTGATGCCAATGCGTTAATGAGAGAATCATGCTGCCTGGAGGAGTTTGCATGGCTCAACTTTCCATAGCTGCAATATCTGCGGTCAGGTATCGATACTGTCGCCGGCATCCAACTGTGATATTGATTTGACAATTCTTCTGCCAAAGAACTGCTGTTTATGTTCCTCGCTTATGTATTACTATAATAAAAATACATAAAAAGAATAGTTGGGCACATTACTGCTTCATCAGATGATTCAATTATGGAAATAGTATGAGAGACATGTACAGATTTTTCAGTTCCCACTAGGAACATGCAGTATTACGTAAGGGACAGGAAGTGTAACTGCTTCAGGTCGTAGGACGTTTACTCCTCAAAAGAACACAGTGCGTCTCAGCCTCTGGCAGGCGGAGGTTACAGTTCGTGACGTGCTTTTGGCGCTACGTCAAACTTCCTTTGAAGAAGACAGTTATTGATGTTGCATTTTGCTACAAAGATTTAAGCTGTTCTGTGATTATTTCGATTTGTGTCCAGTTAATTTTATACAGTTTTGCTTGTTTGAGAATCTTTAATTCATTGTAGAATTTACAGCTAGTGCTTTGTAGTTTTGAATATCATGAAATTTGTTCCTGTTTTTTCCCCATACTGTACTGATTGTGAACTGAACCGTGACCTTAAAACCAAGGTATATTTCTGATGTTTTTGTCATCGTTTTCAGTTCCAGTCCGCAGTAGTCACTCGTGTTGTGATACTCTGAAGTACCTTGGTGCCGTTTGTTTACAAATATCATAAAAAGGTCTATTATTGTGCACATTCCCAGCTTGTATGAGGTTGTTGCCATCTCGCATTCTAGCACGCTGTAACTAAGCGGCCAATTGCAGCTCACATTCTACATCGTATTTAGCGACATTCCGTTCGAGCTTCCTTCCTGTTTATATTTATTTATTTATTTATTTATTTATATATATAGCTCCCGACTCTCTCTTTGCATATATCACAAGCTGGCAGGCTAAGAGCTTGGGACTTCCCCATGCCACACACTCCAAGCCTTTGATCGCGTGCTTTGGAGGTAACATCAAACGGCGCGGCGCAGAAAGGCAGCTACTACTGTGAAGTTCAATGTTCAACTTGATGGCTTGGCTGAGGGCTTTTCCCTCCCCACCACCACAATCCGCCCCTCACCCTCTCTCCTCTCGCCCACCACCACCGCTACCCCACCCCGACCCTCCCAACGCTCCCTCGATCCCTCTCCTGCATCTCTCAGCTGACCAAAAAAAAAACCAAAAAAAACCCAGTTTGAAGCCAAGGTTTTTAATGCCTCCGACCTCAGCTCCATAGTGCGGAGGTTGCGCGATGCAAGACCTCCTCCCCGCGTAAATTTCATACGTACACGAAGGTATTGCTGTCTGGCCCGTGTTGTTAGAGAGGTGCAGCCTCCTCCTGTATATTTCAGACGGTTGCATCAATGCCAAGCGTGAGGCCTGTTGCGGCAGGAGGGGAATCGCAACGTATGATTATTCTGGGATTTAGTCTACCCCGTGCCTCCATCACACCTGCCAGAAGTGAGGAAAATATCCCAATAAGAGACTATATTTGATGCATATCTGGATAAAGGTGCAGATTGATTTTATATTTTTGCACTTTGAATCAACATTGCGTGAACGATCCACTGCAAAATCAAAATGGCGTAACAGTCGTCTTCAGTGATCTAGCAATTTGTATAGGGGTGCACGATCGATGGCATAAATTTGGCGTGTGGTATAGATTTGAATTCTACCAATCAATCGCGATAACACGATGGCGTCATCGTCATATCTGCCAAGGCTTTGTTCGACGGTGCATTTTCTAATCCTGAACACCAAACTACCACGTAAAACCCGTTGAAAACAAAAGTTTGATTGCAGAAACCGCCAACTTACGCCATATGCATTTTGTTGCCGTTACCATCATCGCCATTTAAGCCAATCGCGAGCGCGCACGTATTTATGTCATCACGAAATTGTCCGTCGTCACGTTCGTCCTCAAACATGGCAGCACCCGTTGTTTCTCGTTAACTTACTGCTGATATCGCTTTAGTTGTTCTCAAAAGTGGAGAACCCCCCCTCCCAAAATTTACATATCTGCTTTTGGATTTGAACTCTTCATATTTTTACTGTTTTGCCCTCTGAGTTACCATTTAACCAATAGTTCACCCCCGAATCAAAATGCCACCCTCCACGGCTGCACGATTATGGCCAAAATAATAATCAATATTGTAATCATGATTATTAATCATGATTCTTCCTCATGTTAGGGCAAAATCTTTATTTTTGTTGCAGAAATTTGCTAACAAACAATATATAACAGTTTTCAGTTCAAAATGAATCTTGAAATAAGAATAAATGAAAGATAATAATTGAAAAAAAATGTACCCCAAAAATTCTACTTCAGCAAGGGCTAACTGAATAAATGTGCTGTCACAAAAGTGCAATCACAAATTGCAACTTAATGGAGGCAAGTAGAGTTAATTCATAGAAGGCAATAACATTAGGCTGCAAGCAATGACTTTTGATTAGAAAATCCCCGTAGTCAATATAGTGACTTGCCAAGGACGGTACGTCTCCGTTGTTCTGCTTGACCATTGGTCAGTCGTCCACGGAACCAAACTGCAAAAAACTCTACAGTTTTGATTTCCCTCTCTTTTTACTTCTGGCGGTCGGTCTCCATTGCAGTCAGTCCAGCCGAAATGTTGAAGTCAAGGCAGCCGCTACAGCGATTATTAATAGCGTCTTACCTTGACCGCCTCTCTGCCAACGTGCTGAGGGCCAACTTAAAAATCAAAGTCTCCTATATTACAACATTGGACATGCCATTTTAGGCTTTTATTTTGAAGTTGGCACAGCGTGCAGAGCCAGAGCTTAAGTAAGCATTAACCATGCGTTTGCCCCCTGGTGGCTGGCTGACTCGGTTGCAGGCACTGCTGCAAATTAAGCACTTTTTGTATGCATCTGTGCCTGCCTTTCAAATGTAAAAAATCGGCGACGATCAGGCTTATTTCATTGTAGCACCCAAAATCGCAATCACGATTAAAATTCGATTAATTGTGCAGCCCTCCCACCCTCTGTCATTTTGTGATGTTGTCCGACATGAACCTCCCCTGTGCCTCCATAGAAAAGAGGAGCGGGAACGTTGCCCCAGCTTTTTCCACAAGGCACGCAACCTGCGGGAAAAAAAGTTTTTTTTTTTTTTTTTTCCCTTCCCCCACAATGCACAACGCATTTAGGTGAGCTTCCAACCTCCCCCAAATCCAGGTCGTAGCCTGGCTCTGCTGTGCTTTTGCAGTATTTAAATGACTTAAGACCAACTGAGGTGCTCCTGCTAAATGCTGCTTCTCTCTCCCCCTCTCTCATGTGCTTCCTTGTCTGTGTGTGCCAATTAGCAAAAAAAAAAAAAAAAATCTGTGTGGCCTGCTTTTCTTCTTTGCCGCTGCAGCTTCCTAGATAGACGTGAGTGTACGCGCATGTTTTGGTGTATCATTAGCTCGGTGTGCGGGGAAGCGTGCGCCAGCTTCTGCTGTCTTATCTCCATGTCAATCACGACATACGTTGTGTGTGTGTGTGTGTGTGTGCGTGTGCGTGTCTGAGAACATCATTTGTAATGATCTCCATCCAGCCTGTCGGTACGTGTTAGCGCCCGGCTTTCCTCGCCCCCGGAGCAAAGAGGTTCCCTTGCTAATAGATGCAAAATTAAGCTGATCAATAGATGGCCTCAGCTCATTATTGACACGTTATCTTCGGCGTGGGATTTTTGTCCGGGGGCGGGAGAGGAGATGGTTTGGAGATGCAAGGGATGAAGATGCAAAAAGGGGGAGCGGAAGAACCTTTATTTTATTTAAACAATTATATCACACATTAAGTCAATTAGTCTCACTCAAGCATTTTAGTTGTCCTGTCGGAAGACTAATTACTTTATCAAATTAAATATTCATCAATAATTGGCATGTTTGTGTAGCGGGGTGGGGGTGGGGGTGGTGGTGGATTGCCACGTGATTAAGTGGTATTTAAGATTAAGGGGTGTGTGTGTGTGTGTGTGTGTGTGTGTGTGTGTGTCGGATTTGGAGGAGAGTCGTAAGGTTAGGAGAGGGGAAAACTCTGGCCCGTGAGTGATAAGACGTCGGGTCTTATTGTCACGGAAGCAATACTCATTTTAATGAGCTGTAATGACCGAGCCCTTTATGACTTATTTATTCGTTAAAACTATCGTGTGGAAAAAGTGGTAGCAGTGAGCGTGCAAGTCGCTGCGTCGGTCAAGTGCGAGCTAGCTGCAGGTAAATTGGCAGGGAAAAATATTCCAATCATTAATTTGTCGGTTGGTTGGTTAACCGGATTACACCCAACAATTTTAATCGCTGTTTGTTAGTTGGCAGGCTTATGTGATAAATGGTTTCAATCACTGTTTGTTGGTTAGTAACCTGAATTATGCTGCAGAAAATGTCTTGATCACAGATTCTTAGTTAGGATTTAGCTAGCCCATAATTTATATCGCCGTTTGTTGGTTGGTTAGTTAATAGAATTATGGAAAACATGTCTTGATTATGGTTGGTTAGTTAGCAGGATTATGCACCGCTCCAGAATTGTTTTCATTTCAGTTTGTTGGTAGGATTATGTAAAAATGGTTTGGATCACCATTTGTTGGTTTGGTAGCAGGATTACACCCCGAATATAGTTAAAATCACAATTTTCTTTTGCTTGGTTAGGAGGAGTACACAAAAGCACTTTTAATCACTGTTTGTTAGTTTGCTGGATTACGTAATAACATTGTTTTGATTGCTGTTTGTCGGTTGCTTAGGTTGCCCAAAAAAAACACTGTTTGCTAGTTAGTTTGGGTTACACAAGAAATGATTTTGTACATTTATCGGTTGGTTAGCAAGATTACGCCTAAAATGATTATGGCCCAAATGATTATGGCCCAAAATGTTTTGATCACCGTTTGTGGTGTGATTACATGAATGAAATGTTTTGATCGTGTTTGTTGGTTAGTAACGAAAAGGATTACACATTTTTTTTGTTTGTTCGCAGGATTATGCAAAAAATGTTTTGATCACAGTTTATAGCGGGTGTGCTTGGGGAAAAAAAAAGTTCTGGTTGTGTTTGTTGGTTGGTAAAAATAATTTAAAAAAAAATTCTGATCACCCTTTGTTGATTGGTTAGCTTTCACATTACACAGATACGCAAAAAAAGATGTGACCACCATCACATGAAAACATCTGGACTAATTTCTAAGAAACCTTTCCAAATAAACAAACTAAATTATTTTCCAGAATTTTGATCAAGGTGCCTTCTAATCATAACGACATTCCCCATCAGAATCATCTTTATTTGTATGTCCAAAAAACACACACAAGGAATTTGTCTCCGGTAGTTGGAGCCGCTCTAGTACGACAACAGACAGTCAATTGACAGAGAACACTTTGGAGACATAAAGACATTGACAAAAAAAAAAACCAGTCATTGAGCAATAAAGGGTTGCTAGTTGTCTGGTAATGCCGGTACATTATTATTTATTTTTTTTTTGACAATTGTGCAAAGGATGCAGAGTCCTCTAGCAGGATAATGAACCAGGATAATCCTACAAAGTCCTACAATGTCCAGTATTATTAAATGACGAGTTAATAAATCCATAACCTGAAGCCGTTTTGGGGACTGGAGTTGCGATCCGGCGTTTCTCATGAATATTCAGGCAGGACTGCTTCCAGGTGCACTTTCAGGTGCCAAAGAGACAAAAAAAAAAAAAAAAAAGCGTGTTTGCTGCTCGGTACATTGCTTTTGTGAGGATTAATTGCCTGTGTGTGTGCGCGGTGCCTCCTGCGTGATACTTTGGGATTGATGAATATGTGTAGGTGGATTCGTGTGATAGCGCGCGGCGGTGTTCCCGGCGTGTCGGAAGTCTTTGTTGAAGCCTGAGAGTGCACACATTGTCTCCCCTGTGAGGAGCAGCTTCCTTATATCCCGTCTGCCGTTTAACTAATTCAGAGCGAACTCTCGCAGAACAAAAAAGAAAAAAAAAAAACCAACCCCAAAACATCAAGGGCAGCTCTCTTTGTAGCGCTATAACAAATAACGGCGTTCTCCAGCAGACTGTGGGCGCTGCGCAGTTCACACCCTCAGCTGAGCTCAGCTGCCGCTTCACCTTTTTAACTCCCCCCCCCCCCCCCCCCCCCCTTTCGCGGTGAGCTTGTGGTGAGAGTTGCCCGACCTCCTCCCAACCCGCCTCCTGGCCTTGCCTTGCGCAAAGAGGCCTGCGTGGGGGCCATCTTGTAGGTCAGTCCAATCAGGACGGTTTAGTGCTGCCAATGCACGAGTGTACTTCTTGTAATAGCACTGCTATCCACACTATGTCGTAGAAATCTGGGCCTTAAAGCAATTGTTTTACAGGGGATGTTACCGCTTTTCACGTTAACATGAATAATGCAAAGTATTGAAAACAAATATCGGTTAAAATGCAATAAAAGCTCATCTATAGAGTCGTAGTTATTGACTAAACTTTTTTTTTTTTTTGGGTGGGATGAGAGTCAAATAAAATGTTTTTGAGTAATCGATGACGTTATTTTTTTTTGCACCGTGGACCAGTTTCACGTTAAGACATATTTCATGACATAATTCATTAAGTGTCATAAAGTGTTGCGATGTTGGTATATGTATATGATGAAGATAAAGTTCTTGTTAGCATACAGTTGCTGTCTGCAATATTAGATATAACATTTTGCCGACGAAGATAGAGATTCACTTCACGCAGTTTCCCCTCGTTCCGCGCCTCAAGTCCTGAGGTACCGCCGGTATGAATGTTTTTAGACTAGCAGTGATCGGAATCGTCAAAGACAGTGAGGCTAGCTGCTAGTCTCAACCAGCATAGCTTATTTTCGTACTTTTGGATGTATTAAAACTGCGTCGCATGGTTGGCCGGACATTTCGCTGCCTTCAGAGTGGTAAAATCCAGCGACGGAAGCAGATAGGCAAGTCGAAAGTCCTCTGTAAATTTGATGATTGGAAGATGAGATGCCAAAAACACGTACAGTATTTAGCGATTAGTCGACTTCAAGCGTTAGAAGTCGATGTGAAGTAGTCAAGGCGACTAATTGACTGATCGGTTCAAACCCTAATATAAAAAAAAAAAAAAAAAAAAAAAAAAGATCAGATTTTGTGTCCTTGGTCTCTGGTTGCAACACTTTGCATTTGATTTTCAGCCCAACGATAGCAACCAAGCGTCCTGCATCTTAGAAGGCTTCTGATCCTGACCATTAAGCAGAAGATAAAACTCCTGGATACGCTTCGGGAAGGATGGAGTTACGCGGCTGTTGTATTATTTACGTTCCGTCTAAACATAAATATGGAACTCAATGGCATTATTTGCAGTGCAATATTTTCTATAGATTTAAATTTTCCCAAAAATGTGTTCAACTATGTATACATTGTTTAATAAGTTTAAATGTTTAAAAGTGCTTGACGTTTTTGTACAGTTTTTCTATTGTTGATATTGTGATAAATTGGAGTTCACTGTAATTTGATTTCAAAAAACAAACAAACAAAACAAATGTTCAGCTAGTCACTTGACCCTTGATGAAGCTGAAAGTCACCGCAGCAACAAGTTTTATTGAAAGTACGGTTTCAGGCAACGTCATGGGTTTTTGTTGGTTTTACCAGTGAAAAATCCTCGCCACTAAACCACAAGCGGCTTCATTGCTACTTTAAATTGATAAATGCCACGGCCTCCAGAAGACTAGGGTGGACCAGTTAATCCAGTTCCTGCGGAGTTAGCACAGGGAGATAACCAGTTGCGCGGTTACAGGGAACATTCGTCAGCAGGCAAGTTGAGGGACCTGTTTCCGATTCATTTGAAAAATGTGAAGGATGTTCGACCCATGCCAACAAAACGGTGACTAATGTCCATCCATCCATTTTCTGAGCCGCTTATCCTCACAAGGGTCGCGGGACGACTAATGTCTCGGGCACTAACGGCAAAATAACTTACGACTTGGAACCCTAAAGAGCAATCATTATTATTGCTGTCATTATCGTTTGCCAGCTTTTGAGGAAGAGTACTCAAAAAGTGTCGCCATCTCCACTTGTTTGTTTTTTGAGCTAGCAGGATTCTGCAAACAATAAAAAAACTGATCATCGTTTATTGTTTGCTTAATTGGATTCCTCAAAAAATGGTCTTGATTATTTGTTTGTTAGTTAGCTGGGTAATGCAGACAAAATGTTTTGGTTGTGTTTGTTGATTGGTTAATTGGCGGAATTGCGTCAAAAATGTTTTGATTGCTGTTTGTTAGTTGGCATGATTACCCAACTGTTTGAAACACCATTTGTTAGTAGATTTATGCAGAATTAAGAGCGGTTCATCACTGTTTGTTGATTAGCTGGCTTTTTTTTTTTTGTCATTGTTGCTTGCTTAGCAGTATTTTGCCAACATTTTTTTAAGCGTTTGTTAGTTAGTTAGTCTTGCGCAAAAAACTTTCCGCTCAGCGTGACACCCTTGTGATTTTTCGAGGCCCGCAAAGGCCAACCGGTTTCATGTGTGCCTCACAGTCACTGATGAGCAGCTAGTGCGGCTCTGTTGGAGTAGGAAGCACCTTAAGGAGAAGCTGCGCGGCGTCGCCTGATGCTAAAGCTGCCAGCGAAGGCCTGTTCATTAGCCAGGCTGATGGAAGCCTCGCCATCTCCTGCTGGCCCTCCATGCTCCCTTCCGCTATTTATAGAGCGGCCAAGATACTCCTAATGGCACGTGATGAGGGAAGGCGGGATTGGGGAGGGAAGAGGTTGCAGAAATGAAACACTGTTTACTCCTCTGTGGCTCATTGCGAAGTTGGTGGATTGCAATCAAGTCCCAGATTCTATCATTGGATCGTACAGTTTGTGGACTTTATTCATGACTAATGTTCAACTCAAAACCAGTTAAACTATATTTACAATTTTGAATCGTCCTTTTCAATGATGTCACGATATTTACTGAGAGGCAGAAGCTTTAGCGATCTCCAATGGCACGATAAGTAAACAAACTCTTCTTTGTCATTCGACCAAGGCCCAGCGATTAAGAACACTGGTTAAATGCCTTGAATGATGATTTTAGCCTTCATCTCTACTGCCATAATTTGAATGGGTGAAGTATCAGTCGACAAGATGATGTTACGTGAGGTAAATTGCTTCAAACGGAGACTGACGGCGGTTGTAATTTATATTTCAGCAGGTAAGTTGATGAAAAAAATAATGGAAATTCAGTTAGCATGATCATTAAGTGACTGGCTAATGAATTGATTTTTGTGTTGCTCAGATTAAGGGGACAGACGTGCTCTTTTAATGATGAAATGGAGAGCACGCTGTAGAGCTGATGTTAAACAGCACGCTGTCCATTATGTTTTGGTAAATTTCACAGTCAGTCAAAGCTAACTTTTCATACTGTATCTGTGGGGAAACAAATGCCTTTGAGGTTTTGATTCCCAGTCTGTCCCTTAAGAAGTGGGTATTATGCTACTACGACATCCATTCAAATCATTCTCTTCACCCACAGGTTCCGCTGGATTGATTTTTATTCTTCTATTTAATTTTTATTTTTTGTTAGTATTCTTCTTTTTTTTTTTAGGCGATCGAAAGACAAACTTTTTGGGGAGTATCTGGCAGTACAACCGCAAAATTTTGTTTTTCAGTCACTTTTGTTCTGTTGCTTCGATAGTGAATGTTATTTCTTCCCGCTGTGGCTAGCACTTGCGCAATCGTCACCATTTACCGGTCACTCGGGCTAGTGTTTGATTAGCACATTTGTCCACACCTGTTAAGTCAACTGTGCAACAGCAGAAACTGTATTTATCTCACGAACCCATGTTAAAGAGAGCACGACAAACATCCACGACAGGCCAGGGCGAAAGTCAAGTGTGTTGGTTGACGGATTCTTAAATCGATGGGTAAAAGGCACAAGACTGGAATGCGTCTAAAGGTTGCACAATATGGAAACCTCATCCCTATACCTCAAATCTTGCACAGAAACTTCCACCCAACCATTTTCAATAGCGCTGCTCTTCGCTAGGGTCACAGGTGAGCTCGAGCCTATCCCATCTGACTTGGGCACAGAGGGAATTTACACCCTGGACTGGTCGCCAGTCAATGGCAGTCGAAATATTCTTAGTAGTAGTAAAAGCGCGTGAGTACTAGACTGGCCTGCCAGAAGTCCAGACCCGTCTCCCACTGAAAATGTGTGCAGGCGAATTATGAAGAGCCAAATCCGACAACGGAGACCCCGGACTGTTAAGCAACAGAAGTTGTCCGTCAAGTGAGAATGGGGAAGAATTCCACCTACGAAGCTTCAACAATTAGCGTCCTCACTTCCCAAATGCTTATTGAGTGTTAAAAGGAAAGGTGATGTAACACAGTGGTAAACATGCTCCTGTCCCAGCTTTTTTGGAATGTGTTGCGGGCATCGAATTCAAAATGAGTGAATAGTTGCCAAAAAAATAAAGTTTTATCATTTTGAACATGAAATATCTTGTCTTTGTAGTGTATTCAATTGAGTATAGGTTGAAACGTCCCAACTTCAATGGAATTGTGGTTTGTGTATCCATCAATGGCAATACATGGTGGGATTGCAGTTGATAGTATAAACATCCACTGCAGTAAATGAGTATCTGAGGTCGACCATCAAGGTTGAACAACTTAACAACTGTAGTTTGACAAGCATGCCTTCATTTTAAGATGCAAGTCAAGTCTGCGTTTGGTAGCAAGACGGGAGAGGCCGCGTGGGCATCCCCCGTCGGAATACATGTTTATTTGTAAGAGTCAGGTCAAGTTCCTCCCTCAAGGAAGAAGAGAGAATCTGAGCTGGTGGTTTTATGGACCGGCTCGGCAGCCCGAGCGCTGTCAGGGCCAGCGAAACCCACCCCGACACCCCCAAGTGGCTCTGGCTCTCTGGCTGGAGTAAATATAGGCCCAGTGGACCCATTCCCGGCCCAGGGCACATAAACCCCAGGCCTTCCCGTATTCCGCCTTTATTTTCCTGCTTGTGAAATGCCTCTGGCTATCAATGCAGGTGGGGTGTATTTTTTTTTTTTCCCTTCTCAATAGTTACTCATAAATTGTGTAATAGTAGAACCAAAGCAGCCCGTGTTGTCCAAATTTAGTCTGTTCATCAAGTGACTTCTCCAAAAACATCTGTATCGCCGCGTTTGTTTTGCAACCCCAGAGGGATTTCAAAGAGGAAGAATTAAGCTTCCTTTGACCTCTGTCGCACAAAATTAAGTTTTCCATCCTCAACAACTGTTGTTTGTGTCTTTGCTTGCACCTGCTACTCAGGACAGACTCTCACTGCAAACAGATCAAGTGAAAACGCGGCCTTCGTGTTTTTAAAGGGATAAAACTGGTGGGGTTAATCCATTAATCCGTGGGCAGTTTACTTGCAGAGGTTTTTTTAATGGGCTTCTCTAACTCGACTTTATCTCGTCAGACTTTAATAAAGCTCTTTAAAGCGCCAGCAGTATGATTGGGTGTAATCTGCATGCTGTCAATCCCATCTCGGAGAGTTTTTTTTTTGGAACCTGTCTTGTTCAGCTGCATGGCCTTGCAGAATGGTGGCTCCATATGCTTTTTTTTTTTTTGTGCTGGAACCGTTTTGTTGTACAACAGGGGAGTTTGAAATACTCGCTCTGCTTATTTTTGACCGAACGTGTTTCAAATGTGGCTTTCAAGTGTGTATAGATGTGTAAGTCAGAATTTTCTGGACGATCTTCTACATTGGCGACTATGTTGGACAGATGGGGCGGAGATCCGCTGTACTCTGTCGTGACGCATAACATCCATATGCTGACTCTAAACCCAAGCCGCTTTTTGTCTGTTTATGACCCCCACCCCGTCCCTCCTCTTATTCACCCCAGCCCCCCATTTTCAAATCGCTGCCATGGCTGGGGTGCCTCACGGACCCTTCGTCTGTCCAACGGTTCCCTGCTGAAGAGTGAACCAGAATTTGAACGACACATTGTCACATATAAAACTCTGATTGTTTGATCCTTCTGGTACCCTTTGCTCATAATCCGACAACGAACAAAGCTGTGCTTTGACTTCTGTTTCGCCCATCATATCAGATGGGCGCTTGATTGACAAATTGCTTCTCATGAAAATTGCGGAAAAGTCATGGTCTTTGCCAAAAAACTTTCCACGGACTTGGTTTTCCTGACTTTAGATAAATGAAACGATCTTTCCGTGCTCCTTTGTCAATAAATGTCTGGACTGCAAATAATTTCCATTATAGGCACAAACCAGCAATGGCCAATCAATGGAGAATGGGAATTTTTGGAATTATAGTATAGTCAATACCGTCCGTCTAACGTGAATGGATGATGACATGACATCATGTCAAGGAGGCAAACCTCAAGATACTTTGGTCATCACTGGAATTTGTAAGAAATCTTAAACTTTTAAATAAACCTGTGTGAGAATTTGGAAGGCTATACAGGTGTCCTTAGTGGCGTTCCGTTCCATTCCTGTTCCAAATTTGTGCGTAAATTGGAACACCCGTAGTCGATCGATCTATGCTAGTGCTGCAGTGAAATCGTAACTGCAGTAAATATTTGAAGTTCACTTCTGGACCTCCTTGTGCCGTGTGTCCTCATTCTTATGCCCTTTGTACGTCGTAATTCTGTACCGTCGTAAAACCGAGGACCCATTGTACAAGTAATACTGGACACTGAATGTAAAGTGTCACTTAGAATTGTCATAATTCAAATTGTTGCTTGTACCGCATGAGCAATTTCAAGACTTTTGGTCTTTGCAAGGAGTTTGTATGGGCTGAACGTTTGACCAAAATTTGAATATATCCCGATAATTTGGCCCGGGCGAGAGTTGAGTTCATCGCGGTACAATGATTTGGAGGACTCTGTTGTCTTTCACTTCATCAGAGACAATTGAGTCATTCAGCTTCCTTTGTGGGGCCGCCTGGGGGGGAAGAGAAAGGGGTGGGTGGGAGTGGGGTTTAGGGCTGAAAAGGAGAGGGAGAAGCAATCTGGGTGGTTCTTACTAGGTGGGGGGTTGTTTGAGGGGGTTGGGGGTTCAGGAAGAGAGACAGCGGAGACGAGAGAGTTATTCTGGAACTCCGCAGCAATTTGTCACTTTGGAATGGCTCTTGAGTTACTCGGGAGGCCCCATCATAGCGGGAGCGTTTTCAGGTCGCAGCGTAGGGAGAGGGGGTGGGGGTGGGGGGGGGCGGGGCAGTAGAGAGGGGGTCAGAGGTTGTGGCCTACTCAAGCCCCGGCAGTGCGTCCGTTGATTGAATGAGAGAGCGAGAGAAGGGAGAAAGGGGGGCCAAAGATGGCGGGGGTGCTGGTCGGAAAACCCGCCGCTTGCCAGGGCTCCGTTTTCCTTGGCATGCTTGTAAAAGCTGCAGGAGAGATTAGTGTGCGAGGACATTTGCAATCGGCGAGCTGAAGTGGAGCCACTTGTTAGGACATGCACACCCTCTCTCTCTACCCCCATCGCCCTGGTGCCACTCATGGGGGGGGGTGTCACCTTCACGCTCATCAGAATGTCCTCTTGCTACAGCTGCGTTGACATATTTGCGAGCATGTGTGCACATGCACTGACAGGACATTCCAGTGGCTGGATTCGCAGTTCGCTCCCCCGCTGCAGCGGCGCTAGCCTCGCTGGCACGTCTCCCGCACCCATCTTGAATTACCTCATAGATGACAGCAGTCGCTCCATAGACACAACTGTATATACAGACACGCCTCTTTGAGTGGCTTGGCTTGTTGCTGGGACACAGTATCGCTTCTGCCTTATCCGATGTGGCAGATCTGCCCCGGAAACTAACAAAAGTACGTTGGATATATTCCTATTAGGGATACTTTCCTGAACTGCCCGATTATAGGTGACAAATCCACAATATTAGAGACCATCTTAAACTTATTAAAGCACTATATTTAAATTGACAGACAGAACAATTCCACCCCAAAAAATCTGTGATATAGCAGGGGAGTTAATGATAAACCGTGATAAACTTTATTATACATGAACCCACGCATGCACGTACACACACACATACACACACAAATAGAGAACCTAAAACAAATTATGCACATTTTAATCTGATGATGAATGTGATAGAATAAAGCACCAAACCAAGTTATGTAATTTTTCTAGTTTTTTATGTTTGCAGCTACCAATATGTGACAGTGTTACTGTAATGATACATATTGAAATATTTAAATTGAATATTTAACCCGTCTCTAATATCCAGGTCCTGAAATGTAGATTTGACATAGATTTACTGAGTCAACGTTTACTTTTAACTGATTTTGATGAATCGTCTTGATAGTCAATGATTTATATAAATTGAACTACCTACCAGGGCAACCAAATAAAGTCAAGTCATTGTTCAGTCTTGACCTGTGAAAGGTAATACCATGAGATCTGACTTTGTACAACAGTTGGTACATCTCCAAGCAGCAAATGAATGAGGCAGCTTCTTCGATAGCGCCACTTTGCCACATCCAATATGGCGGCACCTAGGGCCATACGTCAGCTCCGTCACTTGCTTCCATCCACCCCCACCATACGCCGCTTTCCCCGCCGTGACAATTAATACCCAGCGTGCAGGGCAGTCCATAAATCCCCCGAAAGACCTCAACTCAGGTTTTTACAACCTTTCCTTCTTTTTGCCACATACAAACAAGCATTAACAAAGACAGTTTTGCAGCACTAAAAGCTGTCTTGTGATTATAAACGAGCAGTGGAGAAACACCAGGCAACAGTTTTTTTTCCCCCCCTCCTCCCTTGCAGCGGTTGTAACCATGGTCATGGAGTCAATAACTCCCTCCAGCGTCGACCACTGGCAGGCACCCCGCGGTGAACTCTCTGCTAATTACCACTGATTTAGACACAGTCTCAGGAAGGGTCGTGACACACTCTCTGACCAACGCTGACTCAAACATACACACACACACACAGACACAGACGTGCATACAAACCAGCGGGCACTCTTGCAAGGATGGCAACCAGAAAGATATTTAATCCGGCATTGCACACGTATGACAATGTACACAAAAAGGTCCGAATTGAAAATAAATAAAAAGCCTCACTCGCGCTTTATACGGAATGTCAGTCTGATACCATCTTGACCTCAAGCAAACTTCATGTGGATGTCAGATGATGGTAATATATTACTACTTGGACAAAAAAAGCCAGTGTGTGAAAAGTAGGAAGAAGGTCCAACTCTAGCACACGCTAACACCCATTTTAATATTTCAGTCCAAGTCATTAAAATAAATCTGTCATTGGTAATTTAAGTTGAATTGATTTGCAAGTGAAAACTCACCCAAAGTGGGTGGAGGAACAATCAATGATGACAAAGGTTTGTTATTCTTAGGCTGAATAAATCGCTGATTTCAGTACTTTCTCAGGCTTAAAAACTCCATCAAGTTTTGCAGTTGTATTCATCCCGGTAAAAATTTCAAACAAACATCACTTTTCAGGAATACAGGCCATTTTGTCCAATTGTCACCATATTTTAACAACGCATACAACTGTTGACAGACGCGCGACACTATTGAATTTGAGGTTTCGAATTTGCTTGTGGCCGAAGCATTCAAACATGAAACTCTTAATAACTTTGCTTGTGTTGTTGTTGTACTATATTTAGAGCCCCAGAAAGGTACTTAAGTCCAAATGTCCCCATTGTCAAACTAGGTGGCTGTGACATTGATAAGAACCGTTTGAACTGCTGTTTGTCCTCAGGTCATCACCATGCTGCCAATTGCCAACTTGAAGAAGTAATTGTGTGGTTGCAGTAGTTTGACTATCTCAGATTATATCAAATTGCGGCGGAGCAAAGTTGTTTCCTAGGAAAGGGAATCTTTCTGGGGTTAGTCTTCCGGGAAACGGTATAGCGTGCTCGTCCATCCGGTGTGTCATCACATTTTGACAGATGTTTCACATGACCCTTGTTTCTGCTTATCTCTTTGTGTGCAAACGCGGAGACGCAGCGAGCGAGAGCGAAAGGCTTGCGGAGAAACGTCTGATATCGGCCAAGTCAATCATTTATGGGAGCCGTCAGGAGGTCTAGCCTGGTGAGACGCCACGCTTGGACCTCTTTATGGCTTCCAATAAAAGTCTCTCAACAGTCGCATTTATGACATTAGTTCATCGCCAAGCCACAATACGTGTACCGCTCATGTAACCTCCACCTTTCCTTGTCCAGCTTTAAGTGCCTCTAAATACCGACATATAACACAGAAAAATTAGAATGAATCTATTAATCATTATTTTCTTAATTGTGAAAAGTGCTACCTTGATTTACAAATGCTCCAACTCATCTCCCCCCCCCCCCCCCCCCCCGCCCGTCTTCCCTCATGGAGCTCTGCTTATGTCAAAATGTTTACTCTATATTTATGCTTGAACATCATACTTTTTCATTAAATCACTCTCAATTCCCAGTTAATTCCCATAATCCCAAATTTCAAAATTCCCTATCTTTACTTGCTCTGCCTGTGAATATTCTCATTCATCCAGGTCATCTCATTCTCAGGACATTGACAATCGATCGCAGGTGGACTCTTCTGATTGTTCTGGAATGTAACTTCTCGTAGAAATTTACCACCAGTTTGTCACTCTTTGTAACCGTAACGTCCAGTGTGAAACCAAGCGTGCCATCCATCCACCAATCATGTTTTTGAGTTTCCACACCATCTACAGAAATGTCCCATTTTTGTCGTCTGACTTCAAGTTGTTCTTTTTTGCTTTCTGCATTGTTAACATGTTTTGTTCCCTTCTTTCCTTTCTGTTTCCTTCCTGCCATTCAGTACCTACAGATGAAATGGCCCCTGCTAGATGTTCAACCAGGAGGTCTTCAGAGTAGACAAGCACTTAAAGATGCCAGGTCCCCGTCACCGGCACACATCGTTGTAAGTAGCAACTGCTCCCCCCTCCCAGCTCTTCAACCCGCAAAAACGAAATGCCCCCCACCCCCCACCACCAACCCCTCACGAATGGAGTGAAGAAATGCATGTTTGCTTGCATGTTTGACGCGATCAGGAAGGCACTAACGGTCTGGGAGTGTGGCATGTGCAAACGCGGAACAATTCCAAGCGGAACATTTCGATGCCTTGCTCGGGAATGAGGTAACGCTGCTGTCCTGATATCATGCCGGCTTTGAGGCGCGTGTGGGCGATCCTCCAACATTGATTATCCTACCCCGCGGAGATGCAGGACAGAACTCTGGCAGTTGACGTCAAGAAAGCGAGAGTTGGCTGTACCGAGCATCCATCCACCCCGGGCATGTCGATATCTAAGGAGGCAGGCAGTCGTACTTGAATCTCGCTGTTAGTTTGCGCTCAAAGGCGAAAAGTTTTCCAGAGGTCGGTGGGAAAGGTTGAGCGTGAGGATGTGTTTTTTTTGTGTGCGTGGTCGCCGGGGTCAGCGAAGTGGGAAAATCAATGACAGTGGGGCTTCAGCCAAATTAGTGACCTTAAGTTTCTGTGTTTGAGATGGAGAATTTGTAAAGTTGTTTTCCACGGTCATTCGCGCAGTGGTGGGCAAACCTTATGTGCTCAAGGGCCACATGCACATTTTTGAAATGGAAGCGACCTGCCATTCAGAGACAAGTTAAAATGGGTATGTAAAATATGTGAATTTTAATAATAGAATACTAATCATTCTCATTTTGTTATAATAAATTATTTACATAAAATACAATATAAAATGTCTATTTAGAATTGGTTTCACTAATATTTCAATATTTACAATAATACAATTAAGCAGTTACAGTAGTGCTTTGAGAAACAAGTGACCCAAAATTGAGTTTTTCGAGATAGGTCCTGAGATAGGATAATGTCCTGTTTTTGAATAAAGGCTGGAAATTTTAACTTTAAAAAAAATCAATTTCATCAATTAATTGAAAGAAATAATCGACAGATTCATCGATTTTTAAAATAATCGTTATTTGCAACCTACCTCACAGTCAAATATTTTTTTATCCTCTGTGAAAAATGACTTTTACTACTGCAGCAAACTGAGGAGTTGTGACCGTCTCCTGTTTCTATGTCTGTCTGTATTATACTGCCCCCAGGTGGCCAAGGCAGGCACACATTAGGAGCCTCACAATCGGAATGAATTAATCTGATGCACTAACGGGACATTTCTTTACATTCTATTTAATTGTTATTACCATTTTTTTTAGAATATATAATATTATAGCGTGCGGTTTTCCTTCTTAAAAACACAAAAATGACTGAATATATTTTAATTGAGCAATTTTAGTATAAGAAACAGCTAAATCGACTGTTGGTAAAGTAAATACTCAGTGGGCCTTGCTTTGGACACGCCTGCGATAGAGGCACGGAAATAAGTTACTGACTCATCATTTAATTGGCCGTTATGATTATCCAGCTTGCATATCGCCTGGACGGGCTGTCCCGCTGAGTCACATTTGACATTTGATCAGTACATTTGGTTTTACGTGGTGTGATGAATGCCATCTTTGGCAAAGCCCGAGCCTCCTTTTGTGTTGTGAACCTTCTTTAAATAGCGAGAGTCGACAAGGCTGTTCAGTTGAAACAGAAACGCTGTCAAAAGTTTTTCTGCCAGACAAAGGACGTCAGCGACGACAAGCGTTATTCCGAACAAAACAAAACCGACTCGGGTCGTTCCTTATCTTCCGCTGGATGCTGGTGTTATTTTTAAACGCGCGAGTTCAGCGAGGCCCCTTTTTCCCGCGCTGTTATTTTAGGAGTCGCTGAAAATGAGTCCTTAAACCAGTCGTAGGCAGGTAAATACTCGAGCTTTTTAGTTTCCTTGAAAATGACTCATCCGGCTGTAAATACCCGTGGGCCTCGCGTCCAACCTCCATGCCCGCTTTTTATGATTCCTTTTACATGGAGTTTGGGAACAAAGTTTTATTGCTTGCAGGTGCAACTTTTGTACAATAACAAAGGAGCATCTGACATAATTGTGTCTGTGATTATCGTTTAGGTCGATAAAACCAGTATGCACTGTAACATTCACACCAAGTGCAAAACAAAACACATGAGATTGGACGACATTTCTGTGATCAGCAGTGGGGAAAATTAACCGTTATGGACGAATCATTCTTTCATAAATTGGACAATCTCTCCTGAATGTCCCGAATTATGTTTTTAATGCCAGCGTCGTATTGAATTGGATCAGTTGCCAAAGCAAAAATCGGCATGGATGTACAGGAAGCTCAGCTTTCCAAACAGCTGCGGTCACGTTCTTCTTCTTTTTCACAAAATATTTGAGAGTGAGTCAACAGCGCCTCTGCTGGTTGCGGCCGAGTACTGCACTCTGTTTTAATGACAGTTGATAGATAAATTGATACTTTATTTATCCTGTGAGGGGAAATTAACATGTTGCATATTGGTATGTGGTAAACAATACAGTGGACCCCCACATATTTGCGAATATTCATCTATTCACAAATTTATTTATCTGTTTATTTTTTAGGGACCCCATCCCCCGTTATTTGAGGAAAAAAAACTACCTATTCACCTTTTTTTTCTTTTTCTTTTTACAACTCATTTTTTTCCATTGTTAAATATTGTGTACAGTATTTAAGTGTTTGAAAAGCTATGAGCATCCTCTCAAGTGTTGTTTTTCTTTTTTTTTTACTATTATAGGCAATTGTGATCACTTTTTTGGTGAACTCTGCTGTTCACTAGTGGTGTGTGTGATACCGCAAGATCCGGTATTGATCCGATACCAAGTAAATACTGCTGATCGAGATACTGATGCTTTTTCATAATCAAGGTTGTTTCATCATGAAATTGCTAAATCTGAATGAATTTTTGTTTTTGTTAGTTAGTTAAAAACCGGGAAAGGATTTGGGAAAAGCTTACGGGCAACGTTTATAGAATAGAAATAGAAAATACTTTATTATCAAAGAAAAAGTTTTTGGTCACTCGCTATAGTGCAGATATGGCAAGTATACAGTCTGACTTTCACCGTTAACACAAAAAGCCAAATCTGAGCTGTACTATATTAATACATTTGTTTTAAATTCATTTCTATGGGGAAAATGTACGGGACAAAAACACAAATTCAAGCATTGATCTCATGACATTATCGATCGATACCAATACCAAAGTCTGTTTCGATATTATCGTTATTAGGTTGGTCTGCCCAGCACTGCACAGATTTTTGCTATTCACGGTCGGTGGGGCTCAGCCCCCGCCGCCCGCAAATATTTAATTATGCTCCAGTAATATTTGCTTCAAAATGCTACGAGTTGACAGTTTGCTGTGTACAGTTCTTAACCATCAAGAATTTAATTACAACACGCATTCCCATTTAAAACACATTATATCAATTTAACAATAATTTCAGAGTAGTATGCTACTGTATCTTTCTTTAGCTCCACTAATGAAGTTGAGCCAGTCCAGTTCTGAAGGTGTCTTTGTTTGGTCAAGAAAAACTCTTCAACTTGATGATAAATAACCTAGTAGCTTCACTGTTTTTTTTTTGTTTTGTTCCCCCCCCCCCCCCCCCCTTTTTCCCCTTCAGCACACAGGCCGCAAAGCTCCCGAGGCATTGCAACTTCGCATGCGCGCGCATATACACACACGCACACACACACAAGTTGCTGTTAGCGCGCGTGATGAAATTGAACGTGAAACGCAGCTTGTATTGTTGGCGCTCCTTCTTTCCTCCTGCTCCGCCGTCCACCTCTCGACTGCGAAGGAGGTGCGATTGAATGTTTCCCTGGTTTGCATCATACCGACTGCGTTCCATCTGGAAAAGAGAGAGCGAGAGGGGAAAAAAAAAAAAAAGATTCCCGTGGATAGCGTAACCCCGCGCGGACCCCCGCCGGTGTCACTCAATCAATCTTTTGACCACAAGCCAGCCGCCTCCTTCCACTACGTGATCCCCTTATCAATAAGTGTCATAAACGGTAGTTTCTGTTTTTGTTTGCAAATTATAGGAGATACTCAAACACCTTGACCTCGCGCTGCCCGGAGCGCTTGTAGCAGGGCTGCTCCGGCCGCGATAAGACGTCGCCGATTGGCCGGCGAGATAAGCGCCGGCTCGAGTGTCGGCGACAAACTGCGAAATGACCGGGAGCCATCGAGGCGAAGATCGAGCGGATCGTAAATAAAACCTATTAAGGTTTGTACACAGGTTAAAAAGATTGAACAACTTGTACGTTGTTGTAAAAAAATGATATTTGCATTTTAGGTCAAAAACAAAAACATTGGCAAATGGAACCAGGGTGAAGATTCTCAATACTGATGCGATGACTTTTGTTTTAGGTGTAATGGTTTAGTTAACAAACAGCAATGCAAACGTTTGTCATAGGAGTGGGGAAATTTTGACCCTAAGTGATGTATTTGATGAATCTTAATGTGGCAAAATATTAAACTGTTGTTTTAAGCGCTTTTGGCAAAAATAAATATTTCAATCAAAAGGTAATGACTAACAGTGAACATTTAAGGAAAGGTTTTGTGATCGGATTTTTTTCTCTTATGGCCCAACCCTATCTGTGCATTGTTGGACCTCAGTGCAAAATGAATACTTTAATTTTGTAATTGATCTATTCTTTGAAACAATATTAATTCATGCAGTTGCAATGCCTTGTTTTTCGTGAGGTTAGTACGCAGTCATAGCCATGAATGCAATTTTACTAATAACTCTCATAATGATTTCTTTCTGTGTTTCAGTTTAATTTTTTTCGGCCTTGCTTTCCTCTTTTCGGTTTTGGCCAAGAATTTTCATTTCGGTGCATCACTACCTATTATTACAGACATTTCTTTCTGTTAAACCAACTTAAAAGATAAAATTACAAATATTATGTATCAACTTCTTTCAGTTGTTAGTTACCCATTTGACAAATTAAAAAATAAATTCAAAATGTAGCCAAGTTATGTATAATTAAAATGTGTGACTTGACTTCATGCATGTTTAATTTTCCGCAAATTTTTTATCGCCACTTATCGCTTTGGCATGCTACTGATTGCTTTCACGTACACGTGGACAACAAGGACTTTGAAAATGGCATCCATCCATCCATCCATCCATTTTCCGAGCCGCTTGCGCGTGTGTGTGTGTGGACGCAGCCTTCGTGGAGTGTGCATCAGTGGAGAAAAGAGGAAGTGACCTCACGCCGTCCGCTCAATCTGAGGGGCTCGCCGCCTGCCCCTGTTTACCATGCGTTTAAAGGGGCCAGGCGGGACCTTTTTGAAGTGCCTGACCAACCCCGCGGGCAGGCTCCAAGCCTGCCGCCGCTGAACTTTTACACCATTGGCTCAAAGTTATACAATATTTATCCATCTATTGATGCTTTTTTTTTGGGGGGGGGGGGGTTCTGTTGGTTGTCGAGAAATTCCAAGAAAATCGTAGCTCCTCCGGAGGGAAATGGCAAAACACCTGTTGCTTTGTCATCTCTCTCAGCTGTAATGATACTTTTTCATTTCATATTTTCCAAGAGTCTTTGTTGATTCTTCTGGTGGACGCTGTTGTAATGCTGCTTAGAAGCGTCGCCATAGCGTTGGATTGGGAGTGTAAAAGTCAGTTTTGTACGTACCTTGGTTTTAATTGGTTCGGTATGATGACGGAACAAAATGCAAAACAAACCTGCTTATTTTTGGTGGACTGAAATGACAAAAAAAAAAAAATGATAGCAGGAACTTGACAATTCTCGAATGTAATATAATTGGCTCAATTTTTTTTTTTTTTTTTTTTTTTTTTTTTTTTTTTAGGAAACTGCAATATCAATAGTTTCTTCTCATAGGAAAGTTCAAAATCTGTAGTTTGTCTTTTCTAGTTCAGTATACCAGCAACAGTTTGTCTTCTGTTCAGGAAAGTGCAACAGAAGTAGCTTGTCTTCTTTTTAGGAACTGAACCATGCGGACCAGTGCAACAGTTTGGACATTATGAAATAGCTATTATGCGTTTATTGTTGCCGTGGCTGTTTAAATGCCACTGGAAGTTGCCTTAGCGCTATTTTTTTGATTTATTAATTTTCTCCATAACAAACTGATATTCATACTCATATGATGTCTTTTCAAACAAGATTGACATGAAAGCATGTTTGCGAGCCATGTTATCCTCTAGCTGGAGGCTGAGCTGCACTGCGTTTGTTTACAGAGTGCGCCAGAACGCTAGTTTGGTTTCTAAATGCCCGTTTCAGCGAAGTAGTGCCCTCCATTTTCCCCTCTATTGCTTCCAGATTAATCAACAATCAACGCGACCAATTTCTTGCTGATCACTTGATGGATTATTATCTCCAAAGATATGACAATAAAGGACTGAGTGGCAGTGAGGGGAGGGTGATTTTTCACAGTACTAACGACATGACGTCGTTTGTTGATCGCGGGTAAGTGGGCGTGCGTAGAAGCGACGCACATTCTGATTTGCTCTTGTTGCTTAATTCGCCTCGCTCTGAACTGGGGCAGAAGCATGGACATGTGCACACATGGAACGCACACACATACACGTACACACTCACTCACAGCATCGTCTAGAACCAAACAATGTCTCCATTGTTTTGCCGGCTTTCGCTGGCAGCAGGGGACGGCTGGAGTGTTAACCAGTTCCCGACTGTGCCTCGGTGAGTGCGTCATTGTGTCTTTAAGGTAGCCAAGAAAAAGGTCCCCGAGGAAAAGGGGGGAGGGCACTCAACCCGCCACCCCCTCCCCGCCCCAAGCATATGATAATTAGTGCGGAGGAAGTGATGGAATCTGACCATTTTTATGGCTACCGTGACCTCCTGCCATTTTAGCAACTTTCACTGTTATGTGAGTATATTTAACATTTAACTGGATGGACATGTGAGTGCTCCACGAGGTCAGCGACCGAATAGACCAGGGCTGTGCAACTCATTTTTGTCACGGGCCACATCGTAGTTATGACTTCCCTCGGAGGGCTGCTACGACTGTGAACCCATATCAATGAAAGATGACCTCATATACTGTAATTACATACCGTATACGGAACACATTGATGAATAACCAGTTTTGAAATCAGAAGCTTATAAAAACATGTTTTCAACTATTGCATTTCTTTTCAAAGGGGGATCGGTAACAACAACAAAAAATGCTTGCAAATATCTCAAAGGTATTACACGAGAACACAATGAGCAAGTTTGATTTGCTTTCGCCGGCCACATAAGATGATGTGGCGGGCCGGATCTGGCCCCTGGGCCACCAGTTTGACATCTGTGTAATAGACGGTCACCGGATCAATTTCACCTTCCTGTTCCGCTTATTTCTCAAGTCAGGACAAACGGGGCTAAAGGGGCCTTCCTGTGGTCTGAATGGGCCGCGCACCTGGAGTGGTCGGGACAATTGCTCAGGACTCTGGGAGGCCTGCCCTGCTCTGCTTGTTAATGAATGACCCCCGCAGTCGGCGGACACCACCCACGCACCGATCTTAGGACTTCACCTAGACCCCGTACACGCAATCCATTCCACGCCGTCCTCCGTAGACTTTTACGCAAGGGCTCACGAAAGGAGGGGGTGACACGTCATCGGACGCCCTGTCGGGCCCGAGGCTGCCGTCCGGGCGGCCTCTTGTTTCCGCAGACAATCCACTCAGTGTTGACTGTGTCAGTATGACAACAATGACATGGATTTGAATGGAACACTTCCAATTGAGGACCCCTGCTTTAAAGAGGTCCACTTCCGGAAAACATCTTCAGAATGAATCCTTGATTCTTCCAAAACATCCTTTCCAACATAATTCCCTTCCAAATGTTCACACCCATTCGCTCCTCTCACAAAGCTGCTGTGAATGAAGCGTTTGATTGGCCATAGGAGGGTTTGCGGCGCAATGATTGGTTTGTGTATTTCCTGTGGGCATCTGTTTACTGGACCACCGTAATGAACAGAAATGCTGCCAAAAGGCTGCACAGTAAACAGGAGTACTGTGAATCCCTCCAAAGTTGTGAAGGTTATAAAGAGACTACTATTAATAGTCTCCGTTAATAAACCCCCCGAAGTTGTGTAGGTTCAAATAAGACTATTCAAATTGCACTACAAGTGGTGTAGGGTGAAATAAAACAACAGCAAATCCTTCAAAATTTGTGCAGTTGAAAATAAGATTACCAGGAAACCCCCAAAGTTCCGCAGGTTCAAATAATGCAAGTGTAAATCCTTCATAAGTTGCGGCGATTAAAATAAAGCGGCCATTAATCCCCCAAAAATGGTGTGTCGAAATAATCGCATATTTGGTGCCTCAGTGGTTTTGTACCCCAACAGTCTCCACTTGACTGCAGCGGCGCTTTAGCTCCCCTCTGATAAATTAGGGCCAGAAAATATCATCGTCTGCTCTCGATGCAAAGATGAGGATTCCCTGGATTTGTGTATCCATACAACATAAAAAGACATACAGTATATTGATTTCTTAAGAGACAAAGAGAGAAAAGGGCAGAGAACTTCGCCGAGAAAAAGCAACGTGACCTTTAGTTTACTGACCAAGTCGGGTGCCCGAAAGCAATCCGACAAGTTTCTTTCTCCGTGCTGAGATCACCAGCCTCTATTTGCACTTGCACTTAACCCCCGAGGGTCGGCTAAGATAACTCGCAGGAACAGCTGCACGGTGAACACTCACAAAGATCTCTTGTGCTGTTCTTTTGTGAATGTCCCGAGGAGTCCGAAGTGGAGCGGGGTTGTGCAATTGGTACATACCGACGGCTAGCAAATGAAGGCAAGGAAAAGTCAGGATATGTGGATCTGCACGGCTTTCTCTCGGGATCCAGACCCGTTAATAGATTATTTGGACAAACTCGTGTCATTTTAAAACATTTTGGAGGATTTACATTACAGTAGTTTTATTTTAACCTGCGCAACCTTTGGGTGAGTTACAGTAGTCTTATTTTATCTGCACAACCTTTGTAGGATTTAAGGTAGTATTTTTGTTTTTAACCTGCACAATGTTGCTAGGGTTTTCGGTAGTCTTATTTTAACTTCCACAACTTTTGGAGGATTTAGGGTCGTCTTATTTTACCTTGAATAGCCTTCTATGAATGTATGTTTTTTTATTTTTATTTTTTTTATTTAATTTTTTTATATATATATTTTTATTTTTTATTTTATTTTATTTTTTAGGGTAATTTTTTCATGTGGACTATTTTTCCCCACCAAATTCCGGCGGTGGCAGTGAATCTCAGCCTCCTCTTCTCGGAAAGCTACCAAAATGTTCCGAATGTACTAAAGAATGTAATATTGTTTGAACAAGCAGCCAGCTGATACGGACAACGACGTAACCAGTAACGAGCGTAGCACTTCTGCTGGTTTCCCGCTGTAAAAACCCTAACAACCGACTCCGACACACGCCCGGGAGGAGGCCGAGCCCGCAGAGACGAGCTCATCGTTTGAATAAGGGATGCGGGATTTTCCAGGGAGAACATGTTGCTTTTGCATAAATCCTGGCGTGTGTGTGTGTGTGTGCGCGTGTGCGTGTGTGAAGAGCTCATATAATTGTGTGACTTGGGAACGTCCATCTTTGCCTTTCAGGGGCCCTTCTGCTGGGAATTCCCTGGACAGTCAGATCTGAGCCTTCACCAATTTCATTTGGTGAGAGACCTTTGAATTCCCGAAAAATATCATGCCGAATTTTTTTGGTTTGATTCCACACCACATAAATTAACACCTGCTAATTGCTGATTAAAAAAAAAAAAAAAAAAAAAAAAAAATCAAATCATGAATGATACCTTGGGATCATGGTGATGATGATGATCACACTTTGTTTCTGCTTCAGCTTCTGCTTTATTGTTGACATGCTGTTTGTTGGGCTTTTTGAGCATTTCTGATCTTTAACCAAACTAAGCCATATAAGAATTTTTCTGTTTCTGTGTGTTTGCCCCTCCTTCTCTCACACTTTTTGTCTCGTACCTAAATTTCCTGGGTGATCTTGTTGATATAATTAATTATAATATGATGCTTTTTTTTTTTTTTTTTTTTCCACAATTTAAAACCGTTTGCTTTTGTCTTAACATGCCTGTGACGTACTTTTGTCAAAATACCCCAAGGATCACACTTCGGCCTGTTTTGTCTCATGAAAATGAGCCGTACAGTTTTCATTACCATGACTACTAGGAGTGGAGCCTCGAAGCTACTTGTTATGCCCAGAGTCTTAAAAAAATTGCACGCGAGCCCCCGGAAGAGCCGCATGGATTGTATTTTCTCCGAGGAGGCGGCACTTCAATACCAAGATGCTAAATTACACTTAGAAGGATACATAGTGTGTATTATGTATGTGCCGCGTATCAGAAGCTAACACAGGGCTTTTGATGGCAAAATGATCATTTATTTACAGATATACAACTAAAAAACACACCGTGAGATGCTGACTCACCGCATGGCTCGAGTTGAACATCAGTGGCTTTTTTACATGCCGTTTTGCCATTGACTCCATGAACTGCGTTATTTCTTACGATCGCGACATACGCAGTTTCTGCTACCTACCGCGACACATTCTCTGTTTATATCATAAATACACGTTTCGATTGTGGTGTCTGAACTTGTCCGATTCATTTCTGTCCCCAATAAATGACGTGACAAGCCGAGAGTCGCCCCCTAAACTTTATCATCAACTGAAAAGCTGTGCAGGTAAAATCCTAAGCAATGCAACACACGCCACCTACAGGGATCTGTTAGTCATTACAGGAATTTACAAACTTGATATTCACAGGCAAGCTGAGCGAGAGACCCACTCCGTATCTGAAAATTTTATTTGACGAATATATACGTCTGTGGCAGTAAACGGTTCCATTCAAGTTGACGACCAGAAACAGCGAATGAGTTTTCAGATTTTGTAATCCAGGAGGTAAAACCCAAAAAGGGATTTATCTTGCGCCCCGAGGGGTGACTCGGTACTTCCTTTTTGGATCGTTAGGCTCATCACGGGCTTGTTTACTATGCGCGCTCTCTCGCATGAGATAATAACATGAGGCCTTAAAGACACAAACTGCACTTCATTGTGCCAATGAGACGAAATGTTCCTCTTTCCGCATGTCACCTTCGCCCCCTCGCTCTCATGCGATGTGTCTTTGCTAGAACTTGTTTGACGAGGTCTGGCAGGATCGCGTTTGGGTGTGCCCGTCTGCCTGTCTTGCGTGTGTGCACCGGTGTCACACAAACACACTTTTTCACGTCCCGGCGTGGAAAGGCGTGACTGGAGTTTCAGATGACAGCTTGTCAGACGGAGGTCGGGTCGCAGGCGTCACGTGTCACGGCCTACAACAACTTGAACTCATTTCACCTCTGCCGCGACGTTAAGTAGGCGTCGGGAAAATGCGTTAATTGCGGTTTACGCGCGGCTTTTACGTGAACATTTAGGGTCAAAGTTTAGAAGTGGCATCAATAACCCAATCTGTTGCTGAAAACTACAGTAGACTAATTTTTTCCGGACCCCCCGCCGTAGTCCAAACTGGCTCACTCCCTCAGCCGGCCGGGCCGCTGAGTGACAACAGACCCGGCGGCTCGCTGTGCTACTGTATAACACACAGGGAAACTTGTTTTGACAGAACTCCAGGTGTCTCATTGTTGGCTCTGGCATGGTTCAACAGATTTACCAATTAGCACTGGGCTGAGGGCACGGGGAGGGTGGGGGCGCAGGGAAGAGGACGAGGGGGAAGAGGAGGGGACCGCAGGGACGAAATACAACGGGCGATGGAGGAAGGGAGTGAGCTCCAAAAAGACATCTGAAATGTTAAAACAGTTATAACAAAATACACGAATATTTAAAAAGGAATTATTTGAAAACAAACACCCAAATTTTATGGCAGATAAAAAAAAATTAATTATTAAAATTATATCACAGATAAACAAACGCAGACAAAAATACACACAAAAAATACTAAAATATCAGAAACAAATCAGAAAATAATCGATGAAAAATACAGATGGTAAAAAAACACCAATATCAGGAAAAAATACTAAACGTTAGACAAAAATGAGAAAATAAAAAAAACATTAGATGCAAAAAATATAAAAATATGATGTGGGGGAAAAAAAATCACTTGAAACCAGTGCAAAAATTGAAAGTATGAAAAGAACAGACATAAAATTTATATGTATTGGACAAAAAAGAGACAATAATACAAAGAACACAAAATCATACACACACACATATCTATCTATATATATATCTATATATATATCTATATATATATATATATATATATATATATATATATATATATATATATAGATAGATAGATAGATAGATAGATAGATATCTATAGATAGATATCTATCTATCTATATATATACACACTTTTTAGAAATAATTAGAAAAAAATAGAATACAGTGAATACAAAACTATCAAAGATTTTTGGACAAAAATACAAATCTCAAGGAAAAAGAACAAAGAATACACAATATTTTACAAAAAAAATACCATATGAGAAATGAATACTCAAATATTAGACAAAATCCACGATTAAAAAAAATCACAAATATCAGGAAAAAATTAGAAGATGATACTGAAATATCACATTTAAAAAATAGCCCATAATTTGAAAATAATCCCCAAAATTTGTTTTGAAAATTAAATGAAAAAATATCACCGCCACCTGGGCTCTGCCGTCAGGCCTGACATCTTCTTCCTGCCTGTCTGAGTCTTTTACTTTATGTTCTTCTATGGTATCTGTTGTGACACGTACTAGAGGGGAGAAACCGAAAGCCAGCTCCTCTCAGAATCGATAAGTAAACACCATCCTTAAAATTCCAAACGCTAATACTCAGAGATTCCGAATGGCCCGTTTTGGACGCATTTTGTTCTGGGCAGTTGCCATCCGTTCCACCGTTAAACGCAAGCACGAAAATAGTCCGCAGTCCGGAGAGGTTCCTGACAAAATATCCAGAATTTTCCTGAGAGTTGACGATATGGGTTGTTATCTCCGAATGTGAACCATACCCATAACCATACACAAATATGGAGCATGCACGAACAAAAAGTAGACGAGAATCATTGTGAAATGCGGCGAAGAAGAAGCGAGACCTGGGGCTTGTGTTAGGCACTCAGAGAGAAAAGAAAATGTCGCTTAATGTCTAGGAACGCGTCAATTGTGCGAATCAATGCTGAGCATTCGCGGCGACGTCGGGGTCAGGGTTCTTCAGGGTTGTAATTGCATTGCATGCCTTGTTCAAGTCGTCAAAGCGCCGTTTTCACAACACAATTCTATTAATTGCCATCTAGAAACCACTGGAACCACTTGTTTTTCTTCAATATATTCATTTTTGTTCTCTGTTTTTTTAGGGGAACCATCCCGAAAAATGCTTATTGGCGGTTTATCCCTGCTTGGTCAAGAATTTCTTGGGGTTAAAAAAAAAAAGAACAACAATTCTCAGTGCAATCATAATGGGCGTCAATTATCCGCAGATTTTCGCTATTTGCGGTCCAGCCCCGTCCCTATCCACCGTGAATAGCGGGGTCCGCTCTATAGCTTGAAACTGTTTTTCACCCTTTCAGTTTTCCTGATTCAAAATTTTTGCGGTGTGTCAAAAACACGTCCTGCCTGCCGGTGCCAAAGAGTAATTTTTCTATGACACTGCATTAACGGTTAGGTTTAAGGCCAAGCCCAATATATGATTTTAAAGCAAACTTTCCTCAACCTTTAAAGTTGCGGACGCCTCCCCCCCAGTCACACCGCCAGTTTATAGCCAATAAAGACATCCTAGCATTCTATTTATTCATTGTTTTTGTGAGATTTTTAATCATGCGCGTCACGGTTTAGCAATCCATAATTTTAAGAACAGTGGTGGAAGAGTCTGAGGATTAGAATGTGTGTTGTTTTAAAAATTGTTATTTAGTACATATTGAAGTCAACATGGCAACTGAATTTTTGCCACCGGAGATGGGAAAATATTTGAATTCCTCAAGGAACAATTTCAAGTTGTGCATGAATACACCGTCCCAGTCAAATGTGAATGGCGCTGTCGAATGCTGAGTGATTCCAGAGAGCACTTAAGCTGCCTGGAATTCTTGTTTGCAGCCCCCCCTTATAAAGGGAGAGGAGAGGGGCTTTTCTTTGAGGGTTTGCAGGGCTGGATGCCGGGTACCTGCTCAATTCTTCTTTTTTTAGGCGTCTGCAGTTGGGTCCCCACCGTCACGCTGCCGGTGTATTCCGAACAATGCTTTCAGGTTGACCAGGCCAACAAGAACCAGACTAAAGCTCCCCCCAATTTATTTGATTTTTGTTCCTCTCTGCAGTTCCGAGTCAAACCTGCCTGAACTCCATTTCGGATTTGTTTGGCTCGCTTCTGACGTATGCCTTGTTGTTGGGTTCCCCCCCGTCTTCCAAGTCTATGAAGTTGTCGGCGTGCCAGGCTCGGGCCTTTTGTTTTGGAAGGAATCCGATGCGAGGCATATTTTCATCTCTGCGTGCTTCCCCGTTCCTGTCCTGGAAGTTTTGGGGAGTCTTGAGTGAGACGGGCGATGATGCGATGAGACGGCGCACGCATACCTGTGCAGGTGTGCACATGCTCAGCCAGTCACGCATCGTAAACCTACCGGTGTTATCGCGGCGTTGCCAAAAAGAAATGCATAATTTGCGAAAAGGAGGGGCGTGGGCTAAAACTTTAGATACGCTTGCATAATTGACCGCAAACCAAATGCTCAACATATTACTCAAGTCAACTTTATTGAGCACTTTAAAAAATCACCGGCTCTACAAAATACGTGAAAGTAGAAAAATATTACGTGTAAATGATTTCCAAAGAAATATTGGAAAATATTGCAAAATCTCAGATTAAAAAAAATACACAAATATCAATAACTACATAATATCAGACACAAAATACCTAAAATAGGAATATTATGACAAAAATTAATGTAATAATATAATCAAAATATATCATCATACTCTAAATTTCACAAAAAATATATTCAAAAAGAATACTAACCATCTGATAAAAATACAAAATTATTAGATGGAAAATTTGTCAGCAAAATACAAAAATAATGACAGATATTTCATAAAAAATGCTAAAATATTTCAAGAAAATAAAACCGCTGACAAAAAAATACAAAAATATTATATGAAAAATACACACGCGACAAAAAAAATCTAATCCCCCCCCAAAATATTGAAAATAATATTTTGACAGAAATATCAGAAAATAACAAAAATATTACTAATGTTCAGGTAGTTAGTTGTATAAAAATGAAGTACTTGAAGATGCTGTTTTCATTAAAAAAAAAAAAAAAAAACAGCAGGAGGAGAGTGTGACGGGGTGAAAAGGAGAGTTGGATTTGGCGAGATTAAGGGGGATCATCTTGCTTGATGGCTCAATCCTGACGCCATATCGGGGGATACGTCCAAACTAATAACAGGAGACTTGTGAAAGATTCTGAGAAGTGCATGCTGGGTAAAAAAGAAACGAGCCTGCCACGGAAGTGGCGGCGCAATCATCTGCGCTGTCGAAAAAGCAGCCTCCCGTTCGTTCATTATTAACATTACCTAAACACATTATTGGTGTATTTATTCATTCATTTGTCTTGTTAACATCCTCCTGGAGTTAGCTGAGCTGCGCCTAAGCACTAGTTTGCGTGACAGTTGTGTGAAATATTAAAATAAAAAGCCTCGGCGGTGTGATTGGAGCTTGACAGAAGCCACGTTATCCAGTCCAGGCTCATTAGCGGACAGTAAAAAGCGATGATGTCGAATCGGCGGACACTTTTACCAGCAATCTTCTCACTCTTCAAGCTAATCTTGCTCGTATTTGTTGCGTTTTTTTTTTTTCAGCAGCGGGTATTTTAATTGGAACTTTTGGCAGTGTCTCCATCTTGCGTTGGAACGTCAGACAAGTTGAGTGGCTCGCGAGGCAAAAGGGGGCCGTGCTGATTGGTGTGTAGCGAGGCGTGGCTAAATCAACTGGCGGCATGAATAGCTGGCTTGATGCTGGCAGGCATTCACTGGGAATCTATGGCAGATTCTTTCTTCAGCGGCGAGGTGGGGACGGGGAGTGGGGGTGGGGGGGCCTGGAATAACGAAGGCGGGAGATAGGCCCGGCCCATGCTTCCTTGAAGCGTGACTTCCCTTTTGCTTTGTTGCTGCAATTTAGCCTCACTTTTTTTTCTTCTATGCAGCATTTGTAATGTCTCATTGTGACTCGACTCGATTCATGGCACGCCGAGATGTTTTTGTCTAATACATCTGTTGGTTGGTCTTGTACAAGAATAACCGTTTTCAGTACTGTATCGGTATAGTACGTACCCACTGACGTGCTATTGATGAATTCATTATTGATGGGAGAGTTAGGGGCTAGGGTTTGAGTTTGGCTCGGGTTAAGTGTTGGGATAAGGTAAGAGGTAGTAGGCTTACATTTCATTGCTGTCGGGCGGACACCTCGTACCAAATATGGTACAATTTGACACAAATCAAGACCATTGGTCTATCCCCACGTCGTCTCTTAATTTGTACGCATCATAAACTTATTTCAACGGTTGAAAATCGCTCGAACAAATCTATTGACTCTCTTGAACGCTTGAACTGTCGTAAGAAGCCTTTTAAAACTCCGCCTCTCCCCTCACTCTGCGGGAGCCGTGTGGAATTTTATTGCCTCAAGATTAAAAGCCTGCATGTATTTTTTTTTTGACACTTCTTTGAAGAAGTTTTTGGGGAGATGATTTAACAACAATCGTTTGCTTTTGTGAAGCATGAACGCAGACTTTGATGTGGGTGGCTGGCAGTGGCTGACAGAGTAATAAATTGTCTTATTTTTAAATTTGTTTCAGAAGTGTGTATGTAACTCGTAACCCATCACATTAACTATTAGCCAAGAAGCTCTCAGTTTTAAAAAGTTTGGGGTTCTGGATTGGGTGTAGGCTCATGGGTTAGGGTTGCAGTGGGGTTTTTAGGTTTTGGATTTAGGGGTAGTGTTAAGCTCGTTAGTTTTGTGTCGACACTCATTTCAAAATACCCGATGAAAGCGGTTTACTCTCACTTCACTCCTAAATCTCCAGGACAAAAATTGGCTTCCTCAACGCGGGGAATTGACGAGGCGGCCAGATGACTCCGCTCGACAAGCTTCCTTTGGCCCGCGCGGCGGTCGCTAATGCGAAGCACATGCTCGCCCACCGAGCATCTGCATGGGCCGCACACCTGTTTAAACGCTCTTTGACCTTGCCGCCATAAATTCGGGCGCGGTAACGCCAGAGGCGGGCCGGCTGAGAGCGGGGGTCAAGTTGGAACGGTTGTAATCCTCCTTGAACAGAATGTCGTCCTTGTGTTTGGCCAGGCATTACCGCATGTTTGAGTGTGTGTCACGGGGACGAGGACAGATTGCGAGTCGTGCAATACAAATGTGCGCGTTTGTGTGTAATCACCTGGCCGCCTGCCGCCGAGGCCCTCTGGAGCTTCGAGTTCCGGACAAAATACGCGTTCTGGCGAGGCTCAGATGAGGTCACAGGGGAAGCTGTAAGCGTATCCTCACGTCCACTTCTGTGGTTTAACACAGGAATATATGATTTAGGGTAGTACCTCGACTGTGAGTTTTTCCATGTTGCGAGCCGTAGCTCGGTCAGCTCCTTTATTTGTTGTATTTTGTCTTGTAAATCATCCGGAAAAAAAAGAATCTTACAAAACATGCTAACTGTAATTTATATTTGGAGGTCAGTATGGTAGTCGGTCGGCATATTTCTCAGAACATCTTGGGTTAATTCTGACTTTTCTTACGGCATTTTTGGTATGCGCCTCAAATTTTGAGGTTCTGTACTACATACATATTAACAGCTTTTTGTGGTCCTTGAATCATCCTAAAAAAAATAGTAAAACGTGCTAATTGTAATTCAAGGTCGCCGATTATAGCATCTCACCGATAAATCAAATCAACATCGACTTCTTTGTCCTGATTCATAGCTTGGGTAATGTAAGAATTTGTGTTCATGTACAGTAATGTTCCTTTTCATTTATCGGCCAATATATAAGCTTTTTTATTTTAGCTCCCATTATCGGTTTTGCCCCCCAAAAATCCCATATCGTTCAGGTTCTAGCTGTAATATGTTTACATATTGATGTCTGTATGGCCGTCGGTAGGCAGATTTCTCTAAAAATTTGAGGTGATTCTGACATTTTGTATGACCTCCGATATGGGCCTCAATTTTTAAGGTCACGTGCAACATATTGACAGCCAATGTTAAACAAATGAAATGTGAGGATTATTCAAGCGTTATTTCACTTGAATCGCTTGCCTGTGTTGCATAGTATTCTAAAAATCGATGATTTCCTGGAGCATTTTTTGGCTACCCGAAAGCCTTCTTAGCGCTTCATAAGTCGCTCCTTTAGCTGATTTGCCGTCTATCGCATGTCGACGAGGCCATTTTAATTGCGTCTCATCGGCACTGACGGCTGCAAAACAGAAGTGGGGAGGCCGCTGTGGAGCCTTAGCACATGAAAGGCTCGCTCCCTCTACAAGTCGCCCCGGCCGGCTTCAGAGAGCCAGAAAAGGCGATTGGTGTGCCGCTGCGGATTCCCTGCCGGAATGAGTTTGATGGGCTAATTGTAGCCCCCAGTGGACACGGACGCACATCACAGCAGACGAGCGGACGGTGAAAGTGACAGTGAAGTTTTTTTTCCCCTCCTTTCCTTGAATGTACCGACGTGTATCAGTCTTTCTCCGTTTTGTTTTCTCATTTTAGTGCTGTAGGCCTCACGGTGACACTTTCTCTGGGCCATTGGACAGCAGGAATCCTATCCGCGATTCCTTTATGGTCACTGCATCTAATCAGCACCGCAGACCTTTTTGGAGGTTGCACAATGTCCGGAAAAGAAAAACAATGCAGTCCGCAACGGCCTCGCTGTATTGCTGATCAAAAAGGCTGTGCCCATCTTTTGAGCTTGTTTTTCTTGGTTTTTTTGTTTGCATCAAAAAGAAATCAATATCCAAAACTTCTGAGTGCGTGTATCAGTTTGTCCTCCCGTTTCTATTTAGCGTCATGCCACGGGAGTAAAAAAGATGGTTAAAACGAGGGGAGGGCACAAGGAGACGACACCGGCTCGGAAAGCCGGGAGAAAATCGATGCGAGGGAACTCTCTCCTGTCCGCGCATGGAAACGGCGCTACGGGAGGAGAAACAAGTTGTGAATGTGGAAAAATGTATTTTTTTTTGGAATACCCAGAGAGACAACATCTGAACATCATTTGAAAAGAGTTCTTTTGGTGAGGTTGACTTGTGCGGTTAAGCTTTGTTTTATCCGAGTGCGCACCAGCGCGTGTACAAGTAGCTGTCTTTTGAAAGACTCCTCGTGGCGCGTTCGAGGATGCTCAGTGGACACGCATGCCCTGCAGGAGGCAGAATTATGAATACAACATGAGTAAACCCACACCTACGTACGTGCTATTAAAATTGTACTTGCCTGTGAAAGCGTCCTTCGCTGCGTAAGGCATTGAAAGAGGTTGCACTTATGGCAGTCACATAAAAAGGCCATCGGTTTGATGATTCATTTTATTGTGCCGCTGAATTCAGAGGTGATGACAGCTACACAATTTGCGTCATCCGATTTGGATGAAACTTCCTGGGGGCCATCTTGGAATAGAACACTTTTGTCTTGCATTTTGTTGTCTTGCGCTTCCTAAAAACAAGGTACATACCTAACCGTGATTTTCGGCGCACTGTTAGCTTAGCTTGTTCTTTTTTACAGTTTCCCGGCAATGTGGGAACGTTGCTGGCTCCCACAGGCCACCGTCAGTACTACGCCAAGTCACTTTTGATCGATTATTTTTATGGTCACGTCAGTTTAAAAATCTTTTCTTTTGCGGGTCACCGATAAGACTCAGAATCAACTGTAATCAGCCTCATTCTGCAATGATTAGCGCACTGTGTTCCTGGAGCCTTTTGGCAGGCTTTTTATTTTTTAATTTATTTTTCTTTAAAAATGTAACGCAGCAGCTGCGAACAAAGAGGCCAATAGCGCGCGCAAACTCGAAACACAATTCCCAGCCCGAGCCGTGAATGCCATTCAGTCGACTGGCGGAGTGATGGTATCGAGTTGCCTGCTGCAGATGGGGTGCCGTGGGGGGGTCAGCGTGACTGGCACAGTTGGCACCTTGGCACTCGGATGCGTCGACTGAAGGGGCGGCGGTGATGCGCCTTCGGCTTTCATATTGTCGCCGTTTCCTGTTTTGAAAGCCATGAAGGAGCAAAATTTCCTCGCAGATGAAAAGGCCTGTGCTTTTGAAACGTGTCCAAGCGCAAATGTGGAAAAGAGGGGGAATGAGAGCTGATCTGTAAACATCTCTATCGAGGGGTCGACGGAAAAGGAATATTGTGAGGAGTTGGAGGAGGAGGGGTGGAAATGATACATTCATTTGCCTTCTTCTTCTTCCTTTTTTTGTTTTTGATTCGCTGATGAAAGCGACGCGGCGGTTTTTTGTTCCCAGCCAGCTGTATTGCGTTATTCAGCGTACGGGGGGCACGGAACGACACGCACAGCCACCACCCACTTAACCCCCTTCCGAAAAAATGCTTTGTGACATCTGCATCCACACATCTCCGCATTCACTGCAGCCGGCGAGTATTTATAGAGTGATTTGTTTTGTAACCCTGCTGCTCTGATCATAAAAAAAAAAAAAAAAAAAAAAAGCGCTTTAAAGTCTTCTTTATTTTTATTTTTCTCGTGCTGCTTTTTGACAGCCGAGGTTACGCGACCTGCCAAGACGGCGGGCGACACCGGTTTCACCGACTCTCACTGGCTGTCACGTGTGTTTTGTGCCTGTTCAGCTTTTTTTTTTTTTTTCCTTGTCGTCCTCCCTCGGCTACCCCCTCACTGGCCGGTCTGCGCCTCTTACTTAATAAAAGGCTCTAATTGAGCTTAATTGTAGCCTTCAGGCGCTGTCAAAAGAAGTGTCGCTAAACAAACTGCAGCAAGCCAGCCGGTCCACGACAACGCGGTGGCCTCAAATCCAGACCGTTTACAGATAAGTCACAAATTCTAAAGGGGCTTTATTCTGAAAAGCCGCATGCGATTTTGAGGAAACTTCCCGCCACCCAACCTGAGATAGTCCACCGTCCTGGCGTCCTCTCTTCGCCATATCGCAGTTCAGTTCAGTTCAGTTTTGAAATCGTACGTATCAAATTTTATATAGAGGATTTTTCACTACTGCATTGGGATTTTGCGCCAATCGTTTTTCTCCTCTCTTATAAGCAATAAGCACGAGCCAAGAAGAATGAGTGCGTAAAAGACAATGTCCGAAGTTTGTGATCATTTCACACTTCAAAAAGAAGATAGTCTAATGTGTCTACTGCAAAACAGAACGGGGTTACACAACCCCACGCTAAACATAGTTTACTAACTTAATATAGCCTACCACCGCTGGTTAGAACAAATTGTAATCCCTCAAAGATAGACACAGCCGCCCGCACACTTTCAATTGCTTTATTGAACAAAATAAACACGTAACAAGCACATTCATACATTGACGGGTTAGCCCGTTAAGAGCCAGGCAACTCTACACTCTCATCCGCTGACTCCCACATCACACAACAGGCCAGACACCGCCTATTAAGGCCACACACACATTCAAAGTCACAGATACTACAGTGTAAAGCATGAGGATGGGGACCCCAAGTGGACAAAAATAATATCTGCACCTCTCATGCATATTTTCTATTGGTATTATGTACACAGCTTTAACGTATACTTATATACTATGTAATATAATATATACATACATGCAAATCAGTCAGTCACCTTTTGGCGGAATTTGCCATTTTGAACTCAAAATAGGCCATTTCCGTGAATCGTACAGATCCAATGAGTTTTTCCTGGTGGGTCGCTGTCGTCATCATAGGCTGTTTTGTACTCAAGTTCACCAATCAAACGACACATGTCACATGACCTCACACAACTTCTTCTATTGGGCTTCCTGGGCCAGCCCGGCTGATTGTCGTTCCTACGCGGTAGCCATTTTGGGAAGGCCGTCGTTACCATGAAGGCAACGGCGCGCTACTCTTGTTTACATTAGACGAACAAAAACAACAGCTTTCATGTATTATCGTATTTGTCTGGCACTGTCTGCCCAAAGGGGACATTTCAGCCCACTTATAACTTGAGAAAACACCTTGCAGTAAATCATTTTTATTTTATTGATGTTCATGCTGTGGTTAAAAAAAATCTGAAGTTACTCACTATTGACTCAGTACTTGAGTAATTATTTCACTGTGTACTTTTTACTCTTACTCCAGTAATTTTTTGGAGGACTACTTTACTTTACTTTAACTATTTTACTTGAGTACAATATTTGGCTAACCCTTCCCACCTCTGGAGCGGACATCCTCTATTGCTACGCTTACGTGTAAGCAAAATGTTTTTGCTCATCAGATCGGCCAGTGTCGTATTTGTTGCACTTGTCTTTTTCTATTTTTGTGTTGAGGTTGCGGTCCCAGCGGAACTGCGAAGCACACGTAACATCGGCGACAAGAGTTTATCCGCTAGTACATCTTGTATTAATTAGGAAACACTCCTAGAATGATCTAATTAGACGTTAATGTTAAATGCATTAAGCAAAGGAGCGATGTTAAGTGTTATGTCACATCACAGAATGAACTAACTCCAGAAATGGCCAAAGTTTATGGTCACTACTTTGCGGATTTTCGTCTACTGACTACTGTACCGTTTATCCCAACCTTTTTTGAGCCAAGGCAAGTACTATATTTTAATTTGGGAAAATATCTCATGGCTTTCCACCAAACAAAAATGTCACAAAATAGGTTGAATGACAAAACAAAGATGAATGGAAGTCGTTGGTGTCCTTAATTTGTATTTTATTTATTTATTTACGTATATTTCTTGCGGACGGCTCTGGCCTTCCTGTGTTGGGTTCGCATGTTCACCCCTGCGGGTTTTCTGCGGGTACTCCAGCTTCCTCCCAGAGTCCAAAAACCTGCATGTGAAGCCTTCCCTTGTGACTGTGAGTGTGAATGTTTGTTATATGTGCCCTGTGACTGGCTGGGGCTTATCCTGCCTCTCCTCCATGTCGCTCCTCTCACAAACGCAATGAATACACGTTTAAGTCCAGGGTGTACGACACGTCATGCCCTGAGTCAGCTGGGATTGACTCCAGCTCACTCGCAACGCTAACGAGGACGAGCGGCATATCAAATTGTTTGACAGCGCAGTCGAGCGGTTAGGATATCTGCTTCGCACTCAGGAGATTCAGGTTCGAATCCGGGTTTTCTCCGGGTACTCTGGCTTTCGCCCACATTTCAAAAGATGTCTTTTAAGGTTAATTGCAGACTCTAAATTGTTCGTAGGTGCGAGTGGTTGTGTGTCTGTACGTGCACTGCGATTGGCCCAACGTCAACTGGGACGGGCTGCAGTTCACCCGCGCGACACTGGTGAGGATTAGCCGGACAGAAAAAAAAGTTGGTTGATTAAAAAAGACAAAAAGCAAAATCGTTTTGAATTATTTCATTAGCTTTTGCTTTATGGGGAAAAAGCGATAAAATCAGATTTTTGTGAAAACAAATTCTCCATTTTATTTGAAGGCCATATCGCTCAGTGAGGGTCTTTGCTTTTATGGAATAAAGCCCCGCTTGCCTTTTCTGCTGGCAGCAGCTGAAGTAGCACTCCCACACCCCTGCAGCAGCGCCACCTTGGGGGGGCGACGGTGCAACGGGACCCTTCTAATTCCAGGAGAGAGGTGGGGCCAGGCACTCACCATGCGGGCCTTTGCTGGGTCGCTGAGCATTATCGATGGAGAGCTGCAGATGCGATTGAGTCACTGAGACGGCACAGCCCCATAACCTGCGTATGTGTGCGTATGTGCGCGTGTGAATGAAATGGTGGTGACCCCTAAAAGCTGCGACCCGTGAGGAAAAAGGGAGGAGATAATCACACTGAGCTGCACGTCTTGGGGTGGGGCGGGGGGGGCGTTTGTTCTCTCTCTTCTCTACCTTGTGAGGTCTTAATCCAGCACAGCCTGCTGCTCTCCGTTTTCACAATACGTTTGCTTTTTCTTCGCAAAACGGCAAACTGTGACGGCTCCTACGAGCAAAATAAACCCAGCGTGTGTGTGCTTTATTGCGCAGACGTGTAATAATGTCCCCGTAAAAGTCAAGACGGGAAGGGCCTCATTTTCTGCCTTCTCAGAGAAGAGGCATAATTAAGATATACAAGCCGACTGAATATATAGACTGAAAATATAGAGGAGAAGACCAGTGGCAGCCTGTGGTTTTCATCTTTGGCTGCAGACGATGTGCGAGTGTGTGTATCATTGTTGGTTGTGTTTTTGTAGTCTGAGCAGCGTGCTATAAAATGCTAGCGACGAGAGCGTTTGCCTCTCGCAGTGTCGGGGTCAGCGCCAGCCAAGTGTTTGTACGTGTATGTGAACACGTATGCATAGTTTGAAAGCATGTGTGGGTGTGACAGGTTTTTGACGTGTTGTCAGAACTAGGGATGTCCCGATCACAAATTATTATTTTTTTTTTTTTTGCACCGGAGTCAGTCACTTGATTTCGAATCTCTGCCAATACCGAGTCTCGATCTGATACGTCGGCGATGCAGTAAGCAATTTGTATATGTGTTTGAAGTGTCAGGTTTTTGGCGTGTATTGGATATGTTAGTTTGTGTGTAGGTGTTAGATCTGTTGTATTTAATGGGGACGTGACAAAACTGACCCATGTGGGGTCCTCGTATGTGTGTGTGTGGGTGTGTATGCGTCAGGATTTTGAGTCTGTGTGACAGGTCTGCATATTAGGATGTGTCAATATTTTGGGTTTTTCATGCATGACAAAACAAAGGTATTTCAAATTCTGGCCACACACACATTCAAAGTCACAGATACTACAGTGTAAAGCATGAGGATGGGGACCCCAAGTGGACAAAAATAATATCGGCACCGCTCATGCATATTTTCTATTGGTATTATGTACACAGCTTTAAAATATACTTATGCCGTCCATTTTTTAGCGGTCCATGGCATATGCTAAAAATAACGTTTGACACGACCTGCAAATAAATATCATAAAAAAATAATAACAAAAGTGGCGTGGCGGGTGACAGCGTGAAAAGTGGCAGAAATGATATGAATGACCGTATTTGAACATGCATATGTTTTTGTGTTTTTCGAATACGTTCAAAAATGAAGGAGGCAAGTGTGCATTAGGCTCAAGGTGTTCAAGTGCGTACGCATGTGTGTGTGGTTTTTGGTTCACAACCTGGACATAAAGCTGCACAAAAAGTTACAAATTGGAAGTTCTTGTCCTTTGACGCTATAAAATGGCAGCGTGGCTTTTGTGGCGATCAGCCGGGACGCTTTGACCGCGCGCACACACACGCACGCACGCACTTTCCCGCACACGCCTCAGTTGTTTAAGGGCTTTGTCAATTCCTAATGATAACTATCCATCAATAGGTGGGGCGGCAATGAAGACGGAATGAATCGGTCGGTCGGTAATTACGCCGCGAGGGCGATCGAGCAGCCAGCCGTACGTCGACGCATTCGCACTTGATTGCGAGGTCGCTTAGTCGCTGCAGATCCACATCATGTAGTTCCTAATGGCAGGCGAAGGGGTCTCGTCGTCATTTCAAGCCTTACAGTTAAAAAAAAAAAAAAAAAAAAAGAGGTAAAAACACAAAGCCATCCATCAAGTCCAACCTCACCCTACCCTCTCGCCACAAGAAGCTAAAATTGGGCTGAAGTGTTTGTTTATTAAAGGCGTCCAGGAAATGGACTTCATTTCGCAGGGAAGAAGTACATCACTCGGCCCAATTAACCTCACCTCAGCTCGTTAAAAATCTCGCCTTTCAAGGCCCTCCGAGCGGCGACTCGTCCGCCAATGCGGCGCACATGAAAGCGCAAATTTGTCAAAAGTGTTAAAAGTTATTTGGAAAGGTATGATGTGATATGATATGATAGCGCGGAGTAATCTGGACTCTTTCGAGCCTCGGAGACTTAGGAACAGGATCTCAAAGTCGACCCCTCGGGCCAAGGTCGACGTGGCTGCGAATACGTCAACATCTGCGGATATAAAGTTGACTTTACAAGTGGAAATTTTGTAGCTAGGGCAAAGTTAATTGTTCAGCATGTAAAGTGTCTGCTGGTGTTTTCTACTACCCCCCCCCCCCCCCCCCCCCCAATTATCATTGAAAGTCCATTTGCGTTGTTCGTCTTGACCTCGGAAGTACGCTGCAATAATTGCGCATTCCTGCCTTTTTGTTTGCTTGTCATTTTGATATTAAGCCTGATAATGGGTTAATAGCCTGGAGAGGCTCTCTCCAGCCAGCGCGCACTCCACTTTTGTTTGCTCAGACACTGTGCGCACTTGTCAAACAGTCCGTGTTTTTTTTTTGTGTTTTTTTTTCCCCGGTCAAATAATTACAATCCAAATCATTTCAAATAGGAGTGCGCCATTTGGCCATTTCGTAAGTGATCTAATCTTAAAACACACACGCTCGAGATGATCAAGTCCGTCGTGGCGCCGACCCGACGCACATTTAGGGTTCGTCTGGGGGTAAACTACTAATGTGCGAAGATTGACACACGCACAAACACATTCAAAGCGAAGCCCTCCACCACGATAAGGAGATGGCTCGAGGCATTATTAAAATGACAAAAAATCAAATTGGGGAGAAATCCCAATTTATTCAACCCGAGTTATGTGAATTTTACAGATGACTCCAGCATAACAGTTGTGCTTGTTAAAATGTTTTCTTCTGAGTCAAAATGGAAGGCCTTTTGTCTCGGCGAGCGTATTGCTTACAAGCCTATTGTCTTGTCGTTAGCCAGAAGGCAAACTGCAGCCCGAAATCTGATTAGCCTCCATTATAAAGAGTGATATTTTCATCCCGCTGATTCTCGGCACCGCGTCCCAGCATCGGGCCGCTTAATACCGGGAAGAAGCCCGCTCTTTTGACAGATAGTAGATACTCCCCACCGTGGCTTGTTTGGACGTTCGCTGTCTTTAGTGTCACGCAAGGAGCAAGAAAATAAAAAGCATCGGAATAATGTCAAAAGATCAGGAATCAATGGGCCGGGGGAATGCGATACGTCTTCCCTCCGCCGTGAAAGTTGCTTTTGTTCGGGCCCCTCGGAGATGTAACTCAAGCATAAGGAAGCGTCTGACAATAGTGGGATTGGGCCACCAAAAATAGCCTTTGACTTAAAGATTACGGCTTTATTGAGTTACGCCTTTGTCAGCGACGGGTGGCGGGAGGCTTCAGATTTCGTATTTTAATGAAAGACGCAGCCACCGATCGATGGCACGGTGAAACACTAGATTAAATTAAATGAAACGGCACTACTGAATCTTCTAATACTGTTGATAAATTGTATTTTTTTTAATTGAAATGTCATTTGTTTTAATGTAACACTACATTTTGTGCTGAATTTGTATTTTTATGAAGGCAGATTATTTTTAAGCTCTACACTTAAAGCTACATTGAATTTAGAATTAATATTTTCATTGTGTAATTTCCCCAAAAAATCAGAATCAAAAGTTAATTTGCAATAATTAAAAAAACATTTAAAAATGATATAAATCAAAGTTCCGCTTAAAATGTTTAAATGGTGTTGTTATATATTTATTTTTTACACATAAATATAGTATGCATAGTAATTTAATGTTTCATTTCCCCAAATTTTCTAAAAGTTTAAAATGATAGAAATCAGTCCCCCAAAATGACAATTTATGTTTCTAACATTGAATATTTAAAAGAAAACAATATAGACTTGAATTAAAAGTTAAAAATGTCTAATAATTTGTACAAAAATTAATTTTCCAACATTTAAATGGTTTTTAAAATTAAAAACAAAGCGCAGAGGAACACATACAATTCAGATGCAATAATTAATTCCAATAAAAATTTAAATTTAACTTCCAACAAGTGAAATAAATTATTGGAGTCATTTCTAAATTAAGATTTATTAATATATATATATTTATTCAGTGTATAAAAATCTATATTTGTCAGTGTTATCATTTTAACAAATGCTTTGCTTGTTTATTAAACGCATACAACAGCAGATGCCTTTGTGAAGACCGATTTGTGAGATTGACACATTCACGAAAAAAAGCAAACATCTAATTATATTCCTTTTATTGCGATAATGCCATTTATCGTTTATAGCGGTTTCGCTCCGAACGTGAGTTCACATTTAGGCTTCTTTGCCGCATAATTTCCCCCCCCCCCGCCTGAAGAGACGTCGGACCGCCTTTCAAAATAATCTTGACGGGTCGCGCGCTGGACGACGGTGTTGGGTTTCAACTTCTGCGGGGAGTTGTGATCTGTTCTAATGAGAAATAATAATAATAATAAATGCATCTTTGACACAAAGCGTCGCCGCGCTGAGGCTGTGAGATAGACGTCGGATTAAAAAAAAAAAAAAAAGGAAGGAAGGGAGGGAAGGGAAGGGAAAAAACAATTCCTGGCCATTTCGACGAGATAAATTTAATTTCTTTGCTATTTGGAGGTCTTCTTTGAAAACAGGCAATCGTAATGAGCACATTCAAAACCGGAGAATAGATTTACCCTCCCGCTTCAAATGAGCCGGCGTTATCGGCGTCCGTCATTCGCGCTTTCCCATTTTCCAGCTGCTAATTGATGTTTTTGATGTCAGCGAGGGAAAAATTCAAGCAAATGTCACGTGTGAACCGGCGTGGAAGTTAATAAGATTGACTCCGTCGGGCGGAATCCGCAATGAACGGAGGGAAGCGCGTAACGGTCGGTGGTGGGGGGGGCGACGGCGGGTTTGCCCCGTCCATCTGGCGAGGAGTGAAATTGACACCTTCGGATGAAGAATTTCGCTTGCTCGCAAACAAAAACAAACTAAAATGTTCCCTTTTTCTCGAGAGCCGGGTGTTTTCTTCCTGATTAGAGCTCAGTTTTTTTCCAGAGGGGGGCTGAGCTTTTCCGTCTTACGGTTCGAACAATACGTGTTTTTAATGCCGTTTTGAGTCTGAAAAGCCTTACTGCTTCATAAAGGGTTAGTTTAGGATTTGGCTAAAAAAAAAAAAAACTGCACCGATATAAGTTGGGGTCAGCGCATATGGGTAACGGAGCCTGAGTTTAAATCCCCTCCAAATAAAAGGATGGAAGCACCACCAGGGTCGCACCATCTTGAGCCATTTAGCGAGCTCTGGCGACTCGTCAAACAGCAATGTTAGAATTAACGCAAATAAATAAAGCTAAAACATATAAAAAATGTACAGTTTTTTTTAGTATTATTAAATTCATTCTTTTAAACTCATTTGCATGCCCTTTACGAAGCACTTGAGAGTCAAATATATGCAATTGTCGCATGGATTATTTCGGTTCAGTGCGGTTTTTTTTTGTTTTTTTTTGGGGGGGGGGGGCCTAAATGGGCCATGACCCCCCCAGGTGGTCGTCTTTTTGAAACTTAAAAAAAAAAAAAAAAGTAGCTTCTGCTTGCATTGAGCCCTTGGAGGATCGCGGATAAGGGACATTATTCTCGGAATAGGCAATTAATTCCGCTGGCAACGATCGGTTGGAGCGTCTCGCCCCCCAGCCCCCCCCCCCCCCCCGCCCCAACCCCCCGCCAACGCCGTCCCTCCAAACGCCCTCCATTCGCCATTTGAAATGCTAACACAATGAAATATTTTTCTATTGCTCCGTGTCCCCTCGGTTAAGCCGCCACCGGCCGCCGGCGAAGAATTTCATCGACTGATGAGACCACAGGCGTGCCCGATAAAAAGGTTAACTGTACGTGACACGCACGCAGAGTAGCCCGCCGCTACCTTGAACTCTCAAGTTGGCCGTAACTTTTGTTTGACTTTATCCCCATTGTTGCCGACGGGCGTCCATGTTTGCTCGCCAAAAGCGAAGAACAAAGTTGTTTTCCCTGAAATGAAATGGAGTGATTACTCCCTCTTGCTTACATTTTGACGGAGCGTTAATCAAAGTCGGGATACTTTCATCACCGTGATGAGCGAGATTAAATTATATTATCATGAAAATATACCCTTTATACCTCAATTGACGTATGAGCACAAGATCGTCCAGATGTCGGCTCATATCTCGAAAAACTCCTAGGTGCGTTACTCGTATCCATTCTATTTTGTCTCTAGTGGGCTGCCATAGTTCTGTGTTGTCGTTTTATGGCTCTGTTGTGCTGCAGTAGTTTGACACATTCCTGCTTCTGTACTTTAGGCACGGTGTATTCTATATGGAGTTTCCATTGCAGTGCCAACTATCTCCAGCTTCCTGTTGCGCAACAAATTGTACTGTAGTTTATTGCTCAATTGTGTCAGCGTAGTACATTATATCGTTTGAGCATCGTCATCGCAACGTACATGTGCGCAATAGTCACATCGCAGGGTCCTGCGATGCTGGTCAACTGCGATGCAGTCAAGCAACTGCAAGATTAATAAGTGACCAGCAGAGGGACCTGCTTGGACATGCTAACAAGAGTAGCACTGATGTTACGGTAAATTATAATGACCCTTCAAACAGCACACACGGAGCAACCCGATGTGTTGTATACTTCTTGTATGCTAACTATTCATGAGGATGTAAAACTATTACACGCCTGCATTTAATGTCGCTCTTCATAATGTAACAAACAAACACATCTCGCAACAAATTACACTTGGGGCGAGAGGTGGAGAGCTACGACATTATTGAAGGGACAAACTTCAGGTGGACGCAAAAAGTGTAAAATGCCAGATTGAAATAAAACCAAACAAATAGTGTTAGGAATGTGCTCATGACTACACAGTATAATAACAAGGCACGTTAAAAAATGATTTTAACTTCATGTCTGGCCGCAGTATTACCTGCTCAATACTACAGTGCATTTAAATACAGGTAGACTTCATAAAAATGACTTGGTATATTTTTGTGATCTGCCGAACATAGTTTATTTTCTACTGAAGCTATTATAAACTGTCCAAACAAAGCAGAGACGGAAAATGTGTCATGAGTCCTGTATTTTTTCACTTCGCAATATACATCACAGGGTTAAAAAAATAAAACTAAAAAAAGTCGTCATGTCATTTTTTTCCCCCCAGTATTATGGAGCCCTCAATGTGGATTTTCTGTTCCAGTCACGATTCATTTTGCAATGGGTATTTTACATTGTAGAACCAAAGATTCCCCATCTTCCTGTTACGCAAGCGAGTGTTCTGGTCTTTATGGCTCAGTTGTCGTGTCGCCGTGGATTTAGCCGTTCCCGCTACTGTACATTTTGCCATTTCACAAGCTGCCGTGCGTATTTCTCGCCGCCTTTGTGTTGTCTTATCTGGGTTGTGCTGCGTGTGTGGAGAGGGGGGGAATCCAAGATGGCACATTTCTTCCACCTTCAGGGACGAGACAAGGTAGACCGCCTGGGAGTGGGGAGGTGGAGGAGGATTCCGGATTTAAAAAAAAAATATATATATATATATATACACACACACACACACACACACACAGACTGTATATGTAAGGGTGCGGAATAGGTACGCTCGCTTCGTTAACACACAAGCACACACACAGGGTTTGGGGGGGTTGTGAGGACCGAGACGCGTGACTCCTCATGGCTGCAGCTTCTTCATAACAACACGCCATTAGAAATGGCGGGCCTGTCGATCAGTCCCGCCGACATGACAGCTTCGCCGCGAGGCCGGCCGACTCTTTGGAGTGCGCGCGGCGGCGGCGGCGGAAGCCCAAGTAGAAGTAGCAGCTCCCTCTCCCGTTTCTCCTCACTAATTGGCCAAGGTTTCTTTTTATACATGCTCGTGAGGTGGGAGGTTTTATTTATTTATTAATTTTTTTTAACCACTTCCACCTCCTTGTTTTTTTGGGGGGGGGGTTTGTTTTAAACAACACCGTCACTTATCCCAGCGGTTGGTAAAGTCAGTTTTTTTTAATAATGTGCAAATTTATTTACCGTAAATAATGAAATAAATATTGGTAAAATACTTTAACATAGGAAGCATGAATTGAACGAGCAATAATGAGTTTATTAAAATAAAAGTATTTAATCTGTCAATTTGTTTGCCCTAAACTTGGTTAGTTAAAATATTTAAATAAATTGAATAAATGATGTATTTTGTAAATTAATTTGCCTCATTAAATAATTAGCAAACTGATTTACTGTGAATAATGAAATAAAAAACTGAAATTATGTTACATACTTTTATTAAATAAAAAAATAGAAAATTAGCATAATTATGTTATTCCAATTTTAATTTAATCTGTTGTATTTAGCCTTTTTTCCTTAAAAAGTAATTGTATATCATTTATTCAGTTTAATTATTCATTTATACATTGATTAATTGCTAATTAATTCAAACTATTTGAGAGATTTAACATTTTTAATGTACATAAAATCTCTCAAATAGTTTGAATTAATTAGCAATTATTAAATAATGAAGTATAATTAAATAAATCATTGTTACCCTTCAATGGATACATTTAAATGTAATTTGTAATTTCTTGTAATTTTTCATTATTTTTTGATTTATTAAAAATACAAAAACAAATGTTGGTACAATCATCAGTTTACATTATATCTTAATTATAATTTAACTATAACTATACTAACTATAACAAATTTAACGATAAATAATACAACGAAAATGAGCATGCGTTTCTCTAGAATTATTAATTTTATTTTGAACTTCTTTTTTTTTTTATTTGTTCTCATTTTTTTTTAAACCATCTGTTTGGTTTGAAGTTCAAATGTGCCCCTTGAGCATAAAAGTCTGCACACCCCTGTGTGCGTGCGTGTGTGTGTGTGTGTGTGTGTGTGTGTGCAGGGGGTTGTGGGTATATTGTAGTGAGTTTTTTTTTTGTTTCTTTTTTACCTTTTTTTTTTTTTTAACCTGCTTCCCCACCCCCCCCCCCCCCCCCCACCCCGCCTCCCTCCACCACATATTCAATATCTTTAACCACCATCTTAACACAGTATGCATTTATGTCTGAAAATGTAATATTTTTGTTGTTTTTGGCGGTTAAAACGCTATCACATTACACGTCGGGATAATGATGATGATGGTCAATTGGTGGGGGGGGGTCTTATAGTTACGTGTGCACCGCCGGCATTGTTCCGTCTCTGTTTTTGTTTTTTTCTCAGTGCTGGGATTTGACATTGACTCTAGGCAATATGCATCAGCGCCTGATACGCGGTAGGGATCGTTGCGAAAAAGGGAATAAAGTCTTTGTCAGTCGGGATAAAAGGGAGGAACGATCTTTTATTTCTGTTTTTGTTTTAATTGCAATTTCCCCCCGCACTGCTTAAATTCATACATACATAATTAAGTGAAGCTGTCATTTTCCCCCCCCCAGCTGTTTAACGCCAATCCGCATTTGATTTATCGCAGAGCCCCTCCCCGCCCCTCAAACCTCTTTCTTGCTCCATCAAACACGTAAGTAAGTCGCAGAACGTCAACGCAGTTGTCAGCGAACGGCTGTTTTGTCGCTTTGCTGACTTGTCGCGACACGCCGGGCCCGCCGCGCTCTTAATTCCGCCGCTCGACAAACTAGGCAAAAAAGGGAGGAGGAGGAGATAAGCGAGCTTTAAATGTTTAACTGTCATCTGTTTTAGGCCTCTTAATTAAACAGACACGGCTTAGCCGCCACACACGCGCAGACACGCGAGCATCCTCTTGTCGATGATTAATGAAGCCGTTAATATTTATGTCACGTTATAAGTGACATAAAGTGGACGGTACGTAAAACGCGTCAAATGGTGGTTTTGGATTCAAAAGATTTGTCTTCAGTTTCGACTTTTCCTTTTCCATGACAATTTATCCTTAATTATCTCTTTGATGTTAGCATTTTTTTCCCCATTGTTAGCCAGGAGCATCATTAAAAAATGATTTGTCTTCAGCATATTGTTGTGGCTTAAACAAAACCTCTAAAAACATGGTCCACTCTGAGTGGTCCTATGTCTTATTTCCCATCCTTGGATCTCATAATATCTCTTAAGACGTGAGCGTTTAAAGCAGCAACATTTGCCCTCCTTCAAATCACTGCAATGTTAGCATTTGCTGGACCCCAAAAAATGATCATATTACTATGTTAGCGGGAGAAATGATGCTATCGCTATGAGGTTAGCGTTTTGCTCGTCTCCTTAGCTGTCCTTCAAAACGTACTCGTCGTTAAGATGTTGGTATTTGCCGCACTTAAAAATGATCATATAACTTTGATGTTAGCATTTGAGGTCGTCGGGAACGTTCTTATCGGTCATTCATTTTCCTGTCCTTGAAAATGATTGCGTTAGCGTTTTAAGCAGCATTATTTGCCGACATATCTTTGTCTGTCTAATTGGCATTATTTCCTGAATGAGAGGTGTCAAATTTAAAAGATCTCCAATGCAGCTCCCTTAAGCCCGCGGAACAAATGTTCCTAAAACGTACTACCTCCACCCAGTGGTAATAATAATAAGAAGAAGAAGAGAGTGCAGGTGTGATTGGCAGCGCGCCGCATTTAATGTTGTGTGCCTTAAGCGGAGTGGGTGGTGGGTGAGGTGCTTGTGTTGTTCAGCACACAATAGTGGCGCTATCTCCCGACCACTCTCGCTTTGTCTCTGTCATTGTGCACCTTATTACACGCCGTATTGGCCGTGAAGAATCCTCCATCCTCGCTTCGTCTTTTGCGCCCTGAATGTTAATGCCGAGAGTCGCGTTGCATTTTTCCAATCTGTTTCTGTTGTCGTTTGAATCCGAAAGCACGTCTGTACAAAAGCACTTGTGTGGAAATAAAAAAGAAAAGAAATAAATACGCCATCAATTTCAGCTGGAAAGTATTCAAAAACATCAGCACAAATGATCTGAAATCTCAAGGACGTTAGCGTTTGGTAGCAGCATCGTTTGCCATCCTGAGAAAGGTGATTTGCCTCCTTCAAATCGTTTCTGGCTGAAGCCGGATTCGGATCGGGTTGAGTGTGAGGGGATTTTGGGTGAGGGTGTTTTTTTTTTTTTAAATACCCCTCCCGCTCCCCACCCGTGTCCTGTGAAGCCCCCGCTCTCCTGATCAAAGCGCGGCTTGTTTTATGTGGCTGGCCGCGGCCACTTTGAAGTGGGCCGAGTCACCTACAGCACTCACTTCATCAACTTCACGAGTGTCTTAATAGCAGATCAATAAGTTTCAAAGTCGCCGCGTTAATTTGATACCAGCGCCGATGTGATCACGCTGGGCTTCTTTCGCTCTCTCTCTTTCTCTCCATAGCTCGCTCGCCCTTCCCTTTTTTAGGCGGCGGGATTCATTTGCTCAACAATTAAAACTTGATTGGGATTCTTTTTGAAAATAGATAACATTTATGGGACTTGGACAAAACTGATCTCTCTGTGACGTGACGGCATTGTTCATCAAAAATGATCATATCTATATGTCTTTATCATTCACAATATTTATTTGTGAATCACCAGATCCTTTTTATTCACTCAATTCCATTTTGTTGTATTTTGTATTCGTATGACCTTTTACCTCTTTGAAATTGTGTGCATTACAAACGATCCGGTTTGTTTTATTTATTGTGAATTGCAATCGTTGAGCAATGTTTTTTATTTTTAAAAAAACTGGAGCCCAAATAACCTCTTTAACAGATTTATTTATTGTTTAAATTAGATTTGCGTTATGTGAATCATCAAATCATGTTCTTTATTTTGAGCAGTTATTTTTACGTAGTATTTATTGTCAGTTTTTAATTTGAGATATGTTTGATTCATTTTTTACAATATAATTTGAAATGGCCTATTTGAAAAGTTTTGATATTTAAAAATCAGCCTTGTCTCCTTAATTCACAAAATCTCTCACAAAACGTGCTAATTAATATATTTTGAACGTTGCTTCTAATACTTTCAGTGAAATGTAAAAATATGCATCGTCCGAATGAATTCAAACATTAAATAATTTGAAAGTTTTACATATGAAGCGTATTGAAAAATACCCGACGGCTTTTCGGCGCAAGGACGAATTAGCCAACTTTCTCCCGCGCTCGCTGCCGACTTGAGAAAAAGAAAACACCATCTGTGTGCCGGATCTGCACCCGGAGAACAAAAGCCAATTTAGTGTGTTCATCTGAGGGTTGCTAATGGTATTAGGGCGGCCCGCGGGGTGGTCGCCCGCCGCCCGGCCGCTCGGGCCTGGCGAGGGCCTCCGCTTGACCCCCGCCCCCGTTGCCGCCGCCGATTCGCAGGACGGTTGCCGTTTGTGCCCCACATCTGCCGTTTTTGAAAATTCTTTTCGCTTTATTTCACAAAGAGAACTCATCATGATCCCGGGACAAAACGATCGTGGTGGGGGAAAAGGGGGCATACATAATGGTACAAAAAGGGGGCCAAAATTCACATTTACAATTTGGGAATTATAATTGTTTTATGCTTCGGCTGGTGTTTGTGTCCCACATCTGCCACTTTTTTTTTTTTTTTTTTTTTTTTTTGTATTACAAGGGATTATTCTTCGGTTTATCGGGGCTTGTGACAAAATAATGGAAGTGGCACAATAATGGCAGGAAATGGGTACAAAAAAAAAGGCAGAGGTTCACATTTGCAATTTGGGAAATTCACATTTTTTTAAAGTTTGGGCTGGCGTTTGTGTAAAACGGGGATTATTCTTCTTTTGGCTTTGTTTCACACGGACTTATAATAATGGTAGCAAAAGGGCCAAATATTGGAAAGGGGCAAAATAATTGCAAGGAAAGTGCCAAATAATGGTTGGAGTCGGGGCAAAATGGTGGTTGGAAAGGGGACAAAAAAATGTAGGACGGGCAAAATAGTTGAAAGAGAGGAAAAAATAATGATCAGAATATCGGCAAAATTGGTAGGAAAAGAGCACAAATAATGCTAGCAAAGAAGCAAAATATAGTTCCAAAAAGGAGGAAATAATGGTAAGAAAAGGGCAATATAATGATTGGACGGGGCACAATTACAATAGGAGAAGGGGATAAAATATTGGTAGTAAAAGGGTAAAATAATGGTAAGAAAGGGGACAAAAATGCTAGGAAAAGGCAAACATATCACATTAACAATTTGGGAATTCTTCAAATTTTGCCCTGACTTGGAATGACATAATTAAAAAAAAAAAATGCCAAAGTGGCAGGTTTGATGCGTCCTTTTTTTTTCCCCCCTCTCTTCCGCGGACAAGGATAACATTCGGGGGCCGCCTGTGTGGTCCTCGGCGGTCCGCGGCGCTCTGCCGAGGGAGACGGCCAACGATGTTTTCTTAATAAATCTTTCACGATGAATGTAAGCGCCGCTTGTGGCAAAAATCCATTGTCCGCACAAAAAAAGATGACTAAATCCCATACATCTCTCATCAAAATAATCAAATCTAAGATTTCAACTATTCTTCCGCTTTTCCACCCCCTCAAGTAAGTATGGAATCTTGCTTCATTAAAAGTGTATTAATCTCGCCTGGTCTCGTGGGAGGCACCTTAAAGACGATGTTGTGTCTTTTTCTCTAAATTGTCAGAGGGGGAAGAAGGAAGAAAAAAAAAAAATCTTCCAGATTTGGTCCCTGTCAGTCAGAAATAATTGTGTGCTTAATCTTGTCCCTGATGGATGACTCGGAGTTCAGCAATGGGCCAGCTCCAATGACAAATACAATATTAATATTCATTAACCGCTTTGACAATGCTAATTTTGATGCAGTCGTAAAAGGGCCTCGCAAAGTTGCCGGCCAAAAGCATCAGAGCGCTGCGCAAGGTGGCGAGATAATTTGTGCTGCTTTAGCGAGCGAGCGGGCACGCGTGCGGCGGCGAGGCTTTTTAAAGTCTTAAAGCGGAGAAGAAGAAGAAGAAGAAGAAGAAGGAGGAGAAGAGGAGGAAAAAAGAAGGGGGGAAAAGGCAAGGTAGCACAAACAAAATAAAAGAGAAAAGGGAAAAAGTTCAGACGCATTGGAAAGCAGGACCGCGGAAGTAATACGATCAAGAGACGCGGCTGGAAAAGATTTTGACACCTTCAATGTGAAATACTTCTTTTTTTCTTTTTTTCTTTTTTTTTTTTAAAACACAAAAACCTCCCAAAAAACTGGCAACAAAAAGGAGAGGACGCACAACATGGTAAGTCGGCGCATTCTTGATTTTTCTTCCCCTTTCTTTTTTTCTTTGTTGAATCTTTTTGATCTTTTCAATTATCACCATTTGAAGATCAATAGTCATTTTTTATCTGCGGCGGTTGAAAGGCTCACAGCGGTGGCGAGCGGCGGCTGGTCGGATCGCGGCTTTAAGAGTGGGCTTCCTCCTCCCGTCGCCGCCACTCGGCCCCAATTTTCCTCCGCCGGCTCCTCCGCTTTGCATTTAGTATTTTTTTCTGGCTTTTTCCTTTACAGCCGCCGCCGCCGCCGCCGTTGTTGTTTGTCGGCGTCGTCGGCAGGGACTTTTTCAGCAGACTTGGAAATATTACGGTTGCTCTTTTTGCCGCTTTTGCCGCCGGTAGAAAATCTTCAGAATGCTTTTTCCACCCCTCAATTTTGCGTCTAACGTAGTGTGACTGGAGCGTGGATATATATATATTTTTTTTTTCTTCCCCGTGGTGGGGGGGATTACTGACATGACGGGAGAGACACCCCGCTGCTCGAGTTTAGCCAAGTTAGGGCAACTCCGAAAAAGACGCAACACTCCGCTCGCCTTATGTCCGCCGAGCCGGTGAGTGAAAGCCCCTCTTCTTTTTCTTTTCAATTTATCAAAGACGGGAGACGTGGACACAAAAGGGCCGATTGCACGGGAGGGGGGGGGGGGGGGGGGGGCGGCGGTGGAGGATATGAAGACGCGCGAGGGGGAGAGCGAGGGAGTCCCGGGCGGACGGCGTGACGGAGTGCCTGATCGCGCCCGGGCGCGTCCGGCCCGGCGGGATCGGCGACATCGGCCGGACCCCGAAGGGCCGCCGTCCGCGCGGCGTTCGCCGGCGCCGCCGTCGTCTTATCGGCTTAACCCATCGGGGCGTTAGCGAAGGGGGGCTGCCGTTGACGAGGTGCTGCCCCCCAGTGGATTAGTGGCTGACATGGTGGTGGGAGTCTGCTTGGAGTGAGTGCACGAGCACGAGTGGCAGCATGCGCGTTTTAACCAGGAAGCGAGCAGCATCCCCAGTACAGCGCTTTTAAATGGTAAGACTTTTCACACTTTAAAAAAAAAAAAAAAAAAAGTGCAATTCCATATCTTTCCTGCATGGCTGTAAATATTACCTCCGATTTTCTTTTTTTCTTTCTTTTTTTAATCTGTGGTTGTGTCTCTGGGCTCCGTTTGGGTAATTTATAACACTTATGTTACTAAGTGACAGATTGACAATTTGGATTAATGAAAGGCAGCGTTTGATTGCTTTGTCCTGACAGGCTGACGTGGATGTATTAGTTGAAGGCATCCGGCTAAATATTATTATTATTATTGGTATTGTTTACTGTCTGTTAGAATTGAAATGAATAAAGCCAATCATTTTCAATTGGTATTGAATAGAATTTGGATTGTTTGTCTTTGTAGTTTGCCACTGAATTTTTAATTTTTTTTTTTGTCCAATGTGATATTAAACTACAACAAATAAAGTAAACATTTAAAATACACTTTTCTACTTCAAATAATTTTTTAAATTAAAGAAAGAAGATATAAAAGTAATAATCACATGGGTAAAAAATAAGTCAAAAGCAGATCATCAAAATTGAAATGTGATCCCTGCTTTCTTAATTGTTGCGACAGTTGGAAACTATTCCCGCCCCCTCACTCTGCTTTTTTTTGGTGTTGTTGTTGATGCCATTGTGTCGGCGCGATGGCGAGCTGTCCGTCACTTTCGGTTTACTCAAGAAAGTGCACGTGGGACAAAAGGGAGGCGGCGGGAGCGTGGCAGGCCCGGCTGAATGGACGTGGAGGGCGGGCAATTAGTCGGCGCCCGGTCGTGGGGCTCTTTTACTTGTCAAGCCGGGGAGCCCCCCCGCCGCCCCGCGCTATTGTGCGTGACATTCCCTGGACTCAGTTTAGTCTTTTTCAGGCCGCGGGACAGGGCTCGCCGCGACGCGGCCTCCGGGATGCTCGGAGAACATTTGCATTTGGATTTGCATATTTGAAAAAGTTTGAAAGATGCACATCCTCACAGAAATCAAGCTTTGACAAACCAGGTAGATAAAAGATGTGGATACTGGGTTTTCTCTTTCCAATTAAATAATTGATGTGTTAGAAATTAGCACGTTTAAACTTTCATTTAAGCTTTAATCAGTGGCTATTTCTTTCAAGATACAGTGCACACATTTAAATAATGTATGCTATAAATATTTAATTTGATGTGGTTCTTGCTGTTAGGGGTTAGGTCATTAAAGTATACATTTGCAATTTAAGGCTGCAAAAAAAAAAAAAAACGTTAAACCAAAATATTTTTGGAACACTTTGGATTTTTTACGTGCAAGGATAAATTGCCGAACATGTAAAATTGTAATATTCCAAAATGTAACCCGTTCTCGATTCGCCTCTATGTGAATGGCAGTTTGTTCTCTTTCATTTCATTGTAACGCAACAAGGTTTGATGACATTATTTCTCTGCAATTTTCCAAAAGCACAAATAGTCGCGAGTCACTAATTCCGTCACCTTGTCCTTTGGTACAAACAATGGAGGAAGTTTGGACCTCGTTGAGACATTTTGGGGTGAAATTGCTGAAAATATTCTTGAAATCAGGAACTCTTGTACTTTGAATAGCCCGCTAAAGTATTTGATCTGGCCCTAGCGAATGACAGCCAACAAATACTCCGAATATAGAGTAATAAACTTGATGTAAAAAAAAAAAGGTTCCCTAGCCCTGTTGGAACCACAGATTCTTGGTTGGCAAGGGGACTGCCCTCGCTTTGTGAACTATGTTGTATTTTTTTCCCCTTCTTTCTTTCTTTCTCCCCTCTTCTCCGGCGCTTTTCATGCTACCGGTTGGTCTGTGAGCATCCTGGGGGCACAACAGCGCACCCCCCCCCCCCCCCCTCCACACACACACACACACACACACACTTACAGCAGGGATTTTTTTTTTTTTTTTTTTTGTTATTAACTATTGCTGCCTGAGCTCATTTCCCCCGCGCCCCCCGCCCCCTACTTCTTGTCACCGGCATCAAAACTTTCCGCGAGGTGAGTGTGTGATGGATGAGGTGGGATGAGGTAGTAGTAGGCCTCGCAGCCTGGCAGGGAGCTGCTCAAATGACTAGCACCCTTGGGGAACAATGGTCAGCCACGGGCGAGTGTAAAGAGAGAGCGCACAATGAACACAAGTTCACCCACACACATGCACACGTCACTCGGTGCGGGAAGGCGGAGAGGAAAGAAGCGGCCTAACGGTGCTGGAAAAGGGAGCGTCTGTACACCGGAGAAGGTGGAGCGAGGGAGGGCAGGGGTGGGAAAAGAGTTGCTGTGGGGGGGGGGGCGGGGCGGGAGAGGGGGCGGTCATGTACCCGTGCGATGGATCTCCGGCCGGGTCGGGGCAAACGCGAGTCCTGGCCCCGGGACTGCTCCAGAGGGTGGGCGGCTGGCACCTCAGTCTGAGCAGCTGGGTGAGTAGGCCGCACCCCTTTTTTTCGGCGCCCCTTTTTCTGACAGGTTGTAGTTTAAGGGGGGGGCAGGCACCTGCTTTTAGTTGAAGTAAACATGCTAAGCATCATGCGCTTGAAAAAGCCATCATCCTAATCCATTTTACAAGTGTTTTTTTCCCCCCAGTCAAAAGCAATGTTATTTACCCGACAAAAACGTATTTAATCAATCTCATGTCTTATCCATGGGAAGAAAAAAATTCAATAAGCTGACAGCCTAACACATTCTTTTGTCGGCGTCCAATTCAAACTCTTGATTGCCAGCCTTTCAAGTGAAATTCTGCGGGGCTGATTGCATTTCAAAAGGCAGAATTCACTCGCGCTCTTGACACAATATCGCCCGTTTAACTCAGGTACGAGAGCTCAAGAGGCTGTTTACGAGGAGCGCAGAGGAAGGTTGCCGGTGGTGGCGGGCTTCGGGGGGGAGCGGCTTTAACGCACGTGTGCGCCTGAGAGTCGATTTGTCAACACTTCCACCAAAATAGCACTTCATATTTAAGCTACTATTTATGTGTGACACATCAGAACGCGTCCTCTCCGCCATTCCATTTGATGTGCCGACTATCAAAGACGCGGCAAGCGGGAAAATGAGCGCTGCCGAGCGACCTGAGCGGCAGCGCGAGGACGGGGGAGCAAAGGCTCTGGCCCACATAATATTTTTGTTCCGCACTCTGATCAAGCGAGTCGGCGCGTTGCGAATGCAAAGTGAATAATTAAGCTCGATAAAACATCCAGGGGTGCCTGCAGCTTTTTTATGGCCCCCGGAGATGCGTCCTCTCCCGGCAAAGAGTTCAACACTTTCGGATCAATCGCGGGCTGACCAAGAAATATGATTTGTGAGGGCTAATCAGATCCAGCCTCTGATAAACCTTTAATTTAGCTCAGCGTTTCATATTCCGTTGCCGTTAATCTCTTAAGTATTCCTTTTAGATTGTCTGCTTGAATCTGAGGATTTGAGCTCGAGCTTCGAAGGGAGCATTCAAACCCCCTGCCCCCCCAAAAAGAAAAATAATCATCAGATTTCGACAGGCTGACATTTATGATATTGGACTTATCCTGTCACCCTGTGATGCACTTTTTTTCTGCCTGGTGTCAACTTCCTTTTTTTCCCAGCCTGCGCCGGAATGCGGAGGCCTGAAAGGAGCCCAATCCATCACGCCACTGTCATGCCTCAACCTCGCCCCTGCCCCGGCCTCGCTTGCAGCTCATTAGCGGCCGGCGAGCTGTTGTGACAACTCATCATATCGTGACACAAAGCAGAAGAAAGGCAGCGGCGCTCTAGCGTAGGACGGGCCCTCCGGGGGCCCGTAAGGTCGGCACCTTCACGTTTAGGGCCCCCGCGAGGTGCCGTCAGGCGGAAACGCGGGGCCAACAGCTTTTTCCTGTCCGGCCTTCACCTCGCCGCCCTGCTGCCTTTGTCTCGTTCTGTCCTGCTGTCACTTTCTGAGCCCCTGGGCTGCCTCCTGCGCCCCTCCCCTCCCACTCCTTTCTCTCACTGGAGGTCTGACTTGAAGCATCACATTGATTTGACCGCTTTCCCGGGGGCCCTTTTTACAGTTAGTGACCGCTCTTTCCAAAAGTGCATTAGCGTCGAGACACATTGCAGCTCATCCATTGGTCGTAGGCGCGTTGGAATTTTAAGCCAGTCGCAGCGCTGAAATACCGATCAGGCCGGTCATCTCTGGTACTACACACATTCGATTTCCGTCGTCATATGGAGCTGATGATTCTCGATAGACTGCAGTCTGGTAACCGAACGGCAGGGTGCCAAAAACTACAGACTGTTGCGAGCAGCGTGGTAGAAAAAGTGACTAAAACCTCTTTTTAATACAAACCCCGCAGTTGGAAGTAGAAGTAAAGCAGTGAATAAATAGAACTGCTGGCAATATCAGTAGCATAACCGGAGGTGGCAAATCCCACGCCTATGTTCGAGTGTGTTGCCTTACTCGGCAAGCAGGCGCCCTGCGTGTCGCGGACAATAGAGGAAGTCTGTGTATTCATTGAGGCCAATTGTTTTTCAGGGTCTTGTGAATGCGAGGTGTCTTTTGGAGGCTTTGTCTGATGCTATTTTTGTTTGCTCTAGTGACGAAGGATGCGAGTCAGCAGGGTGTCGGAAAAGGAAAGCTTTCTTTCTTCTTACCTTGGCCCTTGTGGAGAAGCCTCCCACGTCGCCCGCTTTTTTTTTGTTGTTTTTTTTTTTATCTCTCGGGGCTTTGTTGTGTCGATGTTGCGCGACTGAAGCTCCCGAGCCTCGCCGGCGGTCGAGTGTGAGGATTCAGAGCAGGTGCCAGGCCCTGTTCCTGCAGGGACCGCCGGGTTCTCGCGTTGCCGTCGTCATCACGGAGCGGATGTGACCTTGTGATGCTCGAGATGATCGTTCGCTCGTATTATAAGAGACCGTTAGCCATGTTTCCCCCAAGTGCGTAACTAGCCAGACATTAAACAACAACGGACGACATCTGGAATTTGCTGTTTGTTTTTTTTTTTTGTTTTTTTTTTATAAACAAGACAAACTTTCTTTGAGGAAGGGCACTTTGTATCCGTCTGTCCCACTGCACAGGAATAATGATTCTCTGACATACCACTAAAGTTTGTGCCTCACAAAGAAAGGGGGCTCGGTATGAATCAGACATTTTGGTACTCAACTCTCAGAAGTCCAAAAGGTTTTTGTTTACTGTACCAAAATGCTAAAAGCGGGTTTCTGATGTAAATCCACTGGTCTGTAGCCCTTTGCCTCTCTTTAAGTTGGGACTCGGCATTTTGTCCAACTGTCCTTTCAAAGGCCAGGGCCAGTGCACAAAAGATTTCCTTCAAATGGCCAGTAAAGCTTTTCAGAGTGCAGATGAAGAATCGACAACATTCTTTCACATCATTACCCGAGGGAGGAGCAGGGATTCGTGAAGGAGGGGAGAAGAGGAAGAGGGTTCTGGGGGGGGGGGGCTAGGAAAGAGAGGACGAGCGACAGAACTCGTCAGCTGCATGCGGCAGCTGTCATCATCTTGTTTTTTTTCCTCCCCATCATCCTTCTATTCTGGATGTGCAGATCAGATCGCGAGCGCCTTGGTTTGTGTTTCTTTCTAACGAATCCCATTCCGCCTCGCCCCCACCATCCCAAGTCGACACACAGGCACATATACGCCCTCCCTTCCCCAACCTTCCACCGAACCCTCCCTCTTCTACCCGAGCCCTACTCCTCCACAGCCTTTTCAGCTCGGGGCTGTGAATGAGTCCCAGGAGTCTCGCTTGCCTCCCTAGAGTTCTGCAGGGGTTCATTATTCTTTCATTGGGACCATGGCAATAGGGAATGCCCCCCCAAGCCCCCTTCCCACCCACCTCCCTGGCCACCTTCCACAATTCTCCAACCACTATAGAGAAGGTCTTGGGAGAGATGGGTTTAACTACCTGCATACCCAACTTCAAATATTAACCGGGGTGTGTCAGTTTGCCACAACACATCTGGCTCCACCAAGCCCAGGTCCCTGTATTGAGTTCTGTGCCCCCCCCCCCCCCCCCCCTCCTAGTCCCATTAATGTCTTTTAAAGTAAAACGTAGATGTGCCATAAAGTAGTTTTTTTTTCTTAATTCATAGATTTAATTCACTAATGAGGTTGTGTGAGGGCCTACACGAGACTACGCACACAAGCAGATCCCCCCCGCCCCATTACATCCCCATTGCTACAACACTTCTCCGCCCCCCTTGAAAATATCATTCATGTTATGATAAGCCTGATTAGTGCTGCTTCTTTGGCTGCTGAGGACAGGATAAGGATGTGTGGGCATAGAGGCGAAAGCCACCAGGCTAATCTACAGCAGCGCTCTAATCTGGTTATCTGGTGGCCTGGGGGACGGTCCCAGGCCCGAAACATCGGGGGCCCCACAGCAGCTCCACTGTAATCTTTGGGTAATTGAAAAAAAAAAAAAAAAAAAAGAGAGAGGGAAAGCCATTTAGGAGCACAAAGAGATTACATAGCTAGAAGTAATTTGGTGAAAATGCAGAAATGGATTTTTCAGCTCCTAACCCTTTTCTTGGGATACAGTCCTACTACCCCCTGAGAACCATACCCAAGGGGGGGAGCGAGAAAGACTAAGGGGGAGCAGTGGCGTGTTGACCGGAGCCGCTAATGACTCTGGATTTACATGCGCCGCCTTGATTGTTGGCGGTTTGCACAAGATCGATGACTTGCGCTGCCGCTGTGGTTAAGTGCCTCATCACACATCAGGCCCCAAATGAGAAGTGGCAACCCCCCAGGGCCTCATAGACTCTCCCGGAATTCCAGGGTGACACCGCAGAAGTGTTTTTAATTACAAACCACACTATTTTCACCGAGGCTTGGTGGTTTGGCGCCTCCAGAACACCCGGAATACGATACAGTCTTATTTTACGGTTCCCCGAATATTAACCCTGGCCTCTTTTCTTTGTCTTTTCTCTTCTGCAGTCGAATAAGGTTCCAGTGGTTCAGCACCCTCACCACGTGCACCCTCTCACACCGCTGATCACCTACAGCAATGAGCACTTCACACCGGGGAACCCACCGCCACACCTACAGACAGACGTCGACCCCAAAACAGGCAAGTGTCAGGACTCTGGATCAAGTTAGACATCAAATACCTTTGACGTTCACTTACAAGACTCAAAACAAAGACTGTTTTTGCGTCTGAAACCTTGGGTCCAGAAACTTGAGGGTTATTTGGATTCTGCGGCCGAATCCGGGATTATGGATGCACCCCTGTGGATCTCCCAGTTTTTTTCACGTTAGGTACTCAGGCCTTCACTGTAGCTTGACCTGCTGCCTTATTTTGTTTACGGTCAACCTGCCACAACATGGTAAACCATTTGAATCTATTATGTATTATTTCGTCGGTCATTTAGGTAATGATGTCGTCTTATTAAGACGGCCCTTACAAGGGGGGGGGCGCTAATGCACCAGCTGCTGTTTAATGCAGTGCGTAATGGGGCAGCCTAATTGGGACTCAGTGTTTAATTAATTAACGAGGTATGGTGGGTCTGGTGAGCTGCTTTTCTGGCTTTTAGTGTACTTGCGCTCCAAAATGAGAGAGACATTTTTCAACGCCTCACCCTGAAGATTTCTGCTATGTTGGCAGGAACAAAGAAACCTGCAAAAAAACGTATCGTCCTTATGTGAGAAGTTATTTTTAAACCAGACTCTGTGCATGTACAGGACATTTGTATTCATTCGGTATAACAGAATGTCGTTAAAACTGACTAATGGAAACTGCTTAATAATCCAGATTATTATTTTTTTTAATTCGAAGTATCATAATAAAGGCATTGCGTAACAAAGATCTGTGTAAAATAAATCGCATCTTGAAGTCTCAAATGGAGTGCACTTGATGGCTGAAACCAATATAAATCAGTGTCAAAATAATACAATTTCATTCTTGACCTGTCAAAATAGCGCCGCATTCAATTTTATCTTTGTTTTAGCTCGCTAGCTAGCATTAGCCGTACCTGCTATGATTCAAGTAGCTTCACTACATCCAAAGCTAACCTTAGCGAACCTCATCCACGTTACCATGATGTAACACATCTCTATACGTTGTGAACTTATTTGACTCTAGCTAGTATTAGCTGTAGGCCTACCTGCTACGATTCAAATAATTGATAGACTAATCTTAGCTACCCTCATCCATCTTGCCGTTATAGGATGCTTCTCTATACTTTGTGTATCAGAACGTACCTTGACCTTAGCTAACATGCTAGCATTAGCTGTACCTGCGATGATTCCAGTAGCTACGCTACAGCAAAACCTAATCTATAGTTATTCGAATAACTAATAAACTAATATTAGATACCCTCATCCACCTTACCGTTATGCAGTGTATGTCCATAGGCTGTAGAGTCAGAAAGTAAGCTACCTAGCATTAGCCTGGTAACTTCACTTCATCCCAAGCTATTATTAGCTGCTATCATCCACCTTATTGTTATGCATCTCCATACAATCAGAAGCGCCGCTGTTACTACTATAGGAACCGTACGATTTGATTGATGCCGTTAAATCAAAAGAGTGTACTCCCCGAAGACAATTGTACATTTTCCACCGTCGGTGACACCAAACAGCGATTGTACTAGTCACCAATTAGCCTAAATCGTTCTGCTAACAATGTTTAACAACTGCATATTTCTGATACCTTTTGTCGTGCACATCGAAGGATTTCGGTGACAGCGAATGAGGAGGCAACCGCCGTCTGATCACAGGGAACGGCGTAATGATATTGTTGAGTTTTGTTCACATCTAAACCTCCGTCATTTTCGATCATTAATCTCCTGAATTTGCGTGACAAATGTGACAAGAATCGTGTCGGCGTATTTTATTTTATTTTATTTGTAATCCCCCTCCTCTTCCTCCCCCCTCCATGCACATTGTGCCGCTGTCGCCTGGCAAGGCCTTTGATCAGGAAGTGTGATTTTTATTTTTTTGGGATTGGGGGGTGTACACGCCAGCAACAAGGCTTCTTCCTCCTCCTGTGATGTGCGCGATACTCTGCATTCTGACAAAAGATTTGATTCTTCATCTTGTCCACCTCCTCTCTGTGCTCATGTCATCTTCTTTTTCCACAGGAATTCCAAGGCCTCCGCATCCCCCGGATATTTCTCCTTATTATCCGCTGTCACCTGGCACTGTCGGCCAGATCCCCCATCCCCTAGGATGGTTAGTACCACAGTAAGCGAATCCCTTTTTTAACGACTTCTCTTTGTGCTTTTGTTCTTTCATGAGTTGTGTGAAAAGTTAGGAAAAGTCCACATACAGAATTGTTTATAAACAAACTTTAGAGGGGGACACAAATTATGGAAAATGGTGAAGCCAGGGGAATAGCAAAACTACGGGACTAATTGACGCTCACACAAAAAGTTTGGAATTGACCATAGATGCCACAAGATGGTGGCAAAGCACTTTTTTTTGTATTGGACAAAGCTATGGCCTGACTAAATGAAGCTCCTCCTCCCAGCTCAACATAGTTCCTTGGAGCCAAGGTGCCACCAGATGGTGCCAAAACAATATTTCTGTATGAAACTTGAGCACAAAAACAACAAATAAGTCAGTTTTTCAGTGCATAATGGATGCAAGGTTCCCCCCAAAAGTAAGCGAATAGACAAATTTGTGAATACCGAACCCCGGACATGCGGGGGTTCACTGCATGCAATTTCGGACAACGTATTTGAATTTCTTGTATGTGATCTCAGCCAGTCACTGAAAAACTCATATTCACGACTTATACTTTTGTGGTCTTACTGTAACTCCTTAATACGCCAAAGCACTGGCTAATAGGAAAGTAGTAATTGCTATTTTTGTGGGTTGAAAAGCAGCGGCATGTATGCCGGCACACTTCCAGTGCAGTTTTTCAGAACCAAATCCTCTGTAAACCATGACCACCCAACTTTAAGTGCGCCCCTCGTCGTAATGGTCACGAAAGCCGAAGTTGACCCTGCAGTTGAAGGGGCGGGGTGAGCAGTGGCTCGTTTGCATGAGAGAGGACCGCCCCTTCGAAACAGCCTGAATAAGAGGGTGAAAAGTGTGCTATAATTGTTGATCCTTGGGATATTTTGACAAACTGAGCAGTTTTCATTTGCGGTAAAAATACTTTTACGGGGTAGTGTTATGAAAAGTTTCTCCCTGTCGCAGAAACCGGATCTCCAAACTTTCTGAACCTCAGAATCCCAACACGAGTTCTCGTTTTTTTTTTTTAAAGACCATACTACTTTGCATGTCTCTGAAGGGTCAAATTAGAGTAAATGGACGCCGATTGCCTGCCTTTTACCCGCAATCCCGCACGGGGACTCTCCCTGGGTAACTCTTGTCAACTCTCGTTAATATGACAAAAGGCTACAAATTAAGCTCTGTTAATTTAATGTTTTCTCGCCGCCGTCTAAATAGTGAGAAAGGGCCCCCGAGCGCCGCCCTTTGATTTGCCGCACTTTATTTTTGGTATAAATTTACATTCATTATTGTTTGTCTTTTGGATGTGTAGACCTCAATTAGCGTGATGGCTCCATTAAAGGGAGCCGCACTTCGTCTTTAATTATCATAACAAAACACCTAGTTTCAGCTCGGGGAGGGGACCGGCACACCGAGCGAAGGGTTATGAAATTTAATTAGCCGGCGCTATCAAGATTTGTGGCGTTCAAAATTGTCGGGACTTTATTCCCACCCTGCCTTTGATCCGCCGCTCCGCAATCCCCCAGATTGTTGTCCCCGATCAAATGAGAATAAAAGAGGCCGACTTGAGGGGGCTCGCTACTTTCTCCTCGTCTGTCAACCTTGTTTCTTTACCTTTCTTCTTTTTCTTCCCAGGCAAGGTCAACCTGTTTATCCAATCACAACAGGGGGTTTTAGACACCCCTACCCAACTGCGCTCACTGTCAACGCATCCATGTCAAGGTGAGTCGAGCCCTCGGCGCTAAAAACACACACACACACACACACACACACAAACCCCTCTTAGCTTGTGTTGCAAGTTCTCCCTTAAGGATGCCTCGCCCCTCCCCATATTCAAAAGGCCAAATCTCCAGCAAGGGTGCTCAAATATTAATTATATTTACCCCCACACCCCCCTCCCCGTTAATGAGGCCCCCAAAGAACATTTAGCCCCTGCTGCACGTCAGGCTGGTGCTAAATCAGCCGGGCCGCGTAATTGCCAGAAATAAACAAACACAGCAGCGCTTTGGGAGAAAAGTTACGAGGCGTGCTTTCATTCCAAAGTGCTGCTATGAACGTGTAGCCATTGTGTGTACATGCATGTGTGTTTGCCCTCTTGGTGCTTTTACGATCACCGGTTCCCTTGAGAAACTTGACATTGTGTGTGAAAATGAATGAAACCATATCTTAATGAGGAGGTTTTTGATTTTCACTGAAAAGAAATCAATATAGTCACATATCACAAGCTCTCTCGTTACAAGTGTCGATACGCCAATATCAATGCTGTCGCTGTCAGATATTCACGTTTAATAGCAAGCTTGATAGATTTATATTTCCAATGCTGCAAAAACATCACAAAACTGATTCGAACGGAAAGTGGATTTGACATCATTTCTAATATCACTCTGTTTGGCTTTGCATCTCACATGGTACAGTATCGATGCGTCAACATCTGATTCGGATACTGTCGCTGAGCTGTCCACTCGATGACTTATAGTTTGATAGAGTTACATTTCGAATGCTTCAAAATCTTTCTAATAAGTGTCATTGGTGTTGCATTTTGATTTAGTGGATAGCGGCGAATCGCTTCTAATTCTAAATTAGACAGTGAAATTAGTATTCTTTCATAAATCACATACAAGCTATTTGAAAGATGATGTAATCTGTAAGGACAAGCTGTTTTTGTTGTCTGCGAAGTCGCCAACTAATGGCCTGGCATGCATATTACAGCATTGTCAGCCATTTTGCTGCTGCAAAATCCTCCTCTACAGAACCCTCCGAACGAGACTTCGGGGGCTGCTTTTAGCGCCGAGGGACCGCTTGGAGCTGGAGTTTAATTGCAGCCCGATTGGAAAAGCAGCTCCTGCGGGTGTTGTATTTAGACCTCTGTGACATTGATGGATCGTGTCCATGCGAGAAGGGAGGCAATTGTGGAAAGAGGGATTTTGGGGGCCGTGGGGGTGAGAAAGCTGACTTTTTAATCTGGCACAGCTGTTCCCAAGTCGTTAAACTGTCCTCAATAATGCGTCTACCTCCTTGAAGCAGATCTTTCTGGAAAAGGCCTCCCCAGATTGTCCCCTCTGGAGCAGAGGTCCAGACATCTGGCAGCGCCGTCCGTGTCCCGACTGGGCCTTTAAGTGACTGATAATTCGCTCTCGACATTGTCATCGTCCTATTTCCAGTTTGGCTAATTGAATCTGCCGGCTGTGGGGTGTGTGTGGGGAGCTAATGTCCTCTGATGAGACCCCTAATTTAATAACCCAATAGAAGAGAGAGGGGGGGGGGGGGGGGGGGGGGGGTGCTTGAGAGGTCTCCGGAGAAGGGTTTAACACATCCTCTCCTTCTCCCCTGAAGCGGAGGGAAAAAAAAAAAAAAAAACACCCGTTAATTTATGTTTCAAACAAATTGACGCAACCGAACGGGACTGAAGTTCTCGGGATTAGACCATTGGCAGCTAATTTTGTTGCGATTCGAAATTGGTGGAGGACGGCGCAACGTTGTCGACGTATCAGCCAATCACAAATGCCAAGTTTTATTACACGATCTTTCACAACGAAAATGACGTTTCCAGGTGCCAAGTGAGATCCAGCTCCAGAAATCCAGTGCCTTTTATCGTTGTCCTAATAGCATAATTTTACTTACTGCCACAATATCAATTAAAAAATGCTTTTATAATGTCTGTGCAGTTTCTCGGTGATCCAGGTCTCGGTAATCTGCAAAGGTTACATTGGGACAACATACTAGACTCTTCTTGATTGTTGAATTGCATTTTGTCTTGTTTTCGAAAAACATTAAAAAATGATTTAGGCAGTTATGCTGTTAGCCCGACGATATGTACCTGTGGCTAAAAAAGCGAAGTGTGGGGAGTCTGTCACCAAAATCGTTTCCCCGCTTTGTATTATTGTGAAATAGCTAGTGCTGCCAGGATGATCCGCTTCTTCCTTGAAAATTGTGCCTTGTTGATTGTAGTTCAATAAAATAGTATACGTGTCGCCTTAACGTGTTGTTTCCTGACAAGAACCCCAGGGGTCGCAGTTTTTCCGGTGAGGCAAGTTGATCAGTCCCCAACAGTAATTCTTTTGCGATTCCAGCGGCGTCTAGTTCGGCCGCATCGCCCGATTTGGGGTGGGCTTTAAGACATGAGGATGGAAAAGAATTGTCTCACCGCTTCAGATTCGTCGCACTCTTTACGCCTGACCCCGAATTAGAGTACAGGAAATGGATCTGCTACTTGCTAGCACTTTGGACCTCTGCTGGGCCCTGTCAAAAATGCTTGGTGGGGCGGTTTAAGAAGATTTTGGATAATGATGGGGGTCTCGGCACCTGTATTGTGTGCCCGTGGCAGGTGGGCCGGCCTTTGATACGCCCCCGCCGCCCCGGCTCCTTCCAAATCCCGTCCTTCCTGCTCCTTCTCGGCCGAATCATTACACATTAAACAGGCGCGGAGGGGTTGCGCTTCGTGTCGGCAATGAAGCGCCGCTAGCTCGTCGCTCCGATGATCCCGCCCCCGACCCGACATACCTTTTCGATTGAGACGTAGGGGGCCCGGGGTCGGGGTGGGGGCCCTCCTCGGCGTTCCTTTCTCCGTGTTGATTAAATTGGTCCGAGGCGCCGCTTTCCTGACGATGGCGACGACGATGCCCCCTGCTCTTCAAAGGGACGGCCGTCATGTTTAAACCATAACCTGGGCCCGCTGGGAGGGGGGGGGGGGGCGCAGGCAGCGCGGAGGAGGCGAGAGCACAGGAAAAAGAAGAAGAAAAAATAGATTTGGAACAGAGGAAATTTTAACAAGTGCACAGTGAGGCGAAGGGGAGGGAGGGAACGGCGGCGGCAGCCCCTAATGATGGGCGACGCGCAGCCGCCGCCCGCCCCACCGAGCGCCCCATCCGCACATGACATAGCACCCAACACCAACGTGTCAGGGATGAAGGCGGGAGAAGGGAAAAAGAGTTTGAAGGCTGTGTGTGTGTGTGTTTGTGTTTGGGGGGAGGGGGGCTTGGGGGCGCCCTCGCTCTCCCCTGGGATGGCCTCCAACAGAAACTAGTTGTTCCTGGCGAGTTTATCCTCATCATTATCTTCTGGCTCCAAGCCATGCAGCCAGACACGGCGAGATAATGAGCTTTACAAAAAAAAAGAAACTGCAAAAAGAGGGGAAAATATTCCTTTTTTCTCCTCCTCCTTCATCCCTCTCTCTTGGTTGTTTGGTCACATGGTGGCCCCGCACTGTCAACAATGCAGATGGGTAGATGTGTGCGCACTCAAGCGCATTCCTGCGGGAACGAGCCGCTTTCATAAATGGATGGCGAAGACGGAATGACGAGGACAGAAGGGAGGGGGCGAAAAAGGGAAGCAACGAGCGCAGTTGACGCGAGATGCTTACATTTATTGACTCTGAAATGCTCTCCCGTCCGACTGAAGCGGTCGAAAATAGATGGTTGGGTTTCCAGACTTTGCCGTACCGGTAGTCGCCAATTCACGACCAAAACAACGGTTGATTGTTTGTCTTTACGCTCGCGTTTCTCTTACGAGCTGCTAGCTGTCCGAGCGGATGCTAGGCAGATTCCGACAAAACATATTATGGACTTTGACAGGCTCTTGGTCACCCTGAATAGGTTAAAGCAGTGGAAAACGGCTCCATGGATTTACCCACTTTGCTGTACCGTGAGTCACCAATTGAACCAGTGGTTTATTTGGTACTAGCATGGGATCACTTTGACAGTCGGGGTTTTCCTGTCACCTTGTACAGGATAAGCGGTAGAAAATGGGCTGATAGAAGCCGCTTTACGACCGAAGCTTTTGATTGTTCGATTTTACTAGCAGCCGCGTGTTCAAGTTGATGCTACTTAGATTCCGACAGAACAATTTATAGACTATGATTATGTCGCTGTCAGATCAAATTCCTCAAAATCACTACTTTTTAAAAAAATTGCCAACTTGCTTAAGTTACCAAAAACCACATCTTTTGGTTTACCAATTTGACGAGATCGCTAGTCAACTGTCTGTAATTTACGAACGAAGCAGCCACACAATTCAAGTTTCTCAATGTTGAATGAGCGTTGACGATAGTTAAACGATACGATATTTGTGTGTGTTCGCATCGGACTTCCGTTCACGCCGATTCATTCGCGGAATGCAACCGAGGCCTTTGAACTGTCGTTTTGTTGTTGTTTTTTTACATGTGCTCGCTCGCCCCATTTCACCCGCGTCCATTCTGACGATTTACACAGTCTTCTGTCCTCTAGATTTCCCCCACACATGGTGCCCCCCCACCACGGTTTGCACACCACGGGCATCCCGCACCCGGCCATCGTCACGCCCAACGTCAAGCAGGAATCCTCCCACAGCGACATCAGCTCCCTCAACAGTTCGTAAGTAGCCGCACCGTGATGGTCTTTTCCCCGATTTATTCGAAAGGGGGTTTTCTCAACCTTTTCCATCCTCGTCGCAGGAAACAGTCAGATGCTAAAAAGGAGGAGGAGAAGAAGAAGCAGGTGCACATAAAGAAGCCGTTGAACGCCTTCATGCTGTACATGAAGGAGATGCGAGCCAAGGTGGTGGCCGAATGCACGCTGAAGGAGAGCGCCGCCATCAACCAGATTCTGGGCCGGAGGGTGAGTTACCTGGCGGGCGGCGGTTCCGTCTCGGACCGCGTTATCCCGCGTCACCCGTGCTCAGCCGTCTTGCGGACCCCCGCCCCCCCCCTCCCCCACTTGTCCTCTTCCAGTGGCACGCGCTATCGAGGGAGGAACAGGCCAAGTACTATGAGCTGGCCAGGAAAGAACGACAGCTCCACATGCAGCTGTACCCCGGCTGGTCGGCCCGAGACAACTATGTAAGTTTTTAAGTTTACAAGTCGTAACGGACTCTTCTTCCCTCTCCTGCCCCCAAACACAAGTCTGCTTGAATTGGGGGACGGTGTAAATATTTACGCAAAGGTGGAATTGAGGCAACTGGGCTGTTCTTGTTTGTTGACGACAAACATTTAGTTTCAATTCAATGGACATCGTGCTTTTGGTATGCATGCGCCTCGGCCACCTGGGGGCAGTATTTAAGACATTCGGATATGCATGGAGACGGTCACAGCTCCTCAGTCAGATGCAGTAATATTAGGATAAAGAGCTACTTGCACGAGATGGAGATGAAGCCCTGCTGCAAATTGTGAAAATCGACGAGTAAAAAAGGAAGCTCAAAAGGGATTGTAATTGCCCATAGATTCCACAAGATGGTGCCACAAAATGCTGTAATCAAAAGCATTGGAAACATAAAACAGTAGGGCTCGATGCACTTTCATACTTTTCTACGAAGTGATGGCCTGATTTAAAAAAAAAAAAAAGGGAAAAAAGCGTTTATGTGTATGTCTTATTAGGGGTACACCAAAAATGAATGACCAAAGGTTTGTGTCCAAAAATGTTTTTTAGTATCTGCTCTTTGTAGTGTCTCAATCTTTCTGTGTTGTCAATGGCCAAATCGTTTGCTGTTGTGAATCATCGATTGAGCAGTCGATAAACTTGGTGAAGCAGCATGTGGCTCATTACCCAAGGAATGTTCTCGTCGCTCCTTTCCAAAATCAACAATTAGATTTTTGGGGGTCACAAGACCTTTCTTTGCAAGAATAAAAAGACAACTCTTTTTTTATTAGCCATTTGTATTATTTATGTCATATTGATTACTTTGGTGTTGACGCTGCCGTGTTGACTCTCGTGTAGTTTTTTTGTTTAGTTTTTTAACGAGGTGTAAATCCAGCCTCGTGGATGATTGTTCGTTAGAGTCCAGTTTTGGGAGCCCATCAAGACAAATAGAGGAAAATAAGCGAGGAGAGTGCGGCGCTACAAGAAAATACAATTCTCATCAGGCTGGTACCACCCGCAGGGCAAAAAAAAAAAAAAAAAAAGAGCGATGAATAAATAAATAAACACAAAGACGAGTTGTAGTCTCCCGGTTTCATGTTTTGGGGCGTCCTGCAATATAATAACTAAGGTTCCTGTCTGTGTCTGTCTCCCTTTTTTTCCCCCCTCTTTCTATTTTTTTGGCGGCTAACCAACAGGGGAAAAGGAAGAAGAGAAAAAGGGAAAAGCAGCAAGCGGAGAGCAACGGTAAGCAAGCGGCAATTATCTCCCATATTAGAGCGGCCCCGTCATGTGTCAGCCACATGTGACACCCCGCCAGATAAAAGTCAAGTTAATTTTGTTGTGTGTGTGTGTGTGTGTGTTTGTGCTTCGTTTTTTTTTCTTCATCAGAGTCATGCGATGCAATATTTAAATGGTAGTGTTGGCTGTACAGTAACCCCCCCCCCCCGCCCACTTTCCTCCCTTCCCTCTTTTCTGTAGTCATCCCTTGCTAATAACAGTTGAATATGCATGAAGACCCCCCTTAAGACCCCCCCCCCCCCACACACACATCCCATCCCCCACCATTTTTTATTTATTTTTTTGCCTGTTAGCGTTGTGGTATGTGTATTTGAGAACACTGTGAGATCAAATTAACTGTTTTTATAATGCCTGCAGCCTGCAAATAGACTACAGTACTGCGTGTGTATGTGTGTGTATGCGTGTGTGTGGACACTAACCAGGCTGTCCCCTCGCTTGCCTTGCTTTTCGTCACAATCGAAACAAAAATTAAGGAGGTTTCCTCATTCTGTGATTGCTCCATCTTTGATAATTCCCACGCATTTATATTTCTCCTGATCATGTTTGCTTTCATTGTGTTTATTGCCGCTGTTTTTTGGGTGACGGTGATCTCCTCTTGAAGGCCTCTCTATCTGTTCTTGTTTTTGTTGCAGAACACAGAGAATATTTTCCAAACCCTTGCCTTTCACTCCCTCCGATTACAGGTGCTAATGTCATTTTTTGACTATTAAATATACTAACTTGTTTTCCTTCCTTTTTAATTGATCTTTATCTATCTATTCATGGATGTGTTAATTTTAAAAAAATATTCTCTAATTTCCTTTATACTGCTGTCTTATTTATATCTATTTAAGTTTTTATTTTTTGTTTATATTTACTGAGGTCTTTTACTTGAAGCCTCCTACATATGCTATAAACGTGCGTATTGTTTGAAGGGTTTGATGCCAGGGTAAACCTCCTTAATGGATAAAACGCGTGTGGCTCACCTGTAGGCTAGCATGCCCACTTTAGATTATTTTAGGCCCCTTTTCTGCACTAATGCAAGCGACTGGGCATGGGCCGGAATCAGGTTCTAACTTTTTGAAACCCGTGAGCAAAAATATCGCAGTTTCACGGTACTACGATTACGGCTCTAAAATGTAGTACAGTGGACCCACACTGTTTGCGGGGGATGCGGACTGAGCCCGACCACGAACAACGAAAATCCGCAAATAATTGATGCTCCCTTATAATTGCCATGGGGGGGACAACAAATCGGAAAACAAATGGGAGTAGTTTCACAAAGATAATCTGAATCGGTGAATTTGTGGATTCCGAACCGGAAATATGCAGGGCTCCACTGTATTTTGTAATGTTTTGGAAAATAACATTTTTCCGTTGAATATGCTCCGTTGGTACATTATGGTAGCATTTATTGTCAGTCTTCAATATATGTGGAACATACAGAGCACCGAAATTACTTCTCCAAGAGGCTACTGTCACAAAAATACATAAATGAAAAAAGATGTTAATGTAGTACTACAGTAAGTATATATTTCTGGGAAAATGAGAAGCTACTTGTCTGCTCGTCTCCGCTTTGTGACGTAACATCAGAGCGGAAACAAACTGTTGTTAGCCACGCTAGTTATCTGCCTCAGAAATTGAGTCTATAGCAATTATTTTCCCCAGTTGCACACACGCTAACTCTTAACTGGTAGAAGAAGTTCATTTCAAGACAGCGTTATAAAAATACATTACCATTAGCTTGAATTTTTCGAAGAGTGCTCTCGTAAATATCGTATTGGAAGTAGCCTCCGCAAGCAGCCACTCTTCGTTAGCATGTTTTGCATATCCTTCCTCTACCGAGCCGCAGTAACTGAAAAATGATCAAAAGCGCCGACGTTTTCGACAAGGAGAAAAGTCGTTCAGATGAAAAACCGCGGTATACCTTGAAACCGGTAACCCGCCCATGCCCACAAGCGACTTGAGTGAAACTATCCCGGAAGTAGCATTCCCAGCCGCCATATTAATCAACCCCCACCCCCCCTGGCGAGGGCTAACAACAGCTAGCTGCCCACTGTCTGGCCATGTTATTGAATCCACCCTGCATTTTTCTGAACTTTAACTCTCAGCTTCGATTCCGCTACTGGAATGTGGTTCTGTTAATATCCTGATTTTTGGTCTTGTGCATGGAATGTGGTCAGACTAGTACTAATAATGCTTGAAAGCGAGCCCATCTAAGGCTGGATTTACACTGCAGGTCTTAAGTGACCCATATCTGATACCGCTGTTTACATTTATGGAACGCCTGAAAAATGCTCGTAAACAAAGGGCAGTGACGATAAAGATGAAAATGAAACGTTACGTGCGACATTTAACTAAGGATTATTGAACTGGTCATTAATCGTTTTCCTCATTTAATGATCTTTGCACTGCTCATATTTGGACCATGTTTGATTGTCTTTGCTTTCGCTGTAGTTTCGATTCAATATGTTTGTATTTCGACGACATCAGGCCTGATTCTGATCTCAGGATTTTCAACTTTTAGGTACGATGGTTTGTGCTTTAAATGTAGTTTCGATTCCCCCTGTGTCATCTTTTGTTCGCCCATTAACCACAGGTGTGTTTTTTGGATAGACATTCGTGCGTAAGTCATCAACCGGCGTACTTCGGTGACTCAATTGCAATTTTCGACTCTAACGAATCATATTTCCCCATTCGCCACGGGTGTGCTATTTGGGTAGATGCTTGTATGTATGCATCATGAATCGAAAAGATCAAGCCTAATGATAATGAACTCTAACGTAACATATTACGTAACATACTATTTTTAATGGACTATGCGTTCTATAATTGTAGTTCACCAAGGATGTTTTGTGTGTTGGGCACTTGTGTATAAGTCATCAATTGGCACGTTCCGATCACATCAGACCTGATCATCCGCTTATGCGTAGTGTCATGTGACAAAAACCGTAAACCGGGATAGCTGACTTCTCACCAATGCTACGCTATCGAGCATGACTACAGTTTGATTACATGATTGTCTGAAGTCAAACTTTCTTTATGGCTAGTGTCTTTGGGCAAGAGTTAATTACATTTATATCATTTATTTATACAAATATAATACCGTAATTTCTCGTGTATAATGTACAATTTTTTTTTACAAAAAGCCAATACTGTGTATTATACATAGGTATAGTAAACGTTGAAATGAGGTATCTGAGTATATGAGATTAGATTAGAAAAACAAATTAGGAGAGGGTCACCACGAACATTTATTTATTTATCAATGGATAGAAAGTCATGGGTGCGCATTATACATAGGAAGAAGGGTATTCCTGATTTATTTATTTATTTTATTTTATTATATTTTTTTTTTCCCGCAGTCAATTTGGAAGTTTCGCGTTGTACTTGAGTGGATATTAAACACAGGAAATGATGGTAAATGTAAACACCAACAAAGCCTAACCATGAACTCTTGTCATCTTTGGTGGCTCTGTGTTGACGTCTTGTGTTAAATTGTTTAAAGTTCTTACGGTCGCTTTGTCACGGCCCCAGTAGTTTTGGTTCACAACGTATGTCTTTTACTTAGTGTGTTTGGGTAGACCCTCGTGTATATGTCATCGATCGGCATATTCGGTGTTATCAGGCCGTATTCCAATCTGGCAATACTCGATTAATGTACATTATTTAGGAAATATTCAACAGGCTATTGGGCAACGCTTTCATTGATTTTGATTCGCCATGGATGTTTTTTTTTTGTTTTAGTGCTGTTTGGGTGGACTGCGTCATCGATGGTTATATTTCGACGTCAGATTCGCATCGGTTATGCTGTCCGCTGGCAAATATCCGATCAGATTATTGCCCGCATTTGGAAATTGCCCGTTTCCGATTTTTTTGCGTCGTTGTTTTTTTTTACGAGTGTAACCAAGCAGTGTAAATCCAGCCACGAAGCACTATTGAGAATAGCTGTGAATCCCATTAGACTCACTGTAACGGTTTCTCTTTATTTCTCTCCTACTTTTGCTTTGTTTTTTATTTACATTTTTGTTTGGTTTTATTTTGGTGCTACTTTTGTTTTCTCTTCCTTCTTGCTCTTCTCTGCTGGCTTCCCCCACCCCCTTTTCTTCGCCGTCGCGGCATCAGACCTGAGCGCTCCTAAGAAGTGTCGAGCGCGCTTTGGGCTCGATCAACAGAATAACTGGTGTGGCCCGTGCAGGTGTGTATGGGGTGTGCTTGCACCGAGTACGGGGCGGTCGGGTGCAGGCTGGGCAGTGTCGGGGCGGGGGGTGACGCCATGCTGGGACTTCCTCCTTCCTTTGCTCGCTCCTTTTTTGTTTTTGGTTTTTTTTTTTCGATTTTGTCTTTTTTCCCCTTCCTGTTTGTCCCGCCGAGCTGTGTCAGCTTCCTCCAGCCACGCCCTGCCGGTCTGTCTTCTATCTCGAAGGGTGCGTGAGTAGTGGTTGTATGAGTGTGATCAAATTTGGGGGAGGTCTTTATTGACTGGCAGGTGGGGGGCTTGGGGAGGTCCAAAATGGAGGAGGTCCCAGTGTTTACCAGCCTAAACCTCAACCCAGGCTCCATGTGTTTTTTTGTGTCTGTGCAATGACGTGTCCATTTTTTTGTTGTGTTTTCTTTTTCCTACGTCTCCTGTGTGTGTTTTTGTTTGTGTCCTTACCTCTTTGGCTATAACAGATGCAAATACCCCAAAGAAGTGTCGTGCCTTGTTCGGGCTTGACCAGCTGAGTTTATGGTGCAAACCGTGCAGGTACATAACTTGCCTGAATGGGAGGAAGGCGTCCGCCTTGAGCTTTTTTTTTTTTTTTTTTTTCTCTCCCTATTTCCTTGATGATTTTCTCTTTCTTCAAAACACGTTTCCATCGGTGTGCTGAACAGATGGCAAACTGCTTTTTTCCCCCCAGAATTTACTCCAGTAAAAAACAAAACAAAATCCCTCTGGATTGGACTCAGTTAGAGCTTGTTGGTAGAAAATGGATTTCTGTAATGTTTCCATATTTTATTTATTTTTTGTCATGTTAGAAATCCATTTTCTCCACTTCCCTGAACCATCTTATTAACTGTCATGTTTGTTCTAATTGGCGCCTCCCTTTCGGTGAATAACAATGTGATGCTCGCCAGTTTATTTTCATTTTTATTTAGCCCTGCTTCCTCTTGAGGGGCCCGCTCAGTGACACTCTTTTCTGTGCTCCTCCTCCTTCTCCTCCTCTTCTTCCTCCTCTTCCTTCCCTCTCTTCCTCCTCTTCAATAACCCTGACTTAGTCCCTACCTGTTGTCTTTCTGTTCTGACACAAGCAGTCTTTGAATTGGGAATGCTTTCATGGTAGGTATTTGTTTCCGCTAAGTACACCCCCCACCCCCTTTCTCCGTGGCATATTCCATTTGTGCTGTGATGACCGTGTCCTACGTCAACTCTCCCCTTCTGACATACAAAGATGGCGGATTCTTTACAGATCACAAGATCAGGCGCGAAAATTCCGTCTTCATTACAGGAGCCGAGAGGTTAAGAGTCCTCTCCGGAACTCCCGTTGCCGAAAATCCGGCGTAATTTCCCTGGAGGCGGCGGGAGCGAACAAAAAGAAAAGAAAATCAATAGTGGCGCATACGATGAATCGATGCGCGTGTTAAAAAATGGATATGAGCTCATTTGTTGCTCTTTGACGGACAGTTAGCGGCAGCCGGGCGCGTACTTAGTGGCAAAACGATACCCCGGCGCGCCCGCTCGATACTTTTCCCAATGTCCCGCCTCCTGGAATTGCATGCGCACCTCCACCCCCACCCACTGAGCATGTATGTGCTTTGTTGGTGTAGCCTCATCCCCAGTAATGTGCTCTCTCTGGTTTTTATACCCCCCCCCAAACAAACAAAAAATTGGACACGAAGATCCTCCCTTTTTTGTTAGTCTGAGATTCCGTCGTAGCCTTCAGGCGGGTTCACCACCAGGGTCAAGGTAGAAACCTGAGCGGGGGCAGATTTCACCCCCCTTAACCAAATCCAGCCCGGGGTGGTCACCTTACGACTTGAGAGCGGTCCCGAACCCGGCAGGAATGCAAACACGAGGCCGTGACCCCTCATGTACAAGCTTGTGTCTGTGGGGCAGGTGCTAGCCAGTGCGCATCATTTTTTTTTTTTTTTTTTTGTTTTGTTTTTTTTCTGAAGCAAAATTCTGTACCAAGTGTAGAAACTGGGACCCCCTCAGGAGGTAGAGTGGCGAGGGGCGGTTGGGGTGGGGGGCTTCCAATAGCACAGTGTTGATCCCCAATTGTAGCTTTTATCTGGAAGAATAGCCTCCTTCACACCGCATCAAAGCCGTAACACAACTTTAGTCTTTTACATAAAACCCAGCAAAGGTGGCATATGGCGCACTTTCACACATTGACACAGCATCCTGCAGTCAGATAACTAGATGATATCAGCAACTACTGTATGTCTGGTGTTAGTTAAGTTCGTGTGGGTTGTTCCACTTAACAGTCCTGTCCTGACTTTGGGCAGCTTCAAAAGGGTTTGTGTTAAAGCCACAGATATCCGAAAAACTTCCGTAACACTTCCGGCTTTGCTTTTTACCCAGAAGCCATCGAAGCTAGACTTCAGTCGAGCCTGTGTCTTCTTTTGTACAGCTATGGCATCCTTCAGTCAGATAATAATTTCAGACAACACGCAGCTAGGCAGGTTCAGTTAGCGTGTGGTGTTAAACTCCCCCCGTTTCCCGCCCGGCATTGTGGAATTCCCTGAGACACTGGTTTCATCCCATCTCTGCAAGGCGTAAAATTGCGGCTTTTGCCAAAACCACAGATATAAGGCATTTTTTGCATTTGAGGCGTAACCAAGGCGACATATTGCTGCAATCATGTCCCCAGAATCAGATAATTACACAGCAAGAGTGGGACACAAACTGCACACTTCTGTCTCAGCTTTGCGGGATTCCGTTCCAGACGCACATCATCCCGCCTCCGTTCCAGACTTGGTCTCTTTGGTTCCAGTTTGGTTTATACATAACCGCCACACGGCGGAACAAAGGCGTAAAAACGCCAGGCAGTGTAAATCCAGAGAGCGAGCATTACTCCATCTTTGTGTCCACTCCTCATCACCGCCATGCTCATTTCCCGCCTGCTTCGTGTCCCGTTTCCTACTCTGGGGGAGTCATTTCTCGATCATGCATGGCAAATCGATGCATCGCGGTGCGTTCACGTGAGCCGGGATAAAATCTGAATCCTGAAAGATTGTCTTGTCTCACCTTGCCCTTCCCAATCCAGGAGGAAAAAAAAGTGCATTCGCTACATCCAAGGTGAAGGCAGCTGCGCCAGTCCTCCCTCCTCGGACGGAAGCTTCCCAGACTCCCCCCCGTCCTCGCCCTCCTCCGTGGTCCCGTCCCCCTCGCCAAAAGAGTCCAAACCTCAGACTGAACAAATGCAACCTCTCTCACTGACTATGAAACCCGCCCACCAGCCGCTCCTCCCTCACCCGCACCTCCTGGCCGTGCCGCCGGAACACGTCACGGCGGCGAGCCGGAAAACGCCGGCCCCGGAACCCGGCGACGTCCCACCCTCGCGGCTACCGGGCCCCTCGGTGGTGTCCCCCGTGGCCCGGCCCTCGCCACTGCTGTGTCATTCCCACTCGCTGCAGCCTCTGTCGCTTGTGACCAAGTCTATAGAGTAGTGGTCGGACCTTCTCCTTCTTTCGTTTTTCTAGTCGCCACTAGCTATTGTTCTGTTTTGAAGTTCATTGGTCAATATTTGACCCGCCAAGGAACCGTCGAATTGTCCTAAAGAATTTAAACCAGGAGCTGTAGTCCAGCTCGATAAAACTTTTTCTTTTTCGGAAATCCTTTTTTTGTTTCCGACAAACGTTGATCGGAGGCAACTGGACTTTTTTTGGTTTGCTGGAGATGTTTTCAAATTTGATCCAAAAGGCTTCTTCAGTCAAATGTCGAAGTGAAGAAGCCAGGTCATCCACGTCCTGCTAATCTGCGAAAGTTGAATCAAAGCAACGTGACTCTTCTTGGTTGTTACAAGACGTTTTCAATAATAATCCTTTAGGCTTCTTGAGTCAAGGTAAAAATGTCTTCAACAACCAAGAATGTTCTTGTTTGTTGATGTTTTCACCTTGAATGCAGACCTTTTCTTCAGTTCGAGGTTTAGAACTGAAGAAGCTCTACCGAGAGTCAATCTGCCTCTATTCAGCTTTTGGTTATTGCAGATGTTCACCTTCTATCCAAAATGCTTCGTCAATTAAATTTTAAACTGAAGACACCAAGTCAACCAGGTCATGGTAATCCACAAAAGGACTCCGGACTCAAATGAAAGTTAACTTGGTTGTTGAAGATGTTTCCACATTTAATCCAAAAGGCTTCTTCAGTTCTAAATCTGACTAAAGAAGCCTTTTGGAATAAACGGGAAAATGTTTAAATTCCAGTTTCCTCCAAAAGGCTTCTTCATCAAATTTAGAATTGAAGAAGTCAGGTCCTTCGGGTCACGGTCATCGGCAAAAGTTGAATTGAAGCAACTGGACTCTTCTTGGTTGTTGAAGACTTCAGTTCTAAATATGAGTGAAGCAGTATTTTAGTTGAAAGGTGAAAACATCTGCCACAACCGAGAAGATTCCAGTTGCTGCAACTCTTGTGGATGATCGTGACCTGGAATTTTTTCCAGCTGTCGTGTTTTTGTTTTTTGTTTTTTTTTCTTCGAACAACAGCGGACACAACAAGCTAAAGGCTAGCGTTGGTTCTCCTTCTTTATTTGTATTAAATACGAGCTTGCGAACCAATCACACCCCTTCACACAGCGCACGAGGGCGAGAGGCTAGTGGCGACCGCGCACCGAGGAACAACTTTGAATTGTGATGTTACTTGTTCTTGTTGAAATGTACAGAATAAAACAAAACGGGGTTTGGGGCGAAGGGGAGGGAGGGACGGGCTGGTCGGGTCGGGGTTATTGTTAATTATGCATTCTTCCACTGCTTTTTCTTTGTTTACCTTTCAGGGTGGGCGGGTGTTCAAGGGATCGTTGGATTGAAAATGTCACCACGCTAGGACCAGTAGTATTTATTGCTTTAGAGATTTTGCTCGTTGTATCTTGTGCGTGTCTCTTTTTTGACCTTTGAGTTCTTTTTTCTTAAAAAAAAAAAGTTGTACAAATATTTTTTCTTAAGGTAAGCGACTGTGTGTGTATATATATATATATATATATATATATATATATATATATATATATATATATATACGAACGATCCATTTTTACAAGGTTTTAAAAGGCATATTTTTTTCCACCCCCCCCCCCCCCCCCATCTTGTTTTCTAAAAACCCAGATTCCGCTCTTGTGTACTGTGTCGATCTCACCAAGCCAACGTATGCACATATTTCGAGAAACGCGTCGATAAGCCATTGTACTAAAAATCAGTGTGTCGAAAGCCCTTCCCTTCGCCATTTTCATCCCTCAGACTGTTGATCCGCCGTGTACAGATTTTTCCGTGCCAAATTTTTGTGATAATTTCATTCCCCCCCCCCCCCCCCCCCCCCAGACCATGCTGTAAGAATCCTCTTTTTTTCGGTTAAGTTCAACGCCATCCTTTTGCTGTGACGTTACATAGATTGCTATGTATGTAGTATAAATGTTGCTATAACAAATGTGTTTGGTAGCAAATTGTCAAATATTACAAATTTAAACCTAATAAAAAAAAAAAATTAAAAAAAATGACGGGCATCATACTGTATAAAACCCACACGGGCCAAATTCTGTATATTAGGAGGTTCATAAAAAAACTATTAAATACAAAAAAAAAACAAAAAACAAACTGCCACTTTTAAGTACACTACTACATATAGGTAGGTAGGAAAAAAAATAGGCATGTTGATGTTGCAAGAGGCTGTAAAATATTAAGAAGAAAAAAAAGCTACAACAGAAATCATCCACTCGGTGCCATTGTAGTTGACATGACGCGCGCGACTGTAATCTGTCTATTTCTTCTCTGGTTTATTAAGATGCTAATGATAAATAGTTTGAATGTTTCCTTAACGGCTGTGATGTTCCTGTTCTCTTTTATGCTCTTATCTTTTCTTTTTCTTTTCTTTGTTTGTCCGTTTGTTTGTTTCTTTCCCGTTATTTTCAATGGTTCCCCGAAACCATGTTTTTTGTAATGAATAAATGTTAATGCTGTACAGTCTCTGTAGCATGCAGTTCTGTATTAATAAAAGAAACCTAGTATGTGCACACCTGCGTCTTTTGTTTCAGGTCAACTTGAACGTTGTGTGAATTGATTCCCAAATCGTATGAACCAATGTTCACTTCAACACTGGGGATTTTCTTTTGTGTCTTTTATTTCAAATGAAACAAATAAATGCAATCTGCGAGCAGTGAATGCTCCAGTCGGCGAAACATTTTCAGATGAACAAAATGATGCAGTCTTTTTAGGAAAGGGCACCATCAATAGTTGGTCTTCATTTTTGGTAAGTTCCACATAATCGTGTTGGTTTTTTTTAGGAAAGTGCAACATCAATAGTTTATCTTCATTTTAGAGAACTGTAATGTTAATACTTTGTCTTCTTTTTAGGAAAGTGGAGCATCAGTAGTTGTCGTCTTGTAATCCCAACTTTCAACTGATAATATTGTGGACATTGTAAAAGGTATTTGAAATGTTTTTGGTTTTTTTAAATTCTGTGCTTTCACGTTTCCTCTCAAAATTACAGACACGGCACGGCACCCCGTAATGACACGGACTATTTCTGTCTTGATGTATGAAACGGTAAAAAGCAAAATATTGTCAGCAATTAGAGCATCAAGTCTTTTTGAATATGACGCCACACGCTTAGCCAGGCTGATATCAGACTGACTGTGTCCGCTAACCTCCATCAAAATAGTTGCGCTTTCACGGTATTACGCTATTGCAATTACAGCACTGAAATGTATTATTTTGAAATGGCGCGGTAAATAAAACCTTGTCCATTGTAGAGAATATTTGTAAACAACATATCAAATATTTGGTACATTAGCAAACATAAAAAGAAAATAACCAATTGAATTTTTACAAATGTCAAAATGCAGTACAACAGTAAAAGTACTTATTTCTCCGAAAATGAGTATTTCTCCACTTTGTGAAGTGACATCAGAGCGGAAATAAATTAACCGTGCTTGTTCGCTAGCGACTTGCCTCTGTAGCGATTCTATAGTATTTTCTTCAGCAATTGTAGACACGCTAACACTCATAGCCGGTTGCAAATGTTCCTTTCAAGACAGCGTTATAGTAACATATTAACGCCGTCTTGAATTTGTCGAAGAGTGATGGGAGTCTCTCTCTTGTAAATGCTACATCGTATTTGAAGTATTGCCACAGAAAGTAGCCACGCTCCATAGGCCCGTTTCAGTAGGTCCTTCCTCTACCGAGCCACAGTACCTGCAAAATCGGTTAGCGTCGACAAGGGGAGGGGGAGCTGTCATGGCCCTAAAAAAAAACCAAACACCTCGTCCCTCTGATGGAAAGTTTTTGAAAGCAGGACTTTCAAACCGCGGTGTACCTTGAAACTGGTAACCGGCCCGCGGCAAGTATGATGAGATTGCAGCTTTGTATTCGATACATGCGACATCCGCGATGGCCTTCGAGCAAGCAACGAAACGGTGATTACAGCGCACATTCAAACGGGTCTCTCGGAAACTTTTTCATTCCTTTGTTGTTTTTCCTGTAAGTGTGAACTTGCCCGAGCGGTTGTGCTGTACTTGCTTCGCTGTATGGATCCTGAACGTGTTTTGTACTCTTGGCCTCCGATCCTGCAACGAACAAGTACAGGAGGGCGGAGGGTTGTCTTTGTTCCCTGTGAATGTACTCGCTCGCTCCAGTTATGCACACTTGATGCATCGGCGTCTGCCTTGCCCTTGAACTGCCTTGGCGACGTGTAAACACGGAAGCGGTTCAATTTCATAGCGAGGACCACCGGCTTTGTATACCTGAGTAAAGAAACGGCGCTTTTGAAGTCCCGGCTCGACGACGAAGGCCGACGCTGCCGGCGAGCGTGCGAATCAAGCGCGGCATGAGACATGTCCCTGAGGTGACCACAATCACAAGTGTATGATTTTATTTTATTTTTTTTATATATACAGTATATAGGACTCTTTTCACCAAACTGAAAGCTTTGACATTTGGCCACATTTTAGCTACAATAAATGTCCCTTAGTTTTGGAGGTTGTTTTTCTTGTGAGACCGCCGTTCGCATTGCGAAGGATGCGTCACAACGTGGCTACTTGAGGGATTGTGGAGTGAGGCTGTTTTGCTTCATCGTAAGATTTTGGACGTATCGGAACAAACTAGCGGTGTCACAATTGATCAATCGACAACTAATCGATCGGCAAATGAATCAAGTATTTTGAAAATCGATTCAGCGCTCTTTAGAGTCCTTCACTTCAAATTGTCCAAATTTGATTTTGGCCTTAACAGTAAGTATTCTAACATTTCTGTAGTCTTCCATGACAGCAGACTGCTTATCTTTATTTAATCACAATCAGACTTTTGCAAATATCTTCTTTTAGTTTGGAACATAATGATCAACATTTTTGCCGATATTCTGACACGTTACCGACCAAACCAGTAACTGGATCACAATTGACTTATGTTTCTACATTTTCACCGTCAATTTGAAATCATGTCCTGTTTTTGTATAAAGGGATGGAAATTAAAACATTTTTTAAATCCGATTAATGGATTAATTGAAAAAAATAATAGCTGGAATAATCGTTTTAATTTGTTTGTAGTTGACGCTAATCTGACGAAAGTCTATTAATTGATGACGCCATTGATATATTTTTTTCAGTAATAGATAAAGAATTGTTTTCACTTATTTGATAATCGATTAGTTGTTGATGAATCAATTAATTGTTGCACCTGTCGTTAGCTGTGCAACGCCTATGTTTATATGTTTAGACAAAGGGCCATTTTTCCAGGAGTCAGAACTAATTTTGACATTATCTGTAAAGATCTTTTTTTTCTGTGGAAGTAAATGCTGGGTGAGGGCGGTCGAATTTATTTCAAAGCTTGTTTTGAAGAAATCAAGCAAATCCCAGAAGGGGCAAAATTTGTTTGCACTCATGTCATTGTATTTCTAGATGCGAAGGCAGAAAAAAAGGTGAAAAGGTAAGATGATTTCTTTTAATATCACATCAACCCTCCCGATAGCTACAGTCGAATAAATGAAAGTGGCAGCAAGTCCGGTACGAAGCGCGGCTCCAAACCAACCCGCCCGTCCGCGTACTTGCTGAATGACTGCGGGCTTGTGTGTGTGTGTGTCACCTTGCCACCACGAGCGCCCTCCTCCCTAATGATGGCGCGGTGCCGCGCGGGTGTCTAACTAGCCTCAGAGTGGAGCGAGCCCCCAGGCTAGTGCCGCATCTCTCCATCAAGGTCCACCTTCATCCCGCCAAGCGATGGCGCGTACACGCGCACGCGCGGCCAATGACAAATAATTGATATTATATGGCATGGCTGAAAGTTTGCCACACTGCCTCATTAAGCAGTCCTGACACTCCGCGGGCTTAATAGCGCACCTTGCTTGGTGCGTTTTCTCTTATTTTGGTTTCCTTTATTATTTGAAGCCGCATCCCACTCGAGGAGACAAAACAGTCGTGTTGTTTTTCCAGCTTGTCAAGGTGACGCGACTGGCGCGGCTGTCACGTATCAATCATCATCATAATAATAATGATGATGGACTCCTGTCAACGGAGCATCCTGGGAGCCGCTGAGGAGTGCAGTGGGCTAACTCTGTTTTGGCGTTTTGCGGGACGAGTGATTTAAAGAGCCTGAAGAGGGAATTCTGACATTTGTTTCTAAATACATTTCACAACTTGAATCCAATTGCTAAAAACATGCAAAGACTGAGGACTCAGTAGTGCTCAATTGTGGGGATATACTCGTCACGTCAAACTGTTTTTTTTTTTTTTTTACCATTCCAGTTTTTCTCATTTTATTTTATTTGAGTGCCTCTTCTTTTTTTTTTTTTTTTTTTTTTTTTTTTTTTTTTTAAATATATAATGTCCCATGTGGAACGGGGCCTCGGGTTTGCGTTGCCGCTTTAGAGTGCCTCGTCGTTGCGATGTCGAAAAGCCCCGCCACAACCTGGTGGGATATTTTCCAGTCACCGGAAGTTAGAGCAGATATATTTTTGTGGATGATTTGCGTACTTCTGTGTAGGCATAAGGAGGATTTGTTTGACAGTTGAGCGGGGGCGTGTTTTCCGACATTCCCACAGCGTCCAAGAGTGGACATTTATGGCATTTATTATGTAGTATTATTCATGTATTTTGTAAATACTAAATAAATTGTGACATTTTTCAAATGTCTATTTTGCATTTTTTATTAAATAATAGGTTCATTATTAAATCAATTACAAATTTAAACATGAGAAATGTGTTATTATATAACCCATTGTACATGAAATTACACATTTTTTAAAATGTATTATTTTTGGCACTAAGAATGTAGTTTATCCATTTGTAAATAAAATCCCAAAATCAATTTAGTACTTTCATGAAATAATGGGCTAATTTGTCATGATTAAATTAACTCTACAGTCTAAAAAATGTTGAACTATTATTAAAATCTATTTTACGTACAATTTTTAACCATGACGTTTTCAACTAATGAGCCTCCCCATCTGTTGTTTTAGAACTCAACTGTGGCCCTTGCCCCTAAATGTTTGCCCGCCCCTGCGCTAACGTCTTTGCAACCGTGCCGCCCTAAAGAAATTTCCTCTCCAATGTCTTCCTCCGTCCTCCAGCCCAGTCGGTGTCGAAACGTGTACTGCCGCCTGCCCGAAGTTTGTTTGCGGCGTCTTGAGGGATCACAGCTCGTGAGGTCGCTGAGGGTGAGGACTGCTTCCTTCCTGGCAAATTCCTTCAAACGACTCCCTTCAAATATCTTGATCTGAAGCCTTGTGTAGTCATGCAAAAGAAAAAAGAAAATGTGTGTTTGGGACTGAAGTTGAAATGTTTGCATGTTCCTCTTTCCACGGAAAAGTTTTCTCTTCCTTCTCTCGTCAATTTCCCCAGGAAAAAAAAAAAAAAAAAAAAGTGTGCGGCGCTCTCTCGCCCTCAGGACAGAGCGCGCCGCGAGTGCGCCGCGCCGAAGGTGCGCCGCGCCACGCATGCCTCGTAGGCTCGCCAGGAGCTCGGTGCCTCTCAACTTGACGGATTGCCAGTCTGTCAAACAAAAAAAACACAAAAATGGGGAAGAAAACCTCCCAAGCTGTTGCTTGACTTCCGTTTGCCTGCGCGCGCAAAACACGAGGCACAAAAGAGGAACATCTTCGCCGCCGTCTGCGCACTTTTGTTTTGTAATCTTGTCTTTTATTTCTTGCAGGCGCAATCAACTGAGCACAGTGGAACCTTGACTTGCGAGCTGACTTGACTTCCATTTACTTACCGGTGGACCTCCAGAAAACACTCGGAAGGAGCTTGGAGAAGACGCAAACATTTGGTATTGACCAATGGTCTGTCATCTTTGTATATTCTATAATCCAGCAATTGTTTCTTTATCAAAAACGTACCCCAAATAAATAAATGTATACAACATCTCTAGTGATGATTCTGACTTTAAAACTAGTCATCCATCAATTTGTTGTGTATATGTCATTATATGAGACAATATTTGATATTGACTATTGAACTATGAGTTCCCAGTCATAACGGCCGTCCGCGGGAACTACATAACTACAATGTGGCCTGTGGCAACAATGAGTTTGACACCCCTGCCTTAAACGGTGCCGAGTTTTGAGGAAAAGGTGAGCTTGAGAAATAGAAAACAGGAAAATGGAAAAAGGGGGCCCTGTGCCCGCTCCCTGGTCCCCAAGCCCCTCCCACCACACACACATTAAAGCCGTGCCCTCCAGTGGCGTCTTGTGATATTTATTTATTGAGATGATTTTGCCAGAAAGCTCCCCAACAACAGTCTTTGATATGTTGCCTGGCGGTGGTGGGAAAAGGGGGGGGGGTCACGAAGCGAGGATAGAAAGAAAAGCAGGTTGTCGGGCAGCGCGTCCAGATGATTCGCCGCGCGGGGAGCGGACTGATTTCCATTGATTACTGTTAAAGGGCCAATGATGGTCTTCCTCGCTGGTTGGAAGGAGCGCGGCGTACATCGGAAATGAAAGTCGGGTGAAGACGTCCGCGGCGAGAAGCTTTGCGTCGCGAAGCTACGAGATCGACATTTCTTTTATATTAGAAGTCAATATTTGGAATTAAAATCAGCAAAACAAATCTAATAAAATTGTTATAATAGTGTTGCATATTGATGTGTTTGTTTCCTGCCTTGTTACATCAGTTATCATTGTAAAACTTCTTTTGTTCATTTTCACCGGCGCCCGTCAAGGAATTGTCCCAACTTTTGTCGGGAAATACCAAAATGTCCACGCAGAATTCCCGCCGCAAGTGTTTGTTTCCGCGTTCTCCCTCAGCGCTTGCGCGTCTCGAAGTTCAAGCGCATTTTCTCGCTGCGCCGTCTGCGACATCATCATCCAAATGATCGCGCCTATTCGGGTGGGTCTCGGCTCATAAAGCCGCCGCCGCCATCCGTCGAGACATCCGCGCCTTGTTACCTTCGCCCGCTTTTCCTTCCTCTTCCTCACCTGTCGGCCATCTTTGCATTGGGCGGTCCCAACATGACCGGTGAGCGGCGGCCATGTCGGCTCCCGTCCCGCAGCCGCTGCTAAATGAAGCGAAACAATAATCCGTCGCTTGCAGAAGGGACCATCTATAACACGGTGCAAACAAAGGCACCCGAAACCCCCCCGTCCTGCTTAAATGAAGACGGATGAGGGGATTTATAAATAAAAACATTTAAAAAAGCTGCATCCCGTGCTTCATTCAGAGAAAAGGGGAGGCATCACGTGTGGTTTTGGCGTCGGGGGGGCAAATGGCGGCATCCATCAGGACGGACGCTGCAATTTGCCGCCGTTTTCCTCATCAATCAAACGCTTACGGCAGGGCGGGCTTCGAGACGCTACGTCGCGTCGCTCAATCCAAATATTCTGTTACGGCCTCATGCCAACAAAATACGGCTCAAAATTCTACACACAGCAGGATTTTTTTTTTATCAACTCAATTTTATTAACAGTAGATGAGATAAATATGAAAATGGATTATTTAGTCATAAATTGTTGCTTTTTTGTCTAGTCTCTTCAGATTTTCAAATCATTCACTGTCCCCATCCCTCGGTGGGAAACAAACAGCGTCCTATCTCGTCGAAGGCTTAAGTGGAGATCGTTATTAAGCCGCCACGTTGAACCTTGACCTGTGCGGCAGCCGGCCAGAAGTCTGGTGATTTATGGCCGCCGCCGCCTCCGTTTGCGGGCCCTTAAACGCTTCCTCTTGTTTGACATCGGCTTCCTCTCGGGGGCAAAACATTGATTGCTTCTATTTGTGGGGCTCTCATACTTTTCAGTATCGTAATGATAATCTTTGATATTCAAAATTCAGACAGACAAAACATATTAGGGGTGAGGTGATTATTACAAAGGGCAATTGACTCAGGCGGGGCATCAATTTGAAGAGCTGTGTAAACTGTCATTGTTGCTTATTTTCAACAGCGAAAGAATGAAATGTCTATTTACCGTAAGGTGTTAATTTTCCATTTATTTGTGACCGCAAAGCAAACTAAGGGGGATACGCCATTTCTTTCTTCAATCTACGGTCGATCTTTTTGTTTCATGCTTTTCATCACACTCTGACTTCTCAGTAATGATGCTCAGATACAAGCTTATTAAGGGTGAGGCGTTTAGTTTTTAAGCGGACACGTGCATGGTGTCCATTTGAGGGAATATGGTATTAATTAGCATGAGTGTAAAGTCAAACTTTCGGCTTATATTTGTCATCCCATGAAAGGAATGAAACCTCTATTTAGGGTGAGGTGTTTATTTGGGTTTGTTTTCTGATGAATTTTCTTGAGTATGCCCTTGAAAAATGATTTGCGCGATGGATTACGCTACACCATATGATTCAACGCCACGTCGGATATTCAGGGCGCCGGCATTTACCGACGCGCTCTTGTGTCAAACGGATTTGAATGTGTGCGATAACGCCTTCTCCTGTCGTCGATCCTCATCACGGTTTCAGACGCGCTCTGATCAAACCAGGACGCACAGTTCAGCGTGTAGAAGGGATTGTTTTGTTGTTGTTGTTTTTGGTGCGAGTTTGCTAAAAGAATAAATATACAAATGAAAAAAAAAAAAAAAAAGTCTGGCATCCGCTGCTGGGAGACGTTCTAAAGACCTCCCCTCACTTTTGTGCCAGCTCGGCTTTACCCGAGTGGTGCTGGGTTTAAGTTCTCCCCATCTGCTTGTCTTTGCGTTATCTCGCTCCAGGGCAGGCACCTTGCCCAAAATACACACACACACACACACACACAGTTTCATCTTTGTGATGATGACGCACTTTTTTGTGTAGCCCACACACACACACTCACATCAGCCACGATCCCGAACGTAGATGAAGAGGAAAACGGTGGCGGCCTCCGGAGAGGAGAGGCCGCTAACTTCCTCGGAGCGTTGCGATCGCGGGCGGCTGCCGGATCCCGAGTGCGGCAAGAGTCTGATCGGGATTTGGGAAAAGGACGGCAGGGAAGGAAGTCGACGTCTCGGGTGCCTTGTGTCACGAATTTCAAAAAGCAAAGGCTTTTTGTGTGGGGCGGTGTGAGCTAAGCAAGCACCAAGTTTTGCACAGCAAAAGTTTAAAGTACAAATCCCCAAAAACATATTTAAAATGAGCAAAAAAAAAAACAACAGTTTTTTTTTGTTTGTTTGTTTGTTTTTATTTTTCAGTTGGACCAAGCCTTATTCCATGCAGTGGCCATTCTGCAGAATGGCCACTTCCTCTTTTCTTTTAACCTGAACCATGACTACCAGTATAGCATGCAATTGCCAGGCCGGAGGTCTGGCACAACGCCGTTCGGACCGTCAGCCTCAACATTGCCGGTCGCACGTCGCAGGAGGGAAAGAAATTCATTCATGCTATTGTGGCCGGCGCGTCGTCCCGCTGAATTTCGAAGGAGGCAAAATGTACCATACGTTGTCCTGTCCTTTCTTCTCATATCTACATTTTAGAAGGATATCAAACATGCAATGTGATTTAAAAAAAAAAAAAAATGCCAGAATTCCCAAATAAAAAAGGGAGCGCCTGTTTTCCTTCATAGGACTCACAGGTTACGTATCCAACAACGTCTTCCTGACATTTCTTCCTCGTGTACATTTCCAAAGGAAAATAGGACGAGCAAAGTGATAGAACATTCCGGAATTCCTTTGAAATATATTCACTGGCCTTGCACTTTTCATGGCCGAAACCATTTTCCCGACCTTTCTTCCTTGTGTCTACATTCGGAAGGAAAATATGACTTCCATTGTGATAAAAATGTACAGAATTCCAAAAGAAAAAAAGGGAGCGGGCTGCCAGCTTTCATGGTTTCCAACCAAACTTTCTTGCCCGTATCGACATTTTGGAAGGATAATATGACTTCGAATTGGATTTTTTTTTTTTTAAAACTAACATTCTAGAATCCCTAACGAAAAAAAAGGAGTGCTTGCTTTCTTACACTGAGCTCGCAGTTTTCGTGGCCAACGACACGCACGTCTTGCTGGCCTTTCTTTCCCCTTTTGTGCATTTTGGGCTACTTTTCAACGCTGTCTTGACCTTTGAAATGAGAGGAGGGAGCCGCAAGACAGATTGTTGTATAATTCATCCGGACCCCCCGCCGAGGACGCGCCGTCGTGTTAGCATCTCCGTCGGAATTTCCTTTTGTTGCCGCCTGTTTGTGTACGACACGCCGCCTCGGCGGCAATTACCTCTTTAAACATTCATCGGCCTTAACCAAGAACGTGGAGGAGGCGCTTGATTTCCCCACGCAATGAATAAGTTAATAAAAAGATTTCTCTGGCACGCTTGGAATCCTCACAAAAAGAAAACAAAGACGCGCAATGTCTGCGTGTGCACAACAAGAAGGCGGCGAAGAAGGAAAAGCGGACGGAAGAGCTCCTGGAATGACGCCTCCCGGTCGTCCCCGCCCGCCCGCCCGCCCGCCGCAGCGTTAGCGTTAGCGCCTCCTAAAATACTTTCTGCTGGAAAGCCGCGGACGGCGTTCCCCAGAGAGCCTCTGCCGGTATCATTAGCGCGGCTCAAGTGGCGTACAAACTTCAGCAAAACGTCAAGCGAGGGGAAATGTGCTCGCATTGCACCTCTCCCTCTTTTGCCTTTCTCTTTCTCTTTCGCTCCTCTCCTCCCAAATTAAGATTTCTCCAAATAAAAGTCGAGGACAACTTGAAGCTAGCGAGAGAAGAAGAGCGAGAGAGAGAAAGTTGTGTGAAGTGGAGCCTCCTGTCTCATTTTGGTGGTTTTTATCAGCTCCATATTGGAGGCTTCCAAATGATGAGGTCGGCGTTTGAGGCGCCCGCACACACACGGAACACACACACTGTGTACATCAGCAAAAATGTTCCGAAAGAAGAAAAATCCTTTATTGAAGACATTCTGTCATAGTGTTTCCAATTGTCGCGCATGTACACACATCAACTCGCGCGTGCTTTTTTAAGGAATTCCTGAACTTTTCATCACATTCCAAATCATATTTTTCTCCCAAAATTTAGACATGAAGAGCAAACGCCAGGAAGCCGTTGTTGACCACCAAAAGCCTGTCAAAAAAGAAAACAAGTGCTCACTTCTTCTCTTTTTTTTTTTTCTTCTTCTTCTTTCGAACTTCCACGACACACTTGTGAACGTAAGCAAAGAATTTTCCTAAAACAAAGCGCTCCATTTTATTTATTTTTTTTTTGGGGGGGGGGGGGGGGGCGGGGATTCCAGAACGTTCAATCACATTCCCAGTCTTACTTTCCTTCCAAAATGCAGATTAGAGGAACTGACGGCAGGAAGTCGTGTTGTTAGCCGCAAAACCTGCGATCCCTGTAAAAGAAAACAAGCGCTCCCTTTCTTGAAGGAGCTCCAAAATGAATTTTTTTGTTCGCCCCAGCTTATACGATTGAGTCTCGTGAATGTGTTTTTGTTTGTATTGAGCAATTTAACTACTGACTAGTCATTCATGTAACACGTGTTCTTGATTGTGTACATGCGCGATGCATGGCGTTGATGCTTTATGATCCTTTCCGTTTGAAGCTTTTTTGCTACCATCAACAGGCAATTACAAAGCCCTTTTTGGGGCCTCAATCAGTCACAGGTTTTTGCTGTTTGTGCCATCCCAGGCACCTTTCTTGTCGTACGCAAAACAAAACAAAAATTCTAAATGTTCAAATGATTCTGTTCTCTTTCCGTTTCTTCGCAGGAATTCAAGTCGATGCCTTGGGAAAATATATTTGCTGAATTGGTGGGGAAAATGAAGTGGGCAACACTTGACTGTGCTTTTGTAAACTAGCTCCTCTCTGTTCGCAGCCATGTTGTTAGTGTAAGCAGTGCGCATCGGTGTCTACCGAACTGCAGAAGCCGCTAAAATAAAATAAAAAAGAATTGCACTGAATGAATTGCTAAAATAGATAAATTGCTGACCCCTACGTTTAAACGAAAGTTAAAGTCAGCTTAGCAACACTGCGTGAGCGTCTGGTCGTCGTCTTCCTCTTCTTCGACTACTACTACGTGGTGCAGACATAATTGCAAGTTGCGTCTGCGTAAACAAACAGCTGGCTGGCCGGCGGGCAAGCCGCGCCGTCCGCGTGAGCGTCTATATAGGGAGCACTCCAGCCCGTTATCATGCGGACCTCACAGGCGCTCCGTGCTCACTCGCTAGCGAGCGCTCGGGCCACCGGTCCAAACGTTCTTCAAACCGCACGCATACAATTGGACACCATCCATTATGGCAGCACACTGTATAGATTTCAAAATAGCTTTCGTGTGCGTTACGAGAAAAGGAGGCACACACTTGCATTTTAATTGGTTTGAAAGTGAAGCAGCGGTGAAAAAAAGAATTTTGTTGACTTTGACCTTCATTGTTTTAGGAAAGTCATCGCGTGTTGAGAGCGGGACACGCCATTGTTGTTCTTAGCCAGTTACATGACCGCAGAAGGGCGATGACGCTGGCCGCAAACATGACGCAAAGACAGCGTTTCGCAACCTTTGTCGAGTCCAAGGTACGTCATTCAATTTAGTTTTTGTGGGTTTTTTTTTTTTTTTAGATGGCGCCAAATGACAACGCAAGTTGTCTCGGGGCACTTTCGTACACGTGGAGCAGGTCGAAAACCACGCGCCTCACTTATACAGGCAAGGAGAAACTCAAGCAGACCCAAAGCGAGAGAGCGGTGGGTGTGTCATTTTTGGCGGAAAAAATATCAAACGAAGAAAATCAAGTTGAATTTTTACAAGAATAAAAGTTGTCATATGATGAACATAAATCCGATTTTTGTGCGTGTGAGCATCAGAGTGTGAGTTGTGGCCTACAGCAGCAGCTCCTTGCAAGTGTTTTCATTTTGGATTTGTGTAAATGTGTTGGCCACCGCGGCTCTCCTCGCCCACGTGCCGAGGCGTCGCAGTTTTTTCATTGCTCTTTTTTTTTTTTTTTTTTTTTTTGTGTGTTCACTTTACCCAAAATTGAAGTTACAGTCATTCAAATTTTTGAAAAACAATCGACCAAGCAAAAATGGAAAAACTCTCAATTTGGGGCACTCGTGTTTGTTGTCGTGAGAATTGTTAGCAGTTTCGGAAATGTCGATATCACAGTACAACTATTTTCCGTATCGATCCTGCCCTTGAACGCCTCACCGTGTCAACGGCCGTTCTTTGTCAGCCGGACGCACGAGTTCAAAGACGAGCGGGCGCACGGTAAGCAAAATAGCCAGCCGGAATGTTCTCGTGTGCGCGCGTTTGCGTGCGCGATGGGCCCGCAGCCTTAAACGACGACGAGCGCGGCGAGCGCCGCTTTGATGTGACAATCATTCCCAAGTTAATTTGTCTTCAGTCGCCAGCGCTGCGGGCGCCGTTGTGCGCTCATCAAGTCAAAAGACAAAAGCAAAAAAAGAAGAAAAACGAAAAGTCCCTTTTCACAACAATGTTGTCGCTTTGATACGTCGCTTGACGGGAGTCCACCAAAAGGCCAGATGGGCCACTACACACGTACTACTACACGTGCACTCCGATGCATGTAGTGCTACTAGTAGTGGGGTCATTCCAGAGTTTGATGACAATTTAGGTTTTGAAAAACGTACCATTTATCTGCTGACTTTTTGTCCTGCTTTCAGAAGAACACGTAATATTGGGGGAAATCGTCTCATCGCATTCGTGGTAATATTAGTCGCTCATCGCAGCGGATAAAGAAGAGATTTTTATATGCCTGGGAGTATTATGTTGTCGCTCTACATGTGTTGCCTCACTGTTTGTGTTCAAATATCTGTTGCTTTAAGCGTTATAAACGCCGCGACTAGCGACGCTAATTGTTCGCCCGTCTGTGGCGTTTCCCATTATGTGCTAGCAGACTGAACTACTTTGTCAAATGTATGAATTTCATATTATGAGTGGTCATTTTACAGGATTTACGTATGAAAAAAAAGCGACAATGAAGCACAATAATAATATAATGATGTGATTATCATATATTTTATGATACAAAAAAAATGACAATTTTCATTTATTACATTTCAATATAATTTCCTAATATAACACATACAACTTGACACCATTTTCTCTATGATAAAAATGAATAGTTATGACAATTTTAAATGAATATCATGATATAATATAAAGGCTAATAATATTCTTGTACTTCCTTTTTGTAATAATAAATAGTCTTTTGTCATAAAAGTATGCCAATACTTGTAATATCAGGACGTTTTTCAAATCGGACTCTACCACCTTAATTTGTATTACTATTTGACTTTCTTCCTGTAATATTATCTTCGTCATCGGTGCCACTTTATTCTTGCGACGTGGGCCACCATTTTTTTTCTCGACGATGAGCGACGTCATGCAAAGTGCGCACGTGCTCCGTCCGCCCGTCGGATCGTCTCGGGTGTACCTAATGGAGTGGTCTTCATCTTTTGCCCTGTGCTCTTCTGCCACCTGGCGGTCGGCCCTTGTAAAGCCTCCGTCGCCTTCGTCGTCCATCCCCGCACTGCTGTCAAACAATAAACCTCCTTCCACTCTTTTCTTCTTCGCGTCATCCTCATGACAGCTGATACTTCTTTTAATGACTAACACAATTAACTTCCAAATAGCTAAATAGGGCCTCCTCATCGCGTGCGAGTGTTTACGTCGTCATTAAAGTGACGGCCGAAGCGGCGGTAGCGGCAGCCTCATTTGCATAATTGAATGGAGTCGCCCGCGTTCTGGACTCTGGAGACCACAGACGTCATCATTAAACGTTTTCTTCTTTTTTTGCCATAAGAGAGGATTAAAAAAACAACAACAACTCATTACTGACAAATGCAGAAGCCCTCCCCCCAACATCCCCAATGCCCCCTGATGGCAGTACCTTCCGTTTTTTTTCAAGTTGAATTTGTTGCGTGACCAATTTTGGAACATCATTTCTTCGTACGCCAAATGAATTTTTCCACTTTGGGAGGAATTGAAATGCCATAAATTCCTTCCAGCCCGAAAAATAACAACACGTTTTGTTTGTTACGTGTTTTTAATTAAAATCAATACTAAGGTCGCTAACGGAAGAAAACAAAATGAAATATTACCAGAATAAAATCTATGATCGGCAAATGAAAATTAATATTATGAGAATAAAGTCACTTTTTTTTTTTTTTTTTTTTCCCCCAGACTCATTTTATTGTGGTCTGATTTTTACCAGAAAAAAAATTCATACAGTGGGACTTATTTGTGTGTGTGTGTGTGTGTGTTATAAGAAGTGTCACTGATTCACATATTTTATATCCACATATAATTGATGCTCCTTACAATTGCCATTGAGGATGGGCAACGCATAAAAATTTGGTTTAAAGATAAAAAATCCACGGATCGGTGAATTTGCGAATGCCGGACGGCAAATATGTCTGCTTTGACTGTATAACAAGAATAATGTCCTAATTTTACTTGGGGGAAATCATAATATTAAGATAATAAAGTTGTACTATTGTGAAAATGTCGGAATTCTTTTCAAGAAAGTCATAATATAACAAAATGATTTTTTTATTTTCCTAAAAACAATATTACAAGAATAAAGACCTATTTTTACGACAACAAATCCCAACATGAAATGAATGAAATGTGCTGCGAAAGTCCTACTAGGAGAATGCAACAAAATGGTGCTTTTGTAAAGTCACTAGTGTACGTATTGTAATACTTGGATGTTGGATGTGTGCCTTTAAGGGGCGTGGCCTCGCAAATGCCATCAGAAACTGGCGTCGGGAAACCTTAAAGTGAGCGTCTGGGCGTGAGTAGTGGCCTACAGCAGCTCCTTCCGAGTGTTCGGATCACAGTACATATTGTCGGGTGATTATCCTGAACGATTATCCCGGGGTGTGTTGAAAGGGTCGTTTTTCAGTAGCAACGGCGCCCCGAGCGAGTGATCCGAGAACGGGTGCGGTGCAACGGCAGCTGCGGCCTCCTGGGCTCACCCCGTTTTCCTTGTCTCCGCCAGGCGAGCGTGGGCGTCGCAACTGAAATGTCGGGCGTCGGACGCGGGGATGAATCACGGAGGAGGCGGAGACCGTTTCTCCCGAAATATCTTCAAGAAGAGGTGAGCAAGCGAGCCCACCTGCGAGGAACGCCCGAGAACGACCTCAAGGAGGACAAAAAATGGAGAAATATGTCAGCAATTTTGAAATATTTGAAATGGCTGGATGAATGACTTATTCTGTGAAAAATGATTTTCAATATGCATTTAATTTCAGTAAAATAATGTTAGTACAAATTACATGAATCAACATAAATTACATTGACATGTTTGGCCTGACATTTTCCAAGGTATCAATCACAAATATGCTTCTTTATATAAAGTATGAATTCAAGTTATGATACTAAATCCGCATAATTGGGTTATTATTTTTCTTATATTTAATATTTATACTAGTATTCATGTTTTTTTTTTTACATTCAGAGCTATTAATGCAATCAAACTCCCAAAAATCTCGTTGTTGTTTGAACACCAAATATCGCATTTTGTTGACGTGATTTCGAGTGAAAATATTTGCAATGGCGAAGTCGGCGACGCAATTTGACGCCGCTGCAATTGACGACGGCAACGGTAAACGCGCGTTCAATTCATATTTCTCTGTCAAAAGTGACTCTTATCGCATCGGTCAAGAAAATACTGAGCGAATGTAATAATTCCACTTGTAGGCCGCAAGCTTTTCTATTCAATTCATTTAAGTAAAGCCATCAATATTAATCTTCCTCGCCCGCGTTTATTATTGATCATAAAGCGAGTCGATAGGAAAAGTGTGACAAATGTCAAGCTCCAATTGGGAAAATGAAAGTGGTTTTTTTTGTTGTTGTTGTTTTCCTTGGTTCGGAGGCCTCCCCGAGAAGACGGCCGGGACGCGGGACGCTCGATGATCGGCTCTGCGAGATAGGATCTTTCTATTTGCCCGGCGGCATTACCTCTGTGGGGTGAGGGTGTTTCTTATCGGGACCGCCGATAACGGCGCTCTCGCCTCGCTCGGCCGCTAAACGGTCCAGTCGACGCTGCTCGATTGTTTTTACGTGTGTGCGTGCGTCAAGCCTGAGGACAAACACTCACCCGATCGACACTTTAGCATCTAAATGAATTGTACGCTCGGCCTGCAGCGCGCCAACTGTCAGGTGGTAAAAGGTTACCGGAATCATTGAGCGCTACCGTCTTTGGGCATCCCGTCGTTAGGAGTGCAATGACACGACGGTCGCGATGTCTCATGAAGTCGTTTCATATTTATTAGAGCAACTGGGAAAATCGCTCCGATTGTTTTATCGGATTTTTCTACTTGTTGCCAGGCAGAATTTGAAGGGCACAATCAGTTATGTCCGCTAAGTAGCGTGTGTTTGAACCAAAACTATTTTTGAGAAAGATTTGTATGTATTTTTGGGTTAGATTTGGTTACGCTACTTGCGTTTCGGCAGAATTCACGGGGCACTGGTTGCTTGGTAGAATACGTGGGGCACAATAAATTATGTTATGCTATGCTATACTCTGTTTTGTTATTTTAAGTAATGAGCAGGATTGGATTATTTTGCTTATGTTACATTTGCTACTGGTTGCTAGGCAGAATTCGTAGGGCACACGCCGTTATGCCCACAAGAAGTATTTATACAGTGTCCAAAACAGGAATATTTTTGGTTGACATAAAAATAATATCTTAAAGATTATTATTATAATTTTTATTTTTTGGGATTTGGTTTTGCTACTTGTCGCTAGGTAGAGTTCATTGGGCACAAGCAGTAATGCCCCTTGGAGGTGTTGATACATTACGTTGAGATTAGGTTCTATGACTTGAGTGGAAAACACAAGCCAGACGGAATTTTCCATTCGGAACGGTACCGCGACTGACGTAAAGCGAGGCAAAAGTCCACCCGGAGACGAATTCCGGATCAAAGCCGCCCTTTAAAAACAAAGACGACGACATCGGCCGTGTTCTCGCGTGAAAACACTTCTGGCGCTTTTAGCTACAAATCAATTGTGACACGGGCAATGTGCGCGTCCACGCTGGAGAGAAAATAAAACAGCAACGGTTCAAACGCCAATAGAAGGAGTCTCGTCGGGCGCTACGCGCACAATGCAGCTAATGGCCTCCCGTCTGCGTCTCCCGGCTAGCGCGCTTAAAAACTCTTTGGCGCTTTCATGTCGCCGCAACCGCCGCCGCGCGCACGCCTTCCTCTTTGGGACCGATGTCCCAGATTTAAAGGCTTGTCACACGCCGCCGGCCCTTTATTTTGCCGTAAACTCTTGTTTTTTTTTTGTCATCTTTTCGCATTCGTCACAAGGGGGAATGCTGTCGTCGCAGGGTTTCGGGGGGGGCGCGTGGGCGCAATGTCCACAAGTGGGAGTTGAAATGGAAGGCGTCTTCATTCTTTTTGTGTGTTGCGTAAGTATATTCTTATGAAGTTAGCTGTACTGTTTTGTTTTGTTTCCAAGCCACTTTGAATGAATATAAGTTGAATAGGACAGACGATATTTCCCAAAGAAGCGAGTTAATCATAATTCAATTCAAAGAAATTTCGCGGAAGGTAAAGATTATATACCTGTTAATATCAGTATGTCGTCTGTCTACATGTGTTGCTTCACTGTGTTCAAAGGGTTCTAACTAGCGGCCTTTCTTGTCGGTGTAATTAAAAACCAAACGCAAATTTTGGATGGTCCAATGCGACGTCCTTCCAGACACGATTGTCCTTTTCTGTGATCTCTTCAATTCAATCCCAGTTGGCTTCGCCGTGCGCTCGCCATCTTCGCTACCGTAATTCCACCTGTGGAGGCGCAGCCCAATGACTTTCCAAATTTACTTCCCACAGCAACTGTCCCGCCGCACCTGTTCCCCCCCCCCCCTTTTCTTTTTACGTTTTGCAGATGTCTCCCCGAATGCTCGGAACACGAGCGGCGTCGCTGAATGGTTGATTAAAACTGAGATGGAGGCGCGCAGACTTGTGCGATGATTTGGGCTCTTGAAGTCAGCCAGCTAGGCAGGTGTCGAGTGTTTGGGAGATACCGCGTTTGAAAGAACTTGAGAGAGAGGGAGGAAGGGAAAGAGAGAGGCTGCGGCGAGCATTTGAGAACAATGCGCCGCGCGTAAACAAACCCTCACATCTCCAAACGCGAGTGGGAAATATTTGAAAGTCTCCTTTTCCACGCCGCGCTCATTAGCATGGCGAGCATGTGTTTGCGGCAGCCGCTTAGCTCCGTCCTCGCGTCTCTTTGCGGCAGGAGTGCGCTTTCCTTCTCCTTCCGCCCTCATATTGTTGGCGGCAGACACTTTTGTCGACATTTAGCCACAAGTTTGGCGGTGATCCGACCTGAGCGCTGTGTTGTTGCGGCAACAGTGCGCCGGCCTTCCCCTTCGCCTTCATGGTTAGTATACAGCAGCCGCGTGCACTTTTCTCGACATTTAGCCGTGTCCCAGCATGTCCGACTTCGACTTTGTGGCAGGAGTGGACTCTCAATCTTCTTCCACCTCCCTGGTAGAAACTCCGCCGTCGTCTTTTGTGGCGAGCGAGTGAGTGCGCTTTCCTTCCAATCAAGTTGCAGCTGAAACATGAACTTTTTTCCCATCTTAGCTCAGAGTCACGTTTGACTTTTTTCAACATTACGCCCCGTCCTAGCATCTCCGGCATCGACTTTGTGACAGGAGTGCGCCGTTATACTCTTTCCACCTCCGTCAGCTAGCAAAACCTTTCCGACTAGCTAACCGGTCTTTGCGGCAGGGGTGCACTCTCCTTCCACCTTCATATTGTTTTCAGCAGCCACGTCCGCTTTTATCAAAGCTTCGCTTCTCAGTCCTTCGTCCTAGCATCCCCGGCGAGCAATTTTGCCGCGAGCCAAACCGACTGCTCTGGACTGCGCTCTCCTGCCGCCCTCATTTCGGGCATGTTGGCAAATTCAATCTGACGCCCTAGCTCTACTCGGAGAGTGCGAGTGTTTTGAGAGGCAGGGCGCGCTTCCTGTCTTTGAATTTCCGAACTACCGCCTGGCTTGAACAGCTTCCGCGCTCGTGCCGCCTGACGCTCTGACGCTGCGCTCCCAGTGGGTGGCGCTCTTGAGTAACCGAACAGCACATTCAAACAACGCTCTGCGTTTCCCAACGGTCCGGAGCGCACAGAGCATTTGCCAACGTTTCCTTTGTTTGCGGCACTTTTCTCACCGCCTAGCCTAGCTCCGTGCCGATATCTCCTGCGACAAATCTTTTCTTGTGTGGCTTGTCTTTTGTCTTTTTGTCAGCATGTCAACATTTCCAGCATGACTTTTCTGTCTTGGCAGCAGGAGCGTGCTCTCCTTGCACCTTCCCCCTTCATACTGCCACCCCCAATGAAGCATCCACGCGGAGATGCCGGCTTCCTTTGCGCTCCAGCCTCCATTTTGTGTGATCTCGCCGTGTTGTATAACCCTTTTGCGCTCCTCTTGTGTCTTTTTTTATTTTCTTTTCTTTTAAATCCCTCCCTTGCTCTTTCCGCGAGTTGCGTTCCGTATCGACTGCTCTGCGCTTTTGAATGTTGCGGAAAAAAGGCCCGGGGCTTGCGGCTGGGTGGTGATGGCGGAGGGAGGGGTTGACTCCTGCCGCCCCCGTAGCGAACTTCAGCTCCCAGCGCTCTCGCAAGTACACTTGGTCTTTTCTTCTTCTCTTGCCTCCTCTTTCCCCGCTTTTCCGCACCCCATGCAAAGATCACCTTATGGAAGATTAAGATGTTCGAGGTGCATATTTGCACACGTAACCTTCCCCGCCTTGTCTTTGCATCAAAGCGGGCCAGCCGAGTCGTCCCGCGAGGGGCGCCAGAGAGCCCAGCGGTCACGGAGGCCTCGGTCCAAAGCTGCCAGGGAACAAACGGGACGGCTCCTCCGCCGTTCTCCGCCGCTCGGCCCGCTTTCAGATCACCTCTTGACTCCAGTTCGTCTCTTTTTTTAACGCTTTTTACCAATCGATGCACTGCGGCGCCGCCCGTGATGAGCGAGCACCGCGTTTAATGTGACTTCAGCCGCTGATATCTCACTCCGCTTTTTATTCGATTGCCAAGGTGCTCTTCCCGCGTGGCGGAGGTCGCGCCGGGAGGCCTCCGTTCGGCAGCCGCCGGGCGGCGCGGGTCAGCCAAGGAGTCGCCAAGCAAATCGGGATCTCGGCCCGACTTTTTAGCGCCGGCTAATGCGGGACGACAGTTCAAAACCTGACCTGGCTCGTGTTTGCGCTACCGGGTGGCTAGACTTAGCGGCGTTAGCGGCATTAGCTATGTAAATATGGTACAGTGAACCGCGGCCTATACACAGGTCACTATTCAAAAATGCACGTATTCCCTGTTTTTGCTCTAAAATGCAACAACACGACGTCATACGCTGGCTAATTGGAAAGTAGTAATTGGTGTCAAGGAAGTACAGTGTTTTGAGTTTCGCCGACCTCCGTATCGACACCTGATCGTCTTCGCTCGGTTGAGCGCATTTCACTGTTTCCCAGCTGCAAAACCGGAGCGTGCCGGTTAGCGTGTTTGCTGTCACGGCCAATATTGAAGTACTGAATCTCTCGCCAACTACGCTCGTGGAGGTTGCCGATGTAATCGTAATTGTACGTCGTGATTGAGCCCTCGTTGGCATTCTTCGGAAGCCTTAAAGGAAACTTTCGAGTCGCGCTTGTCTTTCAAGTGTCGTTCTGGCGGTTTTAACGCCCCCCCCCCCCCCAGCCCCCCCCCCCCCCCCCCCCCCAAAAAAAAAGCGGCGTCTGTCGTCGCTAAAGCCGCGGGTTTGAAGGCTGTTTGAAGGCTCGGCGGCGGCGACAAGCGCGTCACGTGTAGCGACCGTGTTATGTGCTAATGCGACAAATTAAACCAGCGCACCTAGCCCCCCCACTCCGTCGGGAATTCCAGATACGGTGAAAACGATTACAGTGGACCCCAGCTACTCTCGGGGGAACGGGGACCGGGGCCGGACCGCGAATTGACGCTCATTCAAATTGCATTGAAGAATCCAAGCAAGCGTTTTCCGTACCGCTTCTCCGAGAGGCGGGGTACACCCTGAACTGGTCGCCGGCCAATCGCAGGACACATAGAAACAAACACGTGCCGCCCCATTGAAGAATCATTTAAAAATAAGAAAATAAATAGCATTTGATGATTTCTTTTTTTTCAACCCCACAAAACTATTTCATAAACGATTGCTTTGCATTGGTACGATGGGGTTTTCGTCAGACCTTCTGGAACAGATTCATCACCGAAACTTGAGTTCCACTGCACGTGAGTTCATCAGGCGACCGTTTGTTAGGTTCGACAGAAAAATACGATTTTGCGAAGAGTAATCGGCGAATCGGTGGGGCTTTAGTGTACGTTTAAAACGTCGGCGGTGTTTTTTTTTCTCCAGCCCCGAAGAAGAGGTCGTTATGGGTAAATGACGAGCTTTCTGCCCTCCCCGACACCTCCAGTCCCCCCGCTGCGCGGTTCCTTCCCATCCTGCTTTGCTGACAGAAGCTCAAAGACGCTGACCCTCGCGGGTTATTGATCGGACACTCGATAAAAGGTCGCAGGGGGTCGGGCTTTTGTCCCCCCGCATTATGGGCTAATCATTCCATTTCCCATAACGCTCTCGGTGGAGACATCTTGAGTAGCTTGCAAATGTCAGGGATTTCTCTTTTTTTTTTTCAGGGGGGGGGGGCGGGGAATGTATTCATTATTTGTTAATTAGCTCCCTGAGGTTCGCACGCTAATGGAGAGCTGGCAAGCCCCCAAAAAAATCAAAAAAACAACAACAGTGTTGTAGAACTTGTACATAAATTAGCCAGAGGATTCAAAAAGAAAATCAACTGTTTCGCGACCCGTCAAAAGCTTCCGTCTGCGCCCTCCGTTCGGCAGCCGCCAAAGTTTTGCAGCAATTAGCCGCCGCTAAGCACGGCCCTCGCCGCGCCCAACTTTTAGCGCCGCTAAAAAGTCTCCGCGTTTAATTAGCGTTGGCTTGTCGTCTTTATTTCTTTCTTCCCCTCGCGCTACCAACGGGAGCGCTTTTGTCAAGAAGTCACAACCGAGCTCGTGTGAAAGACTTGTGAGACATCGGCGGGAGAGGTTGGCTGCTGGTGGGCGGGTGAACGCGCGACACTTGCGCCTGTTTCCTCAATTACGCCCCCCCACCCCACCCTACCCTACCTCTGATATGTCGTCGAGCTAACGCAGTCTTCCGACCTCTTATAAATAGATCACATGGGTGAACCTTGTTTTGTATTTTTAATTTAAAGCGCGACATCAGTGGCGTCAAACTAAAAAAAAAAAAAAAAAACGTGAATGTAATTGCTAGCCTCGCTGCAGGGTTGAAGTTTTTTTTGTCATTTTGTGGCGTCGCGGTGACAGTAAATATGCAGGAATATTGGTTTTGTCTATTTGAACTTCCATCACAAGTACTTCGGAAAGTTTTCCGACTTTTTTTTTGTTGTTTTTTTTTTTTTTTTTTTTTTTTTTTTTAGTGCTCGTGCTCTTAAAACAAATAGGTCAAAGTTTGTTATCAAGGGTAAAAAGATTAAAGCGCCCCATGTTCCTTTTCAGGGCGCTCGTTGAACTATGTCGATATTCAACATTTTGACGCGAGCTAATTATCGGAGTGCGCGGCAAGACTTTTTCTTTGTTTATCGGATGAAAAAACCATTTCAACAACAACAAAAAAAAATCTAAATTTGGCTAGTTCTCGTCTTTTCATCTGTAAAACTTTGGCAAGACTTTTTTGTGTTGATTTTATTTGATTAAACAAAAACAAGTCACATAATATGGCGGAATATACTTTTTATCTCAGTCATTTACGCGGATCAGAAAATATTTTTAGCTGTTTTTTTTTTGGGATCGCGCATTTTGAAGCAAACTTATTATCAGAGTAGACGGCAATACATTATCTTTTGGGAAAAACAGTCCTATACATGAAAAGTATTTTAAGTATATTAAGTTTTTTCGTGGTGTATCCCCCCAAAAAATAAAGATGTATGTAAAATGTCTTCATGTATCAGATGGCTGAAAAAAAACTGTGCAGTATCTCCAAATTCGGTTAATGTTTGTCGTCTAATCGGAAAAACGTTGTCGTCCTTTTTGAGATTGTTGTTTACGGAAAACAAAGGTTCATTAAAAAAAAATGCTGATTGTTTATTCAGATATGAAAAACTCGTCTGATTTATTTGCTTTTCATGAGACAAATGTTGTGTTTTGATGTGAGATTTAGTTTCTTGGGAATTTGGAGCTGATTTTTGGAGCAATGTTGTTGTGTGCGGGCGAGGGGGGTCTTGCCCCCAAAAGTCATTTTAGTCCATTTTAAGTTGGAAAAAACTGATGGAAAGAAAAGGCTGTTCTGATTCTCAAAATCGGTAAAAAATTACTTTTAGATGAAAAAGGGAGGAAAAAATGGAGTTGGTGGATTTTTGTTGTTTCTTTTCATTTTCCCCAAAAACAAAAAAACTGTCGATTTCCAGTGAAAAAGAGTAAAAACACGTGTTTTGGGTCAGAGTTTTCTTTTGTAGCTTTTTTTTCTTCTTTTTCCTTGGAAAACAACAGAACTTTCATTTTGTTAACATTTGTTTGTTTTTTTTTCATTGAAAGAAAAAAATCCATTTAGCATTTTTGCACTGGAAAGATGATTTGCCGCTTTAATCAAAATTTTCCAAGGGAAAAAAAAAACACACTTTGAATCCACTGCATTGTGCTGTAGTTCGTACAAGAACAATTTCAGCTCGTGTCCCTAATGTTTTTGTTGTTGTTGTTGTTGTTTTTGGTATCCATTGAATGAAAAAGCCCCGCCCCCCCCCCCCATCCCATCTCTCGCGAGGTCCCCCTCTGACGGGCCCCTTGGATCGATCGCCGCCCAGTATTGACACGACACCTGCCGAGGGCGAGCTTTAAGCCGTCCGAGAGCCGATGTGGCACATCAAAAAGAAAAAAAGAGAGCGAGAAACGTCCGCCGCCTTTCATGTTTGTCAACATCATCGATTTGCATAATGACCTTAAAAAAACGAGACAAGGGCAAAGCTGCTTTGTCGTTTGGCTGTCGCCTAATTAGAGAGAAGCGACGGGCCGAGGCTGCGATCGCCTGCAGGAACGCGCTGTGATCGCCTTGACGAAGCGCACCTTTGCTAATGAAAGCCCCTTTCCTCTAAAACACCTCCCAGACGTCTAGGTAGACAAAAGCGCTGAGGTGTCACTTTTAGGCGCATGCAAATGATGGCGGCGGAGCGTCACAATCATTTATTCATGGCAGAGGTAATGAACGGGCTGTCTCTCTTACCTGAGCCCGGCGAGGTGCGCTTGTTTCCTCGTCATGCCTCGTGGCGGGCGGCTAAGAGCCCGAGTCGCAAGGACACACAAAGGAACGGGGGGGGAAGGACAAAAAACACAAATTGCATGCATATTTATTGATGCCTTTCGTAATGGCGCGTTTTACATGACATGCAGGAGGCAGTGCCCCACCGTATCCAACAGAGGGCGCTGTCGTAAAAAAAAAAACGCATCTGCGAAAGGCCCCCTCCCCCCCAAAAAAATCTTAAAATAAACATGCATCGTTGTAAATCCATCCATCCATTTTCTGAGCCGCTTCTCCTCACTAGGGTCGCGGGCGTGCTGGAGCCTATCCCAGCTGTCATCGGGCAGGAGGCGGGGTACACCCTGAACTGGTTGCCAGCCAATCGCAGGGCACATAGGAACAAACAACCATTCGCACTCACAGTCATGCCTACGGGCAATTTAGAGTCTCCAATTCATGCATGTTTTTGGGATGTGGGAGGAAACCGGAGTACCCGGAGAAAACCCACGCAAGCACGGGGAGAACATGCAAACTCCACACAGGCGGGGCCGGGGATTGAACCCGGGTCCTCAGAACTGTGAGGCTGACGCTCTAACCAGTCGGCCACCGTGCCGCCTCGTTGTAAATCGTCCAATGAAAAGCATGTATAGTTTGTGGCTTTGGTTTGTGTTTGTGATTTGTTTTTCCCCTTTAACACTTTTAATTTTCTTCAGAATTTGGTGATTTTTTTTTTCTTTCATTTTTTTAGATTTTACCTTGAATTTAGTCTTTAATATTTTTTTCCCCCCAAAATTTAGTGATTTTGTTTTGATTTTCATGATTTTTTTCATCCGAATTGCGTCATTTATTTTTAAAAAATGATTTCGATTGTGGCCTTTATTATTTTTTTAGTTCAAATTTCGTGATTTGTTTTTCTCAAATCTTTTTTTGTTTTTTTTTTGTTTATTTCTGAAATGTATGATTTATGTGGGGACTGCCCGGGTGGTGTGGGCGATGCTTCAACCAGTTAATGGGCACCACAGCTGTCCGGAATCATCTAATCAACAGTAGAAGAAGCACTCAGTTATCGACATGGCGACCCCTAGAGGATCTCAGGGGCCATGACGGGATTCCTACATTTCGCGGGCATTATTTATTTTATTTTTTTAAATTTGTGTTGTTGTTTTGTGATCTTGTTTTTTTTTCAGAATTTTGTAAAAAAAAAAAAAAAAAAAAAAAGTTATTCTTTTTTTTAATATATATATATATTTGTAATAAACATTTTCATATAGGTTGAAAAGAAAGGACACAGAAAATATTGTTTTTAAGGCGTAAGAAACAAAACTTACCATATTGGTACTTACATGCTTTTCATTGGGTGTGTGTGTGTGTGTCTCTCGTGGGAATCGAAACGAGCGGATAAATTTCTTTTTTTTTAGTTGCATGATTCCATCTTGTCACAGAATGTTCTCCCGCTTTGTGGCCCAAACTAAAGTTCCTTCCCTTTCCGACTCCATATTTTAAACATTCCGAGGTGGGGAACAATATCTGCGTAAAAGTGTGGAATTTGATTCCCCTCCCCTGCAGAATCGCCCCCTTTTCGTGCTGTTGTCAAACAGAATGACTAAAGACGCTTCATTGGCGCGGATGCTCCCCACGGCGGGATTCTTATTAATTTATAACGTTACAGGCGCGACGCGGCATGATTGACAATGTGATAAATGTTATTTGAATATGCTTGACATGAATTATGTAACCTCGGGGAGAGCGGGAGAGTCGCTGCCGGTGGCTTTGTTGGCTCCCTCCAGCTCGCCGCCGTTCCTCCAAGATAACGTCGGCGGTCGACGGCGTGCAGTATGAAGGCAGTGCGCCGCGGAGGGATCCACTCTAGCGTTAAGGTAGTTGGGCCAAAAGATGGGGGGGGAAAAAAACATAAAATAAATACAAACGCTTGACTCTTGGATAGACAGAGGAAATTAACGCCTTACTTCCAATAATGTTGTGTTCACCTTTACCATCCACTTCCGTGTTAAGCTATTCGGACCACAAGATGGAGAAATACCAGAAAGAGAAAAACTGAAAACACTTGACACTTGGATCTTTAAGAAATGAACGCCTTACCCCCAATAATGTTTTGTTCACCTTTATAATCCATTTCAGTGGTAAGATAGTCCTACCAAAGGATGCTCAAATTGCAAACAATAAAATAAATACACAACACTTGATACTTTGATCTTTAAGAAATGAACGCCTTACCCCCAATAATGTTTTGTTCACCTTTATAATCCATTTCAGTGGTAAGATAGTCCAACCAAAGGATGCTCAAATTGCAAACAATAAAATAAATACACAACACTTGATACTTTGATCTTTAAGAAATTAACACCTTACCCCCAATAATGAATATATATTGCCATGGAAGAAATACAGTAAATGTTTTAGCCCCAATAATCTTGTTTGTACAACAAATACCAGTAATGGCACATTTTAATATGAAAGTGTATCTTTAAATTTGTGCCTCACATAATAACGTATTTACTGACAGCAAGATGGATCCAAATAAATAAACACTACATTAACACAGCATTAGGGTGACAGAGATGGGAAAAAATAAACACCTTACTCCTAATAATCTTGTTTGCGCTTGACATGACTTTGGAACAAACATTTAGGGAATGTCAGCGCTGTAATCTTAGAGCGTATTTTTGAATGCGTGTCCCACAAAATAATTCTTTCACAGATTGGTCGTCCACACGAAGAAATAAACGGCTTACCCCTGATAGACGTTGCCTGTGTTCCCAGCGTGTAAAATGTCGAGCACAGTGCAGCGACACTCGATAGGATGACAGACTTCCAGTGGCCGACCGAAAGGTTACGTGCGCTTTGCTAGCACAAAAGAAAACGCGGCTGCGCTTTGATGAGCGCTTGACATTTGGCGTTTTTTCAAAAACCACTCGCATACACTCGATTTCTGTTTTTTTTGTTTTGTTTATTTTATTAGAGTCTTCTACCACAGCCATCAGCAGCGCCAACAACAGTGATGTTTAGAAATATGTACAATTATTTAACATGACTGAATTAACACAATTTGTGTAAGGCCATTTTTATTTCAAGGATATTTCTGACCTTCATACTGCGATGTGTTGATCATGAGTCCTGATTTTAATTTTTAAATGCCTTACCCCAGTAATCTTATTTGACCTTTTTTATAGTCCAGACTGTAATGCACCGGTAATGCCACGTTTTTTCATATTTAAGTGTACCTTTAATTGTGTTACATCACCAAATTATTGATCATTTATCGTGCACTTGAAGAAATGAACACCTTACCCCTAGTAAGCTTGTGATGAAGCAACTCCTTTTCGAGGGGGTCCCAATCAATTGGTCATCGACTTAAAGAAATAAATGCCTTACACCCAGTCATCTCCTCGTAAATAAATCTGTCAGTAATACACCGGTAATGTCGCATTTTAATATTAAAAGTGTACCTTTAATTGTGCGCCTCGCATAATTGTTTTATTGGTTGTCCGCTCGAAGAAATAAACACCTTACCCCCAATCATCTTGTGCTTGACCTTGTTGCAAATCCGCCAGAAATATCAGAAATATTTGTACCCGCTGTTTCAAGTAACTTTCAAAAATTGTACGTTTCTGTGACAGCCGCCGCCGTGCTCGTCGGAGGACTTTAAATACTGCATTCTGTGCGGTAGCCGTCTCCTCTATACAATTTCTCCCATCTCACTATTTATTATTAGTATTATTTTTTTTTTAAATGGCTTCAAAGGCAGTTTTGTTTCATCGATGTTTTCTCACCTTCCACTTTTTTTCTCTTCTTTTTGCCGATACTCGCCTTTGTTGCCGACAGCCACGCTTGCATTCCGCACTCTGCTCGATACAATTTCTACCCTCTCGGTGTTTCTGAGTGTTTATTACGGTATTACAATATTTCAATGTTTTTCTAACATACAATAACAAACCTAGGACAAACGCCTACCCTGTTGCCGGTCCTTGTATACTGCATTCTATGCAGTATCCGTCTCTTCTATACAATTTCTCCCATTTGATGTTTGTTTTTTTTGTTGTTGTTTTTGGAGAAATGTCTTTAAGTGGAGTTTTGTCTTCTGCATTTCTTCTTCTTCGCATGGCCCTCGCGGCTGCTCGCTTTCGTCGCAGACATCGGCGCCCGGCGAGCCGAGCCCCGCCGTCGCTCTGGGACGGCCCCCGTCAATCAACGTGTACGTCGAAACATTTCAAACGGGGCCTCAAAGGTGACGCGTGACAGGCGAGCGTTCGAACGTGGCTGCAGCGCCTCGTGTTGCGAAAACAACGCGCGGGGGAGGAGGACTCCCCAAAAGTCAAGAAAGAGGCGAGAATGTGGGTCTTGATGACGGGATTTGGATTGTCATGCTTTTTGAATTCGCTTCCCCGGAGTGGAGCCGCCGCCGCCGCCGCTGCGCTCTGTTCTTCCAGGAGCGGCAAGCATGAAGTCGCCGGCGCAACTTTGAATGCGAAAGATCGCACGCGTCCGTGTTAATCACATGCTTGATTTGCGACTCCTTTGCATGTCGTTCCCAGTAGGAAAGAGGGAAAAGCGATGAGGCCTCTTTCGACCAAGTCATGAATGGGAGATGTGTGGCTTTACATTCCTATATTGTACAGTTTGTACACTTATTAGCCTTTTTTTGTTTTGTTTTTTCTTTATGGCGAGTCATCACCCTTGCCGCCCGTGCACGATGATGAAAACTCAAAATTCAGAGTAATGTCGTGCCGGCTATGTGCCTAGTATGCGTGGCTCGCATTTGCTAGCAATGGGACCAAATGTGGAGGACGAGTCGACTTTCAAAGGAAGCTGGAAGCGGCCAGAATGACGTTTCAAAACAAAATGGCCGACTTTGGGTTGAGTGTTTTTGCGCATGGCTTCTTGGGACCATTTTCTGTTCTGTTCTGTCACGATAGACGCGCCTGGCCAAGTTTCATGTTGATCAGTGAAACTGGCTCGCAGGGGCTGAACTTCCGAAGGGGGCGATGTCGAACACGATGATCGGCGTACGCCTCCAAAATATTTGACCGTGGCCAAAGTCCTCAAAACCGAAGAATAATGACAGCAACTACCAAAAAAAACCCAAAAAAAAGCAATTTCGACATGGCCGCCCACATTCCCGTCACAAAAGTCCTCATCAGACAGAAACGAACAATCAAATATGTAAAAACATGGCAACTACGACGCTTGGAAACAAGACTTTTGAACATTTCAAATGGCCAAACAAACAACAAACAAACAAGTCGTAACCACAAAGGGGGGGGCCGTTCCCACGCCGGGCCCCGACATGAGCAACCGCCGTCTCTACGGCCCTGCACACACACACACACACACACACACAGTGGCTTGAAAGCGGTACAAAGGCGCCATGTGTGTGTCTGACACACACTTTAACTGTGTTTGCTTTGAAAGCAGTTGCGTGCTGGGGGGACGCAGGTCACGTCAGTCTATGAGTGATTTTTTTGTTGTTGTTTTTTTTTTAAGCGCTCCCTCACTAAAGTAGACAACACACACGCACACACACACACACACAGAGAGAGAGAGAGAGCTCTCGTGTGTTACAAATGTTTAGTTGCAAGCAAACAAATGCACATCCAAGCTGCATCAGAGACATGGCTGCTGTTGAAAAGGGCGGAAGAAAAAAACTAAATCCACATTTTGGAAGCAATTGCTTTGGCTTGTAGTGCCCTCTAGTGTTGGGGAAAAAGATGTGTCAGTTTCACCTGTGAGGGTTTGGATCGCTTCAATGGAAAATGGAGGAAGAAGTTTTCCAAGAGGGGATAGCTCAAAAAAAGAAAAAGAAAACCACACACACACACAAAAAACTAATATATATACACACACACACAAAAAAAACATATATATATATATATATATATATATATATATATATATACTGTCTATATAGACTATATATAGACTGGTTTGACTATTACTAAGTGCGTATTTTATTGTTTTTGTAGTTTTTTCTAAATTTAATATGAAATATTTTCAATATTAAAACTTTCATATTATATATACTTCCTCACACGTCCTTGATTACTTCCTCTTATTTAGATTTCTTTTTTTTTTTTTTTTTTTTCAATATATGTATTTTTTTAATTTTCTAGATATTTTGAATATTATAATAACTTTTTAGTATTTACTATTTGTATTGTTGAATATAAATAGATGTTTTGTGGGGTACAATATTTTTTTTTGAAATCAAGACAATAAAGATAAAGGGCTTCATTTACCGCCACTTTCATTTACAGTGCCCCAGAAATCTTGAAATAATGATTCAATTTCTTTATTACATGCTACAACATATATAACATCATACATTTATATGAATAAATAGCTCCCACCAAAAAAAAACAAACAAACAAGAGTATGAAAGAAGCAAATAAAATACCCATTTTCGTATCCTTGTCCACATTTTTCCCTTTTATAGGAATTGAAGGTCAAAATAACACTTTTTTTTATACATATATATATTTTGTATAGAAGCTAGCAGGGTAAAAAGTTGAACTATGAATAGTTGATTCATTTACTATCAACCTTAATGAATTCAACGTGGAAGTGTTTTTCTTCTTCTTCTTCTTCTTCTTTGAGCGCGTGAGCAGCAGCAGCAGCTTGGGCTTCTTCTTCTTCTGCTGCTGCTGCTTCCTCTTCCTCTTCTTCTTCTTCTTCTTCTTCGTCTTGTCGTGGTCGCGGTTGCCGCGCAGCCACGAGCTCGTTCCAAACGCGCGACTGATAGTCAATATGATGACTATATATTGAATACAAATATTTGTTTTCATGTCATTAGATGACAGTAAGATTTCTTTTTTTTAGCCATCACAAAAGCTCCATTGGAAACAATTTTTTTTCTGATTGTTGTTTGCCTCCTGTTGCTACTTTTATGAGCCAGAACAGCCCCAAGTCTGATGCAGTACAAACTGCAACCACAATAATCAAATATTGTCGCATCAATACCGCGCTGATTATTGTTATCTGAAATTGGTTCCTCTCTAATGAGCTTTTTTTAGAGGAGCCCCCCCCCCCCCCCGTTTATGGCCATATCTTTACACAAATCTTTTGTGTCGGATAAAGAAATATTTACTGCAATTGAATTTTGGAACATAGACTAAATATACCTAATCAATCAGAATTCAGCACTTTTAATTTAGACTGACACCGTCAAACGATCTGAACAAAGTTGGACAAAGTGTTTTATTGTTGTGTTTGCATTATTGTGCCAGAACTGCCGCCTGCGTGATGCGGGGCAGTTCAAACGCCGCGATAAAAAAACAAGTTGTAAAACTAACGCCTCTCACCTCGCCTTTTTCTCTTTAAACGGCTCGCTTTTGGATGCGAACTTTTGTATTGGATCCGGTGACGAGCGTCGCTCGCGTTAAGTGCTCTGTTGCGTTTCCTTTTTAGCGCCGAGGTGTCAGCTGCGCCCGCTGCCCCGCTCTACCTGCTGGGACGGGGCGGCGCGCCTCCTCTAAATAAATTGAAAATGGCCTCTGGCAAAAAAAAATAAAAAGCCTTCATGTTGCCAAGCTCCACAAAAAAAAAAAAAAGTGCAGGCAGTCAATCAAAGTCTGGTTCCTATTATTTATTTCTTTTAAACGGGTGTAGTTCATCATGACAACTTGCCAGGGTGGGCAGGTGGGCGTGAGTGCTGGTGATCAATAATTGATAAGCGGTGCAATGCGAAACAACCAAAAAAAAGCGCCGATTTTCCGCCTCCCCTCTGGTGCGCTTGTCACTTGCTGTTGTCAGAACACATTTGCTTTGATGACAAATTTGAAGATGCGAACAAGGGCGTCGCATGTGATTAGCGAGCTGAGAGGCGGGCGGCTCAGGAGGACCCACTGGGCGAGGCTAGGAGGTAAGCAGAGCAGACAGATGGGTTGGGGGGGGGTTGCTTCAACTTTTGTCGTGTGTCAGTAAACAGCGAGACTTGTTTGAAAGGCACCTGGACCGCAGGGCGAGTGAGAAGTTGCCTTCAGAGATCAATGTGGATGATTGGACCGCGAGCGTAGTGTGTCACATAGCTGACGTTCTGTGCTTCTCTGGTATTGGAGAAGTTGACGTAGAGCCCGAGCGCGCACAATTGTATCCGTGAAATAAGTCGGTCGGCAGGACGACTCGGTGGTAGCGTAGCGCGTCACGTAGCTGAGTTTCTCCAATTAGATTATAGCGAGAGACCGGAAATTGGCCATTGAAAGGATGTTTATGAACCGCGGTCAAATACATTTTTAGCGTGGGCCACGTCGTCGTTACGGTTTCCATCAGACGGCCGTCACGACTGTGAAACCACATCAAAATGTATACGTAATCGCCTCTGATTATTACTAATACACAACAAATGGATGGGTAACTAATCAGAAGCTAATGAAAATTGTTTGTTCAACAACTATTACATTTATTTTAAAAGGGGGCTCGGGAACAAGATCATGGACGGGCCACTTAAAAGGATGCGGCGGGCCGGATCTGGCCCCCGGGCCTTGAGTTTGACACATGCTGTGTGAAGTGTAACGCGGGTTTCTATGAATGAACGAATGAATGTTCGTCAACTGGAATATATTCGGCACGCACCTTTTCCAGGCAAAACGCTCTCGGCCAGATTGTAATGACAAACAGACACCAGCGGGCGGCGCCGTTGCGGCGCTTTGGGTTTGACATCAGCGCAGCGTTGGCGGAGGAGATCGAGATTAGGAGGTGACGGTCGGCTCGTCGCGGAAGAGAAACGCCGACTTGCCAGGAGTGGGACAAGTTTACGCGCCCGACACTCACGCAGAGTTTGAAGACGTACGCTAGTTTGTAGAACGTGTGCGTGTTACGATTGGGAGAAAAGATGGCGCCGTTCACGTAATGGATGGCGAGCGCCGTGTAGAAAAGCCAGTCTGGTCTTATCGTTTGAGGTGTCGCAAAAGCAAAAATTCTTCGCGTCAAAGAACCAAAAAAAAAGCTCATTTTCTCCGCTCTTTGCTCAAAAATCGGTGTTTCGGGTGAAACCGAGCTGTGCTCTCGTGCTGATTTACTAAAGAACGGAAAGAGGTAGGAACACTTTTTTTGGTCTGGTTGAAGAAGCGAGTCTCGTCTTTCTTTCGGTAGTTTGGGTGCCGTATTTTGTGGGTGTTGAAAAATCAGTCAAAATGCTCCAAAGCAGCGGGAAAACAAATCGTTTGACGGACGCGAGCAGCTCCACTTGGCCTCCGGCGCTACTTTCGCCGGAAAGTCGGCACATGACGCACGCAGCATAAAAGGCTCACTAATGAATGTAAATACAGCTGTGAGAGTACTTTTAATGAGGTGTTTGTTTGTTTTTTTTGTTTTTAAATGAAGTAAAGATTTTCGGCAAAGTTCCAATGTGAAAAGTTTGCGCGGCAAAGCGAGCGAGCATAATTGACAGCTGCATCCACTCGCTCGGTCCAAGCGCCTCCCGTCTGCTTCCAACAAACCGTTTCCTCTTTTAATTATCCCCACAGCAAAAAAAAAAGGAAAGATGGCGCACATCAGACACATGGCGGCAAACGCGGAGGCCCTGGCACGGGCTCACAGCGACGCTGGCGTCTGGCGTTCCCGATAGAGCGGCGACGCTGGCACGGACAAGAGAGGCGGCGGCGCGCCTGGAGATTGGGAGCGGATGATCTCGCCGGGTCCTCACTCGGGGAGGCTCATTTGGCCAACGTTGGGGTTTTTTTTGGTTTTGTTTTGTTTTTTTTCCCCCGCCGCCAGATTAAGCCTGCGCCTCGCGCGCGGCAGCCATTGTTTCCACCTCGGCGGCGTGCTGCTTTTGAGGGAGAGCGACGCCGCTGTCCTATCTCGCGCGGCAACATTTTTGGGGTGACACTTGTTCTATGCGCCAGGGTCACCCGATGTTTCCGTTTCGGCTCGTGCGAATCGTACATCTCGCCGAGGCTCTGAAGCGTGCGCGTCGTCTCGTCGTTTGGATTCCAGACAAAACGGCCCGCAAATTGCCGACTACGGATCATTTCCCAACTAAGTTCAGTTTGTCGGTCGTGCCGCTGATTTTCTTCGCGTCGATGACCTCGGCGAGACGAAAGCGACCTCAGAAGCTCGTCGTGAACGGTTCCGTTAACTTAGCGGGTTCCGGGTTGAGTTCCAGTTTGTTCATAGTGACTTCCGATTGCGCCAAACGTATACATTCTCTGTCCGAGTGTCAGGGGCCTAAACTTGTCCGACTTTGACTTTGACCTGTTGATCTCGAATCCCGAGCGATGCGGTGCTGCCATCTAGCGGCGTCTCTTTGTTATTACAGTTAGGTAGAAGCTTGAATTTCCCGTACAAGCTGGGCAAGACCCTCAAAAACCGACTTTTGGCGGTGGCAGAAATGGGCTGGATTCGTAGTTTAGTACGTCACATTGTGGAAATTCTTTAAGCAAATAAGTTTTTAGTTTTTTTGTAAGGCACAGAGATGAAAGAGGTTGTAGGTTAACTAGTGGCGGCGTTGCTGTCAGCCCGAGTTTTTCCTCGCTCGGTGGGGCGTGCGTCAATCAGTCGCTCGCCAGGCTAACGGCGTGATCCTCTCCCGCACGCATATGCGCAGCTAGCTCCTCGGACACAAATGAAGCCCCCCACCACCACCACTACCACCATCGTTCCCTGTTCTCCTTTGTCCCTTTCTTCCGTCATTCCGAGATGAAGATTGGAATGCTGCGCGGCGGGGAGCTTTCTTCTCCTGCAAGAAGGCGAGGCGTAGCGCTGTGTGATGTTACTTTGCCTTCAGGGAGGGCAGCAGGCGTCTTGTAGCGCCGCTGAAGAGGAACGTGCGGGAGCCGCGGATCACGCTTTGCGGAGAGCCGAGGTCCCCGCTAACGAGCTCGGGTTCGGACGGCGTTCCTCAACGAGTCCCGCCGTTGTGGTGATGATGACGGCGTTTTTGTCAAAAGTACAATACGTGCTTGGTGTCACGCGCCAAAAGGAATGGCAGAGGACGAGCTCGGCGGCAATTCGGAGAAGCCATCGTTAGCCTAGCTTTCACACGGAGATCCTGCAAAATGTTGGCATCAGAGCCGTAATAGAAGATCCGCGATTTATATGCCTCTGCCTTTGTACACAAAACCCAACAAATTCCGATATTGCAACAATTGTGTGCGCTTAGTTTCAGGAGTTGGCCTTTACAGGTATAGCAAGAATCCTGTTTCACACAGAGATCCAGCAAAATGTCAGACTCAGAGCCATAACAATGCTTCTTTTTAACACAAAACTCAGCAAATCCAGGTATTGCCCTAGCCATGAGTGCTTTTTTTTGTCAGCTTTTACTGGTATAGCAGAAACCTTGCTTCACACGGTGATGCTGCAAATTTGGCACATCAGAGCCAACATTTCTGCATTTGCTCTTTTCACAGAAAGAGACTTCCATTGCACATGTAAAGCGGAAGATGCAGAAAAATGTCGGCCTTTACCGGCTGTGTTCAAGGTTCCAGTGTTTCACACAGAGATCGCTCAAATTCCGTGCCGGCATTGTGGAATATGCTGACACAGATGTTTCGCCGCCTCTGTTACAGCTCCGATACTAAAAAAAAAAAAAAAAACTTCTACCTACTTTGACGAGGAATATAAATGTGGCTACACAAAACCCAGCGAAGGCGGAAGAGTGTCGTGACACGGCGTCCCGCCATAAGAAAATATGACAATAAGTAACAGCCACTATCGCTTTCGACACAGCAGGTGTTAAATTCACACCCTTGTCCCGTCATTGTGGAATCCCCGCCCACGCGGGTGTCTTCCCGCTCTTGTTACGGCTCTGATGCTTAAAAAAAAAAACGGTTAAGCTTCTCCATAAAAGCGACATGGGGAGAAAGTCAGGCGCATTCCCTCTTTTTCATTAAACAAGCCATCAGCCTCCATCTTGACATTGGTTTCTTATGCGTTCTGGATCAAAGTGACTTTTCATCCCGCCAAAGAAAAACATCTGTTGTGTGCATAATGTGCCGCCATTAGGCAGCGTCGCGTGATGAAAGGCAATCCGTGATCTACTTGCGTCACAGGAAAAGAGCGCAGAACATGAAAACTGTGCCTGTGAGAGTTTCGCACCCATCAAACGGCGCCAAAGCGTCGCGGCAATTCTGTTTCCACAAAACAACAACGAAAAGCCGGCGTAAAGCGCGGGGGGCGCTCGCTCTTTGTTTAGCCGCGAAAGGCTAAAAGACGAGCGTGACCTTTCGGGCATCAAGCGGGGACGATGGCGGCGTTCGCGGCGGCGTGGCTTTCTGGCCTTTTTTGCGCCCTCTGCAGCTCGCGGCTACGAGCTAAAGAGTCCGACCAGACTTGCACGCACGCCCCCCGACCTTCCCCCTTTCATCCTGCTGGAAACACGCTCGTCCCGCCCGGCTTCAACACAGCGAGCGCTGCAGGATACGGGAGCAAAATAATTATTATCGGGATTCGGTCAATAACGCGAAAGCTTGACCTGCTTCGTAGTATTAGCGGCACTTGGGATGACCCTCAGATATGCAGCCACCTGACCCTTGAACCCTTGAAACCCGATCGTCCACAACATCCGCTTCTGCCAAAACGCCGCAAACATTGTTTGTCACTGCATTGCTGTTGTTTTCATACTGCTATCGATCCGACCCAAACGCGCTTTTGTTCCCGCCGAACTTTGCAAAGCCGTGCGGCCGGGTTGCAAAGGTCGGCGCTTGAGACGTAGCAGCGCGGTGTCAGGCTATTGCGGCGCTAAAGGCGCAATGATGTCATTTCATTCAGAGAGCACACTTCAACTGAATACCGTACTAGCATTTTCCCAGACGTTAGGTGGGAGATCATCGTGCTTTCGTCACCTGCTGGAAACTTCCCCCCCCCTCCCCTCCCCAAATGCTTTTTTGTTAGGAGGCCCTGAAACCTAAAGGCCTTTTGTCCCACATGTCAAAAGGTTGCAAGCGGCATTCTATAGGTAAACTCTAGCAGAGAGGAGCTAAGTTAGCTTCGGGTGGGGCGGACAAAAGAAGGCCCGCTGGTGACGGGTCCGAGGGAGGCTATAAAAGTGTTCACGCTGCTATGATGTGCTAGCATCCGTCTGACCAGGGGGAAGGTATGAGCTCACACGCAACAGGGCTTCTTGTTTACTTATCGAAATCTTCGGTTTCTACAATGTTGCTCAGAGGGAGAAAAACAAAAACAAACAAAAAAAAGGCTTTTTGAGACTTTCGAAACAAGTCGTATCCCAAGCTAGGGTTCAAGCGTTTTTTTTTTCTGATCTCTGCTTTCTTTTCGTATGTTTGGTGCTTAGATTTCCAAAGAACACAATATTCTGCGGGTCTCGAAATATCAGTCCAAAACAGTCCCAGAAATGTCCAATATGACCCTAAAAGGTCAGCTTCGAACAAAAATGGCGTCTTTTCGGGCATGTCTTCTTGAGACTTTATTTGCGTGTCTTGTCGCGGCAGAGATCCCTATCACGTTTGACGATGTGAAGTCCAACTGGTTTCGGGGGAGGAATTTTCCAATTCGAGTGATGATACTTTGTAAGCCGTCCTCAAGCGACACCTCTCGCTCGGCGTTCCAGATCATCTTCTACGAAGGCGGCGACCGCGCCGACGTCCACCGCAGCTCCATCCGGCCCCGGCGACGACCCGACTCCCGCAGCTGGATGGGCTTCGACGACTGCGCTCGCTCCTGCCGGATGTTCCCGCCGGTAAGTCAATCAAACAGACAGCTCCAAAACACCGCCCCCGCCCCCCTCGCCCCCGTGTACCGCCGCTCACCTTGCACATCAAATGGCCGCCTTTTCAAAATGGATGTCAATCAGGGGAGCTTTTGATTCCATTTCGAGATCCTCTGGCAGGTCACGGCATGAAAGGCTTTCGGTGCGAGGCCCACAAAGGAGAAGCAGTCAGCCTTTAAAAGGAATATCGTACAACCCCACAAGACTCGCCGCCTTCATTCTCATTCCGCTAATCACACGCAGGGCTTCTGGCACTTTTAAGCGGTGGGGTAAAATGTTCAAATCAATCAATCAAGGCATGTAAACTTGTGCGGCGCCCCCGAAAGAGTCGCCGCTCCGAGAAGCCTCGCTCGCTTTCAAAGCCGAAGATCATCTCAGGCCGCAGAGTTCGCAAACAAGTTCCACAAACACGTCGCTGTTTCGGACCCCGCTACCGGCTCGTCACCCAGTGCCAATGGCGTATTACTGTACTTAAGGCCGTGGTGTGCAAACTGCGGCCACGCACAGCATAGACTCAAATGTGCTACACCGCACCGCTTACGTTTGACACCGGGGGGGGGGGGGGGGGGGGGGTCAAGGTTGGAGAAGAAGGAGCTCCTTGTCATCGCTCACTTCCTTGTTTTCACGCCAAGGTCACTCAAGTACACGATGCTCCAGTTTTGCTTCTCAATGTGGAAATGGGACTCTGCTGCTGCTACCTGCAGGGGGGGGGGGGTCTAGTCAAGTGCGATACAGGGCCACTGCCCGCTGGCCACCCCAAAATTTCCATAAAACTTTTGCTTTATTGCCTTGCTGTTTCTTTAATATGCAGTATATATAAAATAAATATAGCTTTGCATGGTTTTTACCTGAAACTTATTGATAACTTGGTATTGTTGTTTATTTGAATGTCATATCTTAGTCTTACGTTGTAATGTGTAAAAAAACTTTTTTTTTAAAAACTTTAGTTGCCCATGTGTGTGTTTTTCCAAATCGAATGTGTGCCATTGAGCTGGGAAGTTTGCCTGACGTCGCCGCCTGGTCGCCAAACTTTCCCAATAAAGGCACATGTTGCAACTCCTATTGTGACAGCTCCATTTTCTCTTGTGGGAAAAGTGCAGCGGTACGGTATTTCACGCAGCGCTTGGCCGAGACAAAGCGGCCACGTGTGCCAGCCGGGCAGCCTGCTGACACGGCGACGTTTTGCCACGCTTCGCTTTGTATGCGCGCCCTCGTGGCTCTCGAAAGGCGGCGGCGGCGAGGTCTATAAAAAGGCCCGATCCCATCTGCCGTTGCTTCTGGACGCCGCGGTAACGCTGTCACGATGAGCAAGGTAAGCGAGGCAAGCAAGGCACATGTTGTTGTTATGTTACAGTAACCGTCGCTTCCCAAATGAATTGTTTTTGCCCCAAAAACCTTTTAAAAATGCACAATTTCAGATACTTAAAAAAGAAAAATATTTCACTAAATTTGTCAAATGAAAAACAATATATCCAAATGCTTGTTTTTTGTGTTATGTCGTTTTTTTGAATTCATATAAAAAGTCACTCAATTTGTCAAAAGAAAAAAATTATTTAAAATAAATTACATTTTAAAAAGTCACTCAATTTGTCAAAAGAAAAAAAACATTTCAAATAAATAATATTTTGAAAAGTCACTCAATTTGTCAAAAAAAAAAAACATTTATAATAAATCATATTTTAAAAAGTCACTTGATTTGTCAAAGAAATAACAAAACAGAAATCCCAAAAATGGCAAAATTTGCTCAAGGAAGACCATGTATAAATCCTAAGATAAAAACAAAGACAAAATATATTCAAAACAAAGATAGCAATATTTGTCAAAAAAAAACGTCTTTCCATGTGTTTTGTCTTTGTTTTAGAAAAAGGTGGGAAAAAAAATCATTAATAAATTCACAAAATTTGTCAAAGGGAAAAAACATGTACATCCAAACTCATTGAAAAAAATCAAATTTTGAAAAAGATCATGAAATTTCTCAAAGTAAATCTAAAAATGTCCTCTTTTCCTTATTTAACAAACAAAAACAAAAAAAAGGGTTTCAAACAAAAAGTCAAAAAATGTATCAAAGCAAAACATGTACAGCGGTACTTTGGAGTGCCCAAAAAAATGTGTCTTCTATATTTGTGAGTCAAAAACAATTATATGTATATTTTAAAATTAAACTTCAAATGTATTTCAATTTACTGTAAAAAAAAAAAAAAAAAAAAACTACAAAAAAAAAACAGCAATTGTGTTTTTCCGTATAAAAAGAAAATCACAAAAGGATTCTGACTCAAAGTATCGTAAGTACATCGCCGTACCGGTTTTAACGGCGAGTCTTGTTGCTGCGTGGAGATTATCTTCTTTGAGGATCGCAACTTCCAAGGTCGCCACTTCGAGTGCGACGGCGACTGCCCCGAGATGCAGAACTACTTCGCCCGCTGCAACTCCATCCGGGTGGAGAACGGCTGCTGGGTGGCCTACGAGAAGCCCAACTACGGCGGCTACCAGTACATGCTGCACAAGGGCGACTACCCCGACTACCAGCGCTGGGCCGGCTTCAACGACTGCATCCGCTCCTGCCGGATGGTGCCGCCCGTGAGTCTCCGTCGCCGACAGGAAAAAAAGAACAAAATTCCACCTTCGCGGTACAGATTGGGTTTGATTCCGGCTAATTTGGAAAAGTTACATTTTAGCTCATCCGCCCCGCTCCCCCCTTTTTAGCTCATATCTCCTCCTTTTAAGTAAAGAAAAAAAATCCCCAAAAAATGTTAAAGGTAAACCACGGAGCTCCACATTTTGAGTTTTTTGTTTTTAAAATCATCTTTGATTTTCATGTAAAAAAAACAAAACAAAAAAACTCAATCTCTCAAATGAAAAAATTGTATCTCCAAATTTGGTGGTTTTTTTTTTTTCTTTTTACAAAACAAAAATTGACTTTTCTTACTTTTTTTTGGATCAAAACAAATCCAGGTATCTCACAAAATGTGTCAAAGAAAAGAAATACTTTGGTGTTATATGAAAAGAAAAAAACTTTCCGAGACTTTCTTTTTATCAGAAAGACGGCTCCTAATGTTGTTTTTCTTTTATGAAAACAATTTGCCGTCTTATTTCTTTTTACTTTTCTGTTTGTTAAAAATAAATACAACTTTAGTTAAGTTTTTGTAAAAAAATAAATAAATAAATAAATCTATCTCCCCCCCCCACAAAAAAACATTTTCCATATAGGAAAATACTTTAATTTTTTTTTTTTACCAAAAAGAAAATAAACAAAAAAGATCTCGCCAAATTTCTCAAAGAACAAATCTTACCATATCTTGAATCTGTACTTTTTAAAAGAAATTGATAAAAAGAAAAGCCTCGCAAAATTTGGACAATGTTTTTCATCTTTTGTTTTTTTCTTATGATAAAAAATATTCTTAGTTAATTTGGGGGGGGGGAATGTTTTTTTTGTTTTTTTTAAATAAAACCAAAACATATCTTTTTTAAAATAAATTAAATCAATTTAAATATGTGGAGGTATGTTTCTCCTTTGACACATTTTGTGAGATATTTGTTCTCTCTTATTTTTTTTAAATATTTGTAACAAGGGAAAAAAGATGAATTTTGTCACTCTGAAAACACAACAAAGAAGGAAAAACATCTCCAAAAAAGAACAACAAAATCGGCATTTCTTTTTAATATAAGAAGTAAATGCTTCCAAAATTGTCAGATTAAAAAAGATAAAAAAGGCTAAAAAAGATGGGAAAAGGTGTTCTTTCTGCGCCACCCGCAGTACAACGGCAGCTACCGGATGAAACTCTTCGAGCGCTCCGATTTCGGCGGCCAGAATCTGGAGCTGATAGAAGACTGCCCGGACCTGAACGAGCGTTTCCACACGCGTGACATCTCCTCGGTCAACGTGATGGAGGGCTACTGGATGCTGCACGAGCACCCCAACTACAGGGGGCGCCAGTACTTCCTGAGCCCCGGCGAGTACCGCCGGCACAGCGAGTGGGGCAGCGCCAGCCCCACCATCGGCTCGCTGAGACGCGTCACCCAACTCAACTGAATTTTTTTCCTCTCTCTCTTTTTTATGTTCTTTCCTCGTGTTCCTTCAAGCCTGCGTTGTTCTTGCGCTCAAGTTTTCAATTCCGTTCACTGTAACCAAACGTGTACTCTGTGAAATTTGCAGTTTTTCTGTATTTGCCATGTATTGTAAGGCCCCCAAACACACAAAAAGCCCCCTGATAGAATGGTTTTGCTCTCCCCTACTGGAATAATCACAAATAATAAAATCGTCATAAAAGTCAACTTGCTTTTTGGTGGTTCAATCTGGAAAGGTAACAGTCAAAATTTGAGATCAAACAAATCGTTTTTTCTCAAATGATGTAGGTTTGGAGCAGGGGTGTGTAGACTTTTTATAGCCCCAGAAATGTTATTCTTTTAGTATAAAAAAAAAAAAACAACTCTACATGTGTCTTTGTTTTCCGTATAAAATGAAAAAAAAAAAACACAAAATTTGTCTGATGAAAAATTGTATCTCCTAATTTTGTGGGTTTCTTTTTATATATAAAAACATTTATTTTGGGGTAAAAAAAAAAATATATATATATATATAAATTGTCTTTTTTTTTAACATGAAATGAAAAAAAAACAAAATTAATCTGATAAAAAAAACATATCTCCAAGTTTTGTGGGTTTCAAATATCAAAAATTGGCAAATTCCTTCTTTTTTGTATTTAAAAAAAAAAAAAAACTAGAAAAAATGTCTTTGTTTTTCCTATAAAATGAGCAAACACAAAATTTGTTCTGATGAAAAACATCAATCTCCAAATTTTGTGGGTTTTTGGGAACGGGTTTGTAGACTTTTTATAGCCCGCCAAAATTGTTTCTTCTTTCTGTATTAAAAAAAAAAATTAAAACAACACATTTATCTGAAGAAAAACATGTATCTCTACATTTTTTTCCAGATAAATACAATAATATCACAAAAATGCACACATTTTTTTTTATATGAAAAAAACAACAACAACAACAACAAAAAGACTTGTTTTGAATTGAATTCAATGTAATATGACGTATTTCTGCTTCCGTCATCCACTGATCCGTTGTATTTTTTTTTTTCCTTCCGCGTTTGCTCACAGATTATCATCAAGGCGAGCCGAGCGCGGCCTCCCCGCCGCTTTTCTTTTGTAGCGTCGCTATTAAAGAGCACTAGAGGCTACGAGAGGACGTACAAGGAAGTGTCTTTAGCGGATCACATGGCGCCATGAAAGGCGTCCATGTTAGATCCTCATCACAGAGGCCGCCGCCGCCACCGCCATTCGCCCCGAGCGCCAAAACTCACTCGCAACCGAAAAAAAAAAAAAAAAAAAAAAAAGAACAAGCCAAAACAAAACCCGCTGCTCATGCATTTTACATCAGCCCGAGATTTCTCTTTCAGAAATAAATATCAATTATTGAAATTGTTAATTAGGCGCCGGCCACGTAATTGGCCGACATTCGCATGAATAAATAACTCGCGGCGTTAATTATTGATTGAGGAAAAAGAAAAGGAAAAGAAAGGAGCCCGACGGGGGGCGCGTTTGAGGGTCTCTTAAGATCAACAGTGAGAGGAAATATGAGTTTTGGCCTCCAGTAATGTCCAATTAAAGGATTTCCGGCTTCTTTTCTTTTTTTGGGGGGGGTGTACCAGTCAAGCGTTTTGACTTTTCGTACGGGCGGACGACGATTCCCGCAAGACGCTTCGATGGCGCAAAGCGTCGCCGGGCCACCGGGGGGCAACGTCAGATCAAGTGGGAGGTTACGCTGCCAATGTCCGACAACATGCAGAGAAATTGTGCAAAATATTGTTTGATTGGGGTGTGGTGGGGAGGGGCAAGAAAAAAAAAAAAAAAAAAGGCTCTTTGGTTGGTTCGAGTTTCACGAAATGCCTTCAGAGACTTCTAAACACTTTCAAAAGCTCTGCATATTATTGTTAATATTTATTATAATATGATAAAAAAAAAACATATCTCCAAAATTTAGAATTTTTTTTATCTTGTGTTATGGAGTGTTTAACTTTGTTTTCTACTTAAATAACAGTTCAAAATGTTGAAAGTATAGGAAATGAATTTGTAATACTGACACTTGCGTACGTAGTACGTATGTTTAAATGGTAGAATTCCAATCAAAACAGGAAGCACGCTCCACTTTTTGCCGTCTTTTAATTTCCAGAGTTTCAACGGAGAAGATTCTGGAGTTTCGTCTGCGTCTCTTTGGTGCCGTGGAGTTGATTGAAGGGTAAAGTATTGCGTTTTTTGGACTTCTTTAGATGATAAGAAGAAGAAAAGAAAAAAAAAGAGTGAGAAATCCTGTGATTCCCATTGTGAAGTCTCCTTCTGGCTCTTTTTTTCATTTGTGACGGCCGGATAATTAAACCTCTGTAGTATTGTCTTGCATCTTTTTTTGTCTTCCTCGCCCCACTTCCAGCAATTGGGGTGGGTGGGGGGGGGGGGCTCACGATTCCCCTTTGGGCGAGACACTTCCAAAGACTTCAGCAGCGCTTCTTTCCTTTCCGGCCCTCGGTTAATTTGTGTTCTTTGTGTGAAAAGCAGGAAGAGACACGAGCACACGTGTCGACGAAATGTTTCCACATTTCAAATGAAATATCCTAATATTCCTTTTTAACACATTTTTTTTTAATGCCACTATATCGTTATTCAAGGAGAGGCTTCGTTTAAGAAGTTGTTCTCTTCATAAGGGGAGGGGGGGCTTGTAACCACTGACAATGTGAACATGTTTCATGTGCGTTAATTGCAATGGTAATCCTGTGATCAGGTTTCACAATGGGGCCTGTTCACGTTAGAAAGTTCATAATTCATAATTCTAAGCAGGAACAACTTGCATCCAACTTTTATTCCAGTCAGGATAGAAGATAATGGCTGCTTGTGAAGATCTGTACTTTTCTGTAACATGTACCTTTAAATTTAGATTTGTTGTTTTTTTTGGGAATCTGAAAAAAAAAAAAAAAAATGCAAAATTATTTTGGTTTTTGGGGTAAAAAGATTTTTAAAAAAGCTACCAAATTGTTCTGATGAAAAACACTTGCTAGTCACGTAAAAATATGGGAATAATTGGTGCTTCCTTATAATTGCGGTTACCAAAAGAAGAAACAAAAATGTAAAACCGCAAATAAGGAGGGGATCAGGTGAAAAAATGGGGGATGGGTTTCTCCGAATAAAAAAAATAAATCACAAATGCTGTACCTCCAAATTTTGATGAAAAAAAAAAGACTTCCAAAATCTGTCTAAGAAAAAACCTGTATCTCCAAATTTATCTCCAAAGGTTTCTTTTTTATCGTCATTCACTGTTAACATTGCTATTTGACTTCTAAAGCCGTCAATGGCAGTGAATGTGTTGTCTGTTTTTCATGTCAAAAGAAAAACTGACAAAATGTGTGTGATGCAAAACATATCAAAATCTAAGTTATTTGATTTCGTATTCAATGAAAGACTCCTTTTCTGATGGAAAAATATGTATTTCTCAAAAAATTGAAAGCAAAAAAAAATGACCCTTTTATTTTCATATGAAAAATGTCTAAGAAAAACATTTATTGCCAATGTTTCTTTTTGTTTGTAATCATAAAAACAATTAAATGTATTTTCTTTGGGGTTTTTTTTAAGCCAAAAGAAAATCTGTCTGATGAAAAACATGTATCTCCAAATTTTGTGAGTTTCTTCTTACAGGAAAAAGACATTATTTGATTTGATACAAAAGTCTTACTTTTCAGCTTCTGTGCTCTGACAACATCCCACCCAAACAATACAAAACGTTTCTTTAATCAGAGAAATTACACTCAACACAGTAATATAACATTAGTTCTCCGCATAAAACGGCAGCATAAAACACGCCTGTACCTAATGTATTGTCTTCCCTTCCTTCCTCTTCTTCTGTGGGCTCTTGGCGGTTGGCAGACCAGCTTGATGGCACATGAGCGCCACCAATTGATCCTGTCTGTCCACTGCAAGGAAATCCGTGTCAATTGATGGTGGCTGGATTTTTGCCCACCACTTGTATATCAGGCCACCGTTGCATTACCAATACCCCAAAAAGTGCCTTTAAAAAAAAAATAAAAAAAATTTTTATTGTCAGAAAAATTATTTTGGGGGGAATTTTGCTTTATTTGTATTCATTTAAATATCATATAAAAGTCAATGTTGATTTATCCCGGTAATTCTTATTTATTTCTATTTCACGCTACTCACCGCACTTGAAAGAGGCACCACAATAGTTGGATTTTGCTATATACAGGTATATGTATCAAAACACCCAGAAATATGTGAAAATCCCCAAAAGGTCCAATGTTTTCTAGGCCTTTTTTTTTCGTATTTAATTTCCCCACCACGTAAAAAAAAAAATATATATATATATATATATATATATATATCTTAATTGATTTATCTCTTTGTGCTCGTGTTTCTTTTGTTCTTTGGTGGAAAAGCACCTGCAAACAAGGGCGCACCTGGTGAAAGCAATGGCAAGTTTGCGGTTGCAAGTCGCCCCGAGCGCTGCCGCCTGCTGCCACAGGACTCCCCACCACCCGGCCCTCAGCGCCCGACGTAACTCAATCGTCTCGGGGCTTCAATGCGCGTTATTCCATTATTTCAGCTGTGTTTTCTCTCCAGTCTGCTTTTTGCTCTTTATCTGCATCTGTTATTCGTCCGTCTGACGAGCAGGAGCTGAGCCTTACTTAGCTCGCTGCTCCAGGCGCTATACTAATGACTCGCAGACAAACGAACATAGCGTTTGCGTGTTTTTGCAGCAGAAAAAACGAGACGGAGGTTTTATTCCAGCGTATTGAACCTAAAATGTTTGTTTTTTTTTCCATGAACAATTGACAGTACATGGCGGGTGGGTCTGCGATAAATGAGGACTCGCTGTCCGCGGGGTCACGTTGGAGAGAAGCGTACCGAACGCCGGCCTTACCGCGCTTTTGTGTTTCACATCGGCATGTAACCAAAATAACCGCAGACGCGCAAGTGTGTAAACACGGCGCTAATCCGCCTTCCGCCCACACTTGTCCCACATTCTGACAGGCCGACCCCGTGAGGGCAGTAGAAAAAGTTCGTCTTTCTCGGGGGGGGCATCGAATATAAGGACAAAAATCTGGTTGCGACTGTGCGACCATGAGCGGCGTTGGTGGTGCACTGGACTGCAGCGTGATGGAGGAGGACTGGCAGCGAGGGCAGAGCTACTCGGCTCACTGGCACAGCCTCGGTGTGTCTCGGCTGCAAAGGTTAGCGACCGACTCTTGGGTTCGTTGCGACGGTATTTTGTAGTACCGAGCGTGTCGCTTTAAATGGCAAGAGATTGTGTGTCTACGCTTTGGGTAGGATTGGGTTACGGCTAGTTTTTTGGGTAGGGTTAAGGCTACAGTTGGAGTTTTTGGGAGGATTTTGGTTTCGGAGTCAAGGGTAGGATTAAGGTTCGTGTTTGGTTTAGAGGCTCGGGGTTAGCATTTAGGATTTGGGGCTTGAACTAGGGGTAGCCATGTTGGATTTTGCGGTTAGGAGTCAGGATCAAGTTTTGCATCAGAGTTAGATTTAGGGTTCAGGTTAGTGGTTAGGGTTTCCGTTGGAGTTAGGTTCACTTGACCGTAGGTTAAGTTTCGGGTTTTGGCTCAGGTTAGGGTCAGGGTTATGTCGGGTTAAGGTTTCTCCTTCAACAATCTAAGTTAGAGTTTTAATTGGAATTTGTGGTTGGGAGTCAGAGTTAGGGATTACATTCAAGTTTGATTTCGGGCTTAGATGAGGTAGCGCAGTTAGTGTTTAGCGTTTCTGTCTGAGTTGAGTTTTGGGTTAGGTTTAGGTTTAGAATAGGATTAGGGTCAATCTTCCTACAAAGTATGATTAGAGTTTGAGTTAGCCCAGTTTGATTTAAGGTTCAGGTTTGTTTAGATTTAGAGAGTTAGCATTGGTGTCAGGGGGTCGGGTTTTTACAGTTGGCGTTGCGGGTTAGGGCAGGGGTGTCAAACTCATTTTCTGCTTCGGGCCGCATTGTAGTTATGATTTCCCTCAGAGGGCCGCTAGAACAGTGAAACGTTTAATCACCAAATCATATTATTACCATTACACAACAAATTGAGGGATAACTAGTTTTGAAATCAGAAGACAAGGAGAATAGTTTGTTCAAGTATTGTTTAAGTTACTGTAGAAGAAGGGTTTGGTAACAGAAAAAGTTGTTGATTGTTATGACAATTTGGAATCTGGGTACAGATCTGAGCAAAAATCACAGAAGTTGACGAGCATGATTTGCAGGAAATGATGTGGCGGGCCGCATCTGGCCCCCGGGCCTTGAGTTTGACACCGATGGGTAAGGGGGTTAGATTTAGGCTTCGTGGATACGGTGAGGTCATGTGAAGGAGAAAGTCTCAATTTCTTTGCGTCTGCCTCCAGGCCCACAGTGACCGAGGCGGAGCGCTCGGACAAATATTGGGAAGCCAGGCGACGCCTGCGCCGATTCCTCTCGGGGGCCATCGGTCAGAGGCTGCCACCGGAGTCCGGAGGGGAGCCCGCCACGAAGGTCGAGCAGGACGGAGCGTTCGACTTCTGTCCCAAGAGTCTGGTCTTGGAAACCAAGACGACCATGAAGATGACCTTGCCGAGGTTCCTGGGTTGAAACATTACCCGATTATTTGCCATCAGCGGATATGCAGTAGATGGGTGTTTGTGGATACGTTTCAAACGTGGGCTTTTTAATAAAGCACAAAGTCGAAGTGACCAGTTTGTCCTGATTGTTTTCATGGGAAAATATGGATACTTCTCAGTCATTTTATCACAAAATTGGCAAATGTGGCGCCGGGGAGATGATCACATTCCCTCATTTTGTCACTATCGTGTGGCAAAATTCCACATTGCAAATACTGACACTGCAAGAGTGTGTGTGTGTGTGTGTGTGTGTGTGCGTGTGCGTGCCAGACATGAACGAGGTGTCAAACGACCCCCGGGGGAGAGCGGTTTGATGACAACGTGGCAATTTTCCACAGCAGCTCAGCTGCTGCTTATGCTGGGAATAGGCGCTAAATTAATCGAATCAACGGCTCAAACTCTGTCTTTTGTCAGCTGGCCTCGGCGGCTTGCGCTGTTCAAAGTCTAACATGTGCCTTCAACCGCTGCAATAAACGCGACTTCGACCTACCAAAAGAGAATATTGGACGGCTAACGACTCTGCAGGAAGCTTCGCATGTTTGTCTTGTTTTTACTTTCTATTTTGAAGTGCAGTTGGAGCTCTCGGGTTAAAGGCCACAGCGCTTCGCAAGTCACATCTTTTCCCGTCCGGAAGCAGTAGAACGTGTTCTCCCGGGATACGCCGGCCAATCATAGTGCAGCGGCACGTGTCCTGGAGACAGAAATATTGGAGCAGGGCGTGTCCTTCCAGGAAAACGCGCTGGATTGCGAATCATCTTTCCAAGTTGTCTTCATTGTCATTTGTTTCGTCTTTTGCAAAAGTGTTTCTGCTTTTGTTCATTTCTTTTCTGAAATGTAGAAGTGTTCGACAATTTGTGATGTAATGCTTTGCACTTCCAGGCCGCCGTAGCATCCACACCTGTGGGGGGTAAGGGATTGGCTTGGGTACCTGAGGGGTGCCGGTTTGAGACACAAACTGCTGACATGCCAGCCCCGTACTCAACAAGACTCAGACTCAGCAAAAGGTTTGAATCCTCGCCACCAGAATATAACGATATGGACAAACCACTTACCGTGATAGCCCAAAGAAAGAGAAAAAGCAGTGTTCTTCCAGGAGGACCTGTTTGTGGGTAGCCAAAGGCAAACCTGGAGTGATCGTGAAGATAGAGGCCTGCTGAGATCTGGTTGCAAGACCTGAAAGCAATGATGGGTCCATTAGGGTTGCTGAAAGCGCCCAAATCTGATGGCATCAGTGCTCGAGGGCAGAGAAAGAAAGCGCAAACAAACGCTATCGGGATTCAACACTTATCCCCCCCCCCCCCCCCCCCGCGCCCCCAAAACGCAATGCACACAACAAGGCCGAGGTCGACCCACACGAATATGAGCATATAAAGAGGCAGCAACAGGGCAAGCGGTGCACCTGGAAGCTCACGAGCGAACTGAAGAATGGAGCAAATGGCGACAGAAAATGGAGTGGCAGCCATGGCTGCCTGCTACCAGCGCTTTGACCCGGCAGCGTATCTGCAGTACAACTACACGCCGCCACGGGCCGACTTTGACCGCAAGGACAGTATCGTTCCATGGAAACTGGCGTGCCTGCATAGAGCCTTCACCGAAGGTAAGCACAGGAGCTAATTGCGGCGTACCTAGCTAGCGAGAGCTGCCGCTCCCTTAAACCGAAAGGCTTCGGGCGACGATGATTGCCTCATTCTGTGGCAACCGCTTTCAAAGCGGAGTTCCAGGTTTTGACAGCCGCTGAAGAGCATCGTTTTCAAGACCCACAAAATATTCTGTTCAGTGGCAATACAAGCACCGAAACTGTCGCAACAAAAAGAAACAAAGGGTAGATTCTCTTCTTTCACCAGACAAAAATGGTTTCTAGCTTTTTCCGTTCTTCAGTAATCAGGTGTAGAACATGGCTTGGTTTCCCCAAACACGGCTCTGACCAAAAAGTGGTGAAAAGAAGAACGCTGACTTGGATTTGTAGTGGGATAGGGACGGTACCCTGCTGCAAATAGCGAACACACACTTAAAAGGTTTGCGATTCTCATCTCGTCGATAAAGGCGTATGCCTTGGGGTCTTAAGCCCCACGAATAGCGAGGCTCCACTGCTATCATAGACACACTTGGGATTTTGTGTTAAGGCGACGTGAGCGGCGAGCTGCTGGTGGACATCGGCTCTGGACCCACGCTCTACCAAGTGCTGAGCGGCTGCGAGGTGTTCGACAAGGTGCTCCTCACCGACTTCCTGGAGGCCAACCGCAAGGAGCTGAGGCGCTGGGTGCAAGGCCAGGAGGGCTGCGGCCTGGACTGGACGCCGTACCTGCAGCACGTCTGCGAGCTGGAGGGGCGACGGTATGGGATGACACCAGGTGTCAGATCAAGAACAGCAGGTGATTACGATATTGACATCGCTGACTTCTTCTTGTGCCTTTCAGGGCCTCGGCATGGACAGAGAAGGCGGCCAAGCTCCGCCGGGCGATCACCGACGTCCTCCCCGTCGACGTGCACCGACCCCAGCCTCTGGACCCTCGCGCCCTGCCCCCCGCGGGGGCCGACTGCCTGGTGTCCTGCTTCTGCCTGGAGAGCGTCAGCCCCGACCTGGCCGCCTTCACCAGGGCCCTGGGCCACATCCGGAAGCTGCTCCGGCCCGGCGGCCACCTCCTGCTGATCGGCGCCCTCGGGGAGAGCTTCTACTTCGGGGGGCCCGGGGTGAAGATCCCCGTGGTGCCGCTAGGCGAGGCGGAGGTGTGCGCCAGTCTGAAGGAGAGCGCCTACACCCTGATCCGGCTGGAGGTCTACACGCTGCCCCAGGACATGAGAGTGGGCGTGGATGATGTGACTGGGGTGTTCTTCGCAAAGGCGAGGAAGGATTAAGGCACAACTTCCCCCAAATGTGCTATTTTACTTCATTCTGTGTGCCTTTGCTGAATTCATTTATATTTTCCGATGGACAAAACCATGAGACCCCCTTTCTGTTATATGGTCACACATCGCCCCCTGCTGTCTGAAAACAGCCACTACAGAAAGGCCAATCTTTTAAATCAGAATCTTCTTTATTTAATGATTATGTATTTCATTTATTCCAGAAATATAAATATGACTATAAAGATATGTATAAATATATAAAGTATATCAATGGTAAAACATTATAATTTAATGTATTTAAAAATTGACATATATAAACAGATATCCATATATGAAAAATATAAACTATAAAACAAAACTATAATTCAATGAATTTCAAAACTGAGGTGTGGGAATTATAACCAAAGAGTCATCAAAATTGGATGAATGAAAGTGTATTGAAAATTTGACGATAAGTTTTACGTATGCATCGCACGGTCATCCCTTCTGTCTGTATTGTATTTAAACACCAATAATAAAGCTACTATTAAAAGAAAGATTTAGCTCTTCATTTATTCGTACATCAATGAAATAAGTCAATCTTTTGCGTGTCTTTTCATAAAGACACGACATGATACACTTCAAAAGCCGTTTCGGAGGTTTTATTAGCAACCAACACAAAGCATGTGTAGAATATTATTATACAGTATACACATTAAAAGCCCACTAGACAGACCATCACTTGCATTGTACACAAATGTACAACACAGAATGTAGGAATATATAATTATGTTGCCTTTAGCACCACCTTGCGGCGCCCAGTTGGATGTTCTCGCACACCGTATTTATTTACATGACATTTACAAGCACACAAACAAACCTCCCGTCCGTGCTTTTACGCAAAAGTGATTTTCCGTCGTTCTCCTTCGTCGCCATCGGTGGCGTCCTCTGTCGCTCGCAGCGCGTCCGGCGAAAGCGACCGATCCCGCTGCGCTTTGTTTTGCGTTCCAGCATCTGCTAAGAAATGACGGCGCGGAGGAAACGATGACATGGTGTTCGTTTTTCATTGCACACAGTGGAGGCTGTGGGTCAATGTTGACCTCTGACCTGACTCTTATGTTTAATATGTACGATCACGCTTATGCTGTTTTACTCTTTGGAGATTCTCCCATGACCCTACAAAGACCGACAGGATTCCCAAATTGAAAATCCATTTTGGTAGACATGGGTCAAATATGACCAGGAACAGTTTACACAAACTTTGTAACACGTTTACAAAAGAATGCATTCATTAATTTGCGTCACGTCAGGACGAGTCATCAAAAATGATATATATAACAAAGGTTTTCATGTTTGGCTTTTCTCTGTGTTGATATTTTATTTTTATTTTTTTTACCTGAATCTGACCGCGTGCTCTCGTCGTCGTCCTCTTCCTCTCCGGACGGCGGCTCGTCCTGGTCCACGGAGCTCATGTCTATGGAAGATAGGTGCGCTTGGGCCATTCTCTGCACGGCTGAAATGGGGGGAAAAAAAATATATGTTTTTAAAGTCACCAAATGAACTGCAACTACTCATCCCAACACTACACCGAGCATCTGCCACGAACGATCCCTTGCGTCTAAACACAACGGAACCTCCAAAATCAAACACAATCAGCTCTGTTCCACAGGAAATCATGGAGTCCAACTCTTCTCATATTAACCGTACAGGCATGTTTTTGCAAGATGGTGCCAAAGCTATCTTTGATATGAGACTTGGCTTTGCCCTGAGAACAAAAACAGCAACTAGTGGAGTTTTCAGCTAATAACTGAGGCGAGGCGAACAAAAAAAAAAAGTCCTCAAATAGGTGAATTTGCGAATGCCAAACCGTGAATATACACGGGGTTCACTCTAAATTACAATAGCACAATACAATGCAGTTTATTGTGTAGCACACCATAGTAATCTATAGTGTAGTATAGCAGCATAGGCTAGTATAGCATTTTACACTACAGTGTAATGTAAGAAAGGGTAGCGTTGGTATAGTGTAGTACTGTACAATTTAGCATAGAAGAGCAATACAGTATAGTAATAATCCACACAAAAACGTGCTTGCAGTAATGCACGTGCATACCAAAGCAACAGGTGGCGCTCTAACTCTGACTGTAGGTTCATTTTAGCCACTTAAATGCATAATTGTTCATTTTATCCATGCCCGCACACATTCCAAGCAATAACATTAATTGTAAACTGTATGTTATTATGACATTATTCATTCCGTGGGGGGGCCGTGTTGCCGCAGCTGTTTGTCTATCCCATAATCCGGGATGATCCGGAGCAGACTCACAGCTGCCTCTGCTTCTAATCTCACAATCACACACACAAACACGCAACAGGCTTTTTTTGGACAGATGTAGACCACATGTCTGTTTTCGCAAGTGCAACTGTTACATAATTGCGCGAGACACATGTGGAGCACGCGGGCTTTGAGAGCCCACTGACCTTTGAGCGAGGGCGGCTGATAGGCGCTTGACGTGCTGTTGAGCGTTTTGGCTTTCAGGACTCCGTTTTCTCCCGCAACCCACTGCGGCAGGTGTGGGGAAAAGGCCAACAGGACACATGAACACACCGTGCGGAGAGACGCGGTGCCAAATGCTGTGAAAGCGGCGTACCTGGTGAGAGCCGCCGTCGTCTTCCGGCGAAGGCGGGTCCGTCAGTCGGAAGAGGGTGGCGGGCGTGGGCCTCCGACGTCGGATCTGAACACACATCTGCTTTTACTTGGGAAAACAATGATCGACATTTTTTCGCCTATTTTTTGACATGTTATGGACCAAACCAGTAACCAAACCAGTAACTGAGTCACAATCAATTTATCTGGAAATAATGTCCTGTTTTTTGAGTAAAGGGATGGAAATAAAAAAAAAACAAAAAAACGTTTTTTGTCCAATTCATCGAATAATTGAAAAAAATTATTGACAGATTAATACATTATTTGTATATTCGATTCTATATTTTATAAAGTACTGACAACATAAACCCGAATTCCAAATGCAAATATTGTCATTTAGAGCATTCATTTGACGAACATAAAAACGGCCAGAATACCCAAAAAAAGATCCGGTGGTTTTTTTGGGTGTCTTTCTTTTCCACATCTTAAAACTTGAAAGCATCTTTGTGTTCCATAAGTTAAAAAAAACAATTTGTGCATTCTGGTGCATTTTTTTTTTTTAACCAAATCATCTGTAAACATGACTTTTTAAGGGTAATATCACAATATGGCAACAAAGAACTTTGTCCTTATTAGACAAAGCTACCGTATGGCTTGACTTTAACGAAGCTCTTCCCTCAGTTGCACAGTTACCACAAGATGGCGCCAAAGCATTATTTTTATATGAGACATGGCTTTGGCCTGAGCAGACGCCGTGGTTTGGACTCCCAGAGCCCGCATAAACAAAAAAATTAAAAACGGATGGGTCGCATCAGGAAGGGCAAGCAAACCATGCAGAAAAAGAACAACTTGCAAATATGTGTGGGTTGACTGTATTAATTTCCTGCCTACTAAAAATGACTTCTTATTCATAAATTCATAACAAAGGCCCTTGTTGTTATTTTGAATACATAACACTGCTGTAAATGCATTCCGAGGCTGCACGTGCTGCGTTACTATTGATCTTCACGCGCTCTTGTGCAAAAAAAGTGAGTGAGTCATAACCACCACGCAGAGTTACGCAACTGAGTAAATGTAAAATGGACTTCCATCCCTATTGTAGCATTTTTTTTTTGTCAAAACAGTGTATTGCCGGGGTGGTTGGATGGAAACGGCGAGCCAAAGAGTGTGAAAGCTTGCAGTCGAGTCATCGCCAGCGCTGTTTTGTAACATTATGGAAATAAGACAGTCCGGCGCAATACAGGAGTGCTTGCCGGCCAATCGCGGCGACGCGCGTGGGTTCGACACGCGGGCGGCATCTTGGCTTCAACGCTTTTGCTTCCCTTGCGTGTTGGATTCGTGCTCGCTTCGAGTGTGTGAGGTGGGCGAGGGATAATATGTCAATTAAAAAGTTTGCACCAGCATGAAACGCATTGATGTGCTGAGCTATTGTATTATGTACAGTAACGTACAGCAGCGCATACAGACCGCTGTCAGAAAAGCCAGCAAAGAGTTTTTGCTATTCGGGGTTGGGCCTGGTGCCCCGCGAATAGCGGCGTGGCCCAATGTATAGTGTCGTGGAGTGTATTACAATTTAGTACTGTACAGCAAAGCACTGCATAATACTGTACAGAGCGGCAGTGTATAGTATAGTATGGTATGGTATAGTAATGTAGTAGTATAGTACATAAAGTAGAGTATTGTGTTGCGCAAGTATAATATAGTATAGGAAATCAAGTTAAACGTTGCTCTTTACATGCACTTGTTCCTGGCGATATTGTTATGAGCGTGCGCATTAGCTAGTCGTCGGGCTAGAGTTGGTATTTGTGAATTTAGATGAAAAAACTCTGAAAATCGAAACTCATGTTCTTTGTATACTCAAGCAATTTGGTGATTTAGCAAATGTATGAGTTGAACGTTTCTTTTTCTGCTACGACTAAGAGCCCAGTTGACCCCGCTGCTGCCACATTAAAGTCAGGTGAGTAATTGCACGACACTGACCTACCCCCCAAACAAAGTGAGGGATTATTATACAGTATTTGTTAAATTCTACATTTGAGAGCAGGCTGAAATAGGAACACGACCCTCGACGAAATCTGCCAAATCCTCAGCGGGCACAAACAAGCGACGTGGCGATCATCGGGCTTGTGGTCTCCACTCAGATTATCCCACGGCATCATTAAGATTTACACTCATGTTGTCTGTCTTCAATCCCACACAAGCTCCACGCTCCAACGCCTCAAAACTTTCTCCAGCACTCTTAGACGTTCTGCTTTTGTAAACAAAGGATTTTGACTCGGATCTTCTGTTGTCACTGAGTGAGAACGTAGCCGCTGCGCGAGCTTCTCGCGCTAGTTGGCCGCCACATGCTTGACCTTTGTTATCCAATGTCCACGCGGGCATTACCTCTACTAATTTCAAACATTGACCCTAGTTTGAAACCCTCTGGTGACACCCTAAACCAGGTTTAAAACCCTAATTTGAAATTCTAATCCATGCTTGAAATTGTAACTCTGGCGTGAAACCCTATTTTTAAACCCTAACCCTTGCTTGAAACCCTAATCCTACCTCGAAACTGTAAATTGAAACCCGAACCCCGCCTTGGAACCCTAATTACAAACCTTAACCCTGGTTTAACATCCAAACATGACAATCTAATCCAGTCTTAAAACCCTAACCCAGACTTGAAACCATAAACCTGGCCTGAAACCCTATTTTGACACCCTTGACCCGATCTTTAAACCCAAAAGATTAAAACCCAAATTTGAAACCCTAACCTAGACTTGTAGCTCTAATTCAAAATCCTAACTCAATCGTGAAACCCTACCCATAGATTAAAACCCAAATTTGAAACCCTAACCTAGACTTGAAGCTCTAATTTAAAATCCTAACTCAATCGTGAAACCCTACCCATAGATTGAAATCCTAATTTGAAACCCTAACTCCAGGCTTGAAACTGTAACTATTGCTCAAAACCCGAACTTGAAACCCTAATTCAGTCTTGAAACTCGAATTTGAAACCCTAACCCAGACTTGAATTGAGGCTTGAAAGCATAACCCTGGCCTAAACCCTATTTTGAAATCGTAACCCTATCTTGAAACCCTACCGCCAGATTGAAAACATAACATGAAACCCCCAAGCCCTGTTTTAAAACCCGGACCCACACTTGAAACCGTAACTTGAAATCCTAACCCAGGCCCCAAACCGTAACTCTAGCATGAAACCATATTTAAAAAGAAATGTAAAACCTTAACCAAGGCTTGAAACTCTAATTTGAAATCCTAACCCTGTTTTGAAGCCCTAATTTCAAACCCTAACCCAAGTGTGAAAGCCTAACAAGACAGACTTTAACCTCGTGTCGGAAATGACCGTTGTGGCGATTGGCGTGTAATCTCATTTTTAATATTACTAGCGAGGGGCGGGGCTTTATCCCTCATGTCAGCACCTCGTCCGCTCCTTTCGCAACCTCATCACTTTGAAGAGATGCAAAAAGTCGGGCTCGCACGGCGGCTCATCTTAATCCCGGGCAGCGCTGGCCGTCCTCTGCTGCCAACACGCGGAAAAACATCCAAGAACAGAGTTGCGCTGCTCCTCGTGTTACGTAAGTGGCGGTCAGTTCGGTGCGGGGCTGGGCGGGGCTACGTGATGGTCAACGGAAAACTCTTAGCAGGTTACACAAAGTTGCACTTCAGTTTGAGTACTTTGGACTAAATGAGACCACTTCTGCCCTCTTGAATAAATTACCGCCATACCTCAAATAGATGCGTCCCTTCTGGAGGTAATACCAGCAGGTGCCACTAGGTGTCACACTTTCAGGGTTATTAGTCGCACTCGTCAGGTTTCTTCCTCTCCTCCAGTCCGCTCCAGAACTAGCATTAGTGGTAGCCAAAGTTTTGCTCACTCCGGTCAGCTAACCGTCACCGGGAAAAATAGTCACATGACACACAGTTGGAGGAGGATTGTTAAAAAAATTTAAAAAAAGATCTGTAATATGGGCTTACGATCGAGCCAGCTATTGATAAAAGGCAATTGATAGTACCAGAGTGCGTACACTGCCTGAAGAGAAAAGGTGGCATCTGTAAAGCTGAATTTCACAGTGGAGTCAATGACTATGGAAAATACCATATATATATATATATATATATATATTTTTTTTTTTTTTAATATTTCATATGTATTTTAGGACAATCACGTTGAAATATATATGATTTCAATGTTTTAGTATGACTTATTCTAATAAGGAATATTTTGTAAGTCTATCTTTCTGATCTAATGAGATATAATAGATGGCTGGCACTCATAATTCTGCACGATTCTCACCAGTTCCACTTGCCGGGGGTCCAGCTGTATGGGCACCGCCGAAGGCACCGAGAACTGGATCTTCCTCTTCGCATCGCTGTCCTCGGCAGCCGTGTCGACACCTGCAGGCAGAAGGGGCTCCATGATCACACGTCTCCAACCTTGTCAAAAAGTCCAATCTGCGACGCTCTCAGTCACTCCCACTGCCACTTGTGCACACTCGGTCACGAAGCAGAGGATCCGACCGCGCGTGTTCGTGGGGAGGCTTATGACGCGAGCAGTTGTTGCCGGAAACATCGCGATATCGCACTGAAATTGGGGGGGGGGAATAGGACTGCAGGCGCCGCTGAACCTAGAGGGCTTTAGGACCCCGAAGAGCAATAAGCGCAAACTGTCCATCGACGGAAGTCCATATAAGGCTTTAGGACGAAGCCCTTCGTTTGGCCCCCAAATAAACGTCACAGCTGCGACAAACTTTTTTTTTTGTGACAAACGCAGACTATTTTTGGACAAAGGTAAGAAAGGTTCATGTAACAGTAAACCACGCAGCACGTCTTCTAAATAACCCTAAAAAGATACATACAAATGTTTGGTGGGGGACCAAACCGCTTCAGGAAGGCTAACAAAGTTCCTTTTATTTCTTTATTCCCATTTACAGTCTGCTGTGCTTATCTTCCTCTCGGAACGTCTAACCAACAGCACAAACGACACAAAAAGCGACGCTCTAATATTAGTTAAGATTCAGAATTGATATCAAAAGTTTGCTAGCAGATTCAGTGACAACAACATGGGTAACCCGCGGGATTCAATTCCGGGTCACGTGAGACGTTTGCACCCCCCCCTTTCGTTGCTGGGCGGAATTCTTGTGGCATATGAAAATGATAAAATAAAAGCAATAAGGCACACAAACGACGGATATAAAAAACCTCAGTATAATTATTTTGAAAAACTTTGTCCTCATACATTATAGTAGTACGAGTTTTATTATAACGATTAATTGTACGGTTTTTTTTGTCTCCAGTAGAGGTCAGCATTTTACAGGATACACGAGCAGAAGTTAAACGTCAAGTAATGCAACATTTTTATTGCCACCACCAGAGAGGTGCTAAACAAGTGTCGCCCGAGTTTGAAATCCTAACCCAGGCTTGACACCCTAATTTGAAGTCCTACCCCGATCATAAAACCAGAACTCTGGCGTGAAACCCTATTTTGAAACCCGAATCCAGACTTGAAACCCTGATTTCAAACCCTCACCTTAGTTTGAAAGCCTAACATGACACCCTCAACTTGGCCTAATAAGATGTAACTTAATGTGGTATGCGCTTGTATAATGACGTAACAATACGCACGATGTCCTGCACTAGTAGTTTGCCCCCACTAGATGTCAGCCACTACTAAATCGTGTACCGTCCCAAAAGTTGAGCAAGCGGAGGAGCTACAATCAAAAGGGACACACTGGGAATTTAAAGGCATTTTTCACATGTATCAAACGTTCGGTCGCGCTATCTTTGAGTAATTTAGCAAAATATAATGGCTAGCATGCTAGAGTTAGAGTTAGGGTGTCATCAAGTTAAGGTTTCAAGCTAAAGTTAGTCCTTTCATGGCAGGGTTTGGGTTCCAAATCGGGTTTAGGGATTAGAGATGAGGTTAGGTTAGGGTTTCATTGCTGGGTCAGGGTTTTAAAATGGGGTTGGGGTGTCCTGTTAGGGGTTCAAACTAGGTTTGGGATTCAGATTTCAAACTCGGGTTTCAAGATAAATTTAAGTTTTCAAACCAGATTAGGTAGTCAAGCCTGGGTTAAGGTTTCAAATTCCGTTTAGAGTTTTAAATTAGGATTTCAAGATAATGTTAGCGTTTAAAACTGGGGTTGGGGTTATAAATTAGGTTTGGTACCCAGGGTTAGGGTTTCAAACATTGTTTAGGATTTCAAACTAGGGTTCCAAGATAATGTAAGCAGGGTTAAGGGTGGGAAATTAGGGTTTCAAACCTGGGTATGGGTTTCAAATTAGGGTTTCAAGATGGGGATTAGGGTGTCATATTAGCATTCCAAATTAGTAATATAATTTTTTTCCCCCAGTTAATCTCTGGAGTTAATTTTATTCAAGTAGTTAATCATTCATTTCGCAACATGAGCCCAATCGTTTTTTTCTTTTTTGTGCGCATGTCAAGAATGTTTAACATTGCTGATGATACGATTTCAAAACTTCTTTTATTGGCATTTCCTTTTTTTCTATCAGCAAAAATTGAAAGTCAGATTGTGGTGAAAAAAATCCCCCGTTCCTGAATGCAGCACACTTGCACAGCACCTCAATCAAGACAATAAACAATCGGGTCAAACGAACACGATCGCTAATGATTCGTTAAACGATTCGCGGCTGAAATGATTCCGGAACAATCCCCGAGTGCCCACGCGGGGATGGGGAAACTACATGAGACAGAAGGATGCAATATGGCGGCCACCCTAAAGCCGGGGTGTCGGGGCGCCATTGCCTAAACGGGTCAATTGAGCCGAGCTAAAGCGGCGCCCTCACGGACGTACCCGCTTGCCAAGCTTGGCACGGGCGGGCACACGGCTTGCCGGGAGACGAGAGAGAGAGAAGAATGCCAAAATAGACGAGGCGGGAATCTTTTTAAAGGGACATATTGTTAAAAATTGACTTGAATGTTTTGAATGAGTTTGGAACCGGCTCGAAAGTCTAGTTCCACCCCCTATTCTTGACCTGCGACCCTAATTTGAAACCTGAACCCTCGTTTGACCCCCGAACATAAGGGTGACAGACTCATTTTTGTCATAGGCCACATCGTGGTTATATTTTCCCTCAGATAGCTGTCATGACTGAAACCATATAATTGTATGGTTGGAATCCACTTTTGGTGAGGTTTTTTTTCCCTCCATTTTTCATCTGCAAATGCTTTAATTTTTCCACAGATGCTTTTAACGACAATATTTGTATGCCGAATTATGTTGTCATTACGTAGTCTATAGAATAAAACAAATGTTCATTTCACTCAAACGTATACAAAGAATGAGCAAAATTGTAGCGTGGTCATTCACTTGTTTCAGAGCTGTATATACAGTCAGTGAAAATGTATTAAACAATTGTTGAATTATTATTATTTATTTATACTTTAAAAAAAAGAGTTTTGGTGACAAAAATATGCAATATCGCAGTATTACTAATGGCGAAGACAATTCATAATTCCATATTTTAAATCAGAAATGTGATGTGGATGCTTAGCGGGCCATAACAAATGATGTGGCAGGCCACATCTGGCACCCGGGCCTCAAGGTTGACACCGTAGCCCTTGCTTGAAACCCTGATTAGAAACTCCTCGCCCTATTTTTGACACCCGAATTCAGGGCTCGACTGGAATGCTTAAAAAGGGATGCTCGCGATGGCACGCGCAACCTTTTTGCCGTTGACCTCGTTTTTCCTCTAAAACGCGACCAGTGTGAGTCCACTCGCTTATCGCTTATTTCATTTTGCCTTTCAGCGCCCGCCCGGTGACAGATGGCGAGTTCTTCTCAACCCCCCCCCCCGCGCCCGCCCCGGGCTGGTGGGGGGAAGCCAGTCTCTGTGAATGCGGCCGCACGTCAATCAGCGGCTCTCGTGTGATGGCTCTTGCCAATGACGTGCCCGCCATATGGACCTGGCATCACGGAGCCCCCGCTCATACGCGAGTCACCCGCGCGCCACTTCCTCCCCTTTTTGCTGTCTGGGCTGCAGACAGAGGCAGGGTGGCCGCAGAGGAGGAAGAGGAAGAGGAGGAGGAGGAGGAGGAAGAGGAAGGTAGGCGCTCGAGCGGGGACCACACGGCAGCCTCTTCTTCGCCCCGCACGACGCGTCGTCGACATGCTGTAAACAAACTCCAGCCAGGTCGGTTCCTCCAAAATCTGCATTTGGAATTCTTTGTTGCCCTCCGTGCCGTTCATTTCGCCACGCGGGCATCATTTCGCCGTTCGGGGACCCTCACATTTCAATCATTGAGTCGAGAAACATGACGCGCGTGCGTATGCGTCTGCATCTTAAAGCCCATAATAATTGATAATTGACGAGATATACGCAAGCAGTTTTTATGATATTAGGTGGGGGGAGTAAAGGGAACATAAAACACAATGCTAAGATTATCTTATCATATGCTTTTGAGTGCATGTTTTTTCTTGATTTTCAATTTCAATCAATGAATTGCGCATAATTGAGCAATGTTGACATGCAATATTTGTGTATTTGAAAGCATAAAAAAATAACCTTCCTGGTCATTATTCAAAGCAGAATCAACATTTTTGGAGTTAAATCAGGGTTTACCCCCCCCCTCAAAAAAAACTTTTAGAGCTCAAATTTGACATTCAGGTCTTGCCGTGGCAATTAAATGGAAAAACCAATTTGTCATGAAAAATTGTTCAACATCCAGCCTGCAACTGGGCGCACCGGTCAAACCATTAGGTACACCCGCATGCCACGCCACGCCCTTGACGAAGATTGTATTGATTGATGCTGTCAATCATATGCTGCTCATTTGAATATTTGCCTTTGACAGGCACAATATTAGGAACACCTGTGTGTGTGTCATCAGGTGTTGCATGCGTACCTAATAATGTGATCCGACGCATCCATTTGCTGCTTTTTTTTGTTTTTTTGTCTCATTCCATGTTGTACTGTAGATGTCCCTAATATTATGACTGGACGCATCCATTTGCAGCCATTTTGTGTGTTATCCCATGTTGTCGGTGTGCCTAATAATATGATCTGACACATCCATTTGCAGACATTTTGTCTCTTGCATTGCAGGTGTGCCTAATAATGTGACCCGATACATCTGTTTTGTTGTTGGGTTTTTTTGGGGAGGGGGTCATCTCATGTGGCAGGAGTACCTAATAAAGTGACCTGAGACATTCATTTCCAGATGTCTTTTGTCCCATCACATGTTGGTGTACCTAATTTTGTGGCTAGAGCTATCCACTTCCCACCTTCTTTTTTTTTTTTTGTCATCACATGTTGCAGGTGTACCTAATAATGTGGCCGGACGCCTCCATTTGCCGCCATTTTGTCGCCTCCCATTCATGTTGGTGTCCCTAATAATGTGACTCGAGACATCCATTTCCAGCATCACATCTTTTCGTCTCATCTTTTAGGTGTCCCTAATAATATGGCCTGACACATGCATCCCCAGCCTCTTTTTTTTGTCATCACATGTTCGAAGTGTACCTAATAATGTATAATAATAATGAGACGTCCAATTCCTCCCATTTTAACATTTTATTTCCCCCCCCTGTCTTCACCATTGCATGACATTTTGTCTCTCATCCCCTGTTTTTGGTGTCCCTAATTATATGGCCGGACACATTCATAGCTTTTTTTTTTTTTGCCATCACATCATGTTACAAGTGTACCTAATAATGTGACCTTCCAACTTGTTTGGGGTGGGGGGGGGGGAGGGGGTGTCCAGCTTCATCCTTCCTAATATGAAGATGACATGATAGACTTCCATGTAAACGCCGCACGGGACCCCGCGCCTCCTCTGTTGCAGGTGACAATGTTGAGCCGTCTCTTCAGTGAGGTTCTGCCGGACGTCCAGAGGCTCGCGGCGGACTGGGCCGACGACCCCGACGGCGAGCTGCAGGCCAAGGTGAAGGCCGACCGCGCGGCGCACCTCGGCGGCGAGGACGAGCTGGACGAGGCGCGCGGAGGGGACAGCAGCAGCCGGGCCGAGTCCGAAATGGCAGACGACGACGACGACGAGGAGGAGGAAGAGGATGAGGATGAGGATGAGGACGGTGATGATGATGATGATGCTGGTGGCGGCGGCGGCGGCGGCGGCGATGAGGAGCGGACGGGGGACAAAGCCACCAAAAAGCGCGGTCCCAAGAAGCGCAAGACGAGCGCGGGCCGCGTGGAGCGCTCCAAAGTGCGCCGCGTGAAGGCCAACGCCCGGGAGCGGACGCGCATGCACGACCTGAACTCTGCGCTGGACAACCTGCGCAAGGTGGTGCCCTGCTACTCCAAGACCCAGAAGCTGTCCAAGATCGAGACCCTGCGCCTCGCCAAGAACTACATCCTGGCGCTGGGCGAGATCCTGCGCAACGGCAAGCGTCCGGACGTGGTCGGCTACGTGCAGATGCTGTGCAAGGGCCTCTCGCAGCCCACCACCAACCTGGTGGCCGGCTGCCTGCAGCTCAACACGCGCAACTTCCTCAGCGAACCGGACGCGGCGCGCTTCCACGTGCCGGGCTCGCCCTTCCCCTTGCACCCGTACTCGGCGTCGTCGGCGTCGTACCGCTGCCGCCTGGCCGGCCCCGACTACCGGGCCCCTGCGGGCGCCGGCGTGCTGAACCCGCGCGGGCCCTCGTACGCCTCCGGCTTCGAGGCCGCGTACCCCCCGGGGGCCGCCTCCCCGGACTACCTGCAGAGCCCGGACTACGAGGGCCAGCGCAGCCCGCGAGGATGCTCGGCCGTCGGCGCGTCCGGCAAGCAGCTGGAGCTCGACGCCGAGCGGAACTATCACTACTCGCCTGTGCATTACTCCAGAGCCGGTCGCGCTTTGACGTTCGGCCCCACGGGAGCGCGCGGCGGGGGCGCGCACTCCGAGAACATCCCCCCCTTCCACGAGGGCCACCACCACCACCACCACCACGAGCGCGCGCTGGGCCCCTATGAGGACATCGGCGCCTTTTTCCACAACTGATTGACAATCCCGATCGCCACCTGTAATCCCATCACGTGCTCGTCGTCGTCGTCGTCGTCGTCGTGCGGTATTGTGCGTGACAGACACATGTAATAAGACGAAATACACACATTAAAAGTGATTTATAATTGTCTGATGTCATCTACAATGGTGCACTCACTCACCCACCCTTAAAAAAAACAAAACATTGAATTGATCGAAGCTAAATCATTTAGAAAGAGTTACAAATGATCCTCAATTGTTTTTGGTTTGTTTTGCTCTTGCACCCGAATAGAGAGGCGGTGTAAAAGTTATTTGCCATTAAAATGCGGTCATTGAACAAAAGAAATGGAATTATACGTTAGTTTTTTTTTTTTTTTTACTTAATATTTTGTCCACCCAATTCTTCTGAATTTACATTAGAATAACTCTTTAAATCACTGCACATCTATAGCACATGTACACAAAAACAAAATTATATTCTATATTTTTTTTTTCTCGATATAATGTAGTAGAATTGTTCCGTAACATGTTTTTATCTCCCGCAAACTTTCAGATCATTTCATTTGTATTTTTGGGCCAGTGTGATGTCCATTATTATAGCATAATTTAATTCACATGAAACCTTTGAATCCAATACTACATTCTATAGGTTTCATATTTACAGTATTCTAAACTGCATTTTCCTGCGTGACGGTGGCGAAAATGCAATTTTATCGCGTGGAGGCATGATGACATCAGTGCTGATTTTCTCCAATCGATGCTAATAATAATAATAATAATTCATAATAATAGTGCTGGAAGCATGCGGACGCCATGTTGGACGCCCGCCTGTGGTCTCCATATGTTGCCTGGCGGTGGCGCGCGCGCGTGTGTGTGTGGAGTTCTGCAGGCTCTCTTATCCCCCCCCCCCCCCCCCCCCCCCAAAAAAAACAACTCAAATGCTCATCATATATATTTATATATACACATAACAACGTGAATTTAGTGTTAGTTCTATAAATTAAGGAATGTGAACATTTAGTCTTGAGAGCGTTTTTCGCTCAGATGTTCCAACTTGAACCCCCCCCCCCCTCCCCCTAAAGAAAAGGCGTTTAAAACGAAGTTAAAAATCTAAGAAGTACAGAAGCTGTGAAAGAAATTCTTGAATTAAAGATGCACGTACATACTTTGCATTTGCTGTCTTGCAAAATGGATAATAGATATTGAAGTTATTTTTTTAAAGATTTTTTTTTCTACATTGTACAAAATGGGTAGTGTAAAAAAATGCAGTTTTATATATATATATATATATAAAAAACTGCTGTTTTGTAGTGCAATAACGAAAATAACGCAATAATATATATTTTAAAAAAAACTACCTACAGAAGAAGCAACATATTGTGCTTTAAACTTCATAATACGAAACAAATTCAATTACTTTTAGGTGTAGGAATGTTGCATTGGTTCCATAAGATGACTTTTAATAGTGTCGTTAACGTGAAATGAATACATGATATGCTGCGTTATGAATTGACTTGAGCCCAGTTTGCTTTCAGGCGGCGCGTCGCCCAAATTTTGCAGGAGAGAAAATCCGTTTTTCTGCACGCGTCCCGATGCGTACAGGTGTCAGTCAGACTTTCCCGCAGCCAATCAGCAGCAGCGCGTCGCGAGCACGCGCGCGCGTGCAGCTGCGCCACGCCAGGCCAAACGTGCGTGGGCCCGAGTGGGAGGGCCCGAGTGTTTCTTTGCTAATTCCACCAGCATCTGTTCATTACTCTCCGCCTGCTCAGCCTGTCGGGGGGGGGGGGGGACGAAACAAAATTTGAAATGAAAAAAAAATGCATGCAGGAGAATGCATTTATAATATGAAATTTTGTTGTTGTTGCATTTACGAACAGTTTCCTTATAAATATTGAGCTTTAGGGCCCTCTCCTTAATTTATTTGTCATATGGATTTAATAAGCATCAAATCAATTAGTTCAAGTCTATTTGTCAAAATAAATGTCTCTGAAATGCCTCAATAAATACCGTGCAAAATGTAATTAAATAACCCAGCACACTTTTGTATTTTTTGTAATTGGGTATTAATCTCCATCCGGATCATTTTAACCTTCTTATATTATCAGACGTAGTGATACATTGTATTCATTGTGGTTATGTTAGTCTAAATATAGCCTATAATCTTTTTTATTGCAGTGCCGCATTCACAATTGAGTTTCATCTGGTAGCCCTGGTAACATTTATAAACAATAATTCCCACTTTCCCATCAGGACTTTCAAAAGTGGAATTCAACAAGCAGAGTTAAATAAATGCGTGCGCAACGGTTGTTTAAACTTCAGTTACTGTGACTTGGTTTTTAGTACATTCAATTTAAATGTTCTATGCTTCAATACTTCAAAATTTCAAGGCAGCAAGTTACCCAGGATATTTTTTTAAAAGTCCCGTATTTTGCCAAACCGACTTTTCCTCGTATTTGGAATGTAATATTGGCTCTGTGCTGCTTCAGTAAACGTGAAATATGAATTCAAAATTCCTCGTGCTTGTCGACGTCACTAGCGAAAATCTCCACATACGTCCCCGCTCCCGAGCCAGCGCTGTCGACATGACGAGCGCGTGTTAGTCAAATATGGACAAAGTGGATACGAAACTGGGTCAAACAGAAGTAGCTGCCAGTGGGGCCTTTTCTCGACACTCGTATGACAAAACCAAGGTGTTTTTTTCAAATGAAAATGAAACTTGGATACTAAGTTCATGTTAGAGAGTCACTCTGTGGAGGTCCAAGTAGCCAAAACGAGGTCTTCTCGTATGTGTTTACAGTAACCGCTGGGGCCATTGGAGCTCCGTCGCTAACCAAAACAGCAGCACCGATACCGAAGCACATAAACCCCCTCCGATGAATTCAAATGCGTGTTTGAGGTAGTTACTGTAACTTGTCCCTTTTTCTGTCCTCTCTCCACAACAGTCCTCAATACATTTGCTTTGAAATGATACTTTCACTCAATTTGTCACATATTTCAAGTAACATTGAAAAACAAGTAGAAATCAATGCCTCCCCTCTAATATAAGCCCCTTTTCCCGAGTTCGTTCTATTTGGAGAAAAGCGTAGTGCGAGCGATATTAAGCATATTCATAACTGACGTCTCTTGTTTTTGTTCCAGTTCCGCAGCTCTCGTCATGGAGCTCATTAACTTGTGCGGGTGTACCTAATGAAGTGGCCGCCGAGTGTCTATTATGCAGTGATGTTTGCCGCACAGATGGCAGGAGTGTTTTTTTTTTTTTTTTTTTTTAGTTATTTATTTATCTTTCAGGGAGTGATAGGGGAGGGTGGAGGAGGAAGAGGAGGATGCCGCCGCCGCCATGGCACGGTCACGCGGGCAGCAGTAATTGGCGTCCATATTGAGGGGTTTTGCAGTGCTGCGGGGTGGGCAAACTCCCAGCTGGACTTGTCAGATGGTATTCAGTCCAACTCACTGCCTCCATTTTTGGGTTCGTCTTCTTCTTGGTCTTTACTCTTGCTGCATCGTACTTCTTTCTTCTATTTTTGTTGTTGTTGTTGTTTTTTTTCCGAAAGTCGCACGTACACTTTCCGAGTCACCTTTCTCTGCACACGGTCGCTGCCGGCTGACACTTTTTCCCAGTACATCACACCCTCGCCCGGCTCTCTGCTTTTTGGCTGCTCAACTTTTCGCGTGTAACAGAGTAAAGACTATAAAGAGTCCTTTCAAATGAGCACTCCGTGGGCAAAAGTCTCGGGACGCTTAATCCGGTGACCGCGAACGACATTGAACCGCCCTTTGCTTTTTACCCAGAACCCAGCAAATGAAGAAAAGGGTTCACGAAGATGAAAGATGAAAATGTTTTAAGAGGTTGTATCGGAAGCCTCCCCAAGGCAGAGATCCTGATAAATACCCGTAAAGAGTACAATAAAAGAAAAAGACAAACAAATGCAAATGTATACACAACAAACGGTACAGTGTGATATAGTTGCATATATATTACGTGACATCTTAGCATAAAAGTTCAAAACGGGATAAAAACAGATGCAGCGATTATGTACAGCGTCGCTCACTAACTTTTCAACCGACGATACTGGGATGAATGAGGTGACTTTTATTATTTGTCGTTTGGGGCAGAAAATTGAGAAAAAGTATTGAACAAAAAATAGTGCGGACTTTGCGAAGGAAGAGGTTAATAAAAGTGCTAGACCAGAGTGTGCGGGTGGTGGTTTGCATGGAATACGCAGAAAAATATTTGTCAAAACTGAGCACGCGTCTGCTCTGTCAGGCGCCTCTTTGAGGCCGAGATCTCGCAAAATAGCCGCGACCGAGCTTTTAACACAGAACCCAGCCATGACGGCGTATCGGCAGTTTCACAGCGTTCCTTGTTGAAAGCAAGAAAAAGTGTTGCTGTTCAGCAAGTTATGTCACACCACATGCTGTCCGGTGACATCGTCAAATGATTTGATTGCGAGATGCCGTGTTGCTGTGTGAAAGCATTCGCACTGGAGGTGATATCCAACCTTTGCTGGGTTCTGTGTGAAAAGCGTGGCCTCTTGCCGGATCTGTGTGAAAGGATTATTTTTTTTTTTTTACGCACTTTTGACAACTAAAGAGGGCACATTTCGGCTCGTTCACACTGGAAAATGCTAAATTCTCGCCTTTGCGAGAGATGACCAAATTAGACCCAAGCTAATAATCGATGCAAAATGTTTTTCGTCAAAACGATAACAGTAATATTAAAAAAAGAAAAATAATCTCTGAAAGGTAGAGATGTTTTTTTCCAGTCCTTATGCTCATGCTTTTATTGCTTCGAGACGTGAGCGGTGTGGGCTTGTCACACTAATGAACATCTGCCACCGAATTCGAACACACAGATGCTCCCAACACACACACACACACACACACACACACACACTCTTTAATCGCTTGCCTCGACTCCTCAATCGCCACCCGCAGGTTTCGACTTTGACCTCAAAGTGCGCGTTTGACCTTGTGCGGATTTCACCTCGTTGGCAAACGTCTGTCGTCTGAGTGCTTGTATCCTACATGACCAAAATATTAGGAACAGCTCTCGGTTGAATGCAGTGCAGTTTTGCACCGCTGCAAACCGCAACCACCTGCAGTACACATATTTTTCAATGAACACCTACAAAATATAATACTGCAAATATAAATAATCCAATGTTAAAAAATGTGCTATTTTTGTGCCGTTATTCACACTGTTCAAGCTGTTCCTGTTGCACATATCGCAATCCTTCAAACGATTGTTCCCTAAAAAGAAGACAAACTACTGATGCTTCACTTTCCAAAAAAAAAAAAAGAAGACTATTTGTGTGGCACTTTCTGAAAAAGAAGAAACTATTGGTGTTGGACTTTACAAAAAAGAAAAAAAATGTTTATGTTGCACTTTCCGAAAAGGAAAACAAACTATTGTTGTTGCATTTTCCCCAAAAAGAAGATTAACTGTTGATGTTCCACTTTCCTAAAAAGGAGACATCATGGTGTTGCAATTTACAAAAAAAAAGAAGAAGCTATTGATGTTTAACTTTCCTAAAAGGAAGGCAAACCTTTGATCATGCACTTTCTGAAAAGAAGACACATTATTGGTGTTGCACAAGACAAACAATGTTTCACTTTCTGAAAAAGGAAACTAACTTTTGACGGTGCACTTTCTGAAAAAGGAAAATGATTGGTGTTGCACTTTCCCAAGAAGACGCTGTTGGCGTCGCACTTTACAAAAGTGAGGAAACTACTGATGTTGCACTTTCCTAAAATGAAGATAAACTATTATGGTTTCACTTTCTGAAGACGAAAACAAACTTTTGATGATGCGCTTTCCCAAAAAGACACACTGATTTGCACTTGCCTGAAAATAGGACCTACTGGAGATGTTTCACTTTCCGCAAAAGACACTATTCCTTCATGTGAAAAAAGAAACTCTTGACGTTGCATTTTCCCAAACGCACAAAACTTTTGAGTATCCACTTTTCCCAAAAGAAAAAAAAAAAAACTATTAATGTTGCTCTTCCCTAAAATGAAGACAAATTGTAAAAGTTGCCTCCCGGAACACAATGAAGCAATTAACACGTTCGTCAATCTCAGAGGCTCCAGTTGCTGCTGTTTTGGTTAGCACCAACATTAGTCTTATGACATGCAGTTACTACTTTCTTTCTTTTTTCTTCTGAGGGACAATTTGTGGTGAGGCGTTTATTTGATTGAGGCACGGCATGAAATGAGTCAACGCCAATATTTGCGCAAATACAGCAGCGACGCATTTGGATGACTTTGTCAAGTGTGTCTCGCTTGGCAGTAAACGGACTGGAGTGTGCGCCGCTCTGGATTAAAAGAGATTATCAGAAGAGGAGCGGAGGGGAGAAGATATTCCTGTGTGTGTGTGGGGGGGGGGGGCAAGGAAGGTGTGTAAGGGGGGCAAGGAAGGTGGGTGGAGGGGTGTGGGAGGTCGTCCACTGAATTGAGGCGGGGGAGATGTGACTGTCGCGTGGAGACACGCTGGTATCGAACATATGCTCATGCATATGCGCTCATGAATGAATTTATGCGTATAGGAACATAAACACTCGTCCAATGATGAATTTAGCGACGGAGTCACTTTTAACTGGATGCCAGCGTTCACCGAGACTCTAAAAGTGTCTGCAAGGTCTTACGGGATTTACACACACGCGAGGAATACTTACGCGTGATTGATGGAATCTGCCGAGAACAAAGTGAAGGGCTAATGTTCTTTATGACCTCTTACTGCTGTCGTTAAACAGCGGGAGTTATTGTTCATCACATTTTGTACATTTAGCTTTAGCAAAGAGAAATTAGGAATGTATTATGCTTTTATGCAGTCAAACTGACATCTGACAACTTGTGTGGCGAAATTACACGACTTCCTTTTGTCACCCACCTCCATCGCGTATATACATTCTACATGTATATACTGTAACGCCATATTTGCCATATGTATTTGTTCCGTGTCTTGTACCACCGGCTTCCGCTGTTCAAAATGGTCTGTCTAATTTGAAAAACCGTAGTAGTGAAGTGTTTTTTTTTTTCAAGTTGTTATAACTGCCTTTTTTTTTTTTTGTCAGTCCACAATTAGACTTTACACTGATTTTATTGGGCTGATCGGTATCGGCCTGATATTGAGCATTTTACGCTGATCGGCTGATCGACGTGAATGTCATAATTCGCCGATCCCGTCAATGACGTCATTGATCGGCTCCGCAAAAGACATTTTCCTACGCGTCGCCATCATGCACAGTATATTTTGAATCCAAAAGCTAGTTTATTTTTAGCCTTGTTGGCGGTGTGGAACAGACAACACGTCGGAGACAGGCAACACGTAATGCCCGGATCAGACTACAAGACAGATTTGCTCTTTCACGATTGCACTATGTCAGACTACTGCAATAAAATCTTGTATTCCGATACCCCCGCATCCCGTTTTTTTACGATCATTGGGCTTTATCTTGACAACTCAAATGACCGGTGCTCAGGACAGGAGAGGACGTTGGTTTAACACCAACAAACAAAAATGTCACAAAAAGTGGATGCATTCATTACTGTATGTACTTCCTAACAGCTAATAGAATTTATTACAATTTATCATTTGTTCTGTCTGTCACTATGCCTCATTGGCATATATAGATGAGCAAAGATACATTATTTATTGTAAATATAATTTTTTGAGCAATTAAGTACACAAGTATATACAGTAAATGAACAGGTCATTTAAATAGACACATTCATCCATCTTGTGATCGGATCCGTGATCGGTTATTGTTTGTTTTCAACTCGCTGATCGGTGATCGGTCCCAAAAATCCTGATCGTGTAAAGCCTATCCACAATGTTAGCACAGCTATGAGATTTTATTCTCTGGATAGCATAAAAGTTGAGCCTACGCTGGCTAGTGTTTAAACACCAATATGTGATATTTGTTTCTAAATTTGTGGCTAAAATGGCACCCAATGACACACTTGGGCGTCCCGCATGAGTCCACCCTCGCCCCACTGTATAAGAACTTGACTGCCTTCGAGGCCCATTTCTACCACTACAGCATGCAGTTAGCTATGTCTTAAACCTGAACATGTATCTACTACCACCACAATTTAAAGAACAACTTGGAGTCGTTGTTTAAATTCTCAAGTGAGGAGGCGACGCCGCGAATGAGCCCGCCGCCCGTCCGCCGGCTGAAAGGAGCTCCTGACGCTCCTTTTTACTTTTACGTAGTAGAATAGTTAAAGCTGGGGGGGAAAAAAGAACACATTTTGTGAGATTTCTGTATGAAAGGAGTTTGGAGTAGCTTTTTGTAATTCAGCAAAACTAACAAACAGAAGGTGATGAAAACGCTCCTTGGCAGAGGTAATAAGCGTCCGTCAAAGCAGGAATATCAGAGCGAACGTGGGGGAAGATCGTCGGTGTCCGACAGGATGAATAAATCAACTCTTTCCCCCTGAATTAATCTCTCTCAAGTTGAGATTCTATTACCGATGAGCTTGGACATCTCCATGGTAACAGGAATTCCGGCGGGCGTTCCCAAGCGGCTTTGCTAGCGTGGCGTGTGCGCGGTAACAGCGTGACAGGTTGCGTTCCCTTCCATCCATCCATCCATCCATCCATCCATCCATGGAGGCTAGCGTTTTCATGCTCAGAAATAACACGTGACGTGACGTTACATCCATGCATAAAGTATGGCGATGAAGAGTGAAACGCCGTGTGTGCGAATGCGCCTCCGTCTTTCCAGTTGCCAGACGCGGCAGAGTTGCCAGAGTGGGTATGCCAGAGGGAATGAAGCGCCACATGGCACGTTGATGGCGGGGCCAGCTGGGGGGGGGGGGGGGGTGCATGTGTGTGAATGTGTATATGTGTGTGTGTGTGTGTGTGTGTGCATGTGTGTTGAATTGAGTGGGGTTTTTGTTTTGCATGTTAAATTCCACAACATCTGTTCAGTAGACGGCATCGTAGATACCAACTGGGCTGGTGTGTGTCAAGGTAGTGATGGGTGATCGCGGGCCGAACGCCATACACAATTTAGATCGAAAGCAGGAGTCGACCATCGTTGTTATGTATTTTGGACATTTCAAACAGCTCCTCGGAGGTTTTCATTCAGCTTTAGAATTGCATGGCGGGCAGCAGTATTTTTTTCTGAAAGTCAGGATAGTTTGTTTTCTTTTTAGGAAAGTGCAATAATCTTCGATTGTTTTCTTTTCAGTATAAAGTGCAAAATCGATAGTTTGTCTTTTTAGGATAGTGGAACATCAGTAGTTTGTTTTGTTTTTCGGAAAGTGCACCGTTGATAGTTTGCCTTGTTTTTTGGAAAGAAAATTAAAAAACAAAAATAGTTTGTCTTCCTTGTAGGGAAATGCAGCATTTCTTCTTTTTCAGAAAGTGAAATATCAATAGTTTTTCTTTCTTTTAGGATAGTACAACACCGACAGCTTGTCATATATTACATATATTGCTACTTTTTTTTTTTAGGAAATTATAATATCAATACTTTGTCTTTTTTAAGAAAAAGGTCAACATCCATACTTTGTCGGAAAGTCCGACATGGCGACTGTCTTCTTTTTAGGATATTGCGACATCAATATTATTGTCTTTTTAGGAAAGTGCGACTTCAATAGTTGGCCTGCTTAGGAAAGTTCAACATTGATGCCTTGTAGTATAATACTTGGCTGTTCTCGGCTGAGCAGGCAAAATAATAAATTCACAGTGATGGAATAAAAAAACAAAAGCAGAGTGATTACATTTCCTTTCACACATGTTTGTTTTGCCGCAGGCTGATTAATGTGACCATCCCAATTTGTTGTTCATCGCAACAACTGGGTTAAAAGTAATTTTGCAGCATGGTTGCGTGGAGGTTCTTCCACTAGCTGTGTGCAAGTGTGTGTGTGTGTGTGTGTGTGTGTGTGTGTGTGTGTCAGCCTCTCTATCTTCACACATGGAGGTATGCACATATAAACACACGCGCACACACAACTAGTCCTCCTCCTCATCATCATCATCCCCGCTGGCACTATGGGGAAAAAGCCCCCCCACCCCCCTCCTCCCACTTTCATTTATCTGCCCCCACTTGCCCCCTGAACACCCCTAAGCCCCCACCCCCCACCCCCCATCCCCACCCGTGGCAGCCGAAGTCTCTCGCAGCGTGGCGCGCCATCTGTTGTGTTGCCCCCCCCCCCACCCCCCCGCCCCCCCTTCCGCCTCCTCCGCTCACAAACACACAACCTTACTGACCAAAATCAACTGTCGTTATACCCGATGCGGCGAAAACGTGCATTTGCGCATTTATTTGTGATCGCCTGTGTAATGTCGTACTTTCACAGTGTCAGAGAATAGTAATCCTTAATATATTAGAATTCAGTTGAAAATAGCTGTACAGTGTAACTGATTTTTGACCAATAATAATTTTTAAAAAAGACCTTTTTTTCTCTCCACAGAAAAAAAAGTAGAAAATAATTATGTCCAGTACATACAGGATGTCTCAAAGAAATGGACTCACTCTTTGACTGGCCATAACTCATATTTCCTTTTGATTTGGGTGGTGATTGACATCGATACACATCTAACGAATTAAAGAAAATAACATTACATTTAAAATGATTTAATGGCATAAGAGCAACAGTCTAAACAAAGAATGCGGTATGTGCGTAATTGTTAGTCACAGAGTGGGTACGTTTCTTTGGGGAACAATGTATACACGCTGTATTTATTTTTCATTTTTGAAAGATTTTATTTCCAGTGAGTGACAAATGGTCTGTCAGCGCACTTAGATGGCTAATGTAAAAATAGTCACAGGCATTTTATTTATCCTCTGCAAAGAACGTCTAATCTTACTGCCTGTTTACTGCGGAGTTTTGAGTTTTGTACATGTATGAACTGTATTATACTGCCCCCAGGTGGCTAAGAGACGCACACCACAAGGATCCGCGGAAAGCATTTTTTAATTTTTTTACCATCCAATTGATTATTTTAATCATCTCAAGGCACCACTCTACTTGGATATTGGGATTTATGTTGTCTGTAGTTTATAAAATACATAAAAAATACCCAAACATCTACCAAGAAATTGCTAAATCAGAGAAACTGAACATTTTGCGCAGAATGTCTGACCAATGTCCAAACAGAGGCTGGCATCAGGGGTGCGAGGGCGTCATTCCGGTTCATTTATTATGAAATTTCATGCGCGGTGTTTGCGCGGCCGCACCTGAACTTTCCTGACCGGACCTCAATAAATCCTCCACAAAGCGTGCTCGTCCGGTCTCCTCGGGTATGAAAATGGCGGCGCTCACCGATGGCGACGGCTCATCCGTCAGCCACGTGCGCCATTAGCGAGTCTCCCGGAACGCCACCGACACTATTTCTCCATCGAGGGAGGCATGCGCATGCTGGTTTATGGCACGTATTAGAGGAAAGTGTCTTCATTCGGTGGTCCTGAATAGAATGGAAGCAGCCAACTAAAGGGCGCTGACACTCCCTTTTTCACAGCGAATCCTCGTTTGACGCCACGCTCCTCCCACATTAGGGAGGGGGGGGGGGGGGGGGGGGCTTTGCAATTTAGCTTCGTCCATCTGTCGAGGTTACCTGCTTCCGATCGGGGCTCATTTGCGCAAATTCCCCAGGACGGGCCCTGGAAGACGCCCAAAATGGCTGCTTCGAAACAGAATGGACCACTTCCTCTTCAGTTGCCTGCGTGGGCCTTTCAAATAGGTCGGGGTCTCGAATTAGGGTTCCACATTGGTTGCAAACTGAAGGCTTCAAATTAGGGTGTCAAGACGGGAATAGGCTTTTAAATGAATATTTCCAGATGATCTTAGGGTGTTAAGAGTTTTTGTGACATTTCCGTGCGTCCAGTTTCATGTCAGTCGGTGACACTGGTGTCTTGTTTTTTTTTTTTTTTTGTTATTTTACTAACACTCAAGGGGGCGCCACAGAGTGAATTTTGGGAATTGGTGTCCAAACCCTGACCCCCAAAATACATAAATCTCCCCCGGGATACACACGCTTGCAAAAATTGGGTTTGCAACTAATGATCTCATTTCATCGTCCTTTTTATTTTCAATTCCATTTTTGTCATGACATCATTTGTAAAATAGCGTTAATGTTGTTTCATATCCAAATGAAGGCCGTCCTCCCCGCTTTGTGAATGAGAAGCGTGGGAGAGAGAGAGAGAGAGAGAGAGAGAGCGGCAGCCTGCACGCGGCAGCTGTCCACCTAATTCCTCCTTAACCGCAGCGCTTGTGCTCTGATTAAGAAGGCGATCTGGCCTTTAATTTCCTCGTGACACCGCTTAATGCTTTCCGCGCGTCTCAATCGCCGATCAGGCGCGGAGGAGACACGGCGTACATCGGTTGGGGAGAGAAACGGACAACGCGGCTGTCGAGACCGGAGTAGGGTTTCAAGCCAGGGATGCAGTTGGAAGCAAGGGTGAGGGTTTCAAATTAGGATTTGAAGATCGGGTAAGGTTTTGAAATAAGGTTCAGAGCTTCAAATTAGGGGTTCAAGCCTGGGTTAGGGTTTCAAAGTAGGGTTGAGTGCCAGGGATATGGTTTGAAGACGGGGCTTCAAATGAGGGTTTCTGGGTTCGGGTTTTAAGAAAAAAAAGATTCAAGAAGGGTTAGGCTTTGAAATTGGGGTTTCAAACCAGTGTTCTGGTTTCAGCTTCGGGCTTCAAGGCAGGTTAGGCGAAGTTTATGATTAGCGTCAAAGTAGGGTTTCGTGCCTGTGTCATATTTTGAAGCCCACGTCAGGGTGAGATTGTCAAAGTGGGGTCTCAGCCAGGATTAGGGTTTTCAAGGGTTATGACTTCAAATGCTAGCAAGCGGCTGATTTGCAGTTGACATTCTTCTTTGTTTCCCTTCCCAAGTAACACTCGCGGTGCGAGTTCACGTTAGCACAGACGCCGCCGATGAAGCCTCAGTAAACACCACGCTGGGGCCGCCCGCGTGCGTGTGCGCGCGTGCGCACCCACCCGGGCCGCCATGTGGCGCGTGTGTGCGAGGTGGCGTTGCTAGGAGCGCCAGGTTGCACGCACACAGCGGCACGCGTGCACGGTAGGCACGGCAGCCTGGCACTGCGGAAGAAAGGAGTGGAGCGATGCCAACAAGACCCCCGCCACACTCGTCCCCCAAAGAGGAAGATGGAGATGATCATGTGGCCTCCGTCGAGGGAGATCGGGGAGCAATTCACTAGTAGGGTTTCAAGCCCGGGTGAGGTTTCAAGAGTGGTTTCAGGTTTCAAGCAAAACTATTAAATTGGCGTTTAAACAGGCATGTGCACACATGTTTTGGGGGGCAGGTGCTCAAGCCAAAAAAGGGGCACACATCGGGCCTCCGCCAAAATGATTCATACAATCGGGTATATGCGCAAAACTGGTCTACGCACTTTGACCCGGTTCGGGTGAACGGTGAGGGAGGCCATGACAAAACAACTGCTGGGACTTTGAATGTCTTTTTGGAACACTGATGAATGAAGAAAAAAAAACATGGTTGACACTTTTTTCATCCAGGGCAAAAGGGCAGGTGCTTGGGCACCACTTGAGGTATAGGTGTGCACGTGCCTGAGTTTCAAGATTGAGTTCATGTTTTAGATTCGGGTTACAGGTCTGGAAATTAGGGTTTGAAATTTCAAATTCGACTTTCAAGGTAGTGTTTGGGTTTCAAACTACAGTTACAAGCCAGGGTTTGAGTTTCAAACAAGGGTCAGGGTTTCAAATCGAGGCGCAAGAATTCATCAATTAATCACTTATCAAATATAATATCAACAACTGTTTTGATAATTGAGTAATCCTTGTGTGACTTAAAAATGTCCAAATCCTCGTCATTTCTGCCTTTCAACAGATTCCTGTCGTCCTCCGTGAAAGCGCACTGATTGTATTTTGTGTGGAATCAAAACAAGACAAGTTCAAACATCTGCGTTTACTTCGGGGAAAAAAAACAACATTTTTGCTGGTTTTCTCCCGTGCCGTCACTTCATCATCATCAGTTTGGATGAATGTCCTAAAGGGATTGAAATTCAATTCTTTTGCATCCGATTTGCAGAACAATCGACGGCTTAATCGGTTCTTGAAATATTCGTCAGTCGCAGCCCTCATCTCGAACTAGGCTGAGTTGCAAGTTTCCAACGAGGCTTTCGAGGCCGCTTTAGGATTGGAAAGTAGACTTTCCAGGCAGAGTTCCCGATTCAAGTTCGCTGGTTGCGGCGTTTCCCCCCCGAGCGTGCGGGCGCCTTTAAAAAAAGGGGGCCCGTATGCAAATGAGCCGGTTATTACCCCACTGCTCATCAAGCCGCGCACAGGAGACATTAATAGGCTGATGAATATGCATGCGCATTTGTTAATTAAGTTAATTATTCTGCTGAAAATGCATTCGTCTTCCAAGGACATCTTCCCATGCAGGATTTCAACCTGCTCCGCTCATTAGTCATGCGATGTTTCACGCGGGTGAGGAGGGGAACAAAGAGGGAGGGGGACCATGGTGGCGGTGGTGGGTTTTTTTTTCCGAGGGGGGATAATGTGTCTTAATGTCACGTGTTCACAACAGTATGCACTCAAACTGCTCATAAAGGCGTCTCCCTTTTTTTTCACCCCCCCCCCCCAAATATGCCACATTCCCCCCCCTCCCCAAAAAAAGATATTTCCCTCCTCTCGCTTTCCCCTGCCTGTGCGTGTGTGCGCTTCCTTTCTACCTCGCCGCCTTCTCCCTAATTGCATATTAAAACCCTTTTAAATGAACTTTTGCTGCCAACTTTCCAACACATTAATTAATTGTTTTAGCCAATTAAGTGGCGCCGCGCAAATGAGCCTCGTCGCAAATGGTCCTACAGGGCTCCCCATATCCCTCCTCCTCCTCTTCGTCACTATTCCTCCCGTCTTCTTCCCAGCTGCCCTTACACTTCAAGGCGCACGGCGCCACAGAAGCGGAAAGTGCGCCCCTTAACATCCCATAATGCCGCACTGTTTTCTGGACCGTGTCCAACCTTCGGGCTCCTCGCTGATCTCCAACTTGTATGTGAGAGAAGCTCGTTCAAAAAGCTTGGAAAATGACGACTACACTAGTTGGATTGCTATATGCTAATACAGTGGACTCCCGCTATTCGCGGGGATAAGTCCGGCCCGGACCGCGAATAGCCAATAGCGAAAATCCACGTCTAATTCACACCCATTAGAATTGCTTCTATTCTAATTCTAATTCTTCAATTAGTGGGGATAAACTGCCAACAACCATTTATGGGATTGGGTGCCCCCCAATAAAGAAAAAACAAAAAGAAAAATGGGGAATTTTTTTTGTATTTTTAATAAAGTAAATAAATCGAAAAGAAATTCTGTGAATAGGTGAATTCGCGAGTGCCAAACCGTGAGTTTGCGGAGGTCCACTGGAATACAAGCTGATGTCGGTTTCGCCCTGGTACACGCGTAAGGATTTTTCCTATTTTAAAAGAATTAAATTACATTCAATCTCTGACAGACCCCGCCCGTAAAGATAAAAAGTCAGACATTTATCAGTTTTGCCCGTACTGTGCCTTTGCTCCGATATTCTCAACACATTCCGTTTCACGTCACAATTCACGGCCTTTTAAAACAGAATTAGGATTTCAAATTAGGCTTTCAAACCAGGATTACGGTATCAAACGAAGTCAGGGTCAGGTTTTCAAATGCGGGTTTCAAGACAGCATTTGGGTTTCAAATGAGAAAATCTCACGGCGGGTAAATGGCATGTCGCAGAAAGCGAAAAGTCGACACGAACTGGTTGTTTTGAAAGCAGAACAACTTGGACGTCAGCCGGCGTCGGCAGTTGAACTTCGCTAAATCGCGCGGGCGCTGTCACACTGGGAGGATTACGCCGGGCTCGTGCCAGTCTCCGTCCCCGTGCCACACTTCATCCCGTGCAGTGGAGAGGAACGCGGGGGGGAGGGGTCCAGGCGCGTGCCCACCTCCTCCCCCTGGTTGGCACGCTAAGGTGAACTAGCCTCTGATTGATGGGCAGGGCTTCAGCCCTCTGTAGGCCTCCCGCCCCCCGCTCCCCTTCCTTTGGCACCGGTGCCCGCCGCCTCATCCTGCACGTGCCAACCCGAGCTCTGCTGGGGCACATCAATGACAAAAGAGAACCGCCGCCCCTGGTTTTCCCCGGTGGCGGTCGACCGTCTCGCAAGGGGGTCCTCAATAAAGAAGCGTCTCTTTAATCGCCTTCCCCAATGCGCTCTGACTTGCGGGTTTCAAATTAGGGTTTCAAGCCAGGGATTCGGGTTTCAATTGAGGGTGTTAAGACTGGAGCAGGGTTTCAAACAAAGGTTTGGGCTTGAAATTAGGCTTTCGAGCCAGGGTTAGCGTTTCAAGGCAGGGTAATAGGTTTGATCAAGTTAGGGTTTCAAGTCAGGTGTTGAAGCTCGGGTTATGGTTTCAAGTCCCGCCCACACTGGTGCGGCGTGTGACGGGCAGGTCCTAATGGTTGGTGGGCAAAGGCTCCCCGGAGAGTCGTCAGCGAGGGCGTCCGCTGGCACCAGCTCAGCTGCTCAACGGGGCTCAGGTGCGCCGTTCGGATGTCGTCTCATCCACCCGCTTAATTACCTCGCCGCGAGACGAAAAAAAAAAAAATGTACACATTGTTAAAAGGCGCCATTCATCACCACGGGTCGATTAACGACACGCTTCGCGGGTCACTTTGGGGGGAAAACGGACCGAACCGGGACCGCTCCTTCGTGGCGATCGGGCGCCATCTGGAGCGTTCTAGCCACATTGCAGTCCGCATACTGTTGTTGTTGTTGTTGTTTTTGTTCAAATAAAAGATTTTGGGGAATTTTCATTCCACAAAGAGAATTCTAAATGGAATTTGGGTCGCTCAACATCATGTGGCCCTCATTTTATGAGCATAACGGTAACCTACAGAAGTCCAAATGTGTCGTGAATGGAGCCTAAAGTTTTGACAACTTGAGGTACTTTTGCTTCCTGAGACCAAAAAGCTTCCTTGAACATTCTGGAAGCATTCTGGGTCATTTCCATTTCAAGGACTAAAGAGTCCAGGAATTGTCTGTTGCCACACTTCACAGAAATTTTGGTTCCTGGAGCCTAAACGAGTCAATATTTCTGCAGCTCCATATCATCCTGAAGTTCTGCGACCTTTTGGTTTTGGTTACTTTTGGTTTCGGTGACAAAAGATTCCTGGAACCGTCTGTCGCCACATTTCCACAGGGCTAAAAGTTACCTGCAACCAAAATGACCCAATCTGAGAATTTTTGGTTGTGGGTACTTTTTGGTTCAGCATCTGTAAATGGAGTTACTGGGATTTGAACCAACGACCTTTCGGTCACGGGCCGACCTGCTTTTTCAACTGAGCCGCAGCTGGCCCGATTGGTCGCTGGTCTTGCGGCGAGTCAAAATTTGAATGTCAAGGTCGCATTTTTTAGGGCTGATCAAAATGAACATAAGCTTTCACACTTACGAAAAAAAAACAACACTTCCTGGTTTTAGGCGAGCGAGACACAGCCAGCTGTCGCCAAGCCGTCGCCGCTAAGCCATACAAATACAGTATTTACGGTATACATATATTGTGTTTTACAATACCGCTAACTATAATTATAAGGATGTCCCAATATAAATTTGAGCCTTGAGAAATGGCAGATACAATATCAGCATGAATCAGAAATACTCTTATTACTTATTTTGAAGCACGGAATGTTAGAAACGGCTTCAGTGCAATTACATTATTCAAAGAGGGAACATCCGATATCAAATCGGGATTTTGCAAAGTTATGATTTTATAGGATGAAATAGCGAATCTTGTGGCCAAAATGTACGCGAAGGCTTCGTATCGCGCCGGGTGCATTCAAGTGAATGGGAGCAAGCGTAACCGTCACGCTTGTCTTTTTATGGTTCAATAAATGCGATCAAATGCAATATACTGTACGCGCAGCTTCAAAAGCCGATACAGACTTGCCTCTCAGAGCAAATCGCTCATTGTGCCGGTGTGAGTCGCCAACTGTCATTTTTTTGCGATGGTCCTGTCCAACCGAGTTCGACCGCATCGTGCATTTTTCTCTTTTTTTTCAGTCTCATCTTTTCCCTCCCTAAAATATTTTTTGGGAGTTGCTTGTACTTGTACACGAGAGCATATATTTGTTTTCTAAGTTGAGACGAGACCATTGACAGTCACGCGCGCTTTATGTGTGAGCATTACGGTAATCTACGGAAGCCCGGACGGGAGCGCGAAGCTGGGGAAGACTCGCACGTAATGGCGGCGGGGCCCGGGGTGGCGATGCAGCGCAGTCCTGCAACTGAACTTTCTCTCTCGGTTCCGCCGGCGGGGGGCCAGCCTCACGGGGAGCGGGTGAAAACCGAAGAGGTGACCGGTAAGCATGATTTACGGTAGGCGGCCCTACCTTCCGCCGTTTCCCCTAGCTTAGCCTGGCTAAGCTAACGAGTGGATGTTAGCATCAGTAAACTCTTTATTTGTATTTTTTAATTGTTGGGGTACAATAACTGCATTTACACTCTGTTTGCTCCCCGGGTGCCCTAAAAAAAAAAAGCAGGTCGGTTGGATAATATGGTGCTTTGTTTTGGTTGTAACCTTGTAATAAACAGGTTTTCAGCACCTTGCCAGCTTGTACAACTTTCAATTAGTCAATGAATAATATTAATGGGCATATTGGAGAGTTTGAGCCGTTTTGGATTGCATCCGTGGCAAAATGGTCTTTATGGACAGAAAGTAAAAAGAAAAAAATCAAATAAAGTAAATATGCTACCTAATTGAAATAATATATTTTACATAAGGCTGGAAAATAAGTCCTTAAGATAAATAAAAAAAGAATGTGATTTGGAATTGTAAGGGATTCTCCCCCACTAACGTTCCAGAAAAGGAAATGACAATGACATCCATAACAACTTTTGCTTGTTTTTTGTTTGTTTGGTTTTTTTTTGTCATAAGATTTCCTTTATTTTTCATAATACCAACAAGGTTTCAAACTTTTTTTCCCCCCCAGCATTAAAAGTGCAGCTTTTAAATGCGTGTATTTAAACACGATGCTTAATAAATTAATATTTTCAATTCATTTTACGTCATAAAATGAGCCGCCAACCTCTGCTTTTCTGCTCCATGTCCGCTGACGTTAAAATCCATTAATCGCCCAGCCTTACCGTACAGTGAATAATAATAGTTGAGCTGTCATCTTTGTTTTTTTGGTGTTTTTTTTTAGAATCCGAAAAGCAGAGTCGCATGGCCGCCTTGCTGGAGAGGCTTCACGGCAAGCACAATGCGTCGCGCCCGTGGCAGGAGACCAGCAAGGTTGTGCGTCAGGCCATGGTGAGACACACTAATCGGTATTGTTATTATAAGTCAATTACAGTGGTACCTTGACTGACAAGTACCACAGTTTACGAGTTTTGTACGGCATTTACCATGAAAAGAATCTTTTTTTCAAATGTCATTTTCTTGTTTGCTTTGTAGGAGAAACGCGGGCTGATGAACGCCGCCGGTCACCAGTTGCTGCTCACCTGTTTGGAGACCCTGCAGAGGGCGCTCAAAGGTGCGACTGACACCTTTAAAAGCTTCATTTGCACCTAAAGTTCCGGGAGACTAAAAGGTTCCCAGAACTGGATCTACCCAGTGTGTTGGCCGCTGCATTTCCAGCTGAGGTTGAGAGAACATTTTGGTTCTGTGCACTTTTGTTTCCGCAGACATAAAAATGACTGGAACAGTCTGCAGCCACATTTCTACTTGAAGTTGAGTTTTTTTGGCAAATGTAGTTCTAGGTACCATGTAACATTTGATTCTGGGGACTAAAAGGTTGCCAGGACTGAAAGTATCCGTTGTGTTGGTAGCTGCATTTCCATGTAAAGTTCAAAGAACTTTTGGTTCTGCGTACTCATTGTTTCTGTAGCTGCAACCTAAAGTGGGAACATTTGGTTCTGGGTGCTTTTGCAAGTTTTTTTTTTTTTTTGTCAGTGGGAAATTCCAAAATGGATTCTTTCCCTTTATTTTTCAGTTTCATCTTTGCCCTCCATGACAGATCGTCTCGAGTCCATAGCGAGACAAAACATGTGAGTGTTCACTTTTTCTGTGACTGTGCAGGAAATGTACTCCAATTGGAATGATTGGTCACCTTTGTGGTCTTTTCTTGGCCAGGCTGGGCTCCCACCTGAGCCCCTCTGGAACCGAGTGCTACATCACTTCCGATATGTTTTACGTGGAGGTGCAACTGGACGGCGCTGGTCAGCTCGTGGACGTCAAAGTGGCTCATCAGGGTGAAAACCCCACGGTCAGTCCCACAAAACATCGTGTTTGCTTGAGAATGCTGTCATATAAAAAGAAAGGTATTCTTTACAGAGCTGTCCAGAGTTGATTCAACATCTAAGGTGAGCTTCGAATTGGCCCTTGATATCCACGAGGAAAGATGTCAATTTCTTCCACGTTTTCACAATAAGGGAGAAGAACTTTGAGGAGTTTTCCAAACATCTTAAGGGACTGGTCGACTTGTACAAGCTCCCTGGAGACAAGTACGTTATTAAATGTCTCTTGCTCCCCGCCCACCTCAAGTGTCGGCATCCATTTTGATTGATTGTTGTTTGTTTGTTTTTTTTTTGCCTCGCAGTAAACTGAAAACAAAGATGTATATTGCCTTGCAGTCTCTGGAGCTGGATCTCACCAAGATGATGCACATGTTCCGGTGAGTTTACACGCCTATCTTATACAGCTAGGTGAAATGGCCTTCAAATAAAATCCCCCCCCCCAAAAAAATCTGATTCTAGTTGAATATTTCCTCGTCTCTTATAGAACAAGCAAATGACGATACAAATGACAGTTTACTGTCAAACAAAACATAATGCAAAGACAATTACACATTACGTATACAAAACAACCAAATAGCTTTGATTTAGCTTAATGCTAACAAACAATGCAAAACGCCATAACTAACAAATAGCATTGTCATGGTGGCATTACAACCCTTTAAGCAACAGATATTTGAAGGATATTGGTACCGCAACACATGTAGATAGACAATTTGACACCCACGGGCATATATTTTTCATACTCTGCGAAGAACGCCGAATATTATTGCAGTTTACTGAGCAATTGTGACCGTCTCCCTGTATAGCCGTATGCTGTATTATACTGCCCTCAGTTGGCCGACACGTGCACATCAGAATGAGAAGCACAATGTCCACGCAAGTGAAGCAAAAAATATGGCAAAAACGGGTAAAATACTTTACATTCTATTTAGTTATTTCAATGTGTTTTTTTCTGAAGTACAATATCCAAGAGTGTTATTTTCTCTTGTTTGAAAAACAAAACCAAATATTTTTGCGGGGGTTTTCTTAATGACCAAATCGCAAAGTTGTCAACACCGGATGTACATTTGTAAACTTGCTCCTCTCTGTTCACAGCCATGTTGTCAGTATAAGCAGTTTTGAACCGCGATAAAATCGATGAATCACTTAGTCCCAACTAACTTTTCAAACTGTTTTATGATTTTAATGCTGTTTTTTTTTTTTTTTTTTTTTTTCCCCCTCTCGTAGGTTAGCGACCAACGCGAACGCCGTCGAGACGATCCTCCACGGCAACGTGGGCCTGCTGACAGCCAGGAGCGGCGGCCATCTTGTCACTCTCCAGTGCTACGTGTCACCGTATGACATATTCGAGAAGGGAATGGGCATGCACAACCTGACAGACGCCAACGGTAAGCCAATTGAGTATGTGTAGTTAGCCACTTTTCTGCTGTTTTATTGTTTGTTTGTTTTTTTAAATGAAAAACTGATTCTGCACGCAGTGCCACGCTCGCTGGGCGTTAGTGTTTCCGTCACCATTGAGGGAACGGCCAACACACACAAGCTCCCCATTGCGCCGCTCATCACTGGATCTCACCCGGTGGACAACAAGGGGTAATTTTTTCATGCTCAAAATTCTCAAAGTCTCCAAAAGTGAAGCCCTGTGTGTATTTTAGCGATGCACTCAGCTCTCCACTTTTTGCACATTTTTTTTTAATTCCATCCTTTATTCCAAAATGGAATAAATTCATTTTCTTCCACAAAACTAGGGTTGCAAAAGGGATGAAATTTTCTGGTAAGTTTGTTGTAAATTTCCAAAGGAAGTTAAGATGGGGATTTTTCGGGGGAAATATTCCAAACTGGAAACTTTCAATGGGAATTAACTGGGAATTGAGGATATTTTAATGGAACGGTATCATTCAGGCATAAATATAAATCTGTTCTTTTCTCATGCATGCAAAATAGATAGTGGTACTGTATCATACAAGTTTAATTCATTCACCTTCCACCACTGAATTTAATACAAATGCCATTAATCCGTTCCAGCGCTCCCAAAATGCAATTAAAAAAAAATTGTACTGTGTTTTTTAATAAGGAAAATAGCATTCTATAATATTGTACTTCATAATAACATGGTAATGACATGATTTTAAAAAAAAACAACGTTTTCTGCTACTTTGCCTTTATGGTGTGCCCTGTGCAGAATGTTAAGGGGTAAAAATGAATGGAATCCATTTTGGAATGAGGCTGTAACGCAACAAAATGAGAAAGTGAAGCACTGGGAATACTTAACAGATGCACTGTGTATTAAATTAAAGGCACCCACTGGTGGCTAATTTCGGATTTGATTTTAGAACACCTTCCTTTTCTACGGTGACCAACTCCAACTGCGTGGACCTGCCGGCTTGTTTTTTCCTCAAGATGAATCGGCCCATGCCGTTCTCCCTGTCCTTTATTCACAGACTGGGCAACGCTACAGGTGACTTTAATAGAAATGATGAGATTTTTTTAGGTCTATTTTTATGAGGGATGTGACTAGTTGGCTATATTCAAGTTTATTAAAGGACTTTATGGCAACTTAAGTAAAAAAAAAAAATCACTATTGCGGTAGAGGCCATACCAGTTTAATCACGATAATAAAATGACGACGAATACTACACTCAATTCTAATCCGGGACTATTTGACTACTGATGTGTGTTTGACAGCTGTCCCCGTGTTTGAAAGCACCCCCAGCCTGTCTGCTCTCTACCAGCTGATTGTCCAGAGCCAACTTCAGCCCCTGGAGGAGGGGGGCGCCGCACTGCCGCCCTCGCACAACATGCACTTCTATTCGGTAAGAAGATGCTGATATATTTATTTTTTTGCTAGTAAGCATCCCGACACATATTCTTTTATTATGATTATTTTGAGGGGGAATCGATTAACATTAGAAATTGGATATTTTTATTTTTTTTTGGGGGGGTGGGGGCGGAGAGCATGCTGAGATTTTCTCTCTGCTCTAACAGGTGCTGCCAGACCAGCAGCACTGCTACTTCCTGAACGGCGACGCCCCGGTGCAGGACGGTGATTCTCTCCAAGGCGCCCTGGTGAGCAAGATCCCCTTTCGCCACCCAGCTCAGGTGCCCCTCCTGCTGGACATCATTCGGCATCAGGCGACCTACAACACCTTGATTGGCAGCTGTGTGAAGCGGACGTCCATCAAAGAAGGTAGATGGGCCTCTGCTTTATATGATATATATTCTTTTTTGTATTTTTTATTTTGGAACCAGAATCGGCCAGCAATTTGGATTTGTTCACTTTTGTCTTCATTTGGCTTTCAGACAGCGTAAGCCTGTTGCAGTTTGAGGTTTGCCCCCTGACCGACTCGAGCTTCAGCGTCTCCTTCCAGCATCCCGTCAATGAATCGTTAGTCTGCGGTAAGGTCTCACCAAGTCAAGTTTATTTGTATAGTCGGCCTTAATCTCAAAGGACTTCACGGGTCCACAGTTGACATCCCCTGATCTAAACCTCCTCAACTGGGCAAGGAAAAACTCAAAACTCCCACACAATATAACAGAACCCTTACTGATTTGATGTCCAGTGAATCCCCGCATATACACGCAAACTTTCCTTTTTGCGGATTTTTAACATTAATAACATTGCCCTTAGTACATGAAACAAACATGAAAATTAATCCCTAAACACTCACATTTAAATGACTTAAGATTTAGCAGAAGCATTCATAGTATCAAACAAAATAACAACATGGCTGAAGCACCTGCTTAGGTTGCTAATTTACACATTTAATCACGTTTAAAGGCCACACAGTAATAATCATTGACAAGCAAGAATTATAGCATGAGTAAGATAGACGAATATCGTGGCTAATTCGTAATGCGCAGCAGGTTCTGTCTGCTTTGCCATTTCCTCTTCCTTGTACTTCCTCCTGAGTGATTCATTTCAAAATAAGAGTTCATACCTGTTGAGCAGGTCACTGCTTCACAATGCATCATTGCCTCTTCCCCCCCCCCCCTTTTTTTTTTTTTAGTTGTAATGGACGTGATAGACTCCAGACAGGTGTCCTGCAAACTATATAAAGGACTGTCTGACGCGTTGATCTGCACCGATGACTTCATTACCAAAGTGGTCCAGAGGTAAGGGTACTTGCTACATAAGGCTCACTTGTTTGGTAGTAATGTGAATGTTTTACGACCTGCGGGTTAAATGTTTTCCGCTCTGTTCTTTAATCCAGGCCAGTGAACATTCACTAAGAGTCTTGTAATCATTGCATTTATGTAGATATTTTCTTCGTAGAATTGGTTAAAATATACGTATATATGTATTTATTTTATTAAATCATTGTTTAATTGTAGAAAATTGGCTATAATTAAAAATGTAATTATTTTAAAATTAAAATAAACTATTTGACATGTTACATTCATTGATTAATGTATCTAATTATATAATTAGTTGATTTATTGTGAATAAAAAAAACACAAACATTTTTTTTTCTCCTTGTCTTCAATTTGTTTTTTTATTAAATAATTGTTTAATAATAAATATTATTTAAAAAAATGAATTATTTCATAATTAAACGATTTTACATGTATACACCCATTTATTGATTTATTAATGTATCTAAATAATTAGTTGATTTATTGAGTTATTGAAAATAAAAACCAAATAAATTTTTGATGTATTTTATTAAATAGCTGGTTAATTTATTAAATAAAATAAATGATACAAGAAAAAATGTGAATGAGTTATTTTATATCCACATTTTAACTATTTAAATTTTTATTTTTTTTCCTTCCGTCATGTGTGAATGACCTGGCCTTAAAAATGCAATTTGGCCCTTGACACTCTTTCCTCTTGTCTCAGGTGTATGTCCATCCCTGTAACAATGCGGGCCATCCGGAGGAAAGCGGAGACCATCCAGGCAGACACTCCGGCCCTGTCTTTGATTGCGCAGACGGTAGAGACCATGGTGAAAAATAACCCGCCGCCATCCGGCAGTCCCGCCTACAACATGGCAGGCGGAGATATGGCGAACCCTATGGGGCTCATGGGACTCACCGGCGGCAACACGCCCACTGGAGGAGGACCCCCCGGCGGGCCGAATTTTTCCGGGCCGATCACATCGCTGTTCGGGATGTCTCGCAATGAAAGACAAGGCGCCGAGTGCCAAGCTCAAGACGGACAACAGCAGGTGCAGCAACAACAACAACAACAGCAGCAGCAGCAGCAGGGTCAAGGCCATACCGATGACTACACCAAAGTGACGCAGAATCCAATCCTGACGAGTCTTCTCCAGATAACAGGAAGCGTCGGTTCCAGTCCTAGCGCTCAGAACGCCCCGCCGCCTCACCAGACTCCGCCGCCCACATCGTCGCCTGCGAGCAACACTAAGAATCATCCCATGCTGATGAACTTGTTGAAAGACAACCCCTCGCAAGACTTTGCGGCCCTGTATGGTTCCAGTCCGCTTGAGAGGCAGAATTCATCATCCGGGTCACCTCGTACAGACAGCATGGGGGTTGCTTGCCCTGGAGCGCAAGGTGCAAAAGGCAAGAAGAAGCGCCCACGAGTGCCAGAAAAGGGGGGCGCGTTGCCCGGGACTCCTGGTGCAGGGGGACCGTCGGGAGGTATGAAATCTCAACAGTCGTCTTCCATGTGTCACCATCAGCACCACGCGGTCACGCATGAGGACGATTTCCATCGCGAGCTTCTCTCGATGGATGTCGATGCATCTCAGAACTCTATCTTTGATGTCAACCTGGCGGGCGACGGCTTGGACACGCCCCACAGCATCACCCCGGCCCCGAGCCAATGCGGAACCCCGCCTTCTGGCCCCAGCATGCCTTATCCGCCGTCTCACATCCAGGCTCAGCCGCCGCCGGGCGTTGCACCGCCCCGCATGGTGCGCCTCTCCAGCTCCGACAGCATCGGACCGGATATCACGGAAATTCTGTCAGATTTGCCCGAGCAAACCGGTAAAGCCAACAGCGGAGGCCAGCATCCCATGGCTGGGGGTGGGGAAGACGCGGGCCCGCTGGGGACCCCCATTCGTGACTCCTCCAGTTCAGGACAGGGCAGCGCGGTGTTTGACTCGGCAGACATTTTCAACACCAACAGCAACGAGAACCCTTTCACGGACGCTGCCGACTTGATCGCCGAGGCCGCGGCCACGCCCACCAGCGATTCGTCCTCCACTAACTTCTTCCCCGACGCTGCTGACTTCAACCCCGACCTTCTGAACTCGGGTCACGGCCTCTCCCAGAACTGCTTTGAAGACAGTTCACCGAGCGCTGACGGAGACATGGAACTGGTCAAGGGCTTTGGCAGCAGCAGTCAGCAGAATACGCCGTCAGGTACGCCTCAGAATCCCACATCGCACGGGCAGAACACCCCAGAGCCCTCGCTTAAAGACCCCTTCGATATGGGAATGTTTTTCGGAGGCAACAGCGGCACTGGCAAACCGCTTCTCGGGCAAGCTCCTGATTTGGGAGACACTCATTTCGGAGGCTCCCAGAGCCCCCTCATGATGGGCTTGGGGCAAGCATGCGTTGATTTCAAAAGCGCAGAGTCCAAAGTAAAACAACAGAGTCTCATGCGCCAAAAGGATGAGAATGGCGGCAGTGGAAGTAGCGGCTCTGTACTGGGAAGTAATTCCACTGAGGGCAAGCAGGTGAAACGTAGCAGGACTCCATCCAGTGAGGGGAAGTCCAAAGAGAAGCAACCCAAACGTAAGAAACTGGACCCAGACGGTAAGTCGCCCTCTCACAGCTCAGGCGGACGACCGTACACTCCTCCCAGTGGCGGCTCTGGCTCCGGGGGGAGCTTGAGCGGAGGAGGCTCCAAGTCTCCGGGAAGTTCAGGATGCTCCCAGACTCCACCCGGCGGCGCCACACCACCCATTCCCAAGATTACAATTCAGATCCCCAAAGGGACGATAACCGGTGGGAAAACCTCCTCCCATAGCGGCTACACGTCCAGCAGCTCGGCCTCGAGCGGCACGGGAGGAGTTGGGGGGCCGAGCGGCAGCAAAAGCCACCATTCCCATTCTTCTTCTGGGAAGATCAAGTCCAAGGAAGGCTCCATGGCGCAAGGCAACAGCTCCAAGTCAGCGAGCGGTGCGGGGATCAGTGGCGGCCCATCCCAGTCTAAGGGATCTTCTCAGGGAATGGGTGTTGGCAAACCGGGCTCATCCCCGATCACTAAACACGGACTCTCTGGTACGGGAAGCGGTGGAGGTGGGCTCGGGACTGGTAACAAGATAAAAAGTCAGGGTGGTAAGCCTCCCGGGTCTCTGATGAATCCAAGCATCAAGCCCAACATCTCCCCCTCTCACTCTCGCTCCAGCAGCTCTGGTGAAAAGCTGTCTTCTCCCTTGAAAATCCAGCAGTCCCAGGTGCCGGGAACACCGCCTTCCTCTAAGGCCAAATCCCCAATGGGCTCGGGAGGTGGCAGCTCCGGAGGGTCCAAGACTTCTTCCGGGGGCGGGATGAACTCCCAGAAGCCAATGGGCGGGACCTCCTCGACGTCCACGTCCTCATCCTCCAACTCCTCTTCTTCATCCGCTTCCATGGGTTTCTCTGGAGGTTCCCAGTCTCAGTATAGTGGAGGGGGCGGCGGAGGTGGGGGGAGCGGAAGTGGCGGCAGTGGAGGTGGAGGCGGGGGCTGTGGGGGGGCAGGCCAGAACAATGCCAATAACCCAAACGCCAAAGGAAAGTCTCCCAGCCGAAACAAGAAACCGTCCCTCACGGCGGTGATTGACAAACTGAAGAGTGTGGGGGGCGTGGGTGAGGACGGGTGTGAAGTGGGGCCGCCCGGGTGCCCACCTGGCTCCGGGGCACCGGCCGGCGGCGTGCCTGGAAACGTCCCGCCTTCAAACATGGGTCCCACCAAACACTCGGCATCATCCCAAAGCGGCGACTATAAGCGGGAGAGGTCCGATAAAGAAGGGAAGGCAAAAGTGTCCGTTTCGGGGGTGAACAGCGGAGATAAAAAGCTGATGGACCCCAAAACAGCAGGGGTGAGCGGGACCGGCTTGGCCAAGATCATCATCAGCAAACCCGACGGAGGCTCGCCCAGCATCAAGGCCAAAGTCACCCTGCAGAAAGCCGGCGAGGGCCCCGGCGAGTCCATGCGGCCGCAGATCAGCGGCCTGAAAGCCTCGCCCCTGTTCAGCGGCTCCACGCCCAAACACGACCGCTCGTCCCCGAGCCACAGCCGCTCGCCGGGCCACACGCCGCTCAACCACGACAGCGAGAGCGAGTCGGGCAGCAGCTCGGTGGCCGAGAAGTCCCACCAGAATAGCCCCAGCTCCGATGACGACCGGACGCCTCGACCTCTCCCCGCCCAGCAGGACTATTTGAGCGCCGTCCCGCTGGGCTCCGTCGAGAAGCACAAGAAGCACAAAAAGGAGAAGAAGAAGAGGGAGCGCGAGAGGGAACGCGACAAAGAGAAGAAGAAGTCGTCCATGTCCGCCGGACCGTCGTCGCACCCCATCAAGGCGGACGGCTGGTCCCGGTCGCCCATCTCGGCCTCGGAGTCTTCTCTGTCCATGCTCGCCTCTGAGCGGCCCTCGCGGTCCAGTCCCATGTACATGAGGAACGAAGACGACGACCTCATGGACTCCGCGCTCACCGGCAACCTTTAATATCACTATTTGTGGACGAACTCAATGTATTTTTTTTTTAATTAAGAAAGATAATCGCACCCGGGTCACTATTTGCGGATATATGCTTTGTATTATTAATTTTAGAAGGTTTTCCCCCAATACAGACAATTCAAAATGATGACGTTCTTCAGTGTCGGTAAAGATATGCAAAGTAATTATATATTTTTTTCTGTTTGGACTTGATGCAGTCGCTAGCAAGCAATCGCGATTACGGGGTTACCGCAAAAATAGTGAAATGGAAAATGAGAACGAATATCCTTCCTTCCCACAAAATGTAGAAAGTAAGTATAATGCAGGCGATCGACAAGGTTCGTAGCAATTGTTAATTTTAGTTTATGCCACGGGCCGCTAAGAACAAATGGTAGGCCACAAATCGCCCCCTGACCGTACTTTGGGCTGTGTTGTGCTAGGTATTATTATTTTAGGAGTTAAATAAACACAACCAGGTCACTGTTTTTGGAAATTCACGATGTACTTTTTCTTTTTTTAAATAAATGCTCCCAGCCCAGTCGCTAGCTATGGAATTGCGCTCTTTTCTTTTTCTTTTTTATTTCTGCAAACTATGATGATTAAAACAAATGCACTCCAGTCACTATTTGCGGGAATCTGCACATATTTCCGTTAATAGTGACTGCAGTGTGTTTTTTTTTTGGGGGGGGGGGGGTTCCCCCCTAGAGTACATCGCATTTATATTTCCGCAAATAGTGACTGGGATGCATTTGCTTTACAGAAAAATCTAACATTTCCACAAATAGTGTCTGAGAAATCCCACCGAAACAGCCCCAGCTCATGAACTCACTGGCATCTTGTACGTGATTTGTAGTATCTTTTTTTCTCTCCCCTCTTTTAACCTCTTAACCTCCTAGAATTCTTATTTATTTACTTCCGAACATGACGACCGGTTGTAAGGAGAGTGCAACTCTTGTTTGGGATTGGGACGGCAGACTGTAAGTATTCACTGCACTGTCATACAAATCCCTTCAAGTTTTCGTAAGAAGTTGAGTAAAATCTTCACTATTCTGGGAAATGTGTCCATATTTCCAGTGACAGTGACCAGGATGCGTTTATTTGAATTGGGAAAAAAAGTATGTAGCGCATTTCTGCAGATAGTGATCGGGGGTGCGCTTACGCTATGTATTATTTTTTTTTTTTTTAAGCATATTGTATTTTCACAAGTTGTCACCTGGGTGCGTTTATTATACTCAACAGCAACAAAAAAGGGGTTGTGTGCCTAAATGGCTGCTGCTGTTTTGGTTAGCAATCCAGTTCAAAACGGGCTCTGCGGTGAACTCTTTATTGTCCTCGGGTTGCTGTTTTGAGGACATTATTCTTACTTGCGTGATAAAGCTGACTGTAGATTTTAAAAAGAGCGGATGAGAATACAGACAGTCCATTTTTTGTATGTGTTCAATAAACATTTTAATTTGTGAGAATGTGTAATCTGTCTTTGTGTTTATTTACAGCAGAAGCGCAGTCGGATTAAAACAAAGTGGAGAGTTGGTAAGAAAAGCACCTTTCACGCTACGTTGGGGCTCTGCCACATACATACACTAGAGGGCGGCATTGTATTAGAGAGGTCAAATATATCAAATCAGGCATGCGGTTTTCCATAGGATGGATTGGTTGATTGAAATCAATAATAAGTATTTGAATGAATCTTTTAAAGAAGAAGGAAAAAAATCAATGAAATGTGCATTATACTGTATAATGAAGTCTCTGAACTCCAACCATCCAGCAGCTCCAGTCTCCTCGTTTTCATTTGGAGACTTCAGCACCGGCATCATCTCTTTTCCATTGTGGAATGACAAGTAGGCCCTTTGCATTCCGCAAGTTTTGGGTAATTGTCGTCTTCTGAGGAACGCGTCAAACTTTAGCGTTTGTTTCTTTTTGCCTTTGAGCGGTCGCACACGCTGCCTCGTACGCAACAAGTAGCTAATTAGAACGGACTCGGAGCGATTTGTCAAATGTCAGGCGCAGGAAGAAAGAAAAAAAAAGGAAGGCCGAGTGCGTCTTTGTGTTTTTCCTGCCAGAAGCAGAGAAAGGAAAAAGAAATCATCGCAATCAAAAGACAATAACCTCAAATCATGTTATATACTATACTTTATACATGTGGAGTTTTTATTTTGACACGTCAAATATGATTTGTTTTAATATATATATATATATATATATATTTGTATATTTATATAAAATGTATGAATATACATTGTATGTTATACAATTTTATATACTCGGAATATATTTCAAATAAATATTTTATCAATTTAAAATAGGAAAATGACTATTTCAGAGAAACCTTATGAAACTTTTTTTCCATTATTTAAAAAAAAAAAGATGTCTAATAAAAATAGTATACGGAATATAAAATATAGATTTTTTTAAATGGAATATTCATTCATAAAAAATATGACATTTTTATATATCTATTTAAATTTGTATTTCCGTGTACAGAATGTAGTACGTAACTAAAATAACGTTTATTGATCATGTGTATATTTGATTTAATGATAAAAGAAATTCATTTTTTATTTTGTACAAAATTATGTAATATGTTTTTTATTTTGTGTAGAATTTTACACAGGTTTAATTAGTAAAATTAATTTGCATTTTTTAGATATGTAAAAGTAGTATTAGATAAAGGATTGACTGCATTTATTATTTGTATATAATTCTAATAAATTATTTCACAGCTACTCTATTTATTTTAAATATTTCAAGGAATTATATTACGCTCTCTGTATTATTTAACAGCCGGAATCAAGTGATGAACAAATGAAATACAGTATATAGTTTCGAGATTCTCCCGCTAGGGCTCCATCTTGTGGTATGAGAAAGAATCATTAAACTGCTTTTTTCCCCCCCCCATTTGATTTTAAAGTTTATTTCAGTGCATTTTTGTAACTTTTATGTGCATGTTTTATGTAGTACTTTGTGTATAAGAATGAAAACCACTGGTATAGTACCATGTGCCTTCTGTTGACCTAATTAACCGTTGCTTTTTTTTTTGCGTTAAAAGGAAATAAATATCTTGTACGTGGCCATGAAAAAGCAAAGTATACGTAAATGAGGGGGAAAAAACATAGCTTAAGTTTCATAAACATTATCCACGCTGGAAAAAAAAGTAGGCCACGGCTGCAAAAAAAAAAAAAAAAAAAAAGTCTTCAAAGTAATGAATAATGGAGAAAACAAGGCTGTGTGGCAGACTCACTATGTTACATCATGAAAGAGATTTGTCGCCAATCAGGAATTAGTGGCTTTGACCCACATACATTTGCAATGTGCAATCAAAACGTTGGAATATCAAGCCTTCTCATATCACCTCGCACAATTTATATTGTACTACAGTCAAGTTCAAAGGCTTAAGTACAGAAGTCCATGCAGATTTTCCAACATTTAGAAAATATAGCCCCAAAAAAGGTGATTTTAATAGCGGTTATGAACGCATCGTAAGTAGGGATTTGTCGCATGCCTGCCGTGGAGTCGCTCGGCATTTTGCAAAACAAGTCTGACGATAACCATAGAACGGGAAAAAGGAAGTTACTGTGACGTAGGAACGATATAGCCCCCTGCTAGTGATACTGCTTTTACAGAATCCGTTATTCGGTTCCACCAACACAAATAGTTCCGCAGGCGGTAGCCGCGGAGCTCGCTGTTGTGATGCAACATGCTAACTAGCAAATCAAAAGTGTCAACATTGAGAAAAAAATTAAACAAAGCTTGTTTTACTCTTTCACTTTCACAGAGAGTTGGATGATTAGTGCACTTCATAAGTCGCTTTATTTAGTGGGCGTGGAAAAAAGTAGTTTGGAAATGAATGATGTCACAACTGCGCACGCGTTTGCCGCTTTAGCATGTTGGCTGAGTGTTTTCTCCTATTTGTACACTTATTTTTTTCATTATTTTAATACTCTTTGTTCTAATAAGGTGCTACTTTTCCAATTAAAAAATGTCTTTTCCTACTGTCGCTGCAGGCAAATTTTGACATTAATGTAGCATGGATTAATGTAACCGTAAATATCTGTGGACCGAGTAGCGAGCTCTGTGGAACACCAAGAGTTTTATATTGTCACAGCAAGTGACATTTATTGTAGAATCTACTGTCAAAGTACATAGACCAAGAATAGAGCCTTGCGGAACACCACCAGAATCATTGTTGGTTTCCGACTGAGTTCTGCCCGACGGCAGCGAAGTGACCCTCATTTGAGGTGTGTTTTTCTGCAAATAACAGACAAAAGGTTCCCCAAAGAAATCCGTTACAATTACAACAACAACTGAAAAATAGTATGCCTTGGCCATGCTTTTCCCACCATTACTATCCTATTAGCAAAGTCCCGCCCACAACCGTGAGCTCCGCCAATCTTGGCTCACCTCATCCGTATGCCCGTTCCCCGGCAGCATTTTCGACCAATCGGGAAGGAGGCGGGTGCGACGTCACCGGGAACTCAAAGTTGCCATCGAGCGCGTTCGGAGGCGTTTTCGAGTGGTAGTGGAGCTGGAAAGTAGCATCCCGGTGGATGGGAGAGAAGCCGGGCGGCGTCCGCACCGAACTCCCGGCTCCCCAATTGGACTTCAAACAGTGATCGAAGTCAACGATCGGGACGCTTTTGACGGGATACATCGCTCGAATGACGAGCGTCGGCCGAGGGAAGACGTCGGACTCCGACCACTTCTTGCGACGGCCGCGTCGTCGCTCGCCTGATTCCTTGGCCGCTCTTTCTCGAGCTCGGACAGCCGAGGCTTGTTGGTTGTAGTCGTCATGACGGAAATCAGCGAGAAGGAGAACGAGCCGCAGCGGCGGGACCTCCAGAGACCGCCGGCCACTACTGCACCCAGCCAGCCGGAGTCCAAGGTAAGACCGCACCTGCAGCTGGGCTTGCTTGCTTTCTTTCTTTCTTTCTTTCTTTTTCTTTCTTTCTTTCTTTCTTTCTTTCTTTGTTGCCACACAATGCATTTGCACCTAATCGAGTGGCCAGTGACATTTACCTTCTCAAGACTGCTGGCATTCATTGAGACGGTTTATCAAGCTCACATTGGTTCTGTAAAATGTAGGTATTTATCTCATGAAATGGTTATTTTATGGAATGTAAATACTGTAATAAAATAGTCAATATTTGACTTTTTTTTCTGTATTTAGTTGATTGAATACCTTAATAGGTGGGTAAATTGTAATTACATTTATTGTGAGTAATATAATAAGTAAGAATGGATTTTTCTGTATTATTAAAATGTTCTGTTGTGCATGTATTTATATTTATTATTCTAATTTAATAATAGTTGAGTTGATTGTCAGTAATAAAATACAAAAAATATGACTTAAGCAATTTTGTACATACACTTAATTGTGTATTTATTTGATTAAAGAATTGGACAATTAATCAAAGTAATAAATGTATATGTGTGTTATCAATAAAAAAGATTAGTCTCCATCTGAACTTTCTGTTATGTTTGTTGCAGTGATAAAACAAAAGTTCTTAGTCTTACTATGACTTTTTTTTTATTGAACTGCTTTTACATTCAAACAGTGTTAAAAATGAAAAAGTATGATGTAGTTCATTCAATTTTCAATTTTTAACGTACATTTTTGTAAATAGAAAATAGAGAATATCAAGTTATAACATTCAACTTAAAAATGAATGTGACATTGTAACATTCTTTTTTTTTTTTTTTTTTTTTACAATTAAAAAAAAAAAAAAAAAAAGTGTGACAATATGTCATTAAACTGCTTTTAGATTTGTAGTCACATATATATTTTTTCAAAGTTTTAAAAATAGTGTGATAGCGCTACACTTTTCCTTATTGTTAGGGTACCTGGTGGGCCAATATTAAAAAAAAGTTCAGCGGTCCACAAATGATTGCATTGACAATCATTTCATATCTTTTATTCTTCTTTACATGAAGTTTCTGTATGTTGGTGAGGCTAATTAAGGTCTTGCATAACAACACTTAAGCTGCTTTAATTCTTACTGTCTGACCTCACACTTGCACACGTACGGATTACTTTGATCGCTGAGTGTCTGTGCTGAACACTTTAAAGCAAGAAAACAAAACAAAAGAAGTGATATTCATTAGCCACGCTGGCAAACTGAACAAAAAAACGGATTAAATGCACATTTGCGCAGTCTTACGGCTGTGCAGCAAGTGCAAAGTTGAAAAAGATGTTAAAACACTTCAAATACATGAACAAAATATGTGCAGTATATATTTAAATAGCTGGCACGTTGAGCGACTGGTTAGCACATCTGCCTCACAGTTCTGGGGACCGGGGTTCAAATCCCGGCCCCGCCTGTGTGGAGTTTGCGTGTTCTCCCCACGTAGTAACAGCTTATATACATTTGATGCCTAAAATGTCTGATTGTCTGCGGTACCGGGACAAACGAGGCTCTTTTGCGACTAACGTGACCTACAACAAGACACTGTCAAAGAAACCCATCCAACAAATCACACTGAGGCTGGCGGGTGACGTTGTTGTTTTTGTGCTGGCGTCCAGACGACACAATGCGCGAGCGGTGGGCGTTGAATTTATGGGCCAATCCCAGAACAGATGTTTGCTGTGTCTGGCCTGGGCTCGTAATTCACAACAAACGGGCTGCAAACCCGACACAGTCACCGTAGGAAATAATGGCAAGTGATGAGTCAAATCACAACCGAAAAACTTTTCTTAACTTTGCAGGCAGTGTTTTGGAAGCGATACATTTTTGCACACAAAGTACTATACTGGGGATCCTCAGTTTACGACAGAGTTCCGTTCCTATGGCGCCGACTTCAATTAAGCCAAAGTCAGAACAGACCGTATTATGTTGCTAACATACATACCCCAACCCAGTAATAAAGTCTTAACCACAGTAAATATTTGTCTGAAAAACACAAGGCCAAAAATATAAAACAAATTAGTTCATTGCGTGCCGTTCATAAACTCGAAACTTCGTATGTCAATGCCAGGCAATTTTTACATGCGTATACTGGAAAAATGAGTGGGATGAGTAGCGAGCTGAGTGGAACCCCACCATTTTTTTATTTTTTATTTACTGTAACGGCAAGTAATTGTGACATCTGACGAGTTTTATGCCAAAGTCTGTGGAGTATAGCGCCTTGTGCAACCAGTAGCTATCTACAGGGTCGTGGGTTTACGACAGAGTTCTGTCCTTTGGCAGCGAAGTGACCCCAATACGAGGTGAGTTTTTCCAAGCAAATAATGGAGGAAAAGGTTCCTCAAAGAAATCTTTGAATAGGCAAATTTGCGAATATGTTTTCAAGGCCTGATGAAATGCTCTTGTGGCAGGTTGCCCACCTCTCAGCGCGACACAGGTGGCCATCAAAAGCGAACATTTATCATGGAATTTTTTTTGAAACGGCTCTCGTCTCGGATCTCATTGGAGTGCGCATCTATACCTAATGAAGCGTTCGCGGAGTGTCTATTGTGAGAAAATGGCGTTGGTGGTGATATTACATAAAGAGCGGGGATGATTAAGGCAGCTAGTGAACAATTCTTCAAAAAAGAGCTTTCAAGATTCCCGATTCCCATTCCCGTCTCAAGTTTATTGTCAAACTAAACATAAAATAAAGACAGTTATACGTTGTGCATTTAAAACAACTACGTGACTTTGCTTATATAACGAAGTCAGCTCGCTTAATGCGAACACATAATGGGAAATGTCATAGGTGGGCTAACAAATAGCAGCAGAATTGCTGTACTGTAACAAACTTTTTTTTTTTTTTTTTTTGTGCAAAATTGCTTTAAATGGAGCAGGAAGTTAATTGGAAACTAATTTGCTGATCATTGGTCATTGTGGCTGCCCTTAGAAAACCTTCAAATTATGACCTCACATTTTGGAACCCCCTTAAAAATGTACTAATTTCAGTGCACTTTTTGGATGAAAAGCTACTAAATTCTTGCAAGAACAACAGACTCTACTACTCTACTAGAATGCTAGAACGTGACCTAGAAATACTGCGCCTCCCCAAATACAGCATCCACGTTGTTTTTCTTCTGGCACTTTTTGCCTTGTTCTTGAGCCTGTTTGGGGGAAAAAATGAGCACAGAGAATAGTCTTTGCCCGAGGCTTCTATAAATAGGCTGTTGTGAAGAATGCTGGGATAAATTAATGATTGAGTAGTGGGTGTGTGCGAGTAGAGGGGAGGCAAAAAAGAAAAAGTCATGTCGCCGCCACTACAATGGACACTGCGACATAACTGTTTTTCTTTCTTCTATTTCTTCATGTTTTGATGGTTTTGCTCCTCCTGCACATGTTGTTGATATAGTGGTCGCAGACAACACTGTTGCCTATTCCCACTGCCTTTAGTTTGCATTCGCTGCTTCTATAGTAAAATGTCCTGTTTCTAGATTATTTATTCGTGTATAGTTAATATTGCTCATTTGATTCCCTCGTGTTTGTATTGTTGCTCCTTGTATAGAGTGGACCACTTCTATTTGCGAGGGATGGGAAGAGTGAGAATAATGGACATGCGGATAATGGACATGTTAAAAGTTCACATTGCGGCCTTGTTCACGTTCACGTTTGCTCGTATTAGTGGTTTATAGATTTATGTTTTTGTAGATATCGCTCCACTGCCTGTCTTTAATACTGCTGGTGTTATTTCACCCTCAAACTGACAAATGCAGTGCTGCTGACTCTTCATTTTGCCTTTTCACATTCATTAGTGTCTATTGGGTTGTTATTCGTGTATTGTTGTCACATGCACTGCCTGACGTTTGCTGATTCCATTCTGTTCTATGGTTGCATGTCTGTAGGTGGGACATAATAGAAGCTCTTGCGTGACAGCGGGGTCTTGGTATTCCGGCACGTATAGTGGTATCATGTCGGAGCCACACTGGTAGGTTGACAGGGTGAAAAGTGATTTTCGGCGTAGACTTTGAGGGTTCAATTAAAGGTGACCTCATTAGGCGTGGCTCCAACCAGCCACCAGGGCCCGGTTAGGCGGGCAAACGACCTACGCAAACCGTGCAGAGCAGCGAAGCCTCCAAGCGTAAACTCCGTCGTGGCGGCGCTTCAAAAATAGCCTTGCTTGGTTCGACTCGTTAAATTCTCCCGGGCTATTTTGCGAAAAATTAATGGGCTCTTTTATGCATTATTTATGACACATTTCATCTGTCGGAGGAGATGTTATTACTGTTAGTAATTCTCAACCAAGACGAAATAAAAGGTATTTGAAAGTGCAGCGGTGGCATGTATAAGGAGTTGAATCAACTGGTCGCAGCTGCGCAATGATTAGAATTGAAAGTTGATCGCATTAACAACACGGACACATCACTAAACGCAAGAGGTGGTCGGTCGGCGCAGTAAAATAGCAGCGGTGCCTCGAGCGTGTGGAAATATTTGACTAAAAATGAGACCGGTACCATGCTCACTTGCAAAATATGCAAGTCTATCCACGAATATAACAAACGCACAAGTGTTACGAAAGCCCATTTGAAAAGGCGTCCGCTAACGCTAGCTGGCAAACAGCTGAAATCCTCACGTCAGCCACCAGTGAATTCACCAAGCGCCCTCCTGTAATAGCGGAAGTCATGTTGCCGCCACTACGATACACTTTCGCGTCTAGACGACAAAACGAAGACGAAGACACCTTCATGGTCTTACAGACACGTTACACAAGTGCAGGTTTGCTACAAGACATTATTGTAAATGAGTCCCTCCTGTCATTTCAAAAAACGTATAAACCGTACTACTCATAGCGACCCCGCAGTTGCGTTACATGAATTTGTGTTAAGCTTTATAAGTTTTGGGCTTCTGACTGTCTTCGAGGCCATGACGCTTACTGAATGTGATTGGCTGGACCGAGTGTCTGACCGTGATTGGGTGACGGCACGGAAAGTAAGCGAGTTTGTGTTTGGAGCTGAAAGCGCTCACAGCAAGTTGACCACTGAAAAAACTATCAATGACTTAATGATTAATCGTCGCGTCCGTTATCATTACCGTAGCGTCTGACGACCAAAATCTGAAGTTGTTCAACCCCTAGCATGTATACATTTCGCACGCAGTGACAAAAATTCTCCCCCCCCCAAAACTAGCTCCGACTACATTTTTGGCGGATGATTTAAAAATGATACCCAATGAAGACCTAATTTAAAATGCTTTCTGCACTCTGTAGCCAAGCAAATAAATACATAAGGCTTTTCCTGCCCAACGCTTCTGTCGATTTTTAAGCAGGTTAATATTATTTTGGTATCACCTCTTTTTGATGTTTTTGAAAGATGAAAACCCGGACTACCACTTCCCAATGTATGCGGAAATGCCGTCCACACTGACAAGTAGCTCAAATAAGCTGAACAAGCAGCAGTGGCGCAAATGCAGCAAGCCATGCTCAGGAAGCAGCAGCCTTGTCACCGCTTCCTTGCTCCTCTGCTCTCTATCCTCTGAGGAGTTTCTCTTCAAATTCAAGCGCTGCACTTGCCGCGAACTCACTTGATGTGACATGTGCAGTAGCTGTTCTATTCTTAAAAAAAAATAAATATACAAATAAAATCACCGAGTCACGGCAGCATGAGCAAAGCACTTTTTCCGCTGAGGATAAGACGGGTGAACGCTGTTTGGAACGCATAAACTGCACTTCATCCAACAAGTAGCAATTTGACAAAAAAAAAAAGGGCCTTCAAGCTGTTCATTGCTTATAGTCACAGGCATATATTCTTCGTCCTCTGCTAAGAACGACCAATATTACTGCGTCTTACTGAGGAGTTGAGACCGGCTCCATGTGTTTCGTGTTCATGACAATAAAAGGTGATTCTTCTTCTTCTTCTTCTACAGTATATCTGTACGGCAATATTATACTGCCCCCCCCCAAGTGGCCAAGGCGTACACACCGGAAGGAGCAGCACAATGTCCATTGGATTGAAGCAAAAAATGTGGCGAAGACAGCTTTCTTTACATTCTATTTAAACGTCATTACTGTATGTTTTTATAAAGTACATTACTGAGTCCTAGTTTTCTTATTAGAAAACACATTACGTACATTTTTCTTTTTTTGGGAGGCGGTAATTTCCGAAAGTGTTTTGAGTTACAAGTCGTATCTCAAGACACCAACGTACTGTGTTAACGCTGCAGCTCTGCTTCTTTTTTGGCATTGACATGATAGTAGTGCATTGGCTGCCGCATCAAATAGGGTTCTCTCGTTCTGGTGCGGACGAGCTGATCTTGTCATTGGCTGAGAAACTAATTCATTATCCCCACTGTTACATCACATTTTAAGAATGAGGCAGATATCTGTAGATTAGTTGGTTTTCATTTCACACTCGAAGGGTGGGCAGGGACTCGAGAGACAACTATTTGTGTACAAACATAAAAAAGCAGTTTACCATAATATATTCCCTTTTAATTACGGTATTGATTGTGTTTTTATATGAACTACTTTAGAACTCTGATGAGATCGAACCGTAATACGGCGACATCCATTATTAAATGCGCATCAGAGACGTCTATTGAAGAAAGCGTGCGCTCGTCTCCGGGTAGAAAGCGTTTTTTTTGTTGTTTTTTTTTTACACAAAAGTGCTGGCAAAAAGTGGGTCAATAGAGGCAGCTCTTCATCACTCACGCTAATTGGCGTCTGCGTGCCGAGATGAAGAAGAAGAGCCGCTACCTGCTCAGTATCGATTGGACTTTTGCAGCGAGATGCTCAGGGTTGCAAGGAACACCCGAAAACACCCAAAGTTGTCTTTTTAGTTTCTTTCTAGAGATGGGAAAGATGCGCGGCAGGTTAGGGTGATTAAGGAGAGAAATGGAAATGTGCTGACTGGTTAATTTCAATGCCAACATTTTAGACTTGAAAGAGGAGAAGTTGTACAGAGCAAATCCTTGGGACAGTGAGTCCAAAAACAACCTTGGGGAATACATAGAGCCACATATGCTGCTTCACCAAGATGGCTAAATAAGTCTTTGCCTCATCACATCCTTTTTTATTATGGCAGTGATGAGATGAAAAGAGGCAGAGTCGCGGATAAACGGGTAGCGTCTGGTGCCAAGGCGCAGGCGGGTCCGCTCAATGAAACCAATCAAACGTGAATTTTTAAAAAGCCTATCGATTGGCGTCTGTTCGCGAGGGATGGCGAATTTGTGAAGTCAGGAAGTTGGGAAGGGAGGAAGAGAAGAGGGCAAGGGTGATGGAGATGGAAGAGGAGAAAGAAGCCTGACTGGGCACGGACGCTCAAAGGGTGCTTTGAAAAACGGGCTTTGTGTTAAAGATCACTCGTGCATGATTCAATGTCATCCTTTAACACTGAGGGGGCATTTAACACAGCATGTGGTTAGGTTACAATGATTTGGTGAAGCAGCACGTGGCTCCTGGGCCAAGGTTTTTCTTCGTCCTGAAGTACAGTACTTGATGGAATGGGTCCACACCAAACTTGACTTTCTAGCATTAACATTACATGTTGTCATAACTAAGACCGAACCTTCCAGTTTTGATTTCTTCTGCACCCATCTAGGCGGCAAACTAGTCAAGCCTGACTTGTCGATAGTTCCACACCAACCTTGGCTTTCTAGCATTAGCTTTATATCATGTTTGATCCACCACGGTACTTCTACTTCCGGTTTTTATTTCCTCTGCAACCCATTTATGCGGCAAACTCGACACGAGTTGTGAATGCTTCAACTCCAAAGTTGGCTTTCTAGCATTAGCGCTCCATGTTGTTGGAGCAGCAACAAAACCTTCCAGTTTTTAACTTCCTCTGCAACCCATCAAGGCGGCAAACTAATCAGGCCGGTACTTGCCAATGGTGTCACACCAAATTTGACTTTCTCGTATTACCATGACGTTGTTTGATCAGTGATGTAACGGGTACTTCCTGTTTTGACTACCTTTTCAACCCATCAAGGCTTGCTTGATTGCTTTCGATGTCGTTGGAACAGCTATGGAACATGTACTTCCTCTTTTGGCGTCCTCTGCAGACCGTTGAGGCAGTATATTGCAGTACTACTTGTTGTTTGCTAACGCCGTGTTCACTTTTTTCTTCCAGCTGCAGCGTCTGAAGCGTTCGCTGTCCTTCAAGTCCGTGATGCGCAGCAAGAGCGTGGACAACTTCTTCCAGCGCAACAACGCCGACCCGCGGCCCCCCTGCATGCTCATCATCCCGCCCGCGTCCCCGACTGCGCCGCCGCCAGCCTTGTCCGAGTCGCCCCTGGCCTACGAGCGATCGGCCTCGCTCTCGCCGGCCGACAGCCTCGACCCGTCGCTGTCGGAGTTGTCGCGCTCGCCCTCCGTCAGTCCCTCGCTGTACCCGAGCGCCACGGTTCAGCCCAAGTCTCCGTCCCCCTCCACGGCGCCGCTCAAGACTCACTGTTTCCACGAGCACGTCTTCCGCAGGCCGAGCAGCTGCGAGCGATGCAAACACATGATCCAAGGTAATAGCCGCTTGCTTCCATCATTTCTTGCAGCAAACTATTCAGGCCCGAATTACAGAATTCGACACCTTTGGGGTGTAACATTAGCATTAGCATTGGAGCTACTACAAAACATATACTGTACACCCTGTTTAGATTTTCCCTGCAACCCATTTCGGCAGTCATGCCTGATTTGCAGTCCATCAATGGTGCCACACCCAACTTCGTTTTCTCCCATAACGTGTTTTTGGACTACCACGATAAGAGCACACATGCTAGCTAGTCTGACCTGAACTGCTGTACTTGTCGATGGTTCCACAGAAGAGTTAGCTTTTCTTTCCCCATTAGCATCACATGTTGTTGGAGGTGCTTAAGAACATTGAATCCCTGTTTTGATTCCCAGTTGGTCCGGTACAAACATGTGAACGATTCCACACCAAACTTCACTTTCTAGCATGAGCGTGGCATGTTGTTGGAGCTGCAAGTCGAGCCTGAATTATGAAATCCGTTCAACCAAGACGTAGCGACTTTGTAATGCCTTATCTTTGTTGATATGAATATTAGAGCCATCAAACAATAAGGTATTATTCATACCCGTCCCTGCTTGAAATGCTAGTTTTAAAGGGCAAATTCATTGTTTTGTTTTCAAACCATTTACCTCTCGACGGGATTATTTGTCCTTTTCTTTCCTTCCTGAGGCAAACAAAGTGCTTTGTCATCAGTCCACAAATCTCCGTGTGTGGACACTTTGTCTCGGAGGCAGCACTGATGAATATTACTCCGGTGCCATCATCTGCACTCTTTCGGGCCCAACACGGTTTACGGTCGCTCCGCCTCTGTGATTTCTGTAAATGTAATTGAGAAAGCGATGCGTCTGTCCACGCAGGCAACTCCAAGCAAGGCCTGCGCTGCAGAGCCTGCAAACTGGCCGCTCACCTGTGGTGCTCGTCGGAGCTGTCCCGGCAGCCCTGCGCTGGCAAGGTAGGGAAGCGGAGACACGAGCTAACATCTACGTGCACAACATCCGCATGTGTCGGGCCTGAATTGCAATACGCCAACCTTACATACGTGCATTACCATGTATGTCCTGCTTTGATTATTTTTTATTTGTTTTTCTCTGCAACCCATTTCGCCAGCAAACTAGTCAGGCCTGAATTGCAATTACACCCCAAATGTCGCATTCTAACCTTAGCATTACATGTCGTTGGAGCCACTGTGGAACCAAACTTTAGTTTCCTTGCATTCGCATTACAGGTGGAACATCTAGGAAAAATCCAAGTCCAGTTTTGAATTCCTCTGCTACCCATTTAACCAGCAAACTAGTCGGTCCTGAATTGTAGTATTTGTCAATAATTCCCCAACAAACTTTGCGTTCAAGAATTAGCATCACATGTTGTTGGAACTGCTGGGGAACATGTGCGTCATGTTGTGAGTTCCTCTGCAACCCGTTCAGCCAGCAAACTTGTCAGGCCTGAATTGGTTCTCACATTAGCCATACACGCTGTTGGAACCGCTACAGAACATTTCCTTCCCGTTTTGAGTTGTTCTGCCAAGCCATTTAGGGTTTAATTGGTCGCTCTTCTGTTGTCGTGGCAGTAATCTGCCTCACTGTGGACGCATATTTCCACACAGTATCTGCGGCAGCGTGCACAGTGACTCACGGAACGCTACAACAGCATCTGGATGCTGTAATGGTTTCCCAAGCAGTCTCGCTCATGGGATTAGCCCCCCCCCCACCATACTGTATAAAGACGATCGAGTCCCCCGTCAGAGCAAATATAAGCTGTCCCGCAAAGACGATTAAGACACTGGCCAACGTGTGAAAGGTTGCTAAAGGTAGAGAATGAACTATAAAATGGCTCAGGTTCAAGTTGTATGACACCAATGCAGCTTTTCTCAGCCCTCCTCCTCCTCCTCCTCCTCCTTTCCCGTCTTCTCACGATGCTACGTTTCTCTTCCCTTTCCTAAATCAATATCTGCCCCCAACAAGCTGGCCCGGCTTAATTCGGTGTGAAATCGTGTGCGTTTGAGGGCACGGGAAGGAAGCAAGCCGTCATCGCTGTCCTTTTGGATGGCTGCGCCCTCTTCAAAGCAGGGATTAGACGTTTCGGAAAGCAGCCGCACATCCGCGTGACTTGCCGGGGAGTCGCGCAGTGAGCAGGCACGCTTGGAAATGCGCTGACGTAGTCGCGAGGATGAGCGTCTTCAGCCTGAAATGTACGCATCAAATATTCATGACAGTCAGGGGGGATTTTCACCCTTTATTTCACACACACACTTAGTTTTATCCAACCGCAATAGTGGCACACGTTTATCATTTCAGTTGCGAGCTACCCTTGTAGGAGGCAGTTTGTAGCGACATCTCACATCTCTTTGCGAGATGTTGCTACAAATTTGGAATTGGATCGTAATCACACTGGCCTTTAAACTGTTTATGTATGTTTCAGGCGACCGATTGGTTTAGCGTGGCGAAAAAGGATTTACAGTGGTGCCTTGTTCCGTGACCCCGCTCGGAACTGCGGACAGTCTTATCTCAAATCATCGTTCCCCATTGAAATGAAAGGAAATGCCATTCATCCGTACCAGCTGCATATTGTTTTTTAATTGGGAAAAAAAAGCAGTCCGTAATATTGTACTTTATAAAAACATAGTGTAGTTCAATGGACATTGTGCTGCTCCTTCTGGTTTGTGCGGCTTGGCCACCAGGGGGCCTTGTAATACAGACATACAGATATCCGTCTCAACTCTTCAGTAAGCCGCAGAATATTAGTAATTTTTCACGAAGGATAAAGATTCTACAGTATTGGTTAGCCTGTCTATGACATTTGGCATTGTTTGTTAGTATTAAGCTGAGCGGGCTTTCCTTAGCCGAAGCTATGTGGTCGTTTTAAATACAAAATGTGTAATTGTCTTTTGTTTTCGGTAAGGTGGCCATTTTTGTGAGAGTGGACATCTTCGAGGGTTTAAAATAGACCAGGAAATAAATGCGTACAGCTCCCCGGTGTGTGCTCACGTTCAATAGCACAGTGTGCCGCCATGTTTTTTTTTTTTTGAAATGTTAGCCCGCAATAAAGCAGCTCTGTATGACTGCTGCGGTGGCGTCGGCATGAATTCAATGTTAAGAACAACAACTTGATTAAAGAGGCCTGCGGAGCTTCACCTCTCCTCAAATAATGACCTGCAGGGAAGTCATGATAAGACATTTTTATTTTATTTTCTTTTCTTTTTTTAATCAAACTATTACAAATCAATTCAAATGGGGCTGGCCTGATTTGCAACACTGTACTTGTGAATGGTTCTACAACAAACTTTGCTTTGTTGTTGGCACCACAACGGAACCTTCCAGTTTTGAGTTTGTCTGCAACCCATTTAGGAAGAAAACTATTTGAGCCTGAATTGTGGTACTTGCGAGCGCTTGTGCAGCAAAATGTGCTCTCGAGCTTCCGCATTCCATGTTGTTGGAGCCACTACAGAATGTGTACATGCTGTTTTGATTCCTCCTGCAGCCCATTCAGGCAGCAAACCGAGTGTTCGGCGGCCCCCCCACACACACACACACACACACACAAAGGTTGACGTTTCACTGTGCGTGACTATTATTATTAGAGGACAAAACAGCTTCACCAAGGTGATAAAACGTGCCTTTGTCACGTCTTTCTGTCGCACTGATGAGCGTTCTAAACTTATTCCTCCTGCTAAATAAAGCTCCCACTGATCCTTGTATCGCTTGATCATCTGCAGCCTGGCAGTGGATCGCGTGGTCATTTTTCGTCATGCTTGATCACACATGAAACAATAATAAGAGTGAGGTCGATAGGAGCCCATTAGCTGATTTGATGTAGTGATGGTACGCTCCTATGGAGATGCTCTGGGGCCATCTGGCCAACTGATGACACTTTTGGCATCTGTGCTAATGTTCTTATTGTTGTCATCCTCCTCAGGACACTTTTGGTTTCACACATTTCATTTATTTATTTTTTTTGTCCGTTCGATCGCGCTCACCTTCGGGGGTGACCTTGCTGGCCCCAAGAGACGACACTGGGACTATTTATGGCTCGCTGACTTCTAGTGTTTGTCTTTGCAGCTAGTTCGGCGTACGCCGTAAAAATGGATTGAAAATGTCCAAACTCTGATCAATTGTGTATCGCTAATTCAATGAGCAGTGACTGAAACGTCGCGCCTAAATTGCAGTATGTGTGAATGGTTCTACATCAAACTTCACTTCCTAGCATTACATGTTGTTGTTGACATTGAATTGCACATATGAAACTTCAATTTATATAAATAATACAATGCTTTTGTCTATTGCGGGGGTCTTCTGGAACGTTAGCGGCGCGATAAACGAGGGATTACTGTACGTGTTTCTGGACTTCCATTTTTGACTTCCTCTGCAACTCATTCAGGCAGCAGATGTGGCTGCACGCATTCTTCTAACATTTCATCGAGCCACCTCCCCCCCCCACGATAACCTACACGCACAAATGCGCCGTTGTCTTTTCTTTCCACTCTCACGTCACTTCAGCCTGCGCTTTGCCTTACCTGTCACTTCTCGTCTACCCCCGCACGCCTTCCCCCTTCAGACGGGAGCTTTTAAGCGAAACTTCAGCTCGCCTCTACTAACCACAGAGTCGCTGGGCGTCGTCAGGGAGACTCCTGATGTGCAGGGTGAGTGAGTGTATGAGTGTTTGTTTGGGGGAATGATCGCTGTTGCTGTTGATCAGCGACTAAATGTCAACTATGTGGCACCGTTTGTTGTCTGGCAGAGGTGGACCACGCCGCGGTGGACCCCGTGTACGAAGCGCTGCGCTACGGGACGTCGCTGGCGCAGATGAGTCGCAGCAGCTTCGGCAGCATCTCCGAGTCGCCCTGTCACCGGGTAGCCGTCTTGTCGTAGCTGCCAGAAACATGTCGAAAAAAAAGAACGCTTCGCCAAACTGTCTTTCTTCCTCAGGCTGAAAAGCTCCCAGACAAGCTGGAGAATCAGCCAATCGTGGAAGAGGAGCCCATTCCAGGAAGTAGGCCAGCCTTTTTCACACAGACGCTTAACGTAAACAGCTGTCTGTCCATTGACAGTCTCTCTTCTTCCTCATTGTGTGTGTGTGTGCGTGTGCGTGTCCAGTGCTCACCCCTCCTGAAAGCGAGAAGGCAGATTCTGAAGAACGAGTCAGCCTTAAGGTGTATATTCTTCTTCTTCCCCCTTTCTTCTCGTCCTTGTCCTCCTCCTCCTATTACTCATCTTTGTCCTATTCCATATTCTCTTCTTTCTCCTCCCCTTTTTCTGTCCTCTTCTTTCTCTCCATTCTCTTTATCTTCTACCTCCTCTTCTTCAAGTAATCCGTGTGATTTTCTTTAGACTCCCAGATGTGCGGAGGTCCACTCCATGCACACCTACGTGGCTCTCTACAAGTTCCTGCCTCAGGAAAACAACGACTTGGAACTACAGTCAGTCATATTATTATTATTAGTAGTAGTAGTAGTAGTAGTAGTATGAACTATGGTCCATTTTACACACCGGGCGGGATACCGGGAAAGACAAAGAGCTGTGTCGCGTGTGCCAGAGAAGTGGGAACCACCAATAGGCTTCTGAAGGGATGAGCGTGTTTTGATGGCCACCGGTAATCTCTGTGCACCGTGAACGCCTCGCCACAAATCATCGGAGTGACAGGTTATGGAATAGTGGGGGGAATGACGTCAAGCCTCGGGTGAGTGTCTCCCGTCTACTGCAGACGTCAAGACCAGTTGGAACGCATTTTTGTGCTCCTTCTATTATTTCCTATGATGTCGCAAGATGATGCCCAAGCCCACCCTAATAGCAAAGTAGTAATTGGTGTCAAGGAAGTTTGTTGAAATGATACATGCCGACTGAGAGACTAACATCTGTCGTGGAGGAGCTCAGTTTACGCTGGGATGTTAACGGCCATTAAAATAATCTGCAAACCGTTTATTTTCAAGGGTTGTCAAATGAGTTTGAAATCATATTAAAGTGATGTTGGATTATAGTTTGTGGTGTCTTTACATTTTAAATTATTACGGAAGGCAACTAAACATTTCTAGGGTCAATTTCTTGTAGTTTTTCCGCTGTTCGCAAATATTTCGACTGCTGTATCAGCGCCATCAACAGGCGGGACAAATCTGTATGTGAAGATTTTCCATAATGCCAGGACACGGGTGTAAAGTTTAACACCCAATTTTCAAATGTGATGACAGCATTGAAACGGACGCTGAGAACATATGAAGAGAAGAAAAATATATTGTTCAAGTACAACAATGACTTGAATAATTTAGCATTAATGTTCCCTGTAGTGGTCACGTCTGTACTATTAAAAAGCAACAATACTAGCTAGCCAGATTGCTAACGGAAGCTAGCGATTAGCAGGGAGTAAGTGTCACTTTGTGTGTGAAGACACTACGGAAGGTGGTAAAAAGATGGATTCAAAAATAAAATGAAAAATCACGTATGAGCATGAATGAATGGATTCAGTGGATCAACCAAACAACCCGGATTTAGCCTAAGATAACGTTTCAGCTAACGCTAGCTGCTTGTTGTTGTTTTTTCAGGCCTGGTGATAGAGTCAAAGTCACAGATGACGCCAACGAGGACTGGTGGAAGGTGAGTCATCACCTTTGTTCTTGTGGCTCACATTAGCTTTTGTGCGCAAATGCCATCCTGGCACTTGCAATCAGTCAAGCCTCCTCCAGTCCAGCAAGGCAGCGAGACTTGAGAGCCGCCTGGTTGCCTTTGAAGGTCAGTGGATGTGGGCGTTAGCATGGCTAGCAGGCGTGGGCAGGTGGTTGGGGGGAGGGCAGGGGAGGGGGCGGGATGCTGGATGCTGTCCGTGTTTCGTAAGACGTGCGAAGCGAGCAATTGTGCGTGTGTGTTGATTTGGCCAATTAATGCGTCTACTACCTAATCCCATCCTCTAAACCTAACCCCCGACCTCTAACCCGCGACCTCTAACGACACCTTATCCCTACACTCACCCACTAAATCTACACACTAGCGTTAACCCCTACCTGATAATTACTCGGAACCAGGAATAGAACAGAAATGAGCCACATGCTGCTTCACTACATCATCGTCATCTGATCACAAATGTCATGTTTGGCAATTGCCCCGTTTTTATAACGCCGTGCGTTTTGTGTTTGATCAGGGGAAAAGCCGCAACAAGGTGGGATATTTCCCTGCCAACTTTGTGCAGCGGGTGCGCCCGGGGGAGCGGGTGTGGAAGGTCACGGCTGGTTTCCACGGCAACCGAGACAAAGGCCAGATGACGGTGAAAGAGGCCCAGGTGAGCGCACACAGAGTGAATGCATTAGCTCCAATGTATGCAAATGCATGCGTAAAAGTGCTGAAGACGGCATATTTGCATTTTGATGCAGCTCACTTTTAGCCTCATTCCGGAAAAACTCACTCCTTTTCCTGTGTTCTGTCCTTTCTCTTTTCACTCTTTTCCCCATCTGTCGTCCAATCTCTCAACCTTACCTACGATTCCCTTTCGATTTCCTTGCCCGTAACCCCATTCCCATCCATTCCCCTGCTTCCCCAATCCCGGATTATTCGCACCGTTCCTCACTTAATATCCCCACTCCTTTCATTTTCCCCGCCTTCTTTACCATCCTTTGTCCGATGGGCCCATTCTCTCAATCTTACCGATTCTCCCGTTTCTTGCCCATAAACCCGTTTCCAATTTTTTTTTTCCAATGCTTCCCCAATGTTATTATTATTTGCACCATCCCCTCGTCAAATGTGCCCACTCGCCTTCCCTAAATCTTTCCATTATCCCACTTTTCCGATTCGTTGACCAACTCCCCCAAAATCCCACCCTTACCTTTCCCCCCCCCTTCCCGTACCCTTGTTGCCAATCCGGGATTATCCGCACCGTCCCTCGCCGCAGATCTGCGTGGGCAAGAACGAGGAGACGGACGGCTTCCTGCGACTGAGCAGCGGCAAGAAGCGGGGCTTGGTGCCGGCGGACGTTTTACTTGAAATATGACATCAGCTACTAATAATACTCACAGCCGTTCTAAGTCATATAAACTTCTCTCGCTTGACGGCCGCGAAATGAACAGCTGACGTAGGGAACAACAGCTTTGCTTGTTTTGTTTTCTTTTGAGCTACGTTTCTTGTAGCGCAAAGTGGGGCCTGTCGCGTCAAGGAGCACAAACGGGACGTCCGGCTACCTCACCGCTTCGGAAGCCTACGGGGAGACGTCGTGTCACACGTTCAGTCCTTTGTTCATCATTTGCACATGATAATAACTAGCGTTATCATTCGCAACTCGGGGGGGGGGGGGGGGGGGGAAAAAATGGAGACACTTATTTGTCAAATTTCTGAAGCAGTGGAACCTCCGAAGTGGAACATGAAGCTTCCCTCATCATTTTCATGCTAATCATTAGCCGTCAGCTACATGCCCTACATGCATTTTTAATGGCCAGTAATCATTTATATTGCACTTTCAAATGTTGCAGGACTTTCCATGTCGGCTAGCGTCACACTTTCCCTCTTTGGCTGTCACAAAACGCAAAGAAAAAGCCAAAGGAATAGCAAAAAAGCACCCGTGGTGCTAATCGTTTAGAATTCAGGGGCAGGCAAACGTTTGTGCTCAAGGGCCACGTTTGATTTTTACAGGGGCGACAACGGCTATATTAATGCGGCAAATATTACAGGACTCTCAGTAATGTAAAATGGAAAGAACAGCCTTGCTTGAGATGCTGAAGTCTTGTGAGGTTTAGCACACAAACGGAAGTTTCAAATCCAAATTTTGCCTTAAATTGGGTCCGACGTTTGTGGCGTTCCACTTTTGTGGAGGTTCCGCTGTCACCGATGTACGCTATCCCCGCACTCGTGCACCTCTGGGAGCCTCGTCGCACTAAATTCGACATTCCCAATCTGCCTTATCCGCTGTACGCATGCATATGGTCAGAGAATTGTGTTTCTTGTCAAAATGGCGTCTCTGTGGGTTGGGCGCCAGCGTCAAGCACTAAGTGTAAATAAAACGCGGATAGCCTTCTAGTGACACGCTACTCTGGATGGTAGAGCCATGCAGGAAGCGCCTAATAAGGGCATTGATAGCTCACTTATAGCAGAGCCACACACACACACACACACACAGTGCATCCAGAAAGCATTTAGTCCACGTTTTCATTTTCATTTAGGGCCAGTTTTCCCCATTCCTCATCTGGAAAGTATTCATATTGAAAAAATGTGAGGTGTTGTCACAACGCCTCACTTTTTCATATTTTCTTCTTTTGCTTTTGCATTCTGAAGCTGACTTTTGAGGCTCTAACGTCACAAAAGGTGGAAAAAGTAAAGCGCTGTGAATACTTTCTGGGTGCACTGTATTTCTATTTAGTCCGTTGACTTTAAAACACTATGCACACCGCATTCAAGTCGCTTGCTTTGTTTTGTCCACACACACACACGCGCGCGCACACACACACTTGGGCTCAGGATCCCTTTTGGACAGGCCATATCACCTTTCGGTATCGCCCCAATAAAATGCGATGAACCCTCCACGTGTGTGTGTGTGTGTGTGTGTGTGTCATCTTCTTTTGTATGACAAGCTGATATTATAATTATTGTCATGACAGGAAGTGGCGCTGTACAGTACTAATTAGCCTACGGGAGACATTTAGTTTTAGCGCCTTTCTATCTTGTGAGTCCGTTTGTTTGTCTGCAGACCTTGGAAGGATCCAGCGTTCCCGTCGCGTCCATCCCAGAGAAATTTCGCCTGCTCGTAATGAGCGTAAGTAATACCATTAACTCCCAATAAAAGTCATTGGCAGCGGAAAAGCCGCTGGCAGGCCGTTGTCAACACTGGCAGAGAGCGCGCGTTTGCGCGTGTGTGTGCATGCCTGCTGCGGCGGCGGTGCGATTGCTCAACAAATGATGACCCAATTCTGTTATCAGAGTGGATGAAATACGGTTTCAGAAAGACGCGCGACTGGCAGGACGTCAACTTCCCACGGGCGTGTCGTCGCTTTTTCTCCATTTTCTGTCACTGGCGAGGGTGCGCAATGGCAGCAACAAATAAAAGTGAATTAATAATAAATAAAATATATTTAACATTTTTTTTAATTTGATTTGTTTATTTAGATTTGTAAATTGTATTTAAGTATATATTATAAAATACAGTAATTTTACTGTAATTACTATTTGTAATCATTTGAGAAATAATGCACGATATAAAATATAAAACAATATATATTTTAAATCATACAAAATTAAAAACACCGGTAATATTAAAAATGAGTATAATATAGAAACAATTATTTCAAATTCCTATAAATTAAAAACATTGGATAATATATTTTGAAACGTAATCATTTAAAAATGTAATCAAATAAGTAGTTTATTCATTTACATTTTTTATGTAAAAAAACCTAATCTGATTCAAAAGAATGAAACCAATTAATTGAAAATACAAAATGTAAAATATTAACCTGAACATAAATACAATTATTTGAAATCATAAGTAAAACAAAATAATTGATTTCAATGTTTTAATTTTTTTAAATTAAATAAAAGGTAATTCATTATAAAATTTAAATGCAAGAAACTAATAGAAAAACCAGAATTTTATCAAAAAATACAAAATGATACCTTTAAAATATTAAAATAGAAATATAGATGCAATCCGTTTGATCGTTTAAAAATGAACAGAAAATTGTAAATAAAATAATGTAATTTATTTTAATATAATAAATGCAACAATATAAACTATTGGAATTAATCATGTAATTAATCATTTCAAAATACCATAAACATTTGAATTATTTGGAAATATAAAATAAGGATGTAAAATGAAAAATGAAATATACTAATTAATATTTTCTTATAAGAAAAATAATTAGAACACAAAAAAGTAGAAACAAATCAAATGTGCTCCATTTTTTTTTTTTATCTTGTTGAGGTGCGCTCGAAACGTACCGAACGAGAGCCGACGTCTCGTTTGGTGCGTTCGCTCTTGAATCGTTTTTCACGGGGCGTCGACAGCTCGGGGGAAACAATACGTCCATGTTGCAAAGTGTGGAGGAAACTTGCACGCTAAAAATAGCTCTTGATTACACGCGCGGGCCGAGAGGGGCGGAAAGATTTCGGGGGGAAAAAAATGAAAAGCAGTGATATACTGTACATAATAATCCCTTCCATTCCCTACATGACGATTATTGACAGGTACAGTGGTGCCTTGACTTACGACTGCCCCGACTCCAGAAAGGAGCTGTCGCTTGGTCTATTTTTTTTCCATGTGTTGCGAGCCACAAATGACGTTATGAGCGAGCTAAAGATGCCGCAAACAGTCCAAAATACAAAATAAAAACACTCACAAGGTGCTGCTGTAGGCCACAGCTCACACCCAGACGCTCTCACACTGGCCATTTTCCTATCGCTCACTAGACCACGCCCCTTAAAGCCGCACAGCTCAGGTGCCTGCTGTCTTTTTATACAATAGTGCTTCTTGATTAAAAACACAAGAAAAGGTTTATACAGTACTGTCATTGCATATATGCGCCACAAAATGGTAGCAAAGGACTACCTTTGTCTAAAGGAAGCTCCTCAACTCACTTCAGTACCAAGATGTCAGCAGATGAGCGCAAAATTAGTTTTTCAGTCAATAACGGAGGATAGCGTCCCCCCAAAAACCCACGATTGGGTGAATTCACGAATGGCGAACCGTGATTGGGCGGGGGTTTACCGTACTTAACTTGAGCGTGTCCTCAAATGTGGTGAGCGCTCTTGCTGCTGGCAGCGCCAGATGGCTGAGTCAGCGCTTGTCACAGATGTTTTTGTGTTTGTTTATTTGTTTGTTTTTCCTGCCGGATGAAGCCCACGTGGCGCGTTGCGGCAAGTCAACACTCAACTCGCCCACCTCCGCACCTGCCTTAGCGCCTTTTTCCTCCATCTTTCCTTTTTGATGTTGTTTGCTTTCCACTCCCAAAATGGCCGCCGACGAGCAGCGGTGGCAAAAGTCACCTCCTGGTTCAACTCCTGTACTTCAGTGGCAGTAAAAAAAAAAATAGACTTGGAACATTTTTTTTGCTTTGACTTGCAAGCAGAAATTTGAGATACGAGCACTGTATGGTTGCAGTGAACTCAACTACTTCACAACAAGCAGCAATTAGGCAGATAGTGAACAATTCCTCAAAAAAGAAGCTTCATGCTGTTTAATGCCACTTCCAGGTGAACTTAACCGTCGAACTTGTGAAAAGCCGCTTAATTCAACGGTAACAATGGAAAACGCCATAGACGGGCTAAGGAATAGCATTGGTTGATACAACAGAGGAAGAACAATCTCCATTGAGTTGAAGCAAAAAAGAAAATGTCAGCAAACTGTTTAACTCTTTACATTATATTTAACTATGTCAGGGCTGTATGTTTTTATAAAGTACAACATTATAGAGTTTTTTTTTTTTCGGGAATCTGGAACGGATTAATGGCATTTCCATTCATTTCAATGGGGAAAGATGACTTGAAATCCTCGGAGTTATAAATGTGGTCAGGTAACAAATTAAAGTCGTCTCCAGGCACCGCTGTACTTAAGTACAAAAGGAAAAAGATGTTTTAAATGTATCATAAATATAGACGAATTACTTGGCCCACTTTCATCATTTCACATTGTGAAGTGACCAGCAAAAAATAAAATGCTAAATTAGCAAAATGATAACAACTGAAACAATACAGTTTACAGATTTCTTCAGATTAGATGGAGAATTTTTTTTTGAATAGTAAGGATTCAAATGCAGGGAGTAACAGCCCAACGTCGTCCGAGAAACAAAAATGAAAGTAGAGCTACCTGAAAAATCTACTTCAGTAAAGTACGAAAGTATTTGTACTTTGAGGCATGGAGGTTAATGAGGACGCAGCTCCTGGCAAGACGCAAGCTTTTTTATCTTTCGTGTTCCCTTTTAATGACGCCGGGGAGCACGCCGGTGATTTATCTCCGCTCGAAAGCCGCTCCTCGCGCGTTAGTCAAAAGAGGGCGGGGGGAAAAAAACTTGCTGGTATCTCCCTACTGGCTGAGTAAACGGGCTTTTCTCAACGTAGCGCTTCCGCATCGACTCAATGAAATCATTTCTGCGAGCTATTATTCCCGCTTCTAATGCCGCTTTTAATGTTTTTGAACAATAAACACCGAGAAATGCTTTCAGCTTCGCAAAGAGCTGTCAAACGGGCCGTGGTTTTTAGTGTCACGACATGGATGACAAACACTGACTTTTATGCTAGACTCAGCTCATGGCTTAATCGTGTTTTGGTTTTTTTTCCAGGATTTGTACACAAGTATAACTTTTTTGTTTTTGTCCAACATCTGGTGGGTCTGCTTTGCCTCTCCCTGACCTCACGTTCTTTCCAAACATATACAGTCCGGTAAAAATCTTAAAAGCACACTTGAAAAGCCATTAAGTCGCCGAGAAAGGCCTTTCAAAGGAAGCTTTCCCTTCTGTTCTCTCGGTGGCTCGAGTCGCGGCGCATTTGCCGACGTGAGGATATAAATTTTTCAGCTCCTCCGCCTAAGCTCTTCTCCGGGCCTGTATTTATAAATATATATATATAAATATGTCTACATGCCGACACGTCGGTTCGCAAAGCCTCTTATTGTTTGCTTCACGACGGGTCGGGCGCATTCACGTTGGCAAAGCGAATCTAGTCGACGTGAACTTTGCAGTTCCTCCGGGATAAGACGATCGTCGGGAAAGTTTGCTCGCTCCCGGGGCAGAAAGCTACGGAACGATGTCATCCCAAGTAATCATCATACTAAAGCTACACCACACATTTCATCGACATAGGTTCACGTTCACGGTTACTGTAAACAAATCCAGATCGAGATTCTTCATTCATTTGGCGCTGGATCCAAATTGTCGTCGAAATGATTGAAATTTGGCTACATTTATGACTTTACAAAAGGATCCAGATTACAATCAAAAGTTCATAAGATTTGTTTGCTGGTCCAGCAGAGGTTAAATGCCAAATTTCCTCACAATCTGTTCGCTACTTTTGGAGTCACAGTACAGCCAACAAAAATGATCCAGATCGAGATTCCATACCCAGGCCTAGAATACAGATCGAGATCGAGATCGAGACTGAGAGCTTGAATTGAAGAAGAAGAAGCTCGATGCCAAATTTCTTCAAAATCTACATTGAGCTTTTTGGAGTTATGGCCAACAAAAATGACCCGGACTGAGATTATGGATCCAGATAGAAACCGAAGTCTTACAAAACGCTTCCTGTGACAGAAGTTAAGAAAAGACAAATATTGAAATGATCCAGATTCTGCATCTGAATCGAGATTTGAGATTCTTTTGGTTGGTCGGTGGTGTTTTGGAGAGATTTAGGCTCCTTTCCGGGGCTTGTACTTGAACCGACTCCTGTTCCGAACGGGCCCATATCAGAACCGGCGATACCAGACAGATTGGCCCCGATAAATGCCGAAGAATTTCAAACCCACGCCGTAGGATGTGGGCGGAGCCTTTGATGATTCGCCACGAAGCACTAAATTCAAATGAGTCTGCTCCAAGCACATTTGGCCTCCTCGTCTTTTCATGTCTTCGCCACTCAAGTTAGCGGCGTTAGCGTCCCGTGTGCACTTGAAATGGAAATTCACGTTCGAGTCGCTGACTGTTCAGACACTTGAACAATGCACGCATGCGTTGAAGAGAACGAAACAGGCATAACAATTGAGTTCAGATCACATTTGTCAACCCCCCCTGTTAATTAAACTTCTCCCGCTTACTTGCAAAAGTGAGAAAATGAATCACGCCGCGGCTTAACTTGTTTAGCATTTTAATGCGTTTAGCGCTTGCTGACTCATTTATTATTTAATGAAGCGTTTTTGTTTGCTGCCTCCAGTTGTTTTTTTGCTTCCCTACGATTGTGTTTGCGCCTTAAAGCTCTGCCTCCAACCGCATCTTTTTACAGATATCGATATTATTTATTGGCCAGATGTTGCAGAAAACAACAAAAATACAGTTTGGGCAGACGTCCATTTTAAAGCTACTTTACCCATAGATAATTACAATGCCTGTTCACTTCATTTATTTTATTTTTATTTTTTTTAAAGTTGCTGCATGCTTTTAATGGGGGTGGGGGGGGGGGGGGCGCCATCCAATTTTTGTTTATTTTATTAAAGTGAAAGAACATTAGCAGGCTTTATAATGGGGAACTTTATAAACTTGAAGCTCCACGTTTGGAGCCCCAACAACAACAACAACAACAAAAAGCAGAGAAGGTCAAAGTGATGTGTAATTATGTTAGCTACTGTTATTGTTGCATATGGAAAATTGGACACTGCGTCGTGCGTTGAAGGCTGAGCGTAAGAACGAAGAGCAGCTCATATTCCTTCGCGTCGTTTAATCCCATTAAGGCTGGCGCTCCAGGAAACAGCAGTGCCGCCCCGTAATGAAGAAGCGAGATGAGGCCAGCCGCAAAATGGCCTCCGCTTGGTTTCCCCCCCGCTTCCGAAAGCATCTCATTTACTTTACCTGAGATGTTTTTTTTATTTTTACACGCAGTCGGATTGCGGCTCCATAAAAGTAGGCACCGATGTGACCTTTTAATTCTGCGGATACTAATAAAATAGGGATCATGGATTTAACTGTACAGGCGTGTTTTAACTCATTCGCTACCGTGGCTGTTTTGTCAAGTAAGTTTTTTTAACGGGTAGGCGTAGAAGAGGGTCTCGCCCAGCATGTCAGTCAAATTCAGGTTTGTAAAGCACTGTAATGACGAACAGATCCCTATAGGTGGCAGCGTCGCAGTTTGGGATTTGAGCTCAGCACAGCTTTTGAGAAGAAGATAAAGATTAGGTCTCAGTCTTGTTTGTGTTGTTTCATAGTTTGCGGTGTCACAAAAGCCAGTCGTATTAGCAGCAATATTCTGCTTTATGGTCAGAAACCGGTGTTTTTGGTGAACGCAACCCACGTTGTACTGCTGGGCGGCTGCGGCTCAGTTGCCAGAGCGACTCGTCCACTGACCCGAGGGTTACTATTGTACAAGACAACTGCAGATTCCAATTTTTACAGCTGGGTGATAGAATGAGATTATTTTTTTTCCCTCATAGAAACCCAATTGAATCAATGTTTTCCCCTTTGCTTACATAAAAAGTGATGACTAACTTTGTATGTAGTGCAGCCCGTTTTTCTTGAAAATTTCTTGCGGTTTGTTTTGGGTGGCTTGAACAGATTAATGGCATTTCTGTTCATTTCAATTGGGGAAAGGTGACTTTCAAGTGTGGTCACAGAGCAAAGGTCAAGGTAGCACTGTAGTCCTAAGCAATTAAATCAATCTCCCAATCCCGGTTTTAAGTCAAATAAAAGTAAATCAACTCACCCTTTGGTAGCTTGAATTTGACTTTGGAAGCGTTCCGCTGTGAAAATGTTTTTGCTCTGCGCTGCCGCCTGCTGGCTACTTGGCCAACATACTCAGCATTTCATCATCCAGCTCAAGGCCTCGTTGCCAGTTCAATTCATTCGTCGACCAAGTTCGTGACTCAAGTTTATTTGTACATCGAATCAATCCATTTCATTTGGAACTTGGAAAAGTTGACACTTGTCAGTCAAGGTACCACACTGCATTTATAATCTAACCTCCAAACAGAAAAACAAGAGATTGGCCAGCAAGTAGTTACATGAACTCCATTTATTAATGACATGGTCGTTACTTGGCGGCTTTTTCCTCCTTGGCCAAGTTCTTGATGAACTCCTCCTTCTTGGCCTGCAGACGCTCCTCTCTGCGCTTGCGGGCCTCCTTGGTCTTCGTGCGGCGAGCCTCGGCCTGGTCGCTGGACGGGACGACACCAGTGTCAACACTTAACCAGACTGACATTTCTCTTCGTTGTAGCAGACAAAAATCTTTGAAAATGAACACGTTGCTGTTAAGGGCCAAGTGGAGAATTATTTTAAGAAAACAAGAAATGAGTTTTTCTGTTCAGTTAACATGAAAAATGTTACATTTGTTGTATTCTGTTACTAAATTTGACCTAAGAAGATGACGAGGCTTAAGTTTCATTTGGAAAGGGTTGCACTGCATGCTTTGAATGCGGAAAGCGTAGCGCCATCCAGTGGGCAGATGTGAAAACTACAGATTGAAAGCCAGTCGACCACATCGAAATCTTGCAATGATTTCACTCGTTTGTGGGATCCGAAATTGCATTTTTATTTGTTTCTAGGAACAACATGTCTCTGCTTTGACATTTTAAGCTAATTTAAATGATCTTTTAATAAATATCCTCTGGCAAATTCATTCAATATGTCATTGTCTCATCAATAGCTGGGGAGACAAAAAAAAAAATAAATAAAAAAAAAAAAAAAAAAAAGCTAAATGGCCCAAAATACGACGAGGATCTGTTGAGGGTTAACGCAAATGTGCAAACTTACGCCAGGAGCTTCTTGCGAGCTTTGTCTGCCTTCAGCTTGTGGATGTGCTCCATGAGAATGCGCTTGTTTTTGAACACGTTACCCTTGGCCTTCAGGTACAGGCTGTGGTACCTGGAGAGGGACGGACGGGCACCTCTCACTAAATCTCATTCAATTTGGAAAAGAACACACACAAAACAAAGTTGCTGTCCGCTTACATGTGCCTGTCAATCTTCTTGGACTCCCTGTAGCGGCGCAGGAGACGGCGCAGGATCCGCATGCGGCGCATCCACGACAGCTTCTCGGGCATACGGGCGTTGGCGGTGCCCTTCCTCTTACCTGCAAGTGGCACAAAACCAGTTGAGTGATTGATTTTAAAACTCTTGTAGGGAATGTTACAATGTCACTCGTGGTTGAAAAACTAAGAGGGAGACAGCTTTGACCCTTGAACTCAGGCAGCGCGATATGGCCTTAAAAGAAGATTGCCCATGTTTTTCACAAAAATCCAATTTTGATACAATTTATCCCCTTTACATATAGAAAATGACTGACATTACTCAAACCAACTTTTTTTTTTTTCCTCCCCTTTTGGGATTGCTTCATTTGTCTAGATACCAAACAAGTGCAACCCCCCCCCCAACATTAACTTGTCAACTTATAACAGAAATTCAAAAAACGTCTTTCCATATTATGTATAATATTAGGGATGCAACTATCGAATGTGCATGTGGTGTGCAGGCATTATTTTTGAAACATAGTCACGATCTTCGCAAGTATCTGTGACTTTAAGCGTGTGCGGCTTTGTTGTGGGGAGTTTGTGGGCATCAGCAAATGAGAGCGTAGACTTGGCTAGCTGTTAACTGGCTAACCCGTTAGCCAATCTGCGCGTTGAATGACTTGGTGTTAATTGTGGCCATCGGCAGCTTGAATATTTAAATAGAAGTTGTACCAAATCCATTTAAATTATAAATTAATCGCTAAAATCAATCAAATCACCCAAGCTCTACGTGGAACAGATTCAATTCATGACTTCCTAATGGGAACACTTATTTTGAAATCCTAACTGCACTTCATGAACCCTCACATGTTGAGTGTGTGACGTCTGAAGGAAACGCAGCAAAAGTGGCCCACCGTAGCCCATGTGACGTCCCTTGCGGCGTGCCAGCGTGTTCTTGCGGCAGCGGGCGCGGGAATGCACCGTCACGGGCTTCCTGATGATCAGGCCATCCTTCACCAGCTTGCGGATCTGCTGGCCTGTCCAGCAAAGTCGTAATGGAACAATTAGGCCCGCACGAAAAGGTTACGAACCGGGCTGTGCAAAAATCAACTGACGCGAGTTGGCATTGGCGATCTCGTTGGTCTCGTTGGGGTCCAGCCAAACCTTCTTCTTGCCGCAGCGCAAGACGCTGGACGCCAAGCGCTTCTGGAGCCTGAGCATACTGAACAAGCAAGTTGGAGTAGGCGTGTTGTTATTTGCAATTACGCAAGTCGTTTTAATACACCCAATTTGGAATATTTCCTAAATTCTCCTGATTAAATTTCCACCCCAAATCTTATCTTTAAGACACCAAGTAGTATCTAGCTTGTTTTAATAGTTACTTCTTTCTGTCAGTGTCTTTGATGACGTCTCACATTAATAACCAAATGGGGAAAAAAATGCTTTGAGTAAATCTGTGATATTCAAAGTGGGCTACAAGTACCACTAGTGGTAGGCCAATGACTCACTGATCAAGCACAGTTCACTTTTAAGTCCAATAATTAGCATTTTACTTCTGAGAACTGTTTTTTTTCTTAACTTTTTATTTAGGTACAATGTTTATTTACCTTTTATGTGCTGAATAATTAGTGCAGTCTTTCCAAAAATTAAGTTTTTGCATATAACATTGACTTTATGACTGTGAAATTATTTGTGTTTCTTACATTTTGACAATTCTCAAACTGCATTTTTGTTTTGTTTATTGGGTGGGCTGAGAAACACTCGAGTAAATGACCCGGCTGTGAAAACATGTTCCTTGCATGACTTGTCAAGTGAATTTGCACTCAAGCAGACCTCTAATTGAAAAGCCAGTAGTATGAAACAGTTCAAATAGTGACTGAAAACTGCTTTAAATTCCATCTAATGTCAGCTGCGTCTCTACTTGTTGAGCTTTGTATCATGGCACGTCTGTGAAGTTAGCCAACTAGCCAAAACGAGCATTTTTTTTGGAAACTACGCTTTAATTCATATCAATACTAAATAAGTGTATTTTACTCGTGTTTAAAATAGTTCACTCAGTAGTTACGATAACCTTTAGCTTTTGAAAATGATCCACGTTTGGAGCGTCGAATGGCAAATTTACCTCATGGCTGCGGCTAGCTTGACGAAGACTCGGGGAATGGGACGGTCCAGTCGCAACCATTATAATAGTCGTTAAGGGTGACGTATGGTGTAAATAAATGGGAAAAAAGCCTGTATTATTCAGTCAAGCTATAACAATTAGAATTTCAATCACGAATAAACAAACTAAGTGTCTAACTTAGCTACAGTATTAACGTATTCAAGTCATAGCATTTTATTCAACACCCCTGATAAATGCCGGAGTGGTATGCTCCAGCTGGATGCAATTTATTTTTTCACCAGTAGAGGACGTAAAATAACAGCGAACACTGAACAGCAAAGCCGTAAGGCTAGACACTCTGTGAACTAACACAATTTAATTTGGGAAATTGTCAATTGCGTTGCATTGCATCACCTCAGGACGTTATGTCAAGCCTGGTAACAATATGGCGCCCTTTCCTGTCACTGTCCAGATTTGTTTTCTATGGCTTTGATGGCAATTTAGTGAAAAACATGTAGTTGTCGAACTAACCTGAGGGTGGCACTATTGTGTTTTACAGCAGATTGCGAGTTTGACAATAAACACTCGAGGAAGACGGGAGACGCTCATGAATGAACGGACTTCTGTGTATACATAATAAATATTCAAAAGCTGGTTCTCTGTGATTGGGTTTTGAAGTCGGTCTCAGCCAATCACAGACACGTTGAGCTTCTGAATATTAATGTCTTGTCTGGCGCTTTAGTCGCCGCATTCTGCCGGTGGACGTCAGAACGGCTTAGCATGGTCACCGGTGCTACAACATCACCGACGCCGAGGCACTTTTGTCGACGAGTTGCTTTATGTTTAATGTACTTTTTTTCCTTTTTTATAAATAAAAATGAATCAACGTAAAGCGGCATCGACGGTAAGCTAGACTCCACCGGCACCATTGTCTCTCGTCTTCTTCTTGCTAACTAACCTCTGCTGCTGTCATTGTCATGGAAACCAGCTCAGCACTAGCTTCCTCTTGCATCAGTTTGCGACGTCGCATTTGAGCGACTTTTCGACAATACAGCCCACGAAGAGAGTCTCGTTACATGGACGCCGACGTTGAGGTTGAAAGGCGAAAGTGCCCCCTGCTATGCTCGCTGGGTTTGGGAGCACGTTTAAGGTTAGCATGTGGCTAATCCCGGTTATGATGCTGTGTGAGGAGGCCAGACGTCCATTAGCCATTGTTGTCTGTGCGGCTCCTTATTTGCATCTCCATCTGTCACGAGAAGGCACTTTGACCTGCTTATTATGTCTGGCATCACTGTGTTAAGTACATCCGTTCCATTTGATTGTATCAATCAAAACAAGGTTGCTATTAAACGAGACTTTAAAAGATTTTAAATGTCGTCCTAATAACATGCCTGTGGTGTGCTTTCATCAAATTACTTGGAGGATCAAGAATTCTCAAGACTTATTTTTACAGCGTATTTCTTGAAATGGTGAAATTGGCTCGTTTTAGGGGCGGATCTGTCGCTTGCAGTGCGCCAGCCCTCAGCCGGCCTTACATAAACTTGTTTGTTACTGTAGCAGTGTGGGGCCCAATCCACGCCCACGTAGACAACATAGCCGAACATTTTTATAACATTATTATCAGAATTCCTGTTCGCTCTCCAGCTCTGCTTACCTTTTAGCTTTGACATGATATCCGCTTCAAAGTGTTTGTTTCACTCGGCCGAGCTGCCAAGTCACGCGTGGAGATCTATTGCGTTCATCGTGTCTTCTTTGATGGTAAGTTTGAGGTTTCCTGTGTTCAGACAAACATTTTTTGGGTTCAGAGAAGTTCCATTGAGTGAAAAATACTTTCCTAAAAGTTACCTGTGTGGAGATGGTTGTAATATTAATGTGGAGCGGAACCCAACTCACTTCACCACAAGCAGTTTGGCCGATAGAATTAGTGAACAATTCTTAAAAAAAATAAAATAAATCATTGCCACTCCTGGTTTAAGTTTACTGTCAAAGTAAACTTGAAGCAAAAAGAATTACGTCTATTTAAAAAAAGAAAAGAAAGAAAGAAACATAGCTTTGCCTTGAAGTCTATTTAGCTTAATGCTAAGAAAATGAAAAACACCTTAGACGGACGGGGCTAACGAATAGCATCAGTGTCGCTGTGTTACAAAACTTTAAGCAACAGATATTGGAACACAAATGGAGGAGCAACACATGTAGACAAACTATTAAACTACTCAGAAATATAATCTTTGTCCTATGCGAACAACAACTAATATTACTGGAGCTTGGTGACGAGACGTGACCGTCTCCATGTATATCCATGTCAGTATTATACTGCCACCAGGTGGGCATGGCGCACAACACAAGGAGCAGCACAATGTCCATTGAATTGAAGTAAAAAGTGTGTCAAAAACTGTTCAATTCTTTACATTCTGTTTAAGTATGTCGTTAATGTATATTTTTCAAAGTACAATATACAAACCCAACAGCTTCAGCTGTTCAACAGTCCGGGGTCTCCGTTGTCGTATTTTACGCTTCATAATGCGCCACACATTTTCAATGGGAGACAGGTCTGGACTGCAGGCAGGCCAGTCTAGTACCCGCACTCTTTTACTACCAAGCCACGCTGTTGTAACACGTGCAGAATGTGGTTTGGCATTGTCTTGCTGAAATAAGCAGGGGCGTCCATGAAAAAAAGTCGCTTGGATGGCAGCATATGTTTCTCCAAAATCTGTATGTAACTTTCAGCATTAATGGTGCCTTCACAGATGTGCAAGTTACCCATGCCATTGGCACTAACACTGCCCCATAACATCACAGATGCTGGCTTTCGAACTTTGCGTCCATAACAGTCCGGATGGTTCTTTTCTTCTTTGGCCCGGAGGACACGACATCCACAATTTCCAAAAACAATCTGAAATGTGGACTCGTCGGACCACAGAACACTTTTTCACTTTGCATCAGTCCATCTTAGATGAGCTCGGGCCCAGAGAAGCCGGCGGTGTTTCTGGGTGTTGTTGATAAATGGCTTTTTCTTTGCATAGTAGAGTTTCAAGTTGCAATTACGGATGTAGCGCCGAATTGAATTTACTGACATTGGTTTTCTGAAGTGTTCCTGAGCCCATGTGGTGATTTCCTTTACATGTTGATGTCGGTTTTTGATGCAGTACCGCCTGAGGGTAACGGCATTCGATGTTGGTTTTGGGCCTTGCCGCTTACATGCAGGGATTTCTCCAGATTCTCTGAACCTTTTGATTATATTCTGGACCGTAGATGATGAAATCCCTAAATTCCTTGCAATGGTACGTTGAGGAACATTGTCCTTAAACTGTTCGACAATTTTCTCACGCACTTGTTCACAAAGAGGTGAACCTCGCCCCATCTTTGCTCGTGAATGACTGAGCAATTCAGGGAAGCAATCATGGCACCCACCTGTTCCCAATTCGCCTGTTCATCTGTGGGACGTTCCAAGCAGGTTTTTGATGAGCATTCCTCAACTTTCTCAGTCTTTTTTGCCACCTTTCCCAGCTTTTTTGGACCGTGTTGCAGCCATAAAATTCCGAGTTCATGATTATTTGCTAAAAACAATCAAGTTTATCAGTTTGAACATTAAATATCTTGTCTTTGTAGTGTGTTCAACAAAATATAGGTTGAACGTGATTTGCAAATCGTTTAACACAACGTCCCAACTTCATTGGAATTGGGGTTGTAATAGAGTGCTATTTTTCTTATTAAACTTTTTTTTTTTTAATTTGTTGGGGTTTTGGGGAGGCTGGAACAGATTAATGGAATTAATCTGAACGAATTCAAGAACTCAAGGCACCACTGTATGTTACCTTTTTGAAGTTTCAATGTTATTTTTACAGCGCTTAAACGTCTGAAAGGGCTTCACAGTAACTTTATCTAAAATTTAAAACAAATTACAACAACGAAGCATATATAATTATATAACCTAACACAAAATCTGTATCACATCAGATTTAAATTCAGCATCACACGCCCACAGTTCAAACCAGTTTGGGAAGAAAGGAAGAAACCTTCAGAAGGGAACACTGATGGTAATTATTTTAAAACCCAAGTATTATCCAAAATGTAAAAATGAACAATTTGTCCTTGGAAGTAAAAATCTGGAAAATGATTTCTTTTAATCTTACGCGGCGTCGTGGCAACAACCTTGCACTGTTACCCAATGGCCACTGCTTCTCATTCCTCAGCTGCTTTTGTTTGCCTCCCAACAAAGTCACCCCATCCCAGGGACTACTCCCGGCCAATGACCCCGTTTATATAAAAAAAAAAAAAGCAACAACCTCGGCCTCCCCCTCAGTGTGCGTGCTGGGCACTGGCGCTAAAACACAACATGCGTACGTACTGTGCGGTGTGCGGCATGGCGGCAGCCATTCATAAAAGTGACTCGCTAACCTATTTCTAAACGAGCGTTGCGGCAAACGACGCGGGCAACAAAAGAGCGAAAGGGTTGTCGCTCGGTTCACTTTGGGGCCCGCAAAGCGTCCAACAAAAGCTAAGCGAGAAGAGTGTGGTCTCAGGTTGCAAACGACGTCAACTCGCAGCATCATCCACACATTTAAAGTTGTCAAATTAGAGCGATGTTCGCCGTTGTCGTCCCAAGCAGGTGTCCAGTTAGAGGGCGTTCGGTCCGAAGGGAGGAGACGAAAAGGCCTTGGCGGATCATGGAGCTGTCGGACGGCTTGCTGCTGCAGGTCAACAACGGCGAGCAGTGGTGCAACCGATGGAAGCGACCCAACGACGACTCCGTAAGCCTCGCGCATCCCAACGCTCATACGGTGTTATTCTGCACCATAGAAGGAAAAACCGAAATGTTGTTGTTATTCTGCCACATTTTGGGCAGTTGAAAACGTTCACATTTCTCAAGTCACTCAAACCATTCCAATCTCAAAATATTCAACTCATTCAGGACATCTGAGCAAGTTTTTCCCAGATTTCAACACATGTTGCACAAAGAAATGAATGGAGACGGTTTCCAAATTTACCTTTATGCTTCCATATTTTAAAAAAGTTTAGCTCATTTGTGAAATATTTTGAAATATTTTTACACACGACCCAAACTCCCAAATTAATGCGTACATTTTAGAATTTTTACCTAATCTTTCCACATTTTTCAAACGATTAGAATTTAAAAATATTCTTTCCTTTTTTTTCCCCAGGATATCTTGTGAAGTATTTTTCATGTTCCACAAATTCCCATTGTTTCCGGCATTCCACATTTCCCAAGACAAAATTTAGTGCAAATGAATGCAGAAACGTTCGCCGAATCCCTTCCACATTTCTCAACAGCGTCAAACCATTCCAACTCGAAAATGTTCAGCTCATTCAGGGCAGAGGAACAATTTTTCACGTTTCAGAATTCCACATTTTCCCACTCAAATCCCAAATAAAGAACCAATTTATATATTAGAATATTGGTCTTTGTGTAATACTTGTGTGTTTGTGTTGAAGGACCGCAGCACCAGTCCGTCAGTCCTGCGCTGCGTGGCCACCACGTGGAAGGAGGGGCTGCTGAACAGGAAGAGGCCATTCGTCGGCCGCTGCTGCCACTCCTGCACGCCGCAGAGCTGGGTAACCTTACACACCGCCGCGAATTAACTCTCAACCATTAGGGTAATTGACGTGCGGCAGCAGCGGACATTTGATAGGTCTAATACGGCGGTTTGCGTCGGTGTCAAACTGCAGCCCCACTGAGTGCCGTTTCTAATAAGATTTTTGGGGCGCACGGACAAGTCGCAAAACCCTCCGGCCGCACATTCAAAAGTCCATTTTCCATGATTCCTGTCTGACTGCGTTCGTTTGCGTTCCCATCACAGGAGAAGCTGTTCAACCCCAGTATTCCATCGCTGGGCCTGCGTAACGTCATCTACATAAACGAGACCCACACCAGGTACGCGCCAAGGACTCCGCGGGTCAAAATCACGTGAAGTGCCTTTGGTGTCCTCATCAGAAGCACTCAGTCAGTCATCATGAAATTGTAGCAGAATCATCAAACTTTGAGGTCTTATTGTAAGCACTCCAACATTTGCACACATAAAAGTACAATGATAAGTCTCTTAAAATGTGTTTCCTTCATTTTATACGTTTTTTTTGGTTTTAATTGGCCTGTCCCACACGCTGCGCCGCTAACTCAAGTGTTTAATAATTTGTTAAACGATAGATTTCTTTTCGCATAGTTTTAAGCATGGAACACTTTGTGTTCCTGAAATTGCCGTCCACCCTGTCATTATGGGGTAACCGCCCCTTTAAGAAAGCCTCTGATGTTTTCAATGACATCACTAGCAGTAGTTTGTCTTTTTGTCAATCCAGCATGAATCAGTGGCAGAGTCAATATTTACATCCATGTTTTGTCATTCTCATCATATTATGTGTGGAATTGGATGTCGTAAAGCTCAACATGTCCACTCTGTCGCAGTGAAATATCAATTGACATAAATACCTTTCTGAAATTCTAAATATATTTCTTAAACAGTACAGTCAACTTGCTAACTGAATCATGTTGCTATGTGGAGCTCCACCGTATGCTCATAAAATGCTAATATCAGCCCAAAAATGTCCACCCTGTCAGCAAGCTCTTATATTTTGCTGCTTGCGATGTACTTTTGTCTTTAATACAGTAAATATGAATTTCAATCCAAAAATCTCAGCTATTTCGGGGGTGCAAGGGGGAAGTCCCACAGGCACCTAATGGTGATATTGACACATGCGCTCCGGAATAATCAGCGGTTGAGCTTTCTATAAAGCGGTTGTAGTGGAAACACGTGTAACAAATTGTGTGTAACATCAGAGTAGACGGCTGAATAATGGAAACGTCGCTGGAGTCACACGCGTAGCATACGTGTGACCTTCGGTGAGACGTTAATACCTCTGAACTCCAAAGTATATCCTAAGCTTGTACAGTGGAAACTCCAAAGTGGAACACGAGACGCTGGTGGATTTGCAAGTTGTTCTCATTTCAAAAAAAAAAAAAAAAAAAAAGTCCGTAAGAAATAATTAAGTTAATTAATATGCTCCATCTGTCATAAAACCTTGAAGTGTACAGCTTTAACTGCAGTACAAGTGCAAAAAAATAAATTTTGACCGTAAATGTGCATCAAGGTGGAACAAAGGCCGTCTCCGGTGTAGATGCCGGCAAGTGCAAGTGATCTGTCCCGTACGCGATGTTACTGTACATCTCTGCTGAATTTAAAGCTTGCGTGTGGCGGATTTCGAGCGTGTGGTTTTTGTTTTTTTGGGTCCTGTGCGCAGGCAACGCGGCTGGTTGGCGCGGCAGCTGAGCTACGCGCTCTTCGTCATGGAGCGGGACGTTCACAAGGACATGTTCCCCCGGAATGTGGTGGAGAACGTGCTCAACAGCAACAGGTAGTCGACCCCGCTGCGTGAAATGACCGTTTAGCGAGTGCGCCTTTCGTTAAAAGAAACTGGCACTTCACGCTTTAGTTGGTTGTTGAATTTAACACTTGATGAACAGGCAGGCACACATTAAAAAAAGGGTAGCTAGCCAGGATTTTCTCCCTTTGAAACTACGCTCCTCTGTCGCAGTGTGGAGAGCGCCATCGCAAGCGTGGCCTCCGATTTGGGCGACGTCGAAGCCAGCCGGCCCGGCGGCGTGCGCGGCAAGTCTGTCAGGAAAGTCAAGCAGAAAGCCCGGCGCTTCCTCCAGCAGATGGTGGCCAGCGTGTCACCGGCCTTCATCAGGTAGATGGAAACGTGTCCCGATCTGATCGGTGTCGACTGGAAAAGATCTTTTTTTTTTAACACAGCCACGCTTCGCTCAAAAACCTGTGTAAGAAATGGCCGCAGCTCAATCGGGAATAAGTTGCACGGAATGAGATGTGGAAACGTTTTGCTTAGACGGCCGACGGTCAGGGCAAGCCGAAAGATGCTACCGACCCAACAGAATCTGCCCAAACGGCTCACTGAGCGGTATGGGCACAGTTCAAATAGCGACAAGCTAGCAAATGTGACGTCTAAGGGCTGTGAATTATTTTGTGACAAGCAAACTTGTGCCCCACTTGTTGCATTTGACGAGGCAGTTAATCAGTACGACAACAGACAGTCAATTGACAAAGAACACTTTGGAGACATAAAGACATTGACAAAAACAAAAAAAAAGTCACTGAGCAATAAAGGGTTGCTAGTTGTCTGGTAATGCCGGTACATTTCGAATCATTAGAGTTGTTTGCTGATGAGCAAAGTTGAGCGCTGAGCAAGCAACTGCGCAGCTGCATTGACTTTGCTAGGCCCCCACTTCATTAACTTGTCCGCTCTGTCCGGTCCAGGCTGACGGGCTGGGTTCTCCTGAGGCTCTTTAATGGTTTCTTCTGGAGCATTCAGATCCACAAGGGCCAGCTGGAAATGGTCAAGAAAGCAGCAACAGAGGTCAGAAGATTCCAAAATACCGCCTCATGTAGTATTACATAAAGAATAAATAAAACACACAAGTCCCCATTGTCCATGTTGTGTGTTGGCCCATGCAGCACAACGCTCCCATGGTCTTCCTGCCCGTCCACAAGTCCCACATCGACTATCTCCTCATCACGCTGATCCTCTTCTGTCACAACATCAAAGCGCCGCACATCGCCGCCGGCAACAACCTCAGCATCCCCGTCCTCAGGTGAGCGGCACGTCTGCTCTAGTGAAAATGCCCGTGCTTTACAAACACGGTTTTTGTACTCTTCAGCACCCTGATCCGTAAGCTGGGAGGATTCTTCATACGCCGGAAAATGGAGGAGTCGGGGGACGGCAAGAAAGACATTTTGTACAGATCGCTCTTATACGCTGTGAGTTTTTGTTAGACTGCTTTCAAAATAACAAAAACGTCTCGTGATGTCCCGATACGTATTTGCACTCGGTCTCCTTATTTAACCCTGCAGTACATTTGACGTGATATGGCCATTTTTTTCCCTCGTTCGAATAATTATTATTTTTTTAAGTCAAATTGTACTATGAGAGTAAAGTCAAAACTTCACGAGGGAACAAGTCATTTCAAGTGGTTTTGAAAATGGAATGTTATGCACTTGAGAAAAAAATCTTTTGGCTCTCAACATTTTTTCTTCAAAAAATATTTTTTTCTAGAAAGAAAAATACAGCTTTATTAGTTCAGATGTGCACCGTTTTCCTGAAAAAAAAAGTATTTTTCCTGCAAATTTTTTTATTTCTTGAAAAAAAGATTTTTTTTTCATAAGAGTATGGCTTTTTGTCTAAAAAAAAATAAAAAAATAAATACATTGGAAAGTTACGACTTTACTCCCATAATTTCAGTGTTGCCCTAATACTTCTTCATAATCAGATGCACAGGAAGTATTTTTTAATCTATACATCTCCTAATCTGCTAAAGTGCCTGCAGCGTTCCGTGAATTTGCAAGACTGGAAAAATGTGTGCTAAAAAGCAGCGCTTCAGGATTAGCGGATTTGGCTTGAGAATTGCTTGCTGTTTGTGACATGCGGCTGCGTTGTACATCGACCTGCCAAAGCAATTGCGTGTTGAGCCAATAAGATAAGTGCTATCAGCTGAGGACAGTCGTGCGTGCGTGTGTGTAATAATGGTCAACTTGTGTAGTTTGACCTTCAAAATTGGACGACGCGTCTCATCTAATGCTACAAAAAAAAAAAGCCTTAAGACAGTGGCTACGACTCAGCATTATGGCCAAATGCAAGAATGTGCGTGCAGCTGGCAGTGTTCCCGACGTAACAAAGTGAATGTTGTTAAGGCCTCTCGTCTTTGCAGCTGAATCCAAGATGAGGGTCTATTTCAGGACAAAGCACCCCAACAGGAGAAAAGTCCTGAGACAGCTGCGAAAGGATACGGTTACACAACAATGGTGGCCAAAGGCTGGCTCGCGGGCCATTTGTAGCCCTCAAATTTTTAATTACCACGACTCATTTTTAACTAGAGCAGGGCAATGTGCCCTCAAAATAAGATTTAAATCCATTTCACCCCTTAGAGAAAAAGTAAATGATGATGACATTATTCAATACCAGGTTTGCCCCCCCCTTATTTCGAATTGTTTTATTTTTCCTGATGACAAACAAGCTTTAAAACTGTTTTACAGCCAGGTTTTTTTTGTTTGTTTGTTTTTTGTACACAGCATTCACTTGTAAAAATGTTTTACAATACGTCCTCTACAAAAACAAATCCCTTTTGTCAAAACATATACAGGTACATTGCAATAAAATCTAAAATATTTTTATTCAAATTTTTGGAAGTTGTGATTTATTAGCTGGGAAATGCAATAGGGACATACATAGCCTGAAGCCTCACACAGCTCCACTACAAATTTGAAAACAATAGATCATGCCTATAGTCAACTGCAGGCTTCTGTTGCATCTAACTCAAACGAAAAAAAAACAAATAAAAATCGGTGAATCACCCAGCACTATTTTTAGCTTTGACGTGGTCTTCCGCCGCGATTTGCTGTGGTCTCTGCAGTACACAGAGGAGCTGTTACGTCAGCGGCAGTTCCTGGAGGTCTACCTGGAAGGCACGCGCTCCCGCAGCGGCAAGCCGTCCACGGCGCGCGCCGGCATGCTGTCCATTGTGGTGGACGCGCTGCGCGCGGGCTCCGTCGGCGACGTGCTGGTAGTGCCGGTCGGCATCTCGTACGACCGCATCATCGAGGGCAACTACAACAGCGAGCAGCTGGTGAGGCCGCCCGTCGCCGTCGTCCGCTTGAGCCGGCGAATGTGGAGGTGTCTGAACTCTTCCGTGCGAGCAGGGCAAGCCCAAGAAGAACGAGAGCTTGTGGGGAATAGCGTGCGGCGTCTTCCGAATGCTGAGGAAGAACTACGGCTGCGTCCGGGTTGACTTCAACCAGCCGTTTTCCTTAAAGGTGAGCCGCCTGTTTCGAAGGACCACACGTCGTATTAATCAGTACGTCAACCTCGATGGCTGTGTTGGAAATCACATTTTTGGAACTAGGCAGCTCACAAAAGATGTTGTTTAATTGCACACTTGACGGGTGGTCAGGCACTCTTGAGACCCAACTATTTGTGTAGAAACAATAATCAATTCCATTTTCAAGTTGAATATGTCTCTTTTTCCCCCCCCGATTCTTTTCTTGTTTTCCTCATTGATATTAGTAGCGACGGCATTACCCCCCCATTATTGTATTAATGCTAACAAACAATGCAAAACCTCATAAGACAGGCTAACAAATAGCATCGATGTTGTGATGTTATAACTCTGTTCGGAATGGCTATTTGAACACAAACGACTGAGCAACACAGGTAGACAGACAATTTAACAAAATGTATTCTTTATCCTGTGCAAAAAAAAAGTACTATTACTGCAGCTTACTAAGCATAATTGGGACCTTCTCCATGTACATTCGTATACAGTGGACCCCGCATACTCGTTCGGCATCCGTGGATTAAAAAAATAAATAATATTTGTTTACATTTTGTTTTCTTTCTGTGGTGGGGGAGGGGCCCAACGTCAAAACCTCTTGTGGGTGGTTTATCCCCATTTATTCAAGATTTTTCCTGCGTTTAAAAAAAGTTGTAATGGGTGTGAATAATCTGCGGAGTTTTGCTTGTTGCGGTCCGGGCCGGCGAGTAGCGAGGGTCCGCTGTATCTGCAGAGCTTGACCGATTCATCCATTGTGCGCCTCTGTGTGCCTGTTGAACGCAGGAGTACCTGGACAGCCAGAGAAGCCGCCACGTCCCGCCCCCGGTGTCCCTGGAGCACGCCTTGGTGCCCACCATCATAGACGCGCAGTAAGGGCGGCGCTCTTCCTCTTCTGTGCCGCTAAAGCCCGCAAACGAAGTCCCTGAAACGACCCCGTGCCGCCCTCCTCCCGCTTGCTCACGACAGGCGCTGTCATTTGACATTTTGCGCACCGCACTTGAGTTGACGTGACCTCGGAGGTCGTCCGAGTTCAGAGCCCCCCCTTCTAACGCGCAATTTTCCGGCTGAACGTGTGTTTGTGTTAGAAGCCCCGCAGCGCATAATAAGAAACTCTGTGACACATTTTGTCTTCTTTCAGGCCCGACGCTCAGCTGTTCGACGGTCAGGACGAGGAAGAGAACAGAGAGCTTCCCGAAGACCTGTGCCGCCGACAGCTCATTAACAACCTGGCCAAGCACGTTCTTTTCAGTAAGGCGCTCCTCGTAATTGGACATCGTTCCTTCCCAATGTCACCAAGTGTGTGGCGATTTCGCATTGGGAAACATTACCGGGCTTTTAGCAGCAGCAGCAGCAGAAACCGGTTCTCTCCAGCTCATTCAGCTGCATTGTCCTAGACCCATTTTTTTTTTTAAATCGCCTGCAGCCAATCACAGCGCCTCCAGCTGCATGGCATGTTGTTTTGGGCCAATAGGAAGCAACGGGGGGGGGCAAGAGGGGCTGGAATGCAGCAGAACTGCTGCTTGCGCTGCCTTTTGGCCCTCGAAAGGAACCAACAATGCTTGCGATGACTTGGAGTAACCCGAACACATAATATCCCTTCCTTTCCTCTGAAGTCATTCGTCAACAATTTCATTTAAAAACAGCAGACCAAAAAAAAGCTCTTGTGTGACAAAAACAATTGAATGATGTCATTACTGTACGCTTTTCTATTAAGTATAGCATTACAGCGTGCTATTTATCGCTGAACTTTTTTGTTGTTTTTTGCCGGCGAGGTTGCAACGCATCGATTACGTTTCAATTCATCAACAGAAAGATGATTTGAGATTGTTTCAAGTTACGAGCGTGGTCAAAACAATGGATTACTGTAAGCGCAAATCTTAAGGTGCCACTGTATGTTTTGCAGAAGTCCATGTCATTCCAATGAGTTCGCCGTCTAATAACCTTGTAATGTATTTCATATGATGTAGTCAGATTAGATTTGAAGAACTTTTTTTTTTTTTGTGGAGCCCTTTTGCACAGTCGAAGGCCTCCCGCGTCTGCGTTTGAGTCGTTAAAGCCGTCGCGTATCTTTCAACATTCCTTTGACTTTGTCCCCCGTAGCGGCGAACAAGTCGTCTGCCATCATGTCCACCCACATCGTGGCCTGTTTGCTGCTCTACCGACACAGACGGGTATGTTGGCTCGTCGTTTACCTTTTGTTTTTTTTGATGTAGTTGTTTTTAATGCACCTCCACGCTGCCCTGCTTTGGAGGCCTTCTGCCAACCAAGGTGAAACAAATGTCACATAGCTTTCTGCATGATAATGAAGCAGCCATCAGGTTCCTTCCCGAATCAGCGCCCCCTGCTGGTGCTCCGGCGCATGTGCGTGAGCGTGGCAAAGTGAAGAAATGAGCATCCCCGCAGGGCGTGGCGCTGTCCAAGCTGGTGGAGGACTTCTTCAACATGAAGGAGGAGGTGCTGTCGCGCGACTTCGACCTGGGCTTCTCGGGCAACTCGGAGGATGTGGTGATGCGCGCGCTCCACCTGCTGGAGAACTGCATCGCCGTCACCGGCGGCGCCAACCGCAACGGCGAGTTCACCATCGCGCCCAGCCAGACGGTGCCGGCGCTCTTCGAGCTCAACTTCTACAGCAACGGCCTCTTGCACGTCTTCATCGCCGACGCCATCGTCGGTACGTTGCTCCGCAGGAAGGTTTGGGGCGGCAAACATTTTCGGGATTTTTAATATGAATAGGAAAGAAAGGTTCCAATCTGTATTTAGTGTCAAATAAAATCATTTCATTGTCAAATAATACAATTATACTTCCTATATTTCAATTAAAAGTTACTTATTTGACCAATATTTTGATATTTTATAACTTTAAATGATGTAATAGGTTTACTTAATAATAAAATAATGCTCTTATTGTTCATACAATAATTATAATGAATTAACCAATTATTAAATCAAATTAAAATTATTTTACTTTGTATCTTATATAGTTTATTTTAGTAAAACAATACTAATTTTTCAATTGTCAGTTATATCGACTAATTAACTAATCTAATTAATGAAAAAATACTATATTTTTATCTTAAAATATTTCTGCTCATTTTTCCATTTATTATAAATAATTTATTTCTAATTAATAAACCTATTTAAGCAAATTAAAAAAAAAGTTTGTTTTGCTAATGTATTTTATGTGAAATAGTTTAAGTAATAAAATAATTCTTGCTCATTTTCAAATGTTATTCATAATTTCATTGTAATTGATTAGTCAAGCAAATAAAATACATTAAAATGGTTTATTTGACTAATATTCCTTATTTGGTGTGAAATATTATTTTTGTAACAATTTTTTCTGTAATTACAATTTATTTATAATTAACCATTTCATTTCAGTATTTATATTGAATCCACTGTCGGCCAAATTAGTTTGAAAGCTGCCATTTTCGACCATCTTCAAGTGTCCTTCAAAATCAAACTTGTGCTCTAGATTTTGTACTTTTTTTCAATTAATCTTTTTTAATTTCTTTTTGTGCTTTTCCATGAACCAATCTTCCCTTACGTGGCTCTTTATTCGTGTCCAGCCTGCAGCATCCTGTCCCTGCAGCGGGAGCAGGAGGCGGAGTCGGAGGCGGAGTCTGCGCGACGACGCCCGAGCGCTCCGGCCGCCGGCTTCCCGCTCAGTCAGGAGAAGCTCGTCCGCAAGGCCGCCGGCCTCTCGCACTTCCTGGTCAACGAGGTGGCCGTGGCCTCGGTACGTAACGCTCTGCGGACCGCCGGACTCGCGCTGATGATCGTTTGAAATAGTGATGCCACCAGATGGTGCCAAAGACCTGAAAGTATTCATTGGTGTCAAGAAAGTACAAAGTACTTACGAGTTTAGTTTGTTTCATAACTCAAAATATCTCAAATCATCCTCCCCCATTGACATGAATGGAAAGGCCATTAATCCGTTCCGGCCCCCATAAAAGCACCAACAAACCTTTTTGTAACAAATTATGTTTTGAGTCAGAAAACTGCCACGCTACATTATTTCGCTTCATACAAACATACAGTAATAACATCACTGAATAGAATGTTCCGGTTTGTGTATGACGATTAATTTCATGTATTCATTGTGTGGCTCCTTCTGTCGAACGTGCCTGGGCCACCAGGGGGCAGTATAATAAGTGTGTAGACAAAGACGACAGCCACAACTGCTCGGTAATTACTTGGAGTCGCTTTTCACTGAGGATAAAGAATATAGCCTTGTTGCTGTATATTGTCTGTCTGCATGTGTCGCTGCCAATAATTGATCTGTAAGCCGTTTTATTTTCACGTTGAATGTTGTACGATGATGTTGAAAAGATGTGAAAGTGTTCTATATTGCATTTTTTTGGCTGTTCGTGGCAAGGAGACTATCAGGGGTTTACTATCCTATCTTGTCTCGGTCCGGCAGCCCTGTCAGACCCTCTACCAGGTCTTCCACGATGCTGTGACCCGCCTGATCCAGTATGGAGTCCTCTACGTAGCGGAGGTCAGTTTTGGGAGGACCGCACCTCCTGTGACTGGCCTTCTCCGTCCTGATGGTTTTTGTTGTGCGTCAGGAGGACCAGGAGGAACTGAGCCCCAGTCCCACGGATGAACCTTGGCCCAAAAAGTTCCCCGAGCCGATCTCGTGGAGGAGCGACGAGGAGGACGAGGACAGCGACTTTGGAGAGGAGCAGCGAGATCGCTACCTAAAGGTTCCTGTTTGTTGTTGTTTTGAAGCTTTTTTTCTCTTCCTTTTTTGATTTTTGATTAGATCTCCGTGAACAATGGGTGGCGTATCCCGGGTTTGCGTCCAGGTGAGCGTGTCGGCGGAGCACCAGGAGTTCTTCGTGTTCCTGCAGCGGCTCCTCGGCCCCGTGCTGGAGGCGTACAGCGGCGCCGCCGTCTTCGTGCACAGCTTGAGTCGGCCCACGGCCGAGCCCGAGTACACGCAGCGGCTCTTCCGATACCTGCTGACGCGCACCGAGAGGAGAATTGCTGCTTATGGTGACTGCTCGCGTGCGCCCTTGGGCAAAAAAAAAAAATGGCAAAATAGAGATTGTAGGGCATTACAAGACTTTTGAATCCCCTTTTGTATCATACAAGTGAAGGTTTTCATCAGCATTTTAATGAACTGGAAATATGCCATTGCAATCTCATACTTCTATTTTTACCTTTTTTTTTTTTTTATTTTAATTCAAAATATTGGTTTGAATCCCTCAAGGGAAATGCACTTTAAAAAAACGTTTTTTCTGATTGAATTTATTAGGGTAGCATTATCATACTGTATTTCTACTTTTTTTCCAATACTAATTTATGATTATGATTGTGATTATTAATAAGTGTCCTAAAAGTTACTGACAAATGATCTGAATATACAGTATATTTAAAAAAATACATTTCATTTTGTTTTAACATGTCTTATTACAAATAAAAATACCACTACTATACTATTTCTACGATTACTATTCTTGCTACTACTAATTATAGTAACAATAAGGACATTAATAATAATAATACACGGGGGTAATTTTGGACGGTCATAATCCCTTATCAAATCCTTAACGCAATTTTCTTTATTAATAGTCACATCCCCAATAGCAAAAAGTATAATAACTGTTATTGATAATAACAATTTTAACAAAACATATAATTGGCGTGAGTGTTGCAAGGGAGGACATTATTTAAAAAGAAATATTCTCTTGTGGAATAAATACATGAATACATAGATGACTAGATTGTATTTAAATGAATTCTTCTTATTTGATTTGTTTTACTCAGGCTGCGATTTGAGTTGCGATGATTTGTCTTTTTGTGTTCTCGTCAACGTCTTTCCATCTTCGTGACTTCCCTTTTCTCTCTGTTTTTGTCCTCAGGTGAAAGCGCAACTCATTACCTGGTGAAGAACACAGTGAGGACATTCAAAGATCTCGGGGTAACCCAAACAAACATATCTATAGCTATATATATTGATTCTGAATGATGATTGGATGATGCGCTTTCTTGGCATTTGATCGTTTTCTCTTCAGGTCCTCAAGGAGCGACGAGAGAACGGCGTGAGCACGCTGGAGCTGAGCGCCACCTTTCTACCTCAGGCCAACCGCAACAAACTGCTGCAGTACATTTTAGGCTTCACCCTGCTGTGACCCCGAAACCGACCCCCGTCGCGTCAGGCTCCCTTTCCGACATAAGGGCTTCTTACTGGTTACTTTGAAAAATACGATTCCAGGTGCTACCGGGAAGTGCCTTCTCGTCCCCAAAAAAAAAAAAAAAAAAAAAAAAAAGACCCTTTCCTTTCACTGTAGCGGTACATCGCCATAACTTTGTATTATTTCCAATTTACAGCAAGCATCCACGGAAAGCGAGCCAACGAGCCATGGAGCACTTCGCTCCCTGCACCGTCACAGCAGCTGGGATTAACCCCAAGTATGTGCTGGGCTGAAGAAGCCTTTAAAAAAAAAAAAAAAAAAAAAACGCTGTCGTTGTTTATTCTTATTACGTACACATTGGATTGCAAGCTGTGAAGACAAATAACACATTACTGATTCTTTTTTAAAGACATGCTTCCACACAACGGGTCTAAAAATGGGATTTTTTCCCCGTTTGGGTATTAAAAAAACTAGGAGGAAAATGCTGTAAAACTACGGGGAGGTGTGTGTGGAAGTCTAGTAAGTCTAAAATGCTTCTTATCGGGCATCGATGGTTATTTAATCTTTAAAACTGCATGTGTTATTGCAGATTGTCTTAATCTGTGAATGAAACTGATGTATAGAAGGATGGCAGCCTGTCAAAAGAATGCGGGGGGAAAAAAAATGTATGTGAATGAATTGGAACGAGGCAGACAGTTTGTGAATTTCAATGCCTCTTTATGTACTGTACTGCATGTTTGCTCTCACGGACACTTTACTGTAGACTTGGTGTTGTATTTAATGGTCCTAAGTGTGTGAATTATGCCGAGGAGGCGGCCCGCTGAATGTATCGTGTCGTCGTGATTGGCGGAAACTCAATTGGACATGCTGTGCGGACGAAGCAATAGGCACGCCTGGCTGTGACGGGAAGTTAAAAACTTTTTTTCGCTTTCTCAGAGCAAAGCACAAATGTCATTGTTAGGTTTGTAAATAAAATAATAATAGATGTTCGGGGGCTTTTGATTCGTTTGTTGCGCAGCTAAAAGATGATTTGACATGAGGAAGGAGGACTGGTGTGTTCTGTTTGTGCTGTTATTTATTACAAGAGGAGGACCATTCTGTAAACACACAAATTCCAGTCCCAAATGTCCATGTTCAATATGCATGCATGGCTATTCACTCTCTTTTTGGCTGGACTTTGCCAATATTCTTTACTTTTATTTTGTTTTAAGAGACTAGGACTGGCATTATAACTTGTAAATACCATTCTTAAGAGGGTATTTGAACGCTGCAGACGTCCAATCTTCTCGTCTTTTCTACTATACAGCAACTTCCAATCCCAAATTTCTTGTGTCCAATAAACATAAATGGCTGTTGACTGTACTTGTCTGAACTTGGTCAATATTTTGACTGGACTCGAATTTGAAACTTGACATTAGCGTCATAAACGTGTGGAGAAAAAAAAAAAACTGGCGAAGCTCTTGTAATTACCAAATTTAGAAGGGGGCGCGAATGCAGCACACGCCTATAGTTTGAAATAGGGGTCGTAAATGCGTATATAAATACGTTTCGTAATTTGCATACAAGAGGTGACTTGAACGCCACACGTTAAGTCTTTTCCACTATAAACGGCTACCAATCACATATTTCCATTTGACACATGCACAAATAAGACAGTCATTCTTATGTATCGATGAACTTTGTCAATATTTGGTTATTTTGGAGCGTGAAAGTCGACCTTGAATGTGTCGTTTATGTGTTTGAAACTCGCAATTACCATACTTGAACTGACGTGAATGCAGCACACGCAAAATCTTCGCCTTCTCTGCTATACAACAGCTTCCAATCGCAAATGTGTATGTGCACTGTGCATGGCTAATCTTTGTCAATATTCTTGTGTTTTTGTGGACACAAAAACTGAAATTAGAACTTGAATACTTAAATTCCCTTTTTTTGGTGGGGACCTGAACGCAGCACCCCCCAAACACGGAAGTGACGAAGACACGAATGATCTGGAGGAGAACTTGGCGATGCTCCTTCATATTTTGTCAAACTAGTTGTTCTTCACAGCCAGTGTCTGTGTTCGCCTTAACGACTAAAACAATTCCGACAAAAACATCCCAACGTGGCTATGTCGTCTCTTCGAGCCGCCTTGGTGGTCTTTTTAGCGGTTACATCGGCCGTCGTCGCCACACTGGTCCAAGCTGAGGGTAGGTGCTTGACGCCTCATTAGCATTCCCACATAGTTCCCTGGCAGGACACGCCCCGCTGTAACACGATTGGCTCCTGTATCGCGGAAGGGCAAGCTACGCCGATGGAACGAGATGACCATCCTCCGGCCTGGAAGCAGTAGGGCGTGTTCTCCAGTCATACAACAGCCAATCATATTGCAGCAGCGCGTGTGCCGGAACCAGTAATATTGGAGCAGGGCGTGTCCTGCCTGGAAGTTAGGTGGGAATCTTAATAAGGCGTCCCAAACAACACAACAGCGCCACCACCAGAATGAACACACGCTCTACGGGAGACGCTTCGACTTCGCGTCAATCCAAGGTGAGTGCAAACGCCAGGTTTTTTTTTTTGTTTTTTTTTGGGGGCTCATAATATTACAACTTTATAATGGTAATACCACTTTGTTGTCAAAGTAAGATTCCAAAGTTTATTTTTGCAAAATGAGTACTTTTATGTGTTGCAAATGAATTGTGCAGGTGTTTCAATGAAAACTGACAAATGATTGGCAACTTGACGTTTCAGACAGCAACGCCTTTCGTGCCGCCACCACATCGCCCAATCGCCACGGACGAGCACTACTGGCGACCGGTGGCTCGCGTGGCGTCGGGGGAGCAGCGGGCGCCGACCGCCGAGAAGCCCCTCGTCCAGGCCGCGACGTCTGCTACTCAGCACCGAGGACGCCGACAGTGACTCTTCTTTCAGGTAGCATGTCGAAAAACAGCGGAATGGTAATCCATTCATCCGGGTTGATTATTATAATTTTTTTTTGTGTGTGGCTTCCGTAGTCCTCACTGGAAGGGGAAGCGGCAATTAACACAGGGAAAAACCTTTATGAGAGAGAACTTTTATTTTAAGGCCATTTTGCCCGGCCCTCCCAAATTTATTTTTAAATAATAATATCTAAATAAATACATTTCTATAATCTTGTTTTCTTGTAATATTTAGGAGTTTATTCTCGTTCAGATTTTTTGGGGGGCCTTTTTTTTTTTTTCCTCGTAGAATGCCAACTTAATTGTTGTAATATGTTAAGAGTTCCATATTTTTGACTAATACGCGTACCGCTGGCACGTTTGAATGTTCATGTTGAAATGTTGCAGGTCCGATCGGAGTGAACCTTTGTCCCGAGGAGCCCGTGCGGCGCTACCTGCTGCGTCCTCACTCCGTGTTCTGCGAGTTCCTGCCGGAGAGCGGCTCGGACGACGAGACGACGACGGCGGAGGCGTTGTTCCTGGATGCGTTGAAGGAAGTCGTCGCGCGGTGGCTGCTTGACTACTGCTGTGTCGAAAGCGGAATACTGGGTAAAAAAATAATTATTATTTGTTCATTCTGTATTAAGAATATTTTTATCATTGATTTCTTAATTCTATGCATTAAAAAATAAATACATATGATTTTTAAAAATATTTTTATGTAAACTATTATTTATAGTTTATACTATTTTTGAGGGTGTTTTTATTTTATTTATTTTTGGGTATATATTTGTGTATTTTTTCCCTTTTTCCTCTCCTAATTATAATCAGTTATTTTCTTGTAATATGACTTTACAATCATATTAGGATTTGTAAATTTTGATTTATTGGTATCTTGTTTTTTTGTATACTTTTTAAAATTAATTTCTTTAAATCATTTTTTTCTTGTAACATTACAACTGAATTCAGGTATTTATTTATTTATTGATTTTTTTTTGTAAAAAAATTCGACTGTTCATAAAGTTACCCAGTTTTCCTTGGAAAATTACAATTATGAACTTTAGAATTGGAATAATAAGACTTTTCCTTGTTTTTTTTCTGTTGTAAATTACAACTATATTCTCATAAAAAAATCACATTATATTATGACTTAGCACATTATTTCTTGTAAAATGGTGACATTGTAATATGAATGAATTTGTTCTGGCAATAGGATTTTCTTTCCCCACTTAAAATTGACTTCACATTAATTCTCATAAAATTATATATATTCTTGTATCTTTAAGCCCGTTTAATCATAATATATATATTTTTTTAAATGAATGTGGCATTTGTGCCACCTGTAGACTGATTTATTTAAATTTTTTCCCTCCCCCACACTCTACAGGGGATTCCACCTGTGGCCCTGACCCTCACCCTTTTTTAAGTTGCATTCTTTTTTTTTTTTTACAACCTTTTTCATACTTATTTTTTACAACTTTTTTTGGTTTTATTTTTTTCTTGAGTATCTGTTAAAAAAAAAAATACTTTCCTTTTGGTTTCCTTATCTAGCTAGCTAGCTACATACATTATATATACATATATTTTGGGCAACCTCCCTTGTGATTTATGTGCCAATGTCAACCTGAGATGGAAAATTGGCGAGCACGTGACGTGCTCTCGCTTCTTAGAATTGTAATGACAACATTAGCCTCTTGAGGTCGCTGTTGCATAACTTCCCTTGAATTGTCCCTCCTCATGTGAACCAATAGATTTCATTTCCGTTTATTTTGATAATGTATGCGTGCTGTAAAGCAATGCACTGGCATATTATTACAGTAGGATCCTTAAACAATTCTAAAGTATTATATATGTATTTTTAATGTGTATTGCAATGCATACTTTATGTTATAATTGTATGAATCCTAAAACAAGTGATATCGTCGCAGTTCTTTCTTTGCCCAAGTCGGTCTTTTTCCTTTTTATTTTTTGTCTTTCTTTTTTTTTTTTTTTTTTTTTTTTTATTCCGCTCCCCACAGTCCCACGTGGTGTTGCACAGCTTGCAGGTCTCCCTGTTGGCAAGTGGGCCAATATTTTTAGCAGCATCGTCCTATTTTCTCGTCCACATTTGACATTGCCGCACGTCACACACACACTCGTACTCCGGCCAACTTTTTCGACTCCCACTTGTCATGAATGATTGGCCTTCACTGGTGCTTTCTTTTCTCTCTCTGCAGATTTCTTCCCTGGTGGCGCTTTTAGCCAGGAAGTGTTCGTCGGGCCTATCGTCATCCGTCCCTCGTGCTTGAAGGATTTAAGCGCGCGAGCGCACATCTGCCTGATGTCAATTGAGTGCAAATCGTTGACATTTGACAATGAGGCTTCGGATTCGTCGATGGCCGTGCAGAGTTTCTCATTGAGGGAATCGAGCTCCGTCATGAAGGCAGAGGTGGCAAGTAAGCGAGAACAAGTACTTTGGTGCGGTACTTCAAGTGCATTTTTTTCAGGTATTGGTGTTACTGCAGTGTACATGAATTCCAGATAATATTTAACAGATACAGCGGTGCGCTGAGATACAAATTGAAGTATTTCAAATCATGAATGGGAATGCCACTTATCTGTTCCAGCCTGCCATAAAAAACTGAAAAACTTTTGGTTTTTTTTTTTTTTTTTTTTAAAGAAAAAATATCCCTCTATAATATTGCACTTTATAAAACAACATACAGTGACATGATTAAATGTAAAAAAATTAAACAGTTTGGCCACATTTTTGGCCACAATTCAGGAGACATTGTGCCGCTCCTGTTGTTCACACCTTTGTCAGATGGGGGCAGTATATTAACATGGAGACGGTCACAGCTCCTTAGCAAGCTGCAGTAAGATTAGTTGTTCTTCGTAGAGGATAAAGAATATCTGCCTGTGACTATTGTGTTATTGGCCGTCTACATGACTTCCTCTACAGTCAAATCTTGAAGGTTTTGATTTGAGATACAAATGTTTTGACCTCAGCGCTTGGTCATGAAACTCTTGAGTCAAGGCGCCACTGTATTTTCTTCAGTTGCCGATGACCCCGAGATGACCCCTTTCTTTTGGACGGCGCTCCCGTCCCGTCCCGTCCCGTAATATCCACCGGCAGGCGCTCGTCTCGGCGTGGCAGCGGGCGGCATGTTTAATGGATTAGTGACAGGGCGAGACGGATGACGGACGCCAATGAGGCCGGACGGCATCCAATTGAGGAAAAAACAAAAAGAAAGATAGGAAGAGCGGCCGGAGCTGGAACGCAATCCGAGACGAGGAACATTACGCCGGTAATACTTTCATTCCGCTTGTGTTTCCGCCAATGATCTCGCCAAGCGTAACGGCCAAGTCATCCGCTAATTAGCGACCACGTCGGCCGTCATTCATTTTTAATCACCGTCGTGGAAGCTCACGTGTGCGTGTACCTGCGTGTGCGTTATTTCGAGGAGATTCAATTAACACACAAATAGGGAGGGGGTGGGGGGGGAGGGGAAGGGGGTCAAGGGTTGCAGGTTCGAGTCCCGCCGCAAACCAAACTTAGATTTTAGAGATGTTCTTTACCACTTTTTTTTCCAGATCGATCTATTCACCCTTGAGTAGTACCGAGTACCGAGTACCAAGTACCGATACCACTTGTACTTTGGACTCATACAATTTCAATTAACACAATGACAGATAATTGTGAATAAACACCTTTTGTACTTTCTGACGCACATGATGAATCAGCGATGTGTCAAACCACAGCAGTGTAGCGCCATCTACTGGCGAGGAGGCCTTAACTCAATTTATTCCCATTAAAAAAAAAAAAAAAAAAAACATTTTGCCTTAACTATTGATGGCTGGTATCGGCAGACTTCACGAGTACCCGAAACCTTGAAATGAGCTCAGCATCGGCCCGATATCAATCCCCGTTACCGGTACTTGCCCATCCCTATTTTATTTTTATTTTTTTTAATTTCAAAAATGTTATAAAAACAGCGGCAGAGTGAGCCCCCGCGTATTTGCAGGTTGACATTCGTAGATTTTGGGGTTTTTGTGTTAGCTTGTATGCTAGCTAATTCGTTTAACGAGCCTCGTGAAGTTGATTTGTTTGCGTTACATTATTTCACTATTAAATACAGTTTATGTAACATGAGTTCATGATTCTGTACATGCTAGATACTTGGTGTTGATGCTTTATGATCCTCTCTATTTTAATTGTTTTGCCGCCATCTTATGGCAACTCCAAACTGCTTCTTTTTTTGCAAACTCAAAAATGGCTTTATTTAATAATTTTAAATGTTTTTCTATATTTCTCATTAGCACAGAATCCCTCTGCTCTTTTTATTATTTTCTATTTCCGTATTATCTTTACCACTCTCTGCATTGTATGTAGTTTTATATTAATTACATTTTAAAGAGTATTTGCAATACAATCCTGAGCAAAGCGCAATCTGAATTTTTACAAAGTAACATCACGAACAACGAGAATAGTGTAATATTGTACTAACAATGACGTGAATGTTTAATAATATTATCACCAGCGACATAATATTCTTGTATTTGTATTAGTATTATCGTCTCATGGTAATTGTAAAAAAAATGTAACACAACTATAATGTATTTGTATGTTTTAATTTATAGGATTTTGTCTTATTATAGCTTGTTGTTCTATTTTTTTTTCCGAACAAAATACTACCTTTGAGCGCATTCCCACCTGTTGTTTGTTCGGCTTGTGGGACGTGTTACTTGAGCGTGTTAAACATCACGTCGTCATGAAAAACATCTCCTGGTTTATGCGCCTAATCCGCTTTTAGCGGCTTTTCTTTCCGCGGAGCCTTAATTCTCTCACGAGGATGCTGCGAAGGGGGTTGAGGGTCTTTCACGACACAAGCTTGAATTTGTCAGAACGGCTCCGATGTGAGAGTAACAAAAGGCATCGCAGCTGTCGATGAGACGAAATGGGAACATTTGTTTTTAAACAACGTTTGGTTTCAATTTTCATTTTGACGTTTCGACATTTGAAAAATACCCTAAATTTCATTCTTTCACCATGATTTTTTTCTTTTTTTTTTTTTTTTCTTGAAGTGACCCAAAATACCCCAAAAATGAAAATATTTAAGATATTTAATATTGTACAGGCGCTACAGATTTGACCCGTCTACTAAAATGGATTTTAGATTTGCCAGTGTGTGTTGAATGAAGGAAAATGGTGATGAATTTGAAAAGTGTGAAATTACATACCATAAATGTGCGTATATCATTTTTTGTAATGGGATAGTAGTAAAAGTGCTCAAAATGGAGCCTGTAACAGACCCGAGAACTGTCTGTGTTTCCACCACATTTGCACAGATTCCCGTAAAACGTGCGGAACGTCTTATTGCTAATCTTTTATGACCGGTAATCTTTTGTTTTCCGTAAATGTTTGGATTCATCAATGTTTTTGTAAAGGTGTAAGTATCCTCGATTCCATTCAAATCAACCTCACAATTAATCATACTTATGACATCGTTAAGGAAGCAAGTTTCAACAGGATTGGCCAAATATGGTCGGCCGGATGACGCGATTAAAGATCAGCCCATCCCGGAGCGACCAATCAAAGAAGAGGAGTTGTCCCAATTCCTGAATTTGTTCTTCTGCCTTATAGAATAAATTCTTTGTGTTCAGACCAGCTCGGACTCAATCGCCTTAACTGGTTAAATGAAGGTTAAATAAATGCGGGAAAAAGAAAAAAAAAAGGGATCGACATCATCTGTTTGTTAATATCTCTGTGGTTCGTGATTTGAAATGTACAATTATCGTGAAGATATTCTTGGCCCAGGTCAATACTGATCCGGAACATACTACGGTATGTGTGCGTGGAAAATGAACAGTATGTAAGTGAAGGTAAAACGAGAGCACAATAGAAAGCATCCATCTCCTGGCGCGCACAAAAGCCATGTGCTGATAGTGGCTTCCATGGCTGCTGTCAGCTCCTCACTCTCTCTCTCTCTCTCTCTCTCTCTCTCTTTCGCTCCCTCTCGCTCGCTCTCAGAGGACGCAAGCGTCTGATTGGCCGCCGCCTCACAGGGAGCGGGATGCGGGAGCGGCAGGAGGAGAGCGGAAGATGCGACGATCTGGCGCGCAACTTCCTCGCAGCATGTTCGGATCGGGCTCCTTTTGGGCTTTTTTACCTTTTTCCCCGAAAATGGTCGACCGCCGCCGCCCTCGTGGAGCCCCCCTCGGGCACGCCTCTGGAGTGATGTGACCCCCTCCTGACCCCCAGCACCCCCCCCGACACCCCATCCCTTGCCCCCCTACCCCGAAGCGGACTCAAGATGCCGGTGATGAAGGGGCTCCTGGCCCCCCAGAACACCTTCCTGGACAACATCGCCACTCGCTTCGACGGCACCCGTAAGTGCACGCTGCTTCCTATATCATACGTCATTTATTTCAACGGGATATTTGAAGGAAAAATGTACTTTTTAATGTTGGTTGCTAGAGTTGCTGCCCTCCCAGCAAGTGTGAAATGAAACAACCAAATAAATTGTTTCCTGCCGATGTTGTAAATGTGCCCGCGACCTGACTGTGATGTAACAGAGGAGCTAATTAACGTAAGGACTGCCTACTCCAATCACATAGAAGATGACTTATTGACTACCAATAATGATAATGTATGTTTGCCAGTGACGTGTAGTGACAGGCAGAAGAAATAAATGCTCGCCCACCAGATGGCGAAAGGTAGCGTTCCGTTTTTGCATCCACCTGTTGCCATCCATGCAACGAAATAGCAACTGCGTTCCGAGAGACGAGATCGTCATCATTTCGCTGTTGATACTGGAGTCATCCTTTTTATCCTTTGTTCTTTCCAATTTTCAATTGGCAATCAAAAAACAAAAAAAGTGATTTTGAAATGTTCAATCTGACACGAAAGCACCCAAAATTGGCTGATTTCTTTTCATATTTCATTTAAAAAAAACAAAACAAAAAAAACCTATTCATAGGAATGCCTTTCTATGTTTAGGGAAAGGTTTAGCAACAACTCGTTACTAACGCACCTTGCAAAATGCCATCGACGCAACTGATATTTGAACACAAATGAAGTCAAATATGTAGATAAATCATATTTGTGAATATTGTTACACTATATTCACAAATATGATTTATCCTCTGCAAAAAACAATATCGCAGCTCACTGAGTCAATTGTGAAACTCTTCTTTGTGTGTAGCTCTACAGCTGTATTATACTGCCCCTGGTGGCCAAGGCGCGCACATCAAAAGGAGTAGCACAATGTCCATTGGCTTGACGCAAAAAAAAATGTGGCACAAACGTTCTGATTCTCGATGTTTGATTGAATTGTTTCCTTAACTGTATGATTTCTAAAGCGCAACAGTTAGCGGCTGCTCTTTTTGTGCTCGCCAAACTGGCTGACGGGCCGTTTGTCACGCTTTCATGTGGCAGCCGCTTTGCCGTGCTCTTGTTTTGTAGCGGCAGCCTCCTCCGGGGAGCGTGCGCCCCGTTGTAGGCGGCGGCCGTGGGGACGCGCGTGTGCGTGTCTTGCTTCAAGTCCTCCAGGGGCCACGCTAAATTCGTGAAGAAATATGATGCAATTTTGCCATATTATTCTATACGTTGAGTATTTGTGGTCGTTTTTCTACCAGCCCCCCCTGAGCTTTATTTGTTGTGGGACTTGCACGGCGGTTCGCGTCAAAATGCTCTTGTGGGTCTACGATCAGGGGTGTCAAACTCATTTTTGTCACGGGCCACATTGTCGTTATGGTTTCCCTCAGAGGGCCGTTCTGACTGTAGAAGCATATAAATGTATCATCGCCTCATCATATTATTATGACATATACAGCGCCATCTCGGGTTTCGTATGCCCTAATTTTAGTTTTGGTAATTTTCTCTGAAAAAACTATTCACCGTGCCAAAGCCCTGTGTATTATAAAAGTATTGCTTTGGGTCCATCTTGTGGCATCTTGGTGCAAAAGAACTGCGTTGAAGTGAGTTAAGGAGCTTCGTGTCGTGCTTTGCCGCCATCTTGTGGCATCTCTAGGCAATGACAGACCTTTTTGGGGGGGCGTCAATTACTTTCACATTTTCACTATTTGGCAAAAGTTAAAAACCTGTTTTTTAAAATATTTTTTTATTTGATTGTTTTTTGTTTGTTTGCAGTGAAATTGATTTTTGTCTTTATTTTTGATTTTTTTGATTTTTACCTAACCAACAGATGGACAAAATTTCTCTGATTCTTTTTACCAATCAAGTTCCATGTTTGCAGCCACTTGTTGCTAGGCAGACTTCATAGGGCTCCATCTTTACTGCCCCATGACATATGCCAACTACGCCGTCACTGCTCTGCAATAAATACAAAATGTATAGGAAAGCTGGTCCCAGCTGGCTGGCCTCAGCAAAGGCCAAAGTTGCCACTGTTATACTCTTCCCCGAGCCAAAATGCCCGCCGCTCAAAATAGCTGCCGTCCTGTTGCCCGGGTGACAGGGCGCCACCTCTCGTGCGGGACTCACGGAGAGCAGAGATGCCTCCCATCTCCCCCGCAAAAAAAACCAAAAACAATGACTAGTAATTGTAAGTACCTCACTTCTTAGACGCTATTGTTCACGCTTGGATATCAAAATATGTAACAGTCATTAGACGTCTGTTGCTAACCAAATCAGCAGAACCTACTGAGCCCAATCTTCTTCCTTTATTCTTAATCATAGTCCATTGTATTTAGTTTATTTTTCTATAGGGAGCTGTCTATTTGAGGTGTAGCGTTTATTTTATTTACTCAAGCAGACAACAACACCGGTGATTAATATGGTGAATTATGACTAATGATATGTTGAGCTATGGAACAAGGCTAAGCAGAAAGGTTATTGTTTGAGGCAGTACAGTGGAAAATGTGTCAAACTGGCAAAAAGAAAGTGCCGACTAGGCGGCAGCAAATGTCAAAACACTGGCTCAGACGCGTCACTCAAACACGCACACGCGCACACACTCATTTTTATATTTTACACAGCCACCCAATGGTTCATGTCAATCCAAGTAAGCTGTTACATTAACTTCTCTGTTTTATTGCTCTCATTATAAAAAAAAGCAATTAAAATTGTAATTAATTTTCTTTAGCCCCGGGCATTCATTTCGCACCACTATTGATTGGTTAAAAAAAAATAATACAACTACTTAAAACTACTTGAGTCTGTAAAGAAATTAAACAGTTGACGCTAACGCTAGCGCCAGTCTCCGCAATTCGGTTTCGGGCACGAGTCCCCGCTCCTCCGTTGTATAAGAATTTGAGTGCCCTCCTTGGCGTCAGTGGTTATGCTAGCCATTTTCTTTTTTAACAACTTACATAGTGTTCGTACTGAGAAAAACAAGACAGCTAGCTCAGGATTTTGTGTTGTCAAAACAACGTGTTCTCTTTGCTAATGTTGTGACCTGGCTAACAAAACCGGTAAATTAGCTAATAGTAACAGATGGAAAAGTACATTTGCGGAGGTTGAAAAAAGTAACTGGCCTATTTTGACAAAGTAAGAAGCACAAACATCTAAGTAAAAAGCTAAAAAAAAAAAGTAAAAATAAATACTGTAAAGTACTGAAAAATAGTGAAGTACAGTAATGAAGTATTTGTACGTTTGCTTCCCATCGCCGAAGGTGTCAGTAGCACGAGTTCACACCGTTAAAACAACTCAAGCATTTTCACCGTATGTATCTTGTAATGAAAAAAGCGCTCGCGTTAGCATTAGCTGTCAGCGCTCGCCGCTATTAAGGTGATCATGAAGGTGATCGCGTCGGCTTTTAAGTATTCCTCGTGTAACGTGTCAAATGCGTTCACAAGCTGCTGTGTATTTTTGCGTGGCGTATCCACTTTCACACGGTGACAGCGGCGGTGTGGAGGCAGCTGCAGGCGCAGATAAGAAGCCCCTTTGTACCCGCACCCCTTCGGCAAACACCTTTCACTCACAAGACGGGCAAGCGGCGGTCGCATTGTTACACGCACACACACAAACACGCCATCATTGCTTCTTAACTTTCATTCCCAACCAACCATTTTTAAAGCAGAGTTTCCCATATTTCCAGCCGTTTGACAGCATTTTGAAGGATCTTTTAAGAGACACACAACGTTGTGTTCTGTGACCAAATCCACCAAAAGAAAGAATAGCCTCTGTTCTTGCACCATGAACAAAAGTTGATTTCAACATTTTTTTGGTTCCTTAGTAATCAGCAGAAGAACATGGGTTGTTTTTTTTTTTTGCTTTTGGGACACCTCAAACTACAAGACATCAAAATCAAGATGAAGAAATGTCTTTTGATGGAAACAAATTATTTACAGATGTACAACTATGAAACGTGGCGTGAGCGACGCTGACTCGCCGTATGGCTCGAGCTGAACGTCGGTGGCTTTTTTTACATGGAGTTCACCATTCATTCAATCTTTTCTCACAATCACGACATGCTTATACCACACACACGCAAATTCTGTTAGAGTGTGCGGTGCCAAAACATGTCCAACTTCCAATGTGATGGCATTTATCTCCCTCATAATGGACGTGACAAGTCAAGATTTACCGCCTAATCTTTATCTTCTACTCAAAAGTTGTGCTGAACTCAAATCCAAAGTGATCCAATGCCGCCATCTACTGGCGTCTGTTAGTCATTACAGTGGTTTACAAACCTGAATTTCACACACAAGCTGGGCAAGACCCTCTTCCTTGCATATCCGTTGAAAACATATTTGACGACTATAGACGTCCATGGCAGTGAATGAGTGAAAGATTATATGCAAATGTGTTGAACTGAGCTGAGCTGAGCAGTGAATCTCGTGTACCACTGCTTTTAAAAGACTACATAGTGTCATTTTTAAATGATAACGCTTTGGTCACAAAGCCGCACCAGAACGTGCGTTTATTTTGGATTTTTTGTGTTTAAAACAATTTCCTCTTTATGCATAGCACGGAGCCCATAAAAAATGTCGTGTGTGGTACAATAAAGTCTTCACGGCACCCCACAGATTTGCTCCAATTGCACGCATACGTCACAGCAGAGTATTGCCGGGCTCACGTGGGACCACTCGTGCTCTCTTGCAAATCTCCGCGAGGCCGTTCCTTGGAAAGTGTCGTCTTAATCACAGAAAAACAATAATAAAAGCGCCCAGAGTGAGGTCAGTCCATCTAACAGACAGGAGGCTGACTAAGACTGAAAAAAAAGGTACACACATAATGTCAATAAAAATAGAGAGAGGAAAAAAACAAGGAAAGTGCAGAACAAGTGAGACAAAAAGACATAAAGTTCCAAAAATGGATTCCAACCCGTTGGTCCAGTGAGACGGTTTATATAACGTTCACCTAAGAAGTGTTGCCTTTTTTTTTTTTTTTTTTAGGATTTAGAGCACCAACAAGCTACATGGAAAATGTTGATGCCCAAAAACATGTAAAAACTGATTGCTTTAAAGGTAGCCGCTCTTTAGCGCTACGTAGCTTTAGCTACCGTGCTTGCTTTTGCTGTATTAGGTATTATATACGCTATGTTGTCAGCAGAAATCACAGTTTTGCAAATACAGCTCTAAAATGTAGTGTTTGAAATAACTTTTTTTCCATGGAACGCGCTTCTTAGGTAGGCCTACATTAGCAGACATAAGATTTGTTTCTAAATAAAATCAAAGTATAGTACCGTACAACAGTAAAATAAATTATTTCTCAGAAAATGAGTAGCTGCTCCGCGCTTCTTCGTTTTTGTGAAGTAATGTCAGAGCGGAAACAAAACCATGTCATGTCGCTTTGGCTGCATTGACGGCTGAAAAATAAATAAATAAATAACTCGTACCAATCTAGGACTATAAACATCCATGGCGGTGAATGAGTTAAGGATGTAGGCGAAATGCAAAGGCCAATGGCGGAACCTCACTTCCTTGTTATTCTATTGGAATAAGTCTCGTAGGACAAACAAACACACATAGAGCTAAGAAGTTTTTTTCCCCCACAATATGTCAGCAGCTCGCCTCTTTCTCATTTGAAGCGTAAAACAAAAGCGAACACAAAGTGTGCGCTAATGACCAAAACAAGTGCTGCGGCTTGGCATTTGGGTGGCTTGCCCTTGCACACTCTCATCTGCTGTTTTATTGCTTTCTTCCGTCATTCTTTCTAATAATAATAATAATGACGCAAGCGCAGTGTAGTAATCATGTGGCTAATAAGAAGCTCAAGTTGGTGCGTGGCCATATTAGCGCATGTTGATGAGCGTGGCAAAATGGCAATTATCACACGCTTGTTTAATTTGCCCTCAAGTGACGCGCTGACTTGCTTCCTGTCTCTTTATTGCGTTCAGAGCAGCACTCAAATCTTATTTCAAATCTTGTTTGTTTTCCTGCTTTGTGTCTTGGGATGGAATGCGACCACTTTGCATTGGGTTTATTAAACATGCTAAAACCAGTTCGGCATATGCTTGGCAGTTAAAAAAAAAAAAAGAAGAGGAAAAAAAGCTTTGCGTTATTGACAACAAGGAATAGTATTAGTGTGTCAAATTCAATTTTTTAAACATGTTTTAATTTTTTTAATAAAAAAAAAAATAATGTGAAATTAAATGCTGTTTTACAGCTATTTTTTTATGTATGATTTTAATTTAGGAAAAAAATACATTTAAACATAGCACATTATATCAGTGTTTTAATCTTCAATATTTTTTTATTTTTTGTTTATTTTTTATTTTAAAAATGTGATAGCGTTTAATATTCAACATTCTTTATTTTCCTTTTTTTCATTAAGGAAATTGTGTGGTTTCTTGTCAACATTTTACACACAATAGTTTTGCAATTTAATAAAAAATAATAAATCAATGTCTTTTTAAAATTCAGCATTACCACACATTATTTGTAACATTAAAAAAACACCTTCCCATATTTAATTTTCTTAACAGTGTGGTATCTTGTAAAATTTAGCTTTTTAGAATACAAAAGTATTATTTTTCTAACATTCTGCCTTTTACTTCAGATTTAGAAGAAAAAATATCATTCCGAATGTTGGGATTTAAAAAAAATAATAATAATAAATAAAAAGTGTGCATTTTTGTAATATTGGACACTTTATTTAATTGTATTTCCAGTTAAAAAAAAAAAAAAAAAAAAAAAAAAGGACTTAGCACAGCATTGAGCTTAAGAGTGGACCGATGAGGTGCGTTTTGCTTTTTCCTGTGAGCGGCAGACAGCAACTTCCTGCTGAGCAACGCGCAGGGCCAGCGCGGCTACCCCATCGTGTACTGCTCGGACGGCTTCTGCGAGCTGACGGGCTTCACGCGCACCGAGGTCATGCAGAAGAACTGCAGCTGCCGCTTCCTGCACGGCGCCGACACCAGCGAGCGCGTGGCCCAGCAGATGGAGAAGGCCCTCGAGGGACGCCAGGAGTACCAGGCCCAGGTGCACTTCTACCGGAAGAACGGTACGGACGCGCCCCGCCGCCATCATCGTCGTCATTGTTATTAGCGTCATTAGAGGACCAGGCATTTATTGGACTAAGAATGAAGGCCTTTAATTATGCAAATGCATTTTTTTCAATCATGTTTAATGCTATTATACGCCTCTGGGATTACTTGAGAGCAAAGCAATATTCTAAGTTGCTCTTGATTTTTGTTTTATTCTATCAACTACTTACAACTTAACGCCCAAATTCTAAATACAAATCTTAAAAAAATAATGGTTTAAGGTCCAGTGTTATTTTGGTCCCTTAATTTTTTTCCAGAGCTGTATACTTTGTCATTATTTATTCAAATAAATCATTATTCTAAATGTAAAAAATAAATAAATAAATACAAAAATAAATAAATAAATAAATAAATCTTGAATTTAATATAAACTACCACATTTCCGCAAATAATAATCATTATGTACTCAACCGGATAAGAATAGAGGCATCTAATTGTGCAGGTGCATTTTTATCACTTGTAACGGTATTATACATTTTTTTCATTTATTTTAACCACCAAGTTATTAAATAATTAAAAAATGTATATACATGTGCGTGCGTGTGGTTTCCTATTTCTGTGAATAAGTGTTTATAAATGTAAATAAAAAATAATAGTAATATGAAGTCATATTTAAAAAAAACAAAATGTATACGGCTAATATATTAAAATAAATATAAAATATTATGGTACTCCTTTAGATTTTCTCAACTCAGCTCAAAAGAATAATAATAATAATGATGATGATAATGATGATGACAATGTTTTAATGTTGTATTGTGTGTGTGTCAGGAGTAAGCTTCTGGTGCCTGCTGGACATTGTGCCCATCAAGAACGAGAAGGGCGAGATGGTCCTCTTCCTGTTCTCCTTCAAGGACATCACCGACAGCCACGGGAAATGTCACCACAACAGCAGGAGGGAAGGTGCACGTCTTCTTGGCTTCTTGGCGTTTTGTCGCCGTTATTTGCATTTTTCAGGCGCGTCCATTGAAATCGCACAGCATCGTGTCAAATCCCGCTGCATCTGCATCAGCGCTTTTTGCGCTCGGGCTGCTTTCTTCCTGTATGTTAGCATTCCGTCGATTCTCATCAGAAGCGCTCGCTGTGTTTTGTGCGCTAGTTTCGGAGGAGGACAAACATCGGCGGAGGAAGGGCAGCTCCCACCTGAGCGAGGCCCGCAAGCGAGGGCGCAACCTGTTGTACCAGCTCACCACCCGCTTCTCCCGGGGCGGCAAAGGCGACGTCAACCTGGGCGGAGTGAGTGCGCCTGCATATTCATTGAAAACCTGTGCGCTATTATTCGCCGAAAAACTCACCTATTCGCTGCTTTTGTGCTCGGGCTGAAAAAAAAAAAAAATATATATATATATATATATATATATATATATATATATATATTATATCATATAATCATTTTTAAAAAATTAACATATTAAGTCAAATATAACTCACAGAATAAAATGCAGATAGTACCAAACATTTATTAGAGGTAAAAGTGAAGGCAATATTTATGTATTGGACTACAACATAATGTAATACTAAAACATTTTTTAAAATGTATTATTGGATTTAAAAAAAAAAAAAAAAAAAAAGATTTTGTGACCAATGAGTGAATGTACTTTTGTAAGTCTTTTTGAATGGAGTGGTGTTTGCCATTCGTCTTGTCGGACGCCTCCACCCTCCCACAATGCCGCGCTCCGTTTTTTCCCCCCCCTCTCGTTCTATTTTCCTTCACCGTGGTCGCCTCCTCTGTGCTTTCTTCGTTTTTTTTTCTCACAGTGCAAACATTCGTGCGGGTCTGCCTCCGCACCTCTTTGGAGAAAAAGGACAAGCACCACTAGCTAACCCTTTGCTGCGCGCACACACACACACACACACACACACACTTTTAATAGCCATGAAAATACAAGAATGCAGGTAACAGGTTCCATAGTTATATAATACCACATATCTGCAAATAATGTCCCCTTAAGGACTCAACACATTCAAGAATATTTGTTAGTAGCAACAAAGGATCGGCATGTAGTTGCAGTTTACTGTCAAAAACCTGTCGTGTTGATAAAAAAATTAAACCTGCATAGATAGCATTGATTTAGATAAGTCCTTTTAGCTTAATGCTAAAAAAAAAAAAAAAAAAAAGACGCAAAAGGCCATAGACGGGCTAAGAAATAGCGTCAGTATCTCGTTATTAAGCAAGGGATATTTGAAAACAAGTGGTGGAGCAACACATGTAGACAAACAAAAATACTCACAGGGATATACTCTTTGTCCTCTGCATAATCGACTAATATTTTTGCGGCTTATTAAGGAGTTTTGAATGTGTTCAATCGTATTTCTGGATTATACTGCCCCCAGGTGGCCAATGCGCACATGTCAAAAGGAACAGTTCAATGTCCAATGAATTGAAGCAAAAAATGTGGCAAAAACTGTTTAATTTTATACATTCTATTTAGTGAGGTCACTACTGTGTTTCTGTCAAGTAAAATATGATCGAATGTTATTTTTCTTAGAACACCATCCATTTAGTTATGTATTTTCATGTATTTATTTATTGTATTTATTAATTTGACTAAATTCACCCAAAATGGAGATGAGTACTTTTCCGTTTTTTCCTCTTCTGTTTGCATCCTGGGATTTTGCCTGTGTGCGTCCCAAATTTCGTGCGCGTGTTTTGAGTATTGTCGGCGCGTGCGTGTGTCAGAGCGCGACGGAGCGGCCGTCGGTTCCGGAGTACAAGGTGGCGGCGGTGCAGCGGTCTCGCTTCCTGCTGCTGCACTACAGCGTGTGCAAGGCGCTGTGGGACTGGCTCATCCTGCTGGCCACCTTCTACGTGGCCGTCACCGTGCCGTACAACGTCAGCTTCACGCCCTACGATGACACCGTCGCCGCCGCGCGCTCCACCATCGTCAGCGACATCGCCGTGGAGATGCTCTTCATCACAGGTCAGCGATATCTTCAGCATCAGCATCATTATTATTTGGGTCACACAGTTACCTTAATACCTTACCTTCACGAAAATTACATTTAAAAATTAAAAAATAAATATTTCATAATAATACAAATTTAAGTAATGTATTAAAATAATTTAAAATGTAAGTTTTAATGAAGTAACACTAAAGTACATTTGAATTATGTATGAAATTGTTTTTTTTTTTTTGGAGTAGCTTATTGCTACTTTTTTAACATTACTTATATATATTTAGCAATTTGAAAAAAAATAGTTTCATATTTTCCGGGCCGGAATCACGTCTAATTGCTTCTCCCCTTGCAGACATAATCCTGAACTTCCGCACGACCTTTGTGAGCCAGTCTGGTCAGGTGGTGTACCAGTCGCGCTCCATTTGCATTCACTACGCCACCACTTGGTTCTTTGTGGACCTGGTGGCCGCGCTGCCCTTTGACCTCCTCTATGCCTTCAACATCACAGTGGTGAGGAAGCATATACACGTATGCAGCGGTTCTTTGTCTTACGAGTTTTTCCAGTTACTCAAATACCTCAAGTTTTATTTAAAGGGAAACAAAATGGCGCAATTAAAGTACTGTGATGCCCCCGCATGTGGGCAAGGAGAGGCAAAAAGCTAAATACGGAAATACAGAATGAAAACACTCGCAAGGAGCTGCTGTAGGCCACATCTCACATGCTCACACGCGGATTAACCAGCCAGCCCCGACCTGACTCCTGTTCCGGATGTCACTCACTAGGCCACGCCCCTTAAAGGCTTACATCCAACACAAAAATACTACAATACGTACAGTAATTACTTCAGAAAACCTTTTTTTGTTGTTCTTTGTGTTCTCATATATCTATACAATACAGTGCTATTTTTCTAAACCGTAACAAAATCAATTGCACTGCAACGGGTATATTCACGTTTCGGCATTTGCGAATTCACATTTTCGCAAATTTTGGGGGGGAATTTATCCTCCGTTATTTGCTGCAAACTGCACCTAGTTACTGTTTTTGAACTCGGCCCAAAGCCATGTCCGGCATAAAAAAGAAAAATGCTTTGCTGCCATCTTGTGGCATCTTGGTGCCGGTGAACTATATTGAAGTAAGTTGAGGAGCTTCATGTAGTGCTTTGCAGCCATCTTGTGGCATCTATAGGCAATTACAAACCTTCAGGGGAGGACGTCTGTTACGCTCAGATTATACTTTTCATTGATTATATTATAATTGCGTGGAACGGTATAAATTGACTCAACTGGCATCAGTATGGATTAACGATGAGCTTTTTTTTTTTTTTTTTTAACGGCCCAGACGTCGCTGGTGCACCTGCTGAAGACGGTGCGTCTGCTGAGGCTCCTGCGACTGCTCCAGAAGCTGGACCGCTACTCGCAGTACAGCGCCATGGTTCTCACGCTGCTCATGTCCGTGTTCGCCCTGCTGGCGCACTGGATGGCCTGCATCTGGTACATGATCGGGCGCAAGGAGCTCGATACCAGCGAGTCCTGGGAAATCGGTGAGCTGCGCGGGGGGGACGGACGTTTGAGGTAGCGATGATAGACGGAAATGAGCGATTGCAGTCACTAGCATTTTATTTTTATGCGATTATACTTTTTTATTTTCGTTTTAAAATAACATTGAATATATTTAATGTTGTTTAATCTATTTCAAAATCATAACGTTAAAACGCGTGAAATTATTTACAAATAATGATGAATGATGTACAACCCCAATTCCAATGAAGTTGGGACGTTGTGTTAAACATAAATAAAAATAGAATGCAATGATTTGCAAATTATGTTCAAGCTATATTTAATTGAATACACTACAAAGACAAGATATTTCATGGTCAAACTGATAAACTTTGAATGAGCCATAAAATTCTAAGTTCATGATTAGTTGGTAAAAACAATAAAATGTCTCAGTTTGACCATGCAATATCTTGTCTTTGTAGTGTATTCAATTAAATTAAAAAAATAATTAAATATTTTTATTTATATTCAACACAACGTCCCAACTTCATTGGAATTGGGGTTGTATATTTGGGAAAATGATTGTATTTTTTAAATTAAAATGTCTTTAATTAATTGAAATTTACTTGTGTATTTTCTTTTAAAATATATTTTGTAATTATTACATATAATTACAATGTTTCAATTTTTTAAAATAATGCAACAAATGTTAAAATATATGTAAACAGCACATATTTTTATGATATAAAATAATGAAGTATTTTAAATAGCTAAGTAAAGCAATACAAAGGGTCACTGCGCTTGAGCGGCCTTTGTGTGTGGTCGCAGGATGGCTCCACGAGCTGGGCAAGCGTCTGGAGACCCCCTACGCCAACACCACAGTGGGGGGCCCGTCAGTACGGAGTTCGTACATAGCCGCCCTCTACTTCACCCTTAGCAGCCTGACCAGCGTGGGCTTCGGCAACGTCTGCGCCAACACGGACGCGGAGAAGATCTTCTCCATCTGCACCATGCTTGTGGGCGGTATGCCAGACCACCACCTCTTTTTGTCTGACCCGTGTGGACATATTTACATTAAAAAGAAAGAGAAGCAGTCCTAAAATTGAGCCCTGTGGGACCCCTTTTACTAAGGTGATTATATCAGAGACAAAATGGCCAACCCTAAATAAAGGATCCCGGAATTACTTATTTGTCCGTAGCAACTTTAATGTCGTCTGATTGTGTCACCATGTCGGCGGGACATTTTGCTGCCCCACAAAGCGTTGTCGCCCGGCCTCTGTAAATTAGCTGATTGGAAGACGAGTAGTTAAGTCAACGTGTCGACTAATCGATTCAACCCCAACGTATGACAGAACTAAATGTTGATATTATAACTTATAATATGATGCCTTTCCATTCATCCTTCCAAACTGGAATATTTCCAAAATTCTCCTCTTAACTTCCCGTGGAAATTTACCGGAAACTTTCCGTAGATTTGCCGGAAAAAGTTTCCAAGCTGACCAGAAATGAGGAAGCCGCCTTACGTAAGACTGCTTTGGTTCCCCGCAGCGCTGATGCACGCCCTGGTCTTCGGGAACGTGACTGCCATCATCCAGCGCATGTACTCGCGCCGCTCCCTCTACCACACCCGCATGAAAGACCTGAAGGACTTCATCCGCGTGCACGGGCTGCCCCAGCAGCTCAAACAGCGGATGCTCGAGTACTTCCAGACCACCTGGTCCGTCAACAACGGCATAGATGCCAACGAGGTAGGAAGTCGGGAAATCCGCCCTTGCGCATCCGAGTTATTGTTTCAACTTGGAACGACAGCGCTTCGCTTCTTTTGACACTTGTTGACCAGCGCGGGCTTCGGCAGCGTCTGCGCCAACACGCGCGGTCTGACGTTAGGAGCATTGAAAAGTGACAGCCGCGTTACGTGAGGACTTTGAATGTTTTAGTATTTCCATTTCCCGTAGCGCTTGTCCTCAACGTGGGTCGCGGGCGTGCTGGCGCCCATCCCAGCTGACTCTGGGCGAGAGGCAGGGTACACCCCGAACTGGTCGCCAACCAATCGCAGGGCACATAGAAACAAACGACCATTCACACCTACGGGCAATTTACAGTCTCCAATTAACCTACCATGCGTGTTTTTGGGATCTGGGAGGAAGGCGGAGTACCCGGAGAAAACCCACGCAGGCACGGGGAGACCGGGGGGGGCGAAGCCGAGGCCGGATTTGAACGCGGGTCCTCAGAACTGTGAAGCAGATGTGCTAACCAGTCTGCAACGCGCTGCCTTGTTCTTTTTCCATTGGAAGTTATTTTATTTTTATTTTTATGATCTGTTATTTGTGATAAATGATCATAGTTTTATTTTCTAAGCTTTTCTACCAATGCTAATTTCTAACTTAAGCATTCAAATTTTAAAATGAAAAAATATTCAATTTTATTAAATTATTGTAGTTTTATTTTTTTTATTTGAATTTATAAACAATTTTGCTTTATATGTTTTTAAATATATATATTTTTGTATTGATATTGAGAATTCACATCTAAACAAAAATGTCTAAATATATTTCAATTCAAAAACTGCTTTCCAAACGCCGCATAAGTTCGATTTACACTTGTATTACTGTTTCAAATGCCAAAATAGTAATAGAGGAAAGCCACATTGGGCCTTTGGTCATTTGTTGTTCAAGTTGCGACGTTTTTTGTTGTTTTATTTCTTTCCCACTAACACGTGAATGTTGAACACGTGACGGCGCTTTCGCCCCCCGGCAGCTCCTGCACGACTTCCCCGACGAGCTTCGCGCCGACATCGCCACGCACCTGAACAAGGACATCCTGCAGCTGCCCGTCTTCAAGGGCGCCAGCCGCGGGTGCCTGCGCTCGCTCTCGCTGCACATCAAGACCTCCTTCTGCGTGCCCGGCGAGTACCTGATCCGCCAGGGCGACGCGCTTCACGCCAACTACTTTGTGTGCTCCGGCTCCCTGGAGGTGCTCAAGGACGGCATGGTGCTGGCCATACTGGGTTCGTTCGTACAGACCGCTGCTTCTGAAAAATGTTTACTTACTCCAAGTACCAACATTATGACCAACGCTTGTTAGTAGTGTTCATTCAAAAAAAAAAAACAGGCAGACGTTTTATTGTTTTCAAGCATTATGAAAAGGTCTATTGTGACTGCAGGCCTGACGTGTCAGAGTCGGGATCACGTAACGCGCGCTTGTTGAGAGCGCGTGGGTAACGTGAAGCGACCACGATTAAATCGATCCCTCCCGCGTTCGTTCTGCCGGTCTATGTTGGACATTGATGAATTAATCAAGTTGCGGCAGCCTGACATAGATGGAACATTCCGGATCATCTGACCAAAATTCACTGCGCCCAGGGAGCAACTTCGTAGAGCGACAAACACATCAATTCAATTATATACACATTTTAATCAACTGTATCTATTTGTAACTATTATTTAATATATTTGAGCAAAGCAAAGAAAATGTATTTATATAGCGCATTTCATACACAAGGTAACACAATGTGCTTTGCATGATTAAAAGCATTTAAAAAGTAAAAGAGAAAAACAGCTTAGAAACATTTAAAACAAAGGGGGGGGGAAACTAAATAAAAATACAATTAAAACGGTGTACAGTGCAAGAAATATCATTTAAAAGTATTTTTATTTTTTGTGTTTAATATAAATATTTGTGGATTCCATTTTTTTTAGCAGAAAATCACTTTTTCGATATTGTTGATGTATAGTAAAAATATTAAATGCTATACTGTAATACAAAAAATGAGATTATTTAAATATGTTCAATAACTCCAAGTGCAATGTATTTCCTCTAATAACATCATTTTAAAATATTTTATAATTATACCCCCAAAAAATAATGAGCTGCAGAAATCTCTAACTTAATATGCTATAAGTTTACCAAAATAAAATATTTTAGCAGTTGTTGAATTTTTTTTTTTTTTTTTTTTTAGCTGTTAAAATTTTTTAAAGGTGAAAAAAAATTCCATGAATCACCCACGTTTGACGTAGCTTCATATTGTCGTCCTGTGTTGTTGTTTGTGTGTGTGTGTGTTGTAGGAAAAGGCGACCTGATCGGCTGCGACCTGCCGGAGAGCGAGCAGGTGATCAAGACCAACGCGGACGTGAAGGCGCTGACGTACTGCGACCTTCAGTACATCAGCGTGCACGGGCTGAGGGAGGTGCTGCAGCTTTACCCCGAGTACGCCGGCGTCTTCGCCTCCGACATCCACAACAACATCACCTACAACCTGCGCGTGGGCAGCCAGGACCAGGTACCCGATAACGAACCCACAATTGGGATTTTGGCCCGCAATAATGGCAGCGTGCTAAGTCAGCCAAGTCCAAAAAAAGCTAGATATATTATCTAAATTATGACGTTTTTATACAAAATCCTCCCAAAAATATTTGTTTGCTATTTATTTTTTATAATTGTTTTTTGTTTTACACTTTGTCACTTTTGTGATTTTTTTTTAATAGTTTGTTATTTTTAACATGACAATTCTACTTTTTTTTGTATAAAATTTTGCTAGCAATATTTCATTTACTTAATCTTTTTTCATGAATGTATTATAAAAAGATATTTATATACAATTTTAAATTAGATTTATTTATTGAAATTTGTTTATTTAATAAATATGTAAATTCAGGTAATTATATACAGTGTACAATAAAAATGTGTCAGTTTTTACAATTAAAAAAATAAATACATTCTATATTCTTTTATTATCCTAACATTTTTCAAATTACAATTTTGTTTTCTTGTTTATGAATCTATTTAAACATATTGAATGCATACATTTTACATTCATGTAATTGAATATTTATCTAAATATTTTCACATTTTGTAAATTTTTAAATAATTTTATATTAGCATACCTTAGTTTTTACAAAAAGTATTCCTTTTCCATTATTTATTATTTATAAATGTATTATATATGTATATAATCATTTTATAAATCGATTTGTGTAATTTAACATGCAGGCTTTTTTTCCCCTAAATTGTCACTTTTTACGAGTGTTTGGGAATAATTTATTGTTTGCTAAATTATTGTATAGTTAGAATCCAATGTATTATATATATATATATATATATATATATATATATATGTTGGTTTTTTGTTTTTTTTCAATCAAGTTACGATCAATGTTTTTTTTCATCTGTTTACGTTTCGACGCTAGGTCGCTAGCCAACGTAGTTGGAATCCGGGCTTGGGCCTTCCTCTCGGGGCACTGCCCTATACGTCCGCAATACAAATGTACAAGCAATCATTTTGTATTATTTTTTTAATCTCCCCGTATTTTTGCGCAGCATCTTCATAGGTGGAAGCTTCGCTCGCATCCAACTGGTCTCGCGCCATCTGTTCAGAGTTTGAGGGCAAACAAAATGACGTCCCGTCCAGCAGGGCATTTTTCCGCCATAACGGCGTTCAAGGGCGGGAAACGCTCCGGGACGCCGTCCACTTTGTGCTGCCAGTAGTCAGAAAAGATGCTCAGATGTTGCCAAGGAAACAGATCGTAAGAAAAAAACAAAAAAAAACTTTCACAGTCCGGCCGTGTCCAATCTGCCAGATGGAACGCTATTTTTAGGATTTTCGGAGTCAGGGAAAGCCCTTAAATCCTGGCTTCAAGCTGCTGCCGGTGGGAGCAGATTTGTGGGCGGCGTGGGGCCGGCGTCCGAACGGTGTGGCGTTTAACGAGCGCGCGACGGAGTGTGGAGTGGCCTTCGTGAAGTCAGTCATTTTACAACGCTTGAAAAACCAACGAGTGAAAAATAGAATCGATGTTTTGATCTCTAATGAAGGGCCTCTCGAGCTTTTTGGCTCCAGGGACGACTTAAAGGGAATGCATTTTTCCAAGGGCCTCCTTATGATCTAAATACTAATTTCAAAATAACTGCGATGTCGACCCCTAAATGCCGTATGAATGATTGTTTAAAAGGACCATTTGTTATTGTTAGGCTGGTGTACAGAGACGAAGTTCTAGCGAATGCAACTTGTTGCAACGTCCACATCACAATAATAAGTCCGCTTGTCTCCAGCGCCGCTTTCTGAGGAAAAGTGGCAACTGCTGCCAAATGCGAATTGACAATGCAATCTGTGCCCCCTGCCGTCCGATCCCCGCCGCTAAAAAACACTCCTTCAATTTGGGTTGGTTTGAACCATTTTGGAGGACCCAAATCAATATGCAAATGCAGTCCACTGTCGCTTTCACCTTCCTATTTGTTCTCTCTGCGGGGGCTCGGCAGGCTTTCGAGGTCGCCCGTGATCCCGCATGTGAGTTCCTCGCCAAGTCTCTGATAAGGACGCTTCGCGTGCGTGTGTGCCTGTTTTTTCTGGGACACGGCGAGCAGCGAAGGATTTCCCCTTCAGGTCGAAACTCCTTCCCAGTGGGAGAAGGAGGAGGCGGGGCGGGGGTCCGTGTAGCCTGGACTGAGCCCACTGGGTCAATAGTTCCTGTTCGGACCAAATGAATAGTCCTAATATAATTGAATCTTTGATTGACTGGTTAGGACATCTGCCTCACAGTTCTGAGGACCGGGGTTCAAGGAGAAGCGCTACAGAAGATAAAGGAATTCATTTCATGAATGGTTCATTTCAATATATTTATGTTTTCATTATTTGTAATTGAAACAATTTTAAGTTTGTTTTTTTTAGGTTCATTTAATAAACATATTTGAATGCAATGTATATCAGTTGAAACACATTTTAATTATGTATGTTTTCAAATTGTTTAATTAGCATTTTAAAAAAAATCTAAGATTTGTAGTATTTCTAATATCAGTTTGTATCTATTTTGATAATGTAATATTGCTAATATTTTTCCACATAATTTAAATGTTAACTTTTCTCTTCGTAACATTTTTATATTGAAATTAAATTGTTTCGGTAAATATTTTAATCAAATTGTCATTTATTTTTATTTCTAAATGTTGATAATGTAATATTGTTTCTATTTTTATGAACTTTAAATTGTAATTATAATTTAATCTGTTTAAATGAGCTTTTTATGTACATATTTTGAAACGTTTATGTTCAGATATTTAAGTTCCTAAATACCAGTCATTTAATATTCAACTTATTTCACCGTTAGTTTTGACTTTGCGGGCGCACCAGGGCGTCGGCCGTGATTCTCTTTTTGGAGTAAAAGTCCCGAACGTCGAGTATTTTAATTTGTACGTCCTACTTTGCGTCTGTCAGGAACCGCGACGGACGCCCACGGCGGAACGCAAGCGCGAGGATTCCTCGGACTGCTTCCACTTGTCTCCGTCCACGCGGTCCCGCCACAACCTGTTGCTGCCCAGCCTCAGCAGCCCCGTGCGCCGCACCTCCCTGGGAAACCTGCTGGGCGACGAGCTGCGGCAGTTTAACGCGCTGCGACGCTGCCGCTCGCCCAACCTCGGGCGCGGCTTCCTCGGCCGCGGCGGCGGCTCGTCTCGGACGCCGGCCAAACCGGAGCGCGACGCCTCTCTGGCCGACGCCGGCGACGAGCGCAAGCCTTCGAAGCTCCTCATCCCCACCGTCACCTGCTTTGGACCACCGGAACTTAGTTCGAGGTGAACTCGCGTGCGGCGTCCGCTCACGTTGCTTTTTGATTGTCTCCAAACTGTTGAGCGCAATTGACAAACCCTCCTAAACGGGTTATTAGTTGCCAATAGATGCCACAGGATGGCAGCAAAGGACTACTTTTTTTCTAAAGGAAGCTCCTCAACTCACTTCAAAAGAGCTCCTTTGCAAAGTTGCCACCAGATGGCACAAGGAGAGTTTTTCAGTGAATAACGAAGGATAGGTGCCCCCCCCCCCAAAATAAAAACAAATTGTGAATAAGCGAATTTGCTTCTGGCTGTTACCATATATGGTTTCACTTCCGGGACCACTTGAGTGACCAAATAGGGCTGTTAGAATATACTGCACAGTTCCAAATATGTGCTCAATAAGTGACGAGTTAAGTGACCAAATATGGCTGCGGCTCAGTACGTTTCCCCTCAGGTGACCGCTTAATTGGCCAAATTTGGTTCCATTGAAGTGAACAAATAAATATGGATGTTACCTCTTATGGTTCCTAAAGCGGTTGAATAAGTGACGAGTTAAGTTACCAAATATGGTTCCGCATGAGTGGCCATATAAATATGGCTGTTACATGTATGTTAGGATTCCACATATGGTTCAATAAGCGACGGGTTAAGTGACCAAAATATGGCTGTATCCATATATGGTTCCACTTAAGTGACCAAATATTGCTTCCACTTACAGTAAGTGACAAATTAGGTAGCTCCTGAAGCAACTGTGGCCTTATATGGTTGCACTTTCGTTTCTCCTTAAGTAACCAGTTAAGACTCCTGGTTGTGACGGTATACAGTATGTTTCCAAATCTGGTCGGACCTCCGCCGGGGCATCTGCGGCCTGCTGGCTTCCGTCCTAATCGCGAGCGCTCTCCTCTTCCTTCGGCTCAAGGGTCGTGGACGGCGTCGAGGACAACGGGCGAGCGTTCCATTTCAACGTGGAGCACGCCGGGCCCAAAGCCAGAAGAGGAAGCGGCGGAACACGAGGTAAGCCCGTCCGCCCGTCCGCCCGTCCGCCGTCGCCTCCTCGTGGACGGCCGCTTCATTTTGGACAGCTATGAAAAGAAAAATGCTTATTACAGTTTCACAAAAGATGCACTCGCTGTGTTGGCATCCGTGTCATATTAAGAGAGAAAAAAAATCTTATTGTTACAAAAGAATGAATTTCAATATTTGATCTATAATATCTATAATAGGCCTATTACCAGAATAAAAATCTTAATTGTATCAAAATTGAAACATAGTAGGAGAAAAGAAATCTTTTTTTTTTTTTTTTTTTATATAATACAAGAATATAGTGGTAATAAAAAATATATAATTTTTATAAAAACTAAGCCAGAATAAAGTGAGAGAAATACCTTCTGGTTTTACAAGAATTAAGATGTCATTTTGCGTCGGGGAAAAAGTTTTACAAGAGTGAAGTTGTAGAATTACGTGGGAAAGAAAGTCCTAAATTTACAAGAACCTTGTCTTAATATTGTAGGAAAATATTGTGAACAAAGTTGTACTTTTACAATAATAAATAGTTCATTGTTGAGTTTTACTACCGGAATAAAAAAAAAATCAGTACAAAGGCAAATATTACGCAGGAAAAAAATGACATTTTATGTAGAAAAATTTTTAGGAGAAAAACATTTTACAAGAATAATAGCATAATATTTGGAGGAAAAACTGCAGTAGAACCTCAATTTAATGGACAAATGGGAGCCAGGCGCGGTCCGTGAAATCGAGGTCCCACTGAATAATATTGCCGCATTGTACGAGTGGTCCGAGTGAAGTGCTGACCTGCTGCTCGTGTCGTACTAGATTCCACGCAGGTGAACGCCCATGTGCTGCTGGAGACCGACGAGGTCCGGCAGAGCATCGGTCAGCTCCACCAGAAGGTACGGAGCAGCTTACGCCGCAAACAAAACACAACACCCCCCCCCCCCCCCCCCCCCAAAAAAAAAAACTGCTGTAAAAATATGATAAAAGGGTATCGCGGTTCATCATTCGACCCCGCCATAACGCAGAATTTGAAGTCATCGTTTAGTCCAGCGGGGCCTTGAGATGATGACAATGACGAGTAAAATGTAAAGAATGCAAATGTTTTGATGACATTTTTTGCTTGAATTCACCGCACATCGTGCCGCTCCTTCTGGGGTCCGTCTTACATTACGCATTACGGACATACGGATTTATACTCTACGTGGAGATGGTCAAAACTCCTCAGTCAGCCGCAGTGATAGTTGCTGTTCTTCGCAGAGGATAAAGAATATATGCCTGTGAGTATTGTTGTATAATCTGCTTGTGTGCAAATATCCGTTGCTTCGAGGGTTATAACACCGCCACATAGATGCTATTTGTTAACCCGTCTGCGGCATTTTGCATCGTTTGTTAGCATAACGCGAAATTAACTTTCCGAAGGCAAAGCTACGTAGTTGTTCTTAATACACAAGGTGGGATTTTCTTTGTTTTTATGTTTAGTTTCCCTGTCAACTTCAACTGGGAGTGGCAATAAACAGCTTGAAGCTTCTTTTTTGTTGAATTGTTGTTGGCCTGACTTCACTGCCACTGCTCTTATCTCAAATGTTTTGCTTGCAGGTCAAAGCAAAAAAAAAAAAATGTCGATTCACTCGTATCCGAAGGCGCCGCTGTATCACGTTGTCATCAGTAGATTTGTTTTCCTCGTGGGCAAAGCTTTGTCGGAAAGTAACGCGGGCGCAGTCAGGTGGGCGCTGTGCGAGGCCACCGTTCATTAATCAGCAGACTCAACCTTGTGAAGAATCCCCCCCCCCCCCCCCCCAAAAAAAAAAAAACTGCAGACGAGTCAGCACTGCGTATTTTTCGACTCGCTCACCTATTTGCGTCACTCCTGCAGATTTGCAACTGCTGTAATGCCAATTCGTTAACTTTTCTCCGCGCAGCTGGGCGACTTAAACCAGGAAGTATCGGAGCTGGCCAGCGGCCTGTGCCGCATGACGCACCTCCTCCAGGCCCACGTGAGCGCCCATCAGAACTCGCAGCTCCACCAACAGCAGACGGCGCCCGCCCACCCGGTCCACAGTAGCCACCCGGGCCGCCGCCGCCCAATGTCACCGCGCCGCCTCGGCCGCGCCGCCGGCGCCGTGGACCCGAGAAGGCTTCCCCGGCGGAGGCCTCGTCTGCCCGACCGCCATCAGCCGATCCCAGCCCGCTTTGTGCCCGCGGCCCGACGCGGACCCGCTCGCCGCCCCCCCGTCTCCCGGTTCGTACCCTCTTCTCGGCCTGTGCCCAACCCCGCACGAGGATATTCACGGTTTAATCCGACACTCGCATCCTCGTTTCCTCCCTGCTTCTACGTCCGCGCTACCGGTCCCCTCTTCGCTCCAAGTGGACCACCCCGGTCTGGACCACTCCAGCCTGGAGTGCCTGCTGGGCGGCCGTAGGGACAGCGAAAGCACGTCCAGGTCCAGCGTTGGCGTGCAGACGCAGAGCAGCGAGCAGTCGTGGTGTCTGGACCTCACGGATTGAAAAACAAACTGTTTCCAAAAAAAAAAAAAAAAAAAAAAAAACAACTGGTGGGACCCTGCCCTCCTGCCCTCCCCACTAGTCCCTCACTTGGGGCAACCAGGCTCGCATGGTTGTCCAACCTCATGTAGTTTTTTACGGAGGGAATGTTTAGGCACTCCCAAAAAAAACTTTGCTCACAGATTCAAATAAACAAAGAAACCAGTCAAATTGTAAGGAAAAGAGAAATTCAGAGTATCATGAGAGAAATCCTCATCACTTTACTTTACTTTCGGGGGGGTGAAAATGACTTTATTTCTTTCTTTATTTTTGAAACCATGCAACTTTGTTCTCATAACGTTCCGATGTAATATTTCGATTAGATTCTCGCAGCATTGTTTTATTTTGTTCCTTTTTCTCTCCATGGCTCCAATTCTTTTGAGCGTTTCTATGCAAAGGCCCGCCTTTTCTTGTGCTTTTACTGACGACACAGGCTCTTGTAGTTTACAGCCAACATTTTCTCCCCGCGTTACGTCCTCGCATGGTAAAAGGATTTATGTATTCCCTCCGCCCCCCCAAGATAAAAGTTCCCGAACGGTTTTGCCCGCATTCGATGAGCCGCTCGCGTGTCGTGTTCATGATTTGCAATGGAATGTTTTTGCTTTTTTTTGGGGTGAGCGAGCAGATTACGAATACGCTCACACGGCAACTAAATCAACCTCCCTGAGGGGACGGATTTTATTTATGTTGGATCATGGCAGCGAATCAATAACATCAAACAATACAGGAAATGAGAAATTTCGATGGATGCCTCTTTTTTTAGAATAAAGTATCAAGCAACGTCCGTCCCACTGCGTCTATTACATAAGTGCCTGTGTTTTTTTTTTACTTTCAAATGACGCTCCAGTTTATCCCCCTTTTTAAGAGCAAAAGTGTCCCTGTCAAGCCGATTATATAAGACACTTTGACTTCGAATCGTGACATTTTGTAGGCACGCTTATCATGAGGAGTCTGCCATTTTGGTTTGAAGCGGCCATTTTAGGGTCAATTTGGCTATTTCAAGGGTCTTTCAAGGAACTTGTCCTTGAGATTTTGTCCAATTGCCACCTAAACTGGAAGCACGTCTGCTAAACAGAAGGACCGCGCTCAATTGTTTTTCCGTAGAACTCTAAAAACTCAGCTCCTCAAGGTCAGATCTTGACCAAATGTATTGTTATTAATTCCAGTGTAACAACAGAAAAGCTGGGAATTAGGCCTGGATTGCTTCAATCTGTATTTTTTGTGACGCGCTCAACATGTCGCAATACGGTATGTTTTACTGTTTGTGTACTGTTGCGTAAGAAAATAAGTCCCTGTCAACAAACAGGGACAGAGTTAATATTAAACAGGCTTTGACACCATAGCAGGAACATTTTGGGTAAGAAGGTTGCATTTAAAGGAGGCCACGCGGAGGAAGAACCACAATCCAGTTTCCAGGTCCAGCCTCGCTTGAACAACATGAAGATCGTACTTCTCGCTCTTCTCGTCTTTTTGCTCGCCGCTCAGGGTGAGTGTGGACTTCACTAACACTAAAAAAATAAATAAAAGTGTTTAGTTGTATTTATTAAAAAGTCATGATTTTGTTGTTGTTGTTGTTGTTGTTTAGGCAATGCTCTGAGGTGTTACTGCGGAGGACTGCGTCACTGTTCAGCAGGATCGATCGAGACCTGCATCCCGCCCAGCGATGCCTGTGGCAGCGTTATCTTTGAAGTTGGTTCCTGTGAGTATTTATTTCACGTGTTGTCATATTCACATAAAGCTATGTCGTACAGTATTAGGATTTAGGTAGCACGGGGGGGGGGGGGGGAGTGGATTTTTTTTTCCCCTTTAAAATTTATAATTTAATCCTCAGACCTTTTTTTCCTTAAAAAAATACTACTTTGTCTTTCTAATATTTCACCTTTTTCTGAAAAAACTTTTTTTTCCCCATATAAAGCCTCTTTTCTCTATATGAAATAACTTAAAAAAAAAAAATACACAAATATTTTTGTAAAATGATGTAAAATGGTTATCCTTGTAAAAAAAAAAAAATGTCATTATTGACTTTATTTTGGTAATATAGTGTCTAATATTTCACCTGTTTGTGGAGAAAAAAGGACATTTTGTCATAATATTAACCCTCTTTTCTCTGTAACAAATACAACTTTAGTTTTGTAATTTCATTCATTTTTTTCTTGAAAAAATACTTTATTCTTGCAAAATTATGCATTTTTGGGGGGAAAAAAAACCATACAATTGTTATCCTTGTAAAAAAAATAAAAATAATAAATAAATCTCTCACGTCCTTGGAAAGTTTAGCTGGTGGCTGCACTGGATTTGATGTGTGCGTGTTTGTATTTTTTGCCCACAGCTCCGGGCTACTTTAAAGGCTGCATGACGAGGTATAACTGCCAGCTGATGAACAGGCCGGGCATCTCCACTGCCGTCTGCTGCACCGGCGACTTGTGCAACAGATGAACTTCCTCTTCATGGATGCCACACAACATTTATCATGACGGAGAAATAATAAATGCACAGTTTGACTTGATGTGGGCTTGTCTTTTGTGCTTTTTGATGGTTTCGGTACTGGAAGATACAACGCAGACGCACTAAACACTGAGTCCGCTGTGCTACCCACTGACAAACATGAATGAATTAAATTCATAAATAATTATCGTTATTAATTAGGTTCAATTATGTATTTTAATTCCTGGCTCATTATCTTCGTATTGTTGGATAGTTTTAGGACCCCCCCCCATGCAAAATGAATTGCAAGTGCATAAAAGCGCCACCAGAGGGAAGTGTTGCACTAGTGCTAGTCATAAATGACTAAAATTAATTACAAAATTCAGAACGTTACTGAGAATAAAGTTGTATGTTCCCAAGGTAATCTTTTTTTATTTTATTTTTAATAAAGAAACGTCTGAGAATAAAGTTGTAATTTTTGGAGTTTTAAAGTAAAAATGTTTTTTTAACAGAAGTCATTTTCTACAATCAAGTTGTATTCTTTCAATATATAAGTTTTTGTCATGTGCGAGTCAAGTCATTTTCTAGAGCTGTATGTTTTGAAGATAAAAACAATTCAGGTTGTTGTTTTTTTGGGGGGGAGAAGTCAAAATTGTCATAGTAAAGGTTGTTCTATGGTTAAACCAAAAAAAAAAAAAAAACGACAAAAATATCAATAAAATGTCTTGTTTTTCCAAGGGAAAAGTTAATCTTATGAGAATGAAGTTGTATTTTTTTTAAAATGTCCATGAGAACTGAGAGCGCTGGCAGTGACTGAGTTCATTCAAAACTGTCCAAGAATAAGGCTGCTGTTCGGAGATAAAAATAAACAATAAAAGTCAGACTCCTTCAAAAATGAAGTTGAACTGCCAAAATAATTTGAACTGTTACAATCAATATCCATAAAAAAAAAAAAAAAAAAAAACTACAGTGCGTCTTTAAAATGATGTTTATTCTTGTTCGAAAATGTTCAACCATGATTTAGGCAACTACGCTATTAGGCTAACGATATTCTTTCAAGAAATACAAATTGTAATATTACAAAATAAAGTTGTTTTTAATATTTATACAGTATTTTGACAACACCAAAAATAAAACGTGCATTGAAAAAGGACCACAAAGGACATTTAAAAAAAAAAAAAAAGTCTTTATACTGTACATCTTCGGACAAACAATCATGTCTTACACACGCACACACACACACATACACATTCACGCTTGTGCTATTCGCCATCTTTGATTAATTTCTGCTGCTTTTATAACTTAAAAAAATAATTTAAATCAAAATAGAAAATGGGCACTTGAGAAAGATGATGATGATGATGTCAGCGGAAACTGAGCTGGAATGTGAAAAATAGTTCTTTAGTGGCGTCTTGGTGCCAAGGAACTGTGTTGACGTGCGGTGAGGAGCTTCATTTAGTCAGGCCGTAGCCTTGTCCAATAGAAAAAACCGCTTTGCTGCCATCTTGCGAGGTTTATAGGTAATTACAAACCTTTTTGGCCAGGTGTCAATGACGTGGGGTTCACTGTGTAGGTCAGAGATCAGAGGTCAGGGTCGGGCGTCCCAGAGGAAGGAGTCATTGCGCAAGACTTGTGCCAGCTTGCGGTTGAAGGGCGCGTAGAAGTGGCGTAGGACCAGTTGAGTGGCGGGCAGCATGGGGCCCAGGTTCTTGTCGGCCGGCCTCCTGCTGTTGGAGGCCGGGCTCCCGTTCAGCTCCGACTCCATTTGCTGACTCAGCGGACCTAAAAAAGTGTCACATTTTCAGATATTTTCTATTCCTGGCACATTTGCGTCCTGTTGTTGATTACTTGAAGATTAGGAAAGCCCCCCCCCAAAATCCAAAATGAGTTGATATTATACAGAATTGACACTAGAGGGTAGTATTGCACTAACCACAAAAATATTATTAGGGTCATTTATAGGCCAAAAATATAACAGCTATTATGAAAAAGACTAAAATACAGTCAGATTTTTATTTTTTTTTTTCGAGGGAAAGAGTGATAAAGTTGTGGTGTTGCGTTGCTCACCGAGGCCGAGGAAGCGGAAGACGGTGTGCATGGTGTACTTCCTGTTGGAGGCGTGGTCCTCCAGCCTGAGCACCAGGATCTGATCCCGGCCGAAGACGCTCAGCCAGTCCAGCAAGTAGACCGCGTAGAGGCCCACCTGCAGTCGCACCTGCCCATGCGCACGCACGCACGCACGCACACACCAGCAAAAAAAATAATAATAATAAATAATCCTTTGCAAATATAGTCGTCGTTTTCTACTTTCATTTGGAAATCTTTGATTTTGTATCAAAGTACATTTCCTGAAATTGCAAAATCACTTTTACGTTTTTTCGAGTTCATAATATTCACAATAGTTTACCTTTTGGAAGTCACCCGACTTTTAGTTTTGTCGAAAAAAATAAAGTATTTTTCTTTTTCTTTTATAAATGCAATTGGCCAAAAATATACCACTTTATTCTCACTAAAAATGACTTTTTTTTTCTTATTAATGATTTATTTTGTTTTAAAATCATCATCAAGGAATTTAGCCTGTTGTCACACTTCAGTCAAATGACATTGAACGCTTCGTTCGCTAAAACTCAAGACGGCAGAGTTTTTGAATTCCGTGAGGTGAAAAGGTCGCAGGGTCGTCGTTTGTCAAACTTTGATCAGCGAGTGTGCGAGGACAGCTGCCGGCCATTTTTCACGCTCCAGCGGGCGTGAGGCCACGTCAGCGGACCGTGGCGAGCCCGGAATGTTCTGGGGGCGTCGGGACGGGGCGACCGCGGGACGGGGGCGCGGCGCGGGACTCACGGGCATGGCGTTGTTGACGGTGGTGTTGTAGGCGCAGGAGCGAAGCGTGTAGTCGGCGAGGCAGCCGTCCAACAGCTGCAGGGACTCGGACACCTTTTCGTGGAAATCCTCCGCCGACTTGTTGGCGATGCCGAAGTACAAGTAGTCCGAGTAGAGCCTGAAGGGACGACAACGATAGCGATTATTCTTTCCGACGATTATCCTATTGATTCATTGAGTAAAAATGGAGTTTGCATTATTAGACAACAACAGTGTGAGAGGCATCAAGATGCCTGTGCCCCCCCCCCCCCCCCCCCCCCCACCTGAGACACAGATCTATAAAACCCCCAAAACATATTTAAAAAAAATATATATATATATATATATATATATCACAAAAGCTATTAATCTGTGTTAAGAATGTTGCTTTGTTTATCACAAAGGCATTCCAAACATAAAGAAAGAATGGCGTGATTATTATTGATTGATGGGAACCAGCGGCGTTGCATGGCCTATTTTCGGAGGCCACCTAAAATGATTTGTTTGTTTGCGGTTAGGCCAATTTTCTTCGTCTTAAGCCCCTTAAAATTGTTCTTAAGACCCCCTGCCAAATAATTATGTTGTTCCCCAAAAAATAGTTTTCTTTCTTTTTTTTTTTTCAGGTGACGAAATGTAGCAGCCACCCCGCCGGCGTCCACACTAAAGTGTTTATCATGTAGGGGAAATTTGGGATCGGCGCCCCCAGCCGATGATACTGTTGTTTGTTTGTTGGTGCGACACTGCTGGGGGTAAAGCCCCCCCAACCCATTCAACCTAGTGACGCCCCTGATGGGAATCTAATCTGCAACAGCCAATCACGACCTTGCTGGGGGGGAGGAAAAATAAATCAATAAAGTGCAGCCAGTGGTAAAGTTACTTATTATGCACGTCATCATGTGCATCTGCGAGTACTTTTTGATAATTGTTCCTTATGGATGAACGCAAGTGGTTGCAAATTCAAGCAGCTCTTGTTTGTATGAGCTGCAACTCGCGCGCTTGAATCGAATAATACTTGGCGCATTCCCTCCAAGCTGCAAGGCGAAGTGCTGCGCTTGTCGCAGCCTGCGCACTTGAGGAGCTTGGTGGCAGTTTTTGGAGTGAGAAATTTTTTTTGGGGGACTCTTTCAACGGTGTATCAAATGTTGTGACCTTAACAGCGTGTTTACAGCACACCTAAAAGACAACTCTCGATCCGTAGATGAAAAGCGTAACATTTGAGTAGCCCTAAAAGTACCAACTGCAGCTCTGTCAAAATGTACAAAATGAGCCTGTGACGTCTTCCGAATAACCTCCTAAAGTGAAGTGAAAACGAGCGTTTTCTGGGGGGGGGCACCTTTCCACCGGGTCCCTGAGCATGACGACGAAGCGGGCTTCGGGCTGCAGGGCGTGCACGAAGTCCTGGATGAGGAAGGGCGGCTCCCCACCGGTGGTGGCGTTGTCGTAGAAGTACACCCAGGCGTTGTTGTCCCACATGGTGGAGGCGCTGGCTTCACCTGCGGAACACCGGAATTACCGGAATTAGCGAGATAAGCTGCGCTCAATAGTAGCGACGTGGTCTTTTGAGCTTGTACAAGGCTACACAAGGAGACGTAAGTGATGTCTTCGACTAGGATAAGGCTATACAAGGAAACATAAGTGATGTCTTTGCAATTAGGATAAGGCTATGCGAGGAAATGTTAGACGAGATGTCTTTTGAGCTTGGACAAGGCTACACAAGGAGACGTAGGTGATGTCTTCGACTAGGATAAGGCTACGCAAGGAGACATAAGTGATGTCTTTGACTAGGATAAGGCTACGCAAGGAAATGTTAGACGAGATGTCTTTTGAGCTTGTACAAGGCTACACAAGGAGACGTAAGTGATGTCTTCGACTAGAATAAGGCTACGCAAGGAGACATAAGTGATGTCTTTGACTAGAATAAGGCTATGCAAGGAAATGTTAGACGAGATGTCTTTTGAGCTTGGACAAGGCTACACAAGGAGACATAAGTGATGTCTTTGACAAGGATAAGGCTATGCAAGGAGACATTGTTCGACGTGGTGTTTTTTCAGCTAGGACAAGGTTTTGCAAGGTATTACACAGTATTCTTGTACTAAATTTGGCAAACGTTCGATCCGACGTGGGCTTTTACCGATGATGACGTCGGGCCGACCGGGCGTCCCGCTGCCGTTGGCCGCCGGGCTGCCTTGGATGAGGTGAGCGGCCTGGTCGAACAAGTCCAGGTAGTCCTCCACCGGGTAGCGGTCGTGGAAGCCCTCGCTCAGACGCACGATCCCTGAAGGGCAAAACAAATGAGAAGGCGTGCGTCCGTGCGGCTCAACGCTAATGCTAACGCTAACGCAGTCGACTTGCTGCTTTTGCGCTTCTGATAAAGGGCCAATGTGGACGCTTCGCTAAACGTGCTTTTCCATGTGATCCCATGCGCTTTTTGGAGCCGTGCTTTTGTCTGGTCCCTCACCTGGGACCCGTTTACCACGGGGGACCCTGCCAGGGCCGTGACGCCCCAGACAACTTAGCTCCGAGTGTCATTGGGACACACAAACCCCTCCACCGCGATAAGGTGACGGCTCAAGGAGGAGGTGCTGTATTTTGTTTGTGTAAATTGGTAAGACTATGCGCTTTTCTTTCGTGTGACTCACATTTTTGTCCTTTGATTGAAATCCACTAACTCAAATTCAAGCACAGCTTTTAAGTGCCAGAAAAGAGAAAGAGAGAAACGCAAAAGAACCGGCGTGAATGGACAACTAAAGGGAGAATATTGCTGCATTGCAACGTTGCTCGGACAATTCAAAACTAATAATAATAATAATCTGTATGACTCATACTTAAGTGAATCAAATCTTTATCTCTTCTATCTAAACTCAGTATCGCTCGCGCGTGGAGAGTGATCAATAATGCGCTAATTATGTTTTGTGAGCGTCATCGAGGGTGCAGTCGAAAGGCTTTGAAAAGATTCGGGCCTCCTTCTGTAATATTGCAACATCTACAAGCACACCTGCCAAAAACCTCCTCGGGAAAAGATTTGAAGTCGTGCTTCTTTTGAAGCAGCTCGAGGCGCACGCACAAAAACAAACAATTCAGAAGAGGATACAGTTGCACCCGCGCGCGGCGGGGAAATCGCAGCGCAACCGGAGTCGTCGTCCTGCTCTAGCGCGGCAGCTGTTCGGCTTCGGGAGCTTATTGACGCGCTGCGCGGGAGTGTGCGCCGCTGTCGTGAGCTCATCGGCGCCGTAATCGCGGGCAGTCAAGCGTTACGGCGAGCGCCATTTTGAACAAAACAGGCTTACTCAAATGTATGAAACCCGACGAGTTCCACGCGTTATCGTTTCAAAAAACATGCAGACTTTTAAGCTCGGGGCAACATCACGTCGGCGGCTCAGAACCGCACACGTGGCGATTGACACGCACGCACTTACCGACTCGCAAAAAACTGCAACCGCCTACGTTTTCATCGGGAAACAACTTTTTGAGGCGCCAATTATACCGCACTGAATTATGTTGTTGTTTTTTGGGGCGAGTTTAACGGGTTTGTCAATAAAGCGACGTTCCGAGCATCGGGCAAACTCACCGAACCTCTTGCGAGTCCACCAGTGCGGCTCTTTGAAGGTGGAGAACTTGACGTCGGGGTGCAGCCGCAAGCGGTCGTAAAGATCGGTGGTGCCGCACTTTGGCTGCCCGATGATGTAGAAATACGGCAGGCAGCGGATGCGCAAGAGTTTACCGTCGCGGCTCAACAAGTGATTTCGGAACGTGCTCCTCAAGTGCTGGAAGACGGTGCGGAAGCTGCGGGCGTAGCGCGCGTACAAGTTGGTGCGGTACGGGTCCGAGGTGACGTTGCCGGCGTACTCCTCGTACCAGCAGGGGTTGCGGAAACCCGGGAGGAATTGGCGGGGGGTGACTGAAAACATCTGGAGAGACGAAAAAGAAACGCGTCAATTCAGCGCAGAAACCGTAAATTACGGTTACGGGACAAATGAAGCTCGTATTGCCAGGCGCCGATGTATTGCGAATAGTCAGCGCCGCAGCGTACAGTGCAATGGCGGACTTGCGAGATACGTGAAACCTTTTCAAAAACAACTTTTTACACTTTGGAGTTGAACCACAAGTTCGTTTGCATGTTGCTGCATGAGGACAATAACTGGAACAATGCCGTTTTTCCAAATCTGTTGTTGTTGTTGTTGTTTTTTGGTTTTGACGTGAGATGGAACATGTCAGGACAGAGTTTAACAAAACTCAAGTCAAGCCAACATATTGGATGACAGTCTTGAAACCTTGAAACACGGACCGGCCAATCGGTTGAGGTTGACGGGCAAACGTAGTAGCTTGAAACCTTCGGGCATTTTTTTCAACTAAAGTAGACTAGTCCAAGTTTGTTTTGGTCTTTGTCTGTTGACATTCCGAGAGGCCTCCTGCCCTTTTCGTGACCTACTCACTCTGGAGCTACATCCATTGATTTCCTTTCATTTTGGAACGTTTGCTTCTGGGAAATGAAGATGACTTGAACAGAGCATACAAAGCTGAATTATGAATTCATTAAAACCCAGGACAGAATTTGGGCAAAATTCAAGGTCAAAAAGAAAATACTAAAATTTAATCGGCCCAAGACACGAGACCGATTCCTGAACGCATCACGCGTAAATACGACAAACGGTGTGTCAGATTATCTGTCCTGAAGTGAAATTAAAATATCAATTGCACTACATTCCTATTGATCCATATCAATGCCAATCTCGGTATCGATATTTTCGATACTTGGATCGACGACGACGGGTGTCTTTACAGAGACATAAACGCAAAACGTTTGAAGAGCGCAGAACAGACAACGCTCACATTCTCCTCGCATTCCGGAGCGTCTCGCCATTAAAAAGGCTAACAAAGCCAGACGGCAGCGCTTTCAAATGCAATTAACGGCCAGATACGCCGGATGCGGGATATCGATCGTCCCGTGTGGCGGCCACGCTGCTTTTCATTAGCGCCGCGGCCGAGGAATGCGAACAGCGGAGGCACAAGTCGCCAGCGTTGGAATTAACGGCCAATCTAAGACCTGATGGAAGACTTCGAGACTTGACTTCACAAGATTGAAATCATCAGCACGCAAGCCAACTGCGGCGTGTGCATGCTGGTTTTAAAAAAAAAAATATTGTCTGGTAGTGAGTGGCGAGGAGTATCTTTAGTTTCTTTGAGGAACATGAAATTTGCTAGCCAGGCCTCTCATGAAAAAAATGCGTGAAAAGACCCAGGAAGTCTCCCATTTTGGTCGAAAGCTGCCATTATCAGGGAGAACTTTCAGGTCGACGATATAATCACTTTGCTAGCGTGCTGCCCATAGATATGAAGAATAGCTATCGGCTCGCTAACCGACGTTGCCTTCGAAGCGGCCGTGTTGGGGAGGTCGTCGTTCCCATAGAAGGCAATGCCTGAACAGTGAAATTAAGTCGTAACTTGCTCATTTCTCAACCGATTTTAATGAGGGTTACGGTTTTGTCAATGCCAAAGCGGATGCTATCCAAATACAACATTTGGAAGGGGGGGAAAAGCAACAACAAAAAAATTTCTTTGCATCCGAAAGGACTCCCAGTTGGCGTAATTTGTACGGCGGTGTGTGCAAGCGTGTGCGGCACAATGTACCGGCATCCTTGCTCTTTCGGTTTTCTTGTCGTCCGCGCACATTGACGACTTTGACCTCCCTAGCTAAGTGTCGGCATGGAGCTCAAAATGGGCGTGGCCTATCTACCTATACATACGTGTTGCTGCCCACCAATCCCAACCAGGTTCCCAAAATTCACTAACATTGAAATTTGGTAGGCTTGCCCATCATGAGAAGACCCACCAAAACTTTTCTCAAAACGCAGTTTGACTTAGTAACTTGCAATTTGGTGGACAAGTCTCTCCTGAGTAGACCCACAATAAAGTCTCAGAAAGTCTGAAAAGACAAAGGCAGACGACGCGCTAACCGTCATCGCGACCACATGACCAGATTGACTCGACGTCGTCACTCACATGTTGCTCGCTGCGAATCAGGGCCTTGAGCTCCGGCAACTGTCGTCCAGCGCGGAACTCCACCTTGGACGCGATGGACTTGAGCACCGGCTGCAGTTGCGCGTAGTCCTTGGCCGACGACAAGTCGAAGGCGAAGGGTCCCGGGGGGCTGAGCAAGCGGTGATAAGACGACGGCGTGAGCAGGGGGTCCTTCCCGCCACCCGTCAGGACGTACGAGGCCATGATGACGAACGTGACGGCCGCGCCGAGCAGGACGCCGCACAGGCGCGCCCGGCGGAAGGAGGCCGGCGCGCTCCGCCTCCTCGGGAGCTCGGCCTTCACCTCCAGGACGGCGAACAGGTTCGCGGGCGCCGTGTCCACCTGCAGCAGCAGCGGCCTCTTGCAATAGTCGTCCCCCTGTGCGCCCAGCAGGGTGTACTTGTAGTCCATGCGGCTCACGGTCTGCGACTGCCGTCTCGCAGCGGGAGGCCACGACTTGGAGGAGGCGAGGCTACTGTCCATGATGAGGTGGTGACAAGAGGCCACCTCTTCCGATGACGCCTCCCTGACGGGAAGAGAAACGAGCATTGATTCATGTTTTCAGAAGCGTAAGTCATCGGTGCACACGCAGCATAACGTGAGCCGCGTTAGTAGGAACCGCAGGGGGGAGTGGGACAAAACCAGGAAGTTGTTGCGTTTCTGCCGGCGTAGCAAATTGGACGACTCACTTGCGGATGACGCTTTGTAAAAGTCACATGGTGTTGCGACATGTGCCGATTCCCACAAATGCCTAAAAACCACCAGCTTGTGCAAGCTTTCTTCATGTTGCTCACTTTAACCCTTAACCGCTTTCGGAAAGTCTGTTGGAGGCTCAAATCTTGAAATTGCAATTTCTGGAGAACAGAGTCGCAATATGGAAGCGCCGATAAGGACGCGGGCCGGGTCGGACATCCGATCTTAGTGGGTCGGAGGAGGGATTATATCGTCAGAAAATAGTGTTTCTTACGCGGATCAAGAGTTAAGAATGGACGAAAGAAAGAATTCCTTTTTTTCTACGAAAGAAAATGTTCGAAGGTAACGGAGGTCAGCGAATGCTGCAGCAGACGACGCGGGATAACGCGGACGTAATCGAGCGAGGACGTGCCGCCGCACCTGCGCTCATTCATCAGGCGATAAGGAGCGACGTGGAGGTGACTCGTCACCCCCCCGCAGGTGCACGCCCACCGATAAGAAGAGGCCTCATCCTCGCTCAGGCGCCGTCGTTTACCTCGCCATCTTGCCACATCAACACAGGCAGGCACAGGCAGAGGAATAACAAGTAACCCCCAACCCCCTCCCGTCTCTACGAAGAGGCGCTTTATCGATGGGGGGGGGGGGGAGCGAGGAGCGCCTCAAACCAGTCAGATTGGAACTTTGATTTTTTTTTTTTTTTTTTTTCGGGGTGGGGGTGAGGAGGACAACTGCAAAAAAATCCAAATAAAATAAAAGTCACTTTTTCATTTTTCTGCGATTCTTGAAATTTTAGAGAATCAAATTTAGAAAGGCAACATTTCTTTCTTTTTTTTCAGATTAACATTTCTTCATTTTGAAAAATCTGAAGAGTCATAATAATACAATTATTTATTTAGTTTATTATAATCATCAAGCATAATCATAATAAAAGTCAGATGTTCTTTTCTGGTGTGTTTCTTCATTTCACAAAAAAAAAAAAAAAAAAAATCATAATTAAAGTCAAGATTTTAGTTGGGGGAAAAAAAACACAGCAAGTCGTGTGAAACTTGGTGAGAAATGCAATATTTTACCAGCAGGCCCACTGGTGAGCATTCAAAGTTCAGCAGGAGGTCACAGTCATGTGACCATGAGGCCACCTTCTGATTGGTGGAAGAAAACAACAAGGATGAGGAGAGAAGCCGGACGGGTTCGCCGACCATAAACAAGCTCACAGATGAAAAGAGTGTCAGTATTCCTATTTTTTTTTTGCAGCACACAAAAAGAGAGGAGTGACGAGTGTAAATGACGCGTCTTAAGCGTGTCAACAAAGGAAATCAATTTCCACTAAGGCGTCAAATGGAGCGAGAGCAAAGCGGATGAGCCCGGCGTCAAATTAATCCGGGCCAACGAGAGAAAAACAGCCGGAAAATTGGATTTCCTCCTCACTGCTGCGTTCGCGAGACAGAACACAGCCTGTTATGTGCATGCCGCGCCTGTAGGTGGCGAGCTCACTGGATTTTTTTACTTTTGACGGATGCGCACAAACTGTAAAAATGGAAGCAAAACGGATAAATAAATGAATGCCTCAAATGAAAATAAGTACATTTATTAAAAATCTCATGGGTGTGAATTCAAAAATAAATTGAAAATAAAAACAACAAAATCTTTTATTATGGGTGTCAATATAAACCAAAAATGTAGAGTAAAAATAAGTTAGTGTAAACATGAGTAAATCCCTGAATGAAAAAAACATTGGGTGTTAATGCAAAAAAATGTCATCCAATAAATAAATAAACATAAAATTAAAAATCTAATAAAAAGTCCTACACTTTATAATGGTTCTAAATTTAAAAAAAAGAATTACATTTTAAAAATTAGCACAATTAGCAATTAGCACAAATTAATATATAATATATATATATAATAGATAATGCTTGAAATAAAAAAATACAATATAAAGAAACAAAAATAATTTAATGAAATTAAAACACAAAAATATAACTAAGTAATACCGACACTTAACAGTGGGTATAAATGTTGGACCTTTTAAATAAATGAAAAAAGAATAAAACAATAAACAAAATTGAAATATTATAACAAAAAAACAAAGATAAATGATTTGTTTAAAATTTTAAAATGAAACTAATTATATCCTAAATCATAAAATTCTAACTAACTGAAAATAAATAAATATTAAAAATAAAATCCAAAAAGAAACACTGAAAGTCTACAAAATGGGCACATTTGGTAAAGGTGGAAAAAAAAAACAAGGTAGTGCATATAGAAAGTCTACACACCCCTGTTCTGTTTTTGTGATTAAAAAAATAAATAAATGTTGTCACATGTGCTAAACAGCCAGTACTCGCCAGCAATTCCTGCAGCACCTCCACCGGTGCTGTCAGCCTCTTGGCATTTGAACAGGGGTGTGCAGACTTTTTATATCACCCATTTGACGCATGAGCGGAAAGGAGACTGAAATTTGTTGAATGCTTTGCATCCACTTCGCTTTTCATCTGGCGCGCGACTGAAGCGAGAAAGCAAACGAGATATTTAAAAGTGTAAACAATCGCAGAAGCAAAAAAAAAAAACAAAAAAACGAAACAGCAAGTTTATGCAAGGATGCATGCAAAATAATGCAGCCTCTCCTCCGATGAATAATTGATCATGAACTTATTATGCGCCTGCAACTCATCATCCAACTTTAGACTGTGAATAATTTGTCCGTTTGTTTAAGATCATGCAACCGCATTTGTTCCATTGTGGACGCATTTGAGTGATGAATTGTGTGGGGTTGTTATTATTATTCTTTGTGGGGGTAAATGTTGAGTCATCCTTTCAGATTTGGTTATTGTGAACCACAACTGAGCAGAAATATTACACAACTGATTCAGGCATGATGATGACATGTGACTCCTCACCAAATACAGTAACACGCATTCTCAACCATTGTAATTACACACTGTACTGTGACTAAAAATAAAGGGAAATACAATAAATCCAAATCAATAAAATAAATAAGAAGCAAAGTAAAATAGAATCAAATCAAAGGTGAATGGAAGATATTTTTTAGGATAAAGCAATATTCAATAATCACAATAATAATACAAAATCTACAGTGCAGTTGTAAATCAACGTGACAGTAAAGCCCCCAAAGTGTCCTCAATGATCAAAATTGCTTGGCTGCGCGCAACCTCGCCCGTTTCAACTAATATATCATCATCATCGTCATCGTCGTCGTCGTCGGCGTCGGCACGGAGTCGTAATATATATCGGCAACATAATGAGCACGAGCATTCCGTGCATGTTTGCTGACAAATTGTGAGACTTTCAATTTTCCCAGCCGTTCTGCTCTGCGGAGAAAAACAACACACACACACACACACACACACACACGCGCACACACACTTTGTGTTTATGGCTGTGGTTGTAATTAGGAGTCTGCCATTGTACAATCTCTTAAAGGGCAAGCGATGTGCAAGGATAAGCACGAGGAAAAAACACAACATAAACACTTGAGATGACCTTTGGTGATCGTCGTAGTTTTTCGACTATTCTTAGTTTTTTTGTGTGCTGTGGGTGAATCACATATTTGATTTTGAGGCCGTATTGTCCTGAGAGACGAGAAAATGCTGCCGAATTCCGCGGGAGTCGGTCGGTCACGTCAAAGTCGCCGCAGACGCCACACGCGCACGCTCACAACATCGTTCTCGCCAGCTGCCGTTGTAATAACACGGCGGACACATTTCTGCGACACACACCTTGCGTAAGACAATCCAGATGATGTCAGCTGAGGATATGTTGTGTTTTTTTTTTTTGATGCGCCTCTTTTATACAATTGTTATTATTTCCAAATTGTAATTCCCCACCTTGCCACTAGGTAGCGCCATGGGAGGATCTAGAAGATGCCCGATGGGCTATGTTGTGGTCATGTACAAACATGCATTTCCAGTTATATTGATATTATCTTTTTTTTAATCAGGGAAAAAAATGTGGGTATATAATATGTAAAATTATTGAATACATTAATTGAATATTTTCAATTAATAATTGTTATTGTAACAATAATATATTTGTGAGGGTTTTTTTTGAAATCACAACTTACTATATATAAATGATAAAAACAACTTACTTTTCTTCAATCAAAAAATTGCATTTGGAAGATTTCAAATTATTCCATCCATCCATTTTCTGAGCCGCTTCTCCTCACTAGGGTCGCGGGCGTGCTGGAGCCTATCCCAGCTGTCATCGGGCAGGAGGCGGGGTACACCCTGAACTGGTTGCCAGCCAATCGCAGGGCACATAGGAACAAACAACCATTCGCACTCACAGTCATGCCTACGGGCAATTTAGAGTCTCCAATTCATGCATGTTTTTGGGATGTGGGAGGAAACCGGAGTACCCGGAGAAAACCCACGCAGGCACGGGGAGAACATGCAAACTCCACACAGGCGGGGACGGGGATTGAACCCCGCACCTCAGAACTGTGAGGCTGACGCTCTAACCAGTCGGCCACCGTGCCGCCGATTTCAAATTATTATTTTTTTTAAATAAAATCAAATGTCAATTCCTTTTCTACCCACAAAAGTGGTTTGGTTTTCAGGAACTAAATGAATGTATAAAAAGTAAAGTTTGTTGGGCGGGCTTACAATATCTTCATTGCTGAAAAAAACGACCTCAATTGACATGAAATGAATAAATATTATAATATAAGCTTCGACTTGCATTTTTTCTGCTTATGACTCATTCATTCACTCACTCGTCAGCAGGGAGTCTTTATTTCTTTGTGTGGTGGGGGTCTAAAAGAGGCACACAAGGCATGCATGGGGGCGGGGGGGGGGGGGGCCGAGCCCCTCGACTTTGTGAGTGTATTATTGGGCTCGTTTGACGCGGCTCCAGCTGCAGAGGGCACACACACACACACACACACACACACACACACACAAGTGGAGTGTAGTGTGCCATTGATGGTGCCCGCTGAATGGAGGCCGTTATGCATGCCCCTGGAGCGGGCCGCCCGCAAAACTTTTCCAGGCTGCGTTTGACAAGTGACTTGGGCGTGAAGCTTATCAAGCGTGTGAAACGAACGGAAAGGCTCCGGACTGTCGACATCTACGCGCGGACATTTATCTCCACATAAAGTCATATTTGGATTGGAACGTACCATGTGTTGCCGGCGGCCCCTCACGCGGCCGCCGGGGTCGAGCAACTTCTCGCTCCATTCCGGGTTTCCATTCCGAGCAGGAATTTGTGGTCAAAGATGCGTCAGAATCCAATGCCGTGCGATTGTATGAAAACATCCAACAAGTCCGGGCGAGCTTCTGCTGCTTGTCTTCTTTTGGCTTCTGCCTGCCAGCCTGCGATGCGAACACTGACAAGCTCGCTCGCTGCTTCTCTCTCTGGCTCCCCGCCGATGGGAGGGGGGGGGGCAAGGGCAGCCCCCCCACAGGCGGCCCCCCCCAACCGCACCCCGCCTCCGCTCCACACACGTCATGTCGTCATTACATACCTTTTCCATCATACACATAGGTTTGAATCTTTATTTTGACTCGCTCATTTACAGCACTGAAACGCTCACACGTGACTGAAGTGCTCTCACGATCGCACACATTACTGAAAAACTCACATGTACTACTGAAACGCGCACACACCACCCAAAAACTATTTGCTATTATACGCTATTGAAACTCTTTTTAACGCACTAGAGAGTAGATGCACTCGCACTGCTACGTGCTCACACTCGCAACGGAAAAATGATTCGCTCATGTGCACTACTGAAAGGCTTTCACATTCGCACGACTGAAACACGCTCACATGCACTACTGAAGCACACGCGCGCACACTCTCACACCCACTACTGAAACACTCACACGCACTACTGAAACACACACACACGCACTACTGAAACACACACACACATGCACTACTGAAACACTCTCACACGCACTACTGAAACACACACGCGCACACACTCTCACACCCACTACTGAAACACTCCCACACGCACTACTGAAATGTGCACACGAACTACTGAAAGACACACACACACACCTGCACTACTGAAACACTCTCACACACACTACTTAAACACACACACAGACTACTGAAACACACACAAACACACACACTATTGAAACACTCACACACACTACTGAAAGACCGAGATGCACTACTGAAACACACACAACTAAAACACTCTCACATGCACTACTGAAACACTGTTGCACTACTGAAACACACATACAGACAGACTACTGAAACAATCTCACATGCACTACTGAAATACACACACACTACTAGAATGCTTTGATATACACTTCTGAAACGCTCTTACACACACTACTAAAACACTCACACACACACACACAAACACAAATGCTACTGAAACACTCAGATGCACTACTGAAACACACACAACTGAAACACTCACATGCACTACTGAAACACTCTCACATGCACTACTGAAACACACACACACACACTACTAAAATGCTTTGATATACACTTCTGAAACGCTGTTACACACACACTACTGAAACACTCGTAACACTACCGTAGTTCTCTCACATGCACGACAGAAACATTCCCGCACACAATTGAAACACTCACACACAATATTGAAACTTGAAACTGCTTTTGCTATTTTAACAAACTTTCTACAATTATTACATAAGGACAACACGACATTTAAACATTTTTTTCCGTTTTCAGTATGTATGAATTGTATATTTAAATATGATAAATGAATAGTTAGTACATTAAAAAAAAAAAACAAACAAACAAAAAAACATGTTTTACGTTAACATCAGAATGCGATCAACTTAAAATTCTCGAGCCTTTTTATTTCCCAGCATGCTTGGCTTGTTGTGATGATGAGGAGAATCGATGGAGTGTGTGGATGCGGTGGGGGGTGCGGGCGGTGTGGGGTGGGGGGCGTTAGTGACAGTGGGGGAGGGGAGCCGCCGCCACCAAGCAAGACAGCTGCAGCTCAATGGCTGCTTCTTCACTCCCATTAAGGCAAAGAAGGGTTAATAGGTCACAGCATTATATCATAGCTTGCATTGCATTTATATCCACACGTACATGTCCTGTGCATGTAGTGTGTGTGTCACGCATTATAGTATAACCAGCGCATGCACGCGTTGCACTGTGGGATCCATCAGGTGATTTGTTGAGGCGTGTGTGTGTGTGTGCGCGCGCGGCATTTAGACTCCACATCCATCAATGCAGCCCGTGCGGGCTCACGGGAGTTTATACAAAAAAAAAAACCCAAAAAAGCAATTAGTCGATAACTGACTGCATTGAATACACGAATGCCATAAAAAAAAAAAATGCATTTTTATTTTGGTGTGAAAACAGATTTTTTTTATTTTTTTTATTCTTCACCGCATTATTGAGATTGAATTCTGCTTTTTTTTCTTGTGTACAATGACATCATAAGGCTCAGCGAAGCAAATGTTTATGGATATAATGTGCAGTCATGTGCTTTCTGTACAATTTCCGACTAAATGAGCCTGGATGTGTTCGTATTTTAAATGATGTTCAATGAAAACCACGTACTATATCTCCAAATGTTTTCTTTATTTCCGAGGGGAATATCAAACCATTCTTTGTTTTTCTATAAACAAGTAAAAAAAAAACAAGCTATTTTAATCACAAAATCTGGAGGTTATGAAAAGTTAGCAATTTTCTAAAGCCAACGTTCCTTTGACTTTCATAAAAAATATGGAAATGAATCATTTGAAATAAATAGATTTTTTTTTCAAGAATATAACTTTTTCATTAAAACTATAAAATAAAATAATTATATATCTTCATAGGTATGTTGTGATTTTTTTTTAATCATATGATTTTTAAAAATCCCAATTGCTTCCCTTCCCCAAAAATGAAAGAAACAAATACCCAAAAGTTTTTCAGGCAATATAATAATAAATTGAAATAATCACAAATTAATTTTAAATATGTGTTTATTTGTCCCCAAGTTTTTTTTTATATACATAAAGTGATTTTGTTTTCTTAAATCATACAATTTGGAGATGAAAAAAAATATTGTAAAAATACCAGAAAGAAATGTATCACTCTTTTATCGACAAAAATGTTTTTTCAGTAAATACATAAATGCATTAACAAAGTATTTCTTGAATGAACGAGCATTTATTCATCTTGCATCGTACGTGTGCGCGTGTATGTTTTAGTAAGGACGCGCCGTTGCACGCTTTTCAAACGGCGTCGACTTGCATTCTTATTGCTTCCACTTATTGCGATAAGCAGGCAGGCGGCCTCCTCGCGGGCTCTGTCTGTCTCACTCTCACTCAGTGTATAGATTTTTTCAGAATTTCATCATCTGGCCTGATGAATCCTTCTGGCTCCATGAGGATCATGTCAACTTTTATTAAAAAGTGGGGGGGGGGGGGGGGAACGACGTGATAAAGTTTGTGAGGGAAGTTCAGACTTTGGATGAGTCGTCTTTATTTTGTTGTCAGTGTTTTTGTTGCTATGTCTGGTTTTAGCACCCCGGGGGGTAGAAACCGTGGGGGGGGGGGGGGGGGTGGCCGTCTGGTGGTCCGGCTCGAGCTTGACTCAGCGTTTCGGTTCCAAGGAGAGCTTGTGGAGGCATGACGACATCTCGACCCCGATCCTGGGTGAACTCGCAGATGTGCGCTTCTATTCGTGGCACGGCGGGTCATTTCGCACATGCGGTCCCACTTAATAAAGGCGCAACGATCGTCTTCAACAGCGGAAAAGTGCTTCGCTACCTTATACTTGACTAGGATGTGCTATGCTACGCTGTGCTGTGTTAGCATGCCAATGTTTTAACAGCATGACTGTACAAATGAAGGTCATGTTCCATGGCCGTACAATAAGAGCAGTGTTTCAACCCTGACCGGGGGAACCCCCCCACACACTACCCCTCTCGCCCCCACAGCTCGGTGGAAGGGATCACTCGCCGAGCTATTTTAAGTTCGGACTATAAATATAGGAAGCGTCCGTCAGCGCGGAACATAACAGTCGACGATTTGTGATTCAGAAATTTGGGAATATGGAAAATAAATAAATAAATAAATAAAAAACACCGGGGCCCTCGTAGCGCTCGTCACTGAGGTGCCGGAGAGCCGAGTGGAAAAGCAAACGTCTCGGGCGGAGGGGGGGAAAAAATTGGAGGGTGGGCGCTTTTCAGCCAACTGTGCTTCATACAGTCAGTTGATGTTGACCATATTGCATACTTGCCATACTGTAACATACTGGTGCAAAAGGCCACCTTTCAATCTCATCACCTGCACGACTTAAAGACGGAAATGGAACAAACATGCTAGCAGAACCGCTTTGCACCTCAAGGTGGTGATAGGGAGTATTGCAAATTTGGACTAATCAGAGGCCAAGTCCACACAAATATGTATATATATATATATATATATATATATATATATATATATATATATATATATATTTTTTTTTTTTAAATGTAAAATTTCAAATGGAAATTGGCTTTGACTGTTTTGCCCAATATAAAAGTATAAATGGAACAAACATGCTAGCAGAACCGCTTTGCACCTCAAGGTGGTGATAGGGAGTATTGCAAATTTGGACCAATCAGAGGCCAAGTCCACACAAACATGTATATATATATATATATATATATATCCATCCATCCATCCATTCTCTACCGCTTATCCGGGTCGGGTCGCGGGGGCAGTAGCTTCAGCAGGGACGCCCAGACTACCCTCTCCCCAGCCACTTCATCCAGCTCTTCCGGGGGGATCCCGAGGCGTTCCCAGGGCAGCCGAAGGATGTAGTCTCTCCAGCGCGTCCTGGGTCGTCCCCGGGGACATGCCCGGAACACCTCACCAGGGAGGCGTCCGGGAGGCATCCGAATCAGATGCCCCAGCCACCTCATCTGGCTCCTCTCAATGCGGAGGAGTAGCGGCTCTACTCTGAGATCCTCCCGGATGACCGAGCTTCTCACCCTATCTCTAAGGGAGAGCCCGGACACCCTGCGGAGGAAACTCATTTCGGCCGCTTGTATCCGGGATCTTGTTCTTTCGGTCACGACCCACAGCTCATGACCATAGGTGAGGGTAGGAACGAAGATCGACCGGTAAATTGAGAGCTTCGCCTTTCGGCTTAGCTCTTTCTTTACCACAACGGACCGATACAAAGTCCGCATCACTGCAGACGCTGCACCGATCCGCCTGTCGATCTCCCGTTCCATTCTTCCCTCACTCGTGAACAAGACCCCAAGATACTTGAATTCCTCCACTTGGGGCAGGATCTCATCCCCGACCTGGAGATGGCATGCCACCCTTTCCCGACTGAGGACCATGGTCTCAGATTTGGAGGTGCTGATTCTCATCCCAGCCGCTTCACACTCGGCTGCGAACTGCTCCAATGAGAGTTGGAGGTCACGGCTTGATGAAGCCAACAGAACCACATCATCTGCAAAAAGCAGAGATGCAATGCTGAGGCCACCAAACCGGACCCCCTCTACGCCTCGGCTGCGCCTAGAAATTCTGTCCATAAAAGTTATGAACAGAATCGGCGACAAAGGGCAGCCTTGGCGGAGTCCAACCCTCACCGGAAACGAGTCCGACTTACTGCCGGATATGCGGACCAAACTCTGACTCCGGTCGTACAGGGACCGAACAGCCCGTATCAGGGGGTTCGGTACCCCATACTCCCGAAGCACTCTCCACAGGACTCCCCGAGGGACACGGTCGAACGCCTTCTCCAAGTCCACAAAACACATGTAGACTGGTTGGGCGAACTCCCATGCACCCTCGAGGACCCTGCCGAGGGTGTAGAGCTGGTCCACTGTTCCACGGCCAGGACGAAAACCACACTGCTCCTCCTGAATCTGAGATTCGACTTCCCGACGGACCCTCCTCTCCAGCACCCCTGAATAGACCTTACCAGGGAGGCTGAGCAGTGTGATCCCCCTGTAGTTGGAACACACCCTCCGGTCCCCCTTCTTAAAAAGGGGGACCACCACCCCAGTCTGCCAATCCAGAGGCACTGTCCCCGATGTCCACGCGATGTTGCAGAGGCGTGTCAACCAGGACAGCCCCACAACATCCAGAGCCTTTAGGAACTCCGGGCGAATCTCATCCACCCCCGGGGCCCTGCCACCGAGGAGCTTTTTAACTACCTCGGTGACCTCAAACCCAGAGATAGGAGAGCCCGCCTCAGAGAACCCACACTCTGCTTCCCCATGGGAAGGCGTGTCGGTGGAATTGAGGAGGTCTTCGAAGTATTCTCCCCACCGACTCACAACGTCCCGAGTCGAGGTCAGCAGCGCCCCATCCCCACTATACACAGTGTTGGTGGTGCACTGCTTTCCTCTCCTGAGACGTCGGATGGTGGACCAGAATTTCCTCGAAGCCGTCCGGAAGTCTTTCTCCATGGCCTCACCGAACTCCTCCCATGCCCGGGTTTTTGCTTCAGCGACCACCAGAGCTGCATTCCGCTTGGCCAGCCGGTACCCATCAGCTGCCTCAGGAGTCCCACAGGCCAAAAAGGCCCGATAGGACTCCTTCTTCAGCTTGACGGCATCCCTCACCGTTGGTGTCCACCAACGGGTTCGGGGATTGCCGCCACGACAGGCACCGACCACCTTACGGCCACAGCTCCGGTCGGCCGCCTCAGCAATGGAGGCGCGGAACATGGTCCACTCGGACTCGATGTCCCCCGCCTCCCCCGGAACATGAGCAAAGTTCTGTCGGAGGTGGGAGCTGAAACTCCTTCTGACAGGGGATTCTGCCAGACGTTCCCAGCAGACCCTCACAATACGTTTGGGCCTGCCACGTCGGACCGGCATCTTCCCCCACCATCGGAGCCAACTCACCACCAGGTGGTGATCAGTTGACAGCTCCGCCCCTCTCTTCACCCGAGTGTCCAAGACATGCGGCCGCAAGTCCGATGACACGACCACAAAGTCGATCATCGAACTGCGACCTAGGGTGTCCTGGTGCCAAGTGCACGTGTGGACACCCTTATGCTTGAACATGGTGTTCGTTATGGACAATCCGTGACGAGCACAGAAGTCCAATAACAGAACACCGCTCGGGTTCTGATCGGGGGGGCCGCTCCTCCCAATCGCGCCCTTCCAGGTCTCACTGTCATTGCCCACGTGAGCATTGAAGTCCCCCAAAAGAAACAATGGAGTCCCCAGCGGGAGCGCTCTCCAGCACCCCCTCCAAGGACTCCAAAAAGGGTGGGTACTCTGAACTGCTGTTTGGTGCATAGGCACAAACAACAGTCAGGACCCGTCCCCCCACCCGAAGGCGGAGGGAGGCTACCCTCTCGTCCACCGGGGTGAACCCCAACGTACAGGCGCCGAGCCGGGGGGCAATAAGTATACCCACACCTGCTCGGCGCCTCTCACCATGGGCAACTCCAGAGTGGAAGAGAGTCCAACCCCTCTCGAGAGGACTGGTACCAGAGCCCCAGGTGTGTGTGGAGGCGAGTCCGACTATATCGAGTCGGAACTTCTCGACCTCACACACCAGCTCGGGCTCCTTCCCTGCCAGAGAGGTGACATTCCACGTCCCTAGAGCCAGCTTCTGTAGCCGGGGATCGGATCGCCAAGGTCCCCGCCTTCGGCCACCGCCCAGCTCACACTGCACCCGACCCCTATGGCCCCTCCCACAGGTGGTGAGCCCATGGGAAGGGGGACCCACGTTACCCTTTCGGGCTGTGCCCGGCCGGGCCCCATGGGTGCAGGCCCGGCCACCAGGCGCTCGCCTTCGAGCCCCACCACCAGGCCTGGCTCCAGTGGGGGGCCCCGGTGGCCCGCGTCCGGGCAAGGGAAAACGAAGTCCATTGTTTGTCGTCATCATTAGGGGTCTTTATATATAATATATATATATATATATATATATATATATTTATTTTTTTTTATTTATTTATTTTTTTAATGTAAAATTTCAAAAGGAATTTGGCTTTGACTTTTTTGCCCAATATAAAGGTATAAATGGAACAAACATGCTAGCAGAACCGCTTTGCATCTCAAGGTGGTGATAGTGAGTATTGCAAATTTGGACCAATCAGAGGCCACGTCCATAAAACCATGGAGTACATTTTAAAAACCATTATTTTTCTTATAGGCAATTTGGCCATGTCCTTGCACGTTTGATCGCCTTTACCTCGATTGAACTTTGTTGCTGATGATGTTTCTGATTGGCTAAACTGGCCTTACTGTTGCCACATGCTATTTTTGATGTACTGTACCCTGAAAAAAAAATTGGGAGGTAAATGTCATAATTTCAATCACGGCAACATGTTCCCCTCTCCATAGCCGAGAAAGCGGTAACAGCGTAAGTGTCATTTTTTGGGGGGAGGAAGGCGGTTGGGGGGGTGGGGGGGGGGGGGGGGGGGGGGGGGGGGGAGAGAGAAGAAGACAAATAAAAAACAAAAATAAAAATAAAAGACCTCTAGCCCCTTTGTGGATGATTGTTTTTGTGCCTGGAAGCAAAGACGGCGACATTATGAGCTCCGCACCTCTGGAGAAAAAGCGTCGGCCGCCTCCTCCAGAAAATTTAATTTCCCCAAACAAACGAGCCTCCTCCAAGCAAACGCAGAGATAACAAATCACTGCACTGAGGTTGCTTTAGTGTGTCCAAAATGCAAAAACAAAAAATGGTATATCGCATACGGCTCAGGTATAAGAGGCCAGTTGAATGCTACTTGTAGCTTTAATTATTATTATTAGTAGTAGTATCAGTAGACTACGATGGGCCTGTTCATCGTTGCTTGCAGCTGTAGTTATTACTTTTCCGTTATTATTAAAGCCCATTAAATGATGCCTGGAGCGTTATTAGGGCTTGCTAAAAGCTGCTCACAGCTTTTTTGATTATTTATTTGATTAGTCTGTTCAATGACACTTGCAGCTTTATATTTTGTTATTAGTCTTTTCTACAGTGTGTGCAGCTTTAATTATTATTGTTTTTGTTATACTTAGGGCCTGTTCTACGATGTTTCCCGCTTTATTATTGTTATTATTAGGATCTGTTCTACAATTTTTGGAGCTTTATTATTTTTGTTATTGAGCCTGTTCAATGCTATTTGCAGCTTTAATTATTATTATTTCTTTATTTGGGCTGTTCAACACTCCTCACAGCTTTATTATTATTATTATTATGCATTATTACTGTTCAACGCTGCCTGCGGCGATAGCGCTAATTCTTTTTTGTTGTCGTTATAATTAAAATTCATCCAATGTTGCTTGCAGCTTTAGTTATTACTATTTCTTTACTATTGGGGCCTGTTCAACACTCCTTGCAGCTTTAATTAGCATCATTATTATTATTGTTATTATTATTAGGGCCCTTTCACTACCGCTTGCAGTTATAATATTAATTTTCATTAGTTTGGTTCAGCGGCACGGTGGCCGACTGGTTAGAGCGTCAGCCTCACAGTTCTGAGGACCCGGGTTCTATCCCCGGCCCCGCCTGTGTGGAGTTTGCATGTTCTCCCCGTGCCTGCGTGGGTTTTCTCCGGGCGCTCCGGTTTCCTCCCACATCCCAAAAACATGCATTAATTGGAGACTCTAAATTGCCCGTAGGCATGAATGTGAGTGCGGATGGTTGTTTGTTTGTGTGTGCCCTGCGATTGGCTGGCAACCAGTTCAGGGTGTACCCCGCCTCCTGCCCGATGACAGCTGGGATAGGCTCCAGCATGCCCGCGACCCTAGTGAGGAGAAGCGGCTCAGAAAATGGATGGATGGATAGTTTGGTTCAATGCAGCTAGCAGCTTTAATTCTAACAATCCCCCCCCCCCCCCCACACACACACACAGGTTTGTTGCATCAGTTTGACAGCGGCAACATAACGTTAAGCGTGACAGCTTACGACTTACGTCACTCAATCATCAGTAAACATTACCCAAAAATAGAACATGCAAAAAAAAATAAATCACAATAATAAGAACGCATGGGATTATCCGCAATTAGTAATGCATCCTCATGCATACTAATGAGCTGCAAGGGTCTTTATCAGCTGTGTGCAGATGACTACCTTGGGCCCTTTTAAAGGCACACTGAGGCCTCCTTCAATGTTGCCCGTTATCTCCTCTAACTCACTTGGACGCGTAATTTTGATCTCTCGGCACAATAAACAAATGTTTGTGCCTCTCTGGGGGAGGTAATGTTCTTGATTTAAAAAATGTTTTCAAAATGAATGTATTCAATTTTGGAATAAGGCTGTAACATAACAAAATGTGGAAAAAGCGACGCGCTGTGAATACTTTCCGGATGCGCGGTAGTCACAGCGCTTCGCTTTTTGAATGTAAAATACTTTGGCCCAGTGTTCCACTGATGACTCCTGAAAAGTGCTTAGTGCAAAACTGGCCTGCCCTCTATACGTCAAACTTGGAACTAAACCTTACTTATCTTTAAAAAAAAAAAAAAAAGACAAAAAACGGAGTTAGCCCACCGTAGTTCACTTGAGCCTCTAGTTGAGCCATTGACAATTAGAGTGGGCTAACTCCACTTTTGGTCTTTTCTTTTTCAGAAGCGATAGTTTTTGCCGGCTTTTGAATATTATTTTTTTTTATATATTCAGTGAAAGATGACAACATTCAAGGCAAAGCATTACTTACGTTTCTGGGTCTTTTATCAATCTCCAAGCCTCGTGTTTTGGCGGAAGGCCATTCTGGAAATGGCCGTTGGCCCAGTGTCGCACTGACGAATCAGCAAAAGTGCAATAACGGACTGTCCTCTACATGTCACAATTGGAACTTGATTTCGGCCATGTTTTTCTCTATTTCTGCACTTATCCTAAAATGACAAAAAATGGAGTTAGCCCACTCTAGCTCTTAGCGCCCATTTTGCAAAAGTAAGCCTTTTTTTCTTGCAATCAATCAACGTGAAACAACAAATGCCGACTTTTGGTTTGGATGACGACGAGGCCGCCGGGTCCAATGACGACATGGGTTCCCCCTCGGTACCCGCCTCCCGATGAATAGCGTCCAGTGTTGTCGCAGGACGTGAGCTCAGCGCCCTGGACGGCCGGCGGTACCAGAAGCAATAAATGTCCTGCCGCCGACGTTGCTTTTGCTCACCCGCACGCCTCCTCGCCGCAACAGCTGCTACGATCCACTCTCGTTTTTCCAGTCTGCTCTTTCCCAAATGCAACGCGGAATTCATCTAGCCAACGTGAGCCGCCTTCGTTTAATAGATGGATTTTTTGACAGGCCCGTAACTCACGCCCGAGTTTGTTGACTCGGCAAGAAGGGCGCGTGCAGTTTGCGCAAATGCCGGCGTGAGTGCTTGCGTGCGCTGCGACAAGAACGAGGCGCAAGATGTTTGTCCGCCCGTGCGTACAGACGCACGGCAACAGAAAGGCATTAAAACACAACACACACAAAGTGGGTTAGGACATTTGTTTTTTCATTTGTATTGCATTTTTCTTGTCAAATTACAACTGTTTTAATAATGTTTCCGCTTTGTTCTTGGAATACATCTTAGAAGTTGTCATTTTAGTGGAACAAGTTGTAATTTGACAAGACTAACGCTGTGATAGTGCAAGAAAAAAAAATACAAATTTCCAATTATACCAAAGAAAGTCATTTTACAAAAAAAATATGTTAATTTGGTATAAGAAAAGTTGTAATCTCAGAAGAATAATGTTGTAATAACGTAAGCATGATGAAATCGGAATCTAACAGGAAACAGAATTTACAGCAATAATAAGTGTAAGAGAAATGTTGACAGTACGACCATTTTGTAATATTTCAATTGTAAGTAGTAATTTGGGAGGGAAAAAAGTAACGCTACAAGGACAACATTGTAAAAGTCATTCATTCATTTTCCGTAGCGCTTTTCCTCACGTGGGTCTCCGGCGTGCTGATGTGGCGGGCCGGATCTGGCCCCTGGGCCGCCAGTTTGCTACCCTGACAAAGCATTCATTTCCCTTCCTCCTTCCTTCCTTCCCTCTTTGCAGACTCCCCTTCTACCTTCCTCTCCTATGTCGTCTTTCTGTCTCCAAAGTGTTCTCTGCCAATTGACCGTCTGTTGTCGTACTCGAGCGGCTCCGACGACCGCAGACAAATTCCTTGTGTGTTTTTTTTGGACATACTTGGCAAAGTAAACATGATTCTGATCCAAGAACGAACGAACGAACGAACGAACGAACCAAACAACCAACCAACCAACCCCTTCCTCCCTTCCTTCCTTAAGTTCTTTTAAATAGTGTAAAGCTACATTTGGCCCACCCTGTCTGTCATTATTTGGGATGTTGGTTCCATTCGAGTAAGCTTTTCTCTTGTCTTCCTCTGAAACTGAAAAGTTTCTTTTTCTGAAAGTGTCTATGAAAACAACTTCAAGAGAGACGGCCATGTTGGCTTTGGGGAATAACAAGCAGCCTCTCCACTGCCTTGGCGGCTTCACTCGTGGGTTCTCCATTAGCGCATGGAGTGTTGCATTTTGGAAAAAAAACTCAATCTGTTTGTTCCCTCTCAGTTCAGCCCCCACACACAAAAATGCCCTTTTTGTCCCCTTTAAAGACAAAAGCGACGCTTGAGGCGACTAACAGAGCGGACGTTCATTACAATGCGACGAGTGAAGCTATAAATCTGCAGTTACTAAAATGCAGTTTCTCTTCAAAGTGGAAGAGGATTATAATTATTGTTATTCAAATAAAATGACTGGGAAAAGAAAAGTAAAATCCCTTTTTATTGACTTGACAACAAGGAAGTGAAAGTGTTGTGCAATGTTTGAAGTGGCTTGCGTAATCCCGAGTGAAGGAATGTAATTGGCCGCGTAAACATTCATGAATTAGCCTTTGTTTGCAAACATAAGCGAGGCAGAACTGAAGCGTCCACGAGTCGTGCTGAACTGAAAACAATCTTGTGTTGCTTAACCAAGAAACCATTTGGATTTGGATTTGGATTTCCGGGCTCATTCTAGCTTGTTTCTTCGCAGGGTCACTCCAAAAATGACTTTGAACTAGTATTTTCGACCAAACTTTGACAAATCCATTAAATCCTCCCATTTTCATTTTGGCGGTCATCGCAAAATAAGATCGTCATGCCATGGCGCAGGTTTGGGATTGTTCTAGTTAGAAGGATTCAGCAAAAGAATTATGCAAGTTTTTTTTTTTTTTTTTTTTTTTAAAGAACTCATTGATATCCAGGAAGTGGTCCTGATCCTGATCCATGTTTTACTTAACATTGCAAAATTTGGATCTGCCTAAATTGTAGTACCGTTGCAGAAGTGAAAACTACTTGAGCTTTTTCACAGTTTTTTTTCCCCCCCCGAAGCCTCATTCAGTTTTGGTTCTGGGCCGTATCCACAAATGTTGTTTTCAAAATCAGCAGAGTTTTCGCATGTTCTTGCATGTTTGTTTGTTAGTTAGCAGGATTATGCAAAATGACTTTGTACCATTTTCTATGGTTTGTATTTTTTTGGGTGGGAAGAACCATAAACGTTGCACAAGTATGCTAGTTCTGGTATCTCGTTTGTTAGTAGGATTACCCAAAAATTCCTTCAGCATTTTGTAAGAAACCTTTGCACTGGACGAACCTTGTCGTTTGCGTAACATTGAAGGAAACCATCAAGCCTCTGTTGCAAATCTGAAATTTGCACCCTTTTTCTGCAATTTCAAAATTTGCAATTTAAATGTACTTAATTTGAAAACTACATTTATCGTAGGGTTACACCGATTAGTTGACAAATTGACAAGTCGACTTTACTACTCCGCATCGACGTTTAAAGCTTTAAGTCGGTAAATCGTTGTGTTCTTTGGTCGGGTTGTACAGTGCTGAAAAAAAAATATCAATGGCGTCTTCGATTAATTGACTTTGACTCGACTTGTATCACATTAGCGTCGACTATGAAAAATAGGTCAGTCGTGCAGGCGCTAATTCTATGTACGTGCAAAAAAAAGGCAAGGCCGGGCTGCTATTCGAACGTCGTCTCTGTGGCTGCGGGGACACCGGGTGGCATACTAATACCACCCGGGTCCAGCTGCTCGCCACGCTTGGACGGGTAAGCTTGATTGTGAAACATCACACATGCGCACACACACGGCCGTAGCGAGGCGGCTCACCAACGTCTCGTCCCGCAGGCTCCCGTCTCCTCTCATAGCTCATTGCGTATTACTCGAGGAGGCGGCGGGTTCCGCGGTGTCACTGAACTCGCCACGCAGCCGGAGCCTTTCCATGCATACAGATGCACCTCCAGTAGTAGTAGTAGGAATTAGAATCAGTGCAAAAAGAAAGAAAAAGAAACGCACAGACGCAGCCGATGTGGGGAGGAAGTCATCAGGAGGCTAATAGAGGTGATGCTGGCACAGCGTTTCTAATATGAGAGGATGAAAATATTCGGAAGCGCTTCGTTGGGATGTAGTAGCACGTCTACAAAAGCCGTAAGAAACGAGCAATGCTGCTCACCCTAATATCGGGACCCGTAAGCTGGTGTGTTGTGCTAGTTCTTGTCCTTTTTGTTTACGAGACTTACAAAAGGAGCCCACAGCATCTACGGGTTGTTTAAAGAGAAAAAAATGCACAACACAATATCAAAATTTCATTTAAGCAACACTAGTAAAAAGCGGCAGAGAAACATGTTTTACAAAATCGTTCGAAAATTTCAGAATGTGACCAATGTTTTTGGGTCAAACTTAAATTAATGTGGCGGGTCGAATGTGGCCCCCGGGCCTTGCGTTTGACACCTGTGATTCAGCTCATCAAAAGTCCTCTTAATATTTGTTGCAATGATTCTTTTTTTAAATTCATTTCAAAATCAAATAATTGGTTCATTGATTTATATTTTGTCAGAATATAAACATAAATGTATAATTAGAATGAAATATTGCATCAAAATAAAATGCTTCATAATTTCCATCCATTTTCTTTACCGCTTATCCTCAGTAGGGGTCGCGGGACGCTGGAGCCGATCCCAGCTATCTTCGGGCGGAAGGCGGGGTACACCCTGAACCGGTCGCCTGCCAATCGCAGGGCGCATAGAAATAAAAAGGGCGGCATCAATTCTCAGAATTTTGCTATTTGTACGGCAAGAGTCCACTGTATTTTGGTTTTACATCATGGACTTTCTGAACTCCCGAACTTCCACATTCTGCACCGAGACGTGGAGGACACGCGCCATCGACGTCGTGCGCCCTGAAAGTCGATGACGACGACGAGGATTTCTCCTTTATGACACTTGAGCGCTTCGGTGGCAGCGAGCCCAAAGCTTGGCTCGTTAGTGTCACCTTATAACCCAAAATCCATCCCTCCTCCCCCCCCCCCCCCCCGGCCCCCTCCTGGATCCTCTCCGAGGACATTCACAATGACCGCTACTGTTTTTTCTCCTCCTCCACAATTCCTCTGGGCACCATTAAGCATCCATTTTCTGCATTCATTTTCCCTTTTTATATGTATAGTGGAAGCTGACAGTTCCTTCTTGCCTTTGACCTTTTCTTCCCCGTCTTTGGCTTTGAGCGTGATCTGTGTTCGAGCCACTTTTTGCCAGTCTGTCAGTCTGTCTGTCTGTCTGCGGTATTCAGCTTCTCCAAATATCCACAGGCAGATTTTATGGTGAAACGTTCCAGATTTGATGGCAGTCTTCGCATCCGCACTTGCCACATGAAAGCTTCGGGAGTCGGTCGCTTGGAACAGACCGACAGGGAAGCGAAAGCCGAAACTGGAGTTTTGAGGGCCAAAAAGTTATATTAGGAGGTGTGTTGCAGCAGCTGGAACGCACGGCGCAAGCTTGAGCTACAGGATTTGTTTTTGTGTGTTTGTAGCTTGAAAAGTGACCGACAATAATTAAAGAAGCAAAAATTACGTATTTGGCTAAACACTGAAGTCGTACGAAACCTTCAGCGGAAGCAATAGCACTTTTAAGCAATGCTAGCTTAAAAGTGCAATGCTAGCAATGCTAGCTTAAAAGTGGGACAAAATTAAGTAGGAAATTGTACTAAAAGTCCAGAGTTAAAAATTCTGCATTCTGTAATATTCTCAGGGAAAAATACACATCTGAACTGGTACGAAACTTTGGGAATCCGAAGTGCTCACCTTAGAGAAATTTAAGTCATGCTAGTAAAATTCTGAATGTAATTGACATTTTCCCGGAAAGAATACACCTCTTAAGTCGTAGGAAACCTTCGGAATCCGAACGACTCACCTCAGCATATTTTAAGGAATGCAAGCAAAACGCAGTGGAGCAAAATTTTGTGCAAAAATATGAAGTTTGTAGCAATTTGAAATGTGGCCGATATTTTTGCGGGGGAAAAAATTTATTCCGAAAGTCATACAAAACCGTCGCAATCCGAACTGCTCACCTAAGCGGTGCTAGTACGAAAGCAATGGAGCAAAATTTTGTAGAAAACGTTATGTGAAGTTTGGGAAAATTGTAATTGTGACCGTTATTCTCGGGCCGGGGGGAATACGCCACTAAAATTGTACGAAACTTACGGAATCCAAACCTCAGCGTAATTTTAAGCATCCACCCTTCCTTCCTTCCTTCCTCTATACTGCCTAAAAATACATTGGCTCAAAATTTGGCAGGAAATATTACAAAACAAAATGAAATAATAGTCATATTTTTTAGCAAGGTTGAATTGTTTCTCAAAAAAAAAAAAAAAAGTGACGTAAAATCCCGACAATAGTTGTAATGTTACAAGTGAAAAAATGTGTGTGGTGTGATGGTCTTTTCTTTTCCGTGTGCACCGAGCATTATTTCCATTAGCACGCAGTGTCAAACGTGCTAATGGAAAGATGTGTCGAAAAACTCCTGGGAGGGGATGTGCGCTTTAATGGCCACGCTGGGCCTCATCCATCTAAAGTGGAGATTTTCCCCAGTGGCAACTCAAACGGGAAAAATGGTGCCTGCGCAATTCTATTTAAGGATGATGTGTCATTTATCATTGCACTCGGATGTCGTAAACGTAATGCAGAAGCGACATTAATATGATTTTATCAATGGTAGAAAAAAAAAATGTATTACTCCTTATTCTCAAGTTGGCATTTCATAGCTGTAGAGCTTGTTTAATTTGATCCTGCTACTCATGATGTTTTCATGAATTAGGATTTTTAGGAATAGGGCACCTTTCGTTTCCACCATTTTGTCCGGACGAAATACTTTCTGGGAGAGTGGGCAAAATAACCGATGCTGGGAACAAGGAGCCAAATCAGGATGAGCCTCTTGAACTTGACTGCACCTACAGGGTAATGCAGAAATCAAGGTTACTCCCCCCGCAACCACCCCCAAAAAAAGCATTACAAGAACAATTCATAATGTTACTCTGCAAAAAAATGGTGATTAATTGTTCCATTTTTCTGAGCAAAATGGTAATGTTACAAGAATAAAGTCATTATTTTGAAGGGAAAAAAAAAAAAAAAGTTGTAATGTAGCTTGAATAGTCTTTGTTTTGTAATTTGCATTACTGGAAGAAAGTCGTCGTTACAAAAAATGTTGTCATGTTACCAAGAATAGTTTTGTTCAGCAATAAGAGAAAAAGATTGAGGCAAAGGTTTTAATTTCATGCATTGTATAATGTTCATATGAAAAAAGGCAAGTTTACCTATTCACTGTTTTTGTTTATTTATTTATTTTTTTTAAGTAATTGTCCTACGTTATTGCCTGAAATATTTGCCGTTTCATGCTCAGGCCAAAGAATTCAAAGCATTGCTTTGGCGCCATCTGGTGGCATCTTTGTGCCAAGGAAATGATCTGAACTGAGTTGAGGAGCTTCATTTACATAAAAGAAGTCCTTTGCCACCATCTTGTGGCCTCTATAGGCAATTACATTACAGATTTTCATTATTCGGGTTCTGTATTCCAAGTTGCAATGTTACGTGAAGGTTGTTTTTCCAATTCAGTATTTTTCCTGAAAAAGTTTCCCTCTGCTGCCTCGAAGGATGAATCAAGAGATTTGTCCTAATACTTTTGCCCAAAGGCAACACATCTCAGAGCGTCTTCAGGCTGCTCTGAGACTGTCAAACCTTTGGACCTCAACGTTCCCAACCTGTCACCGCTCATTTGCGGAAAGGGGGATCCGGTGGCGACGGCCGAGCGCGACGCATCCACCCCCCCTCCCCCCGATCGTCGAGGGGCCTCGCTCGCGTTGTTTGTGTCACCTGGCGACAAAAGCTCGCTCGCTGCTGCCAACCTCGAATTCCTCTCATATTTCACAAGCAAACTCGCCGCCATACGGAATAACGAGCTGTCCTCTGTGCTGTCGGATTGGAGACACTGTGCGCTTTTGTTCTCTTCTGCAAGCCTCCCCATTCTTAAAAGACAACTAAAGATATTACCAGAATTAAGTTATTACAAAAAGTTGTAATTTTACTCCAATTCTAAAAAGACAAGACAGATATTACCAAAATAGAATTTTATGTTATTTTACTACAGTAATATCCTCAAAAATTGTGATGTCATCAAAAAAGTCATGTCTTAATGTAACTGGACAGTGTGATGGGAATAAAGTCAGAGTAAAAAGTCTGAAAGCTGGAATAGTCGCTATTTATTATTTAAACAAGGTAAGTTAAGCGCATGGGAGCTTTTACAATAAACATTGAGAAGTCATAACGTGACAAGAATAGTTGCTAGGAGAAAAAAAAACGCATATTTTTATGAGGGAAAAAGTTTTGTGTTGCAAAATAAAGTTACTGTTAAGTGAATTTCCTTTTGATGTTTCGAGAGAAGTAACATCACGAACAGAGCGATGTCAAAACTTTACGCCAATCTACAAAGTATTTTTCTTTTTTCGTCATTCCGTGTGCAAGCGCGCATTTGAAAGTTTCAATTGAAAACTAAGCGATGACTTTGATGTTTGTACATTTTAGAGAGACGCGACGGTTCTGTGGATGATGTCGATGCACTCTCTCAGCTGGGGCTCGTTGATGATGAGGGGCGGGGCCAGGCGGATGATGTCGCCGTGGGTGGGCTTGGCCAGCAGGCCGTTGTCGCGCAGGCGCAGGCACACCTTCCATGCGTCGTAGTCTGAGCGGGGCGAAAGAGAGTCGAGCTCGTCAGCATCTCTCTCGTTGCAAGTGTGGCCAAACGGTCCCGGTACCTTTGGTTTCTTTGATGACGACGGCGTTGAGCAGGCCCTTGCCCCGCACCGTGGTCACGATGTCGGACGGCAGCTTGCTCAGCTCCGAGCGCAGCAGCTGTCCCATTCGCTCTGCGTTCTCCACCAGCTTCTCCTCCTCCATGACCTGCAAAGTGTCGGGTTCAAGGCAGGAGGTGGGCGGGGCAAACAGACAAACTCAGTTTGCTTAATCAATTTAGTTGAAAAAAAAAAAAAATGATAATAAAATTTGCTTTTATGTAAAATTGCCAAAGAATATAAATAAACATGATACTATCATTCACAAATGCACTGCGAAAGTTTTCAAACAAATTGAATGAAACTCTGACCTGGAGGGCAGCGATGGCCACGCGACAAGCGACGGGGTTCCCTCCGTACGTGGACCCGTGCTCCCCGGGTTTGATGGTTAGCATGACCTCGTCGTCACACAGCACGGCAGACACCTGACGCGCATGTGACAGTTACACGTCGCAGAAAAAAAATAAATTGATCATTGGAGATTGTTTTTAAGAAGACTTACAGGGTAGACTCCTCCTGAGAGAGCTTTTCCCAGGATGACAATATCTGGACGCGCTCGCTCGTGGTCCACGGCCAGACGCCGGCCGGTCCGCCCCAAGCCCGTTTGCACCTCGTCGGCGATCCACAGCACCTGGAAAACATTTTTACGCACAAACATCATACACTTAATTGTATGGACAAGGGCAAATGGAAAAACACGTTCACATTTTATAGATTAATGCCGCCATCTAGTGGTTATACAAAGCTGTACACTTTCATTCCAAAACGGCACCGCCCCCTAGAGGTTATAAGAAATGTGTACACTTTCATTCTAATATGCCACTGCCACCTAGTGGTCATAAAAAAGGTGTAGCCTACACTTTCATTCCAATATGACAGGGGTACGTACGTATGACTGCGTGTGTACAGTTGTACTCATAAGTTTACATACCCTGGCAGAATTTGTAAAATATATATATATATATATATATATATATATATATATTTTTTTTTTTTTTAAATATGACTGATGACTGAACAACAACCATCATTAATTTCTTTATGGTTGTGTTTTGCGTAATGATAATGCTTTTCTGAAATGCTTGACCGTTTAATTTGAATCCCATTAACATAAAATTAAATGTATTTCGCCTGGTTCTTCATGTTTTCTTTAAAGAATTGTACCCATCTTACAAATTCTGCCTAGGTAATCAAATATACGAGCACAACTGTGTGTTTTCTAATTTGCTAAATAAAAGTAGGGCTGTGAATTTCAAAATAAGAGCAAGTAAGTTAAAAAAAACTATAACGTTTTCAAGTGCTTAACTTCAGAATAATTATTTGAAAAAAAAATAACAAAATACAGATCATACTTCATGTTTTGATCATATGGGTAGAAGCTAAATCATGCATTGTAAAAATGCATTATACATAGGTAGAAGGGTTTTCCAGAATTTTGAGGTCAAGTTTGGGGGTGCGTATTATACACGAGAAATTACGGTACCTAAATATTTTTATTACGTGGCACTGAAAGTTCTATAATTATTTTAATGATTGACCGCTGCTTTGTTTGACGGTACTGTTTGGATCGACCAATACTCGCAACTATGGGGAAACTTGCAAAACTGTAGGAAGTGCCACTTACTTCTCATTTCTCACCATGTTCACTGACATTGACTGAACTGGCTCATCTTTCCATTTAAAAATCAAATGTGGCCCTTGCGCACAAATATTTGGCTCGCTCGATTGTCTTTCGCCGGGCTTCCGAATAGCTAAGATGGCGTCACGTTCAGAGTGTGTACTCACATCGTGCCGCGTGCACAGCTCCCTGACTTGGGTCAGGTAGCCGGTGTCAGGCACCACCACGCCCGCCTCGCCCTGGATGGGCTCCACCATGAAGGCGGCGACGTGCGGGTCCTGGAGGGCTTTCTGCAACAAAACGTGCCAAGACAAACGTGATCAATCTCCCTTTCTGTTTACACAGACAAAGCGACCAATTGCCAGTTATGGTGAAACAAACATCTCCAGTACAAAAACAGCACAGTCCATATCAGTCCATTATTTAGTTTGATAGGATCTCAAACCAAACCTCAAGTGCGGGAACGTCGTTGAACGGGACCAGCTCAAAGCCGGGCATGAAAGGGCCGAAGCCTTCGTAGCTGCTGGGGTCCGTGGAGCTGGAGATTGCTGCCAAGGTGCGGCCCCAGAAGTTCCCATCTGCTCCAAAAAGATGCACACAACAATTTTCCGCTCTGCATGTTGAGTGACTTTGTCTGAGTTGTGGCCAACGGCAGCTTGTCTATGAGTTTGCTTATTATGCGTTTGTTTTCTCACCGTTTGTTCAATAAAGCAAATGAAAGTGCAGAAGCATCTTTATTTGCCAATTATGTCCAAAAAACACACAGGGAATTTGTCTCGGGTAGTTGGAGCCGCTCTAGTACGACAACAGTCAGTCAATTGACAGAGGACACTTTTGAGACATAAAGACATTGAATGTCTCCAAAGACGAACGAAAAACACAAAGACAAAAACAATACTAGAGAGCGCATAACCGAGGCGACCACACTCCCAACGCTTCACTGTTTTCATTTGGTGGGTTTGACTCACCGGCAAAAACAATCTTGGCTTTGTCCTTGGGCACGCCCTTCACGTTGTAGGCCCACTTACGAGCCAGCTTGCACGCCGTCTCACCGCCTTCCACACCTTCAAAGAGACCGGCGTCAGTGTCTCTCGGATGGTCCCAGTACGGAAACTAGCCCATTTTTCCTTACCCGTGTTCATGGGTAAGACCTTGTCGTAGCCAAACATGGCCGTAACGTATTCCTCGTAGGCGCCCAGCACATCATTGTAGAAGGCTCGGGAGGTCAGCGTGAGCTTGGAGGCTTGAGCGTTGAGGGCGGCGATGATCTTGGGGTGGCAGTGGCCCTGGTTGACGGCGCTGTAGGCGCTCAGGAAGTCGTAGTAGCGGCTGCCTTCAATGTCCCACACATAGACGCCTGCGGAAAAGTGGGCGGGGACATTGATTTGGATAGCGTGTGACTGGTGCGTTGCATGAAGTGTCCCATGAGTTTGTGCTGCTTGACAAGGAGCACAGAGGTTTGTATTTTGCGGATTTTTCTTCCCACTCTCGTTAGCTTGATGGGACCTGGAGTTGGTATCGGCTAGGGTTGGGCGATTCGTGTTTATTTGTCAGGACGATTTTGTTTGACGACACAGTTAACCAGTGAAAAATGTAGCCACTTTTCAAAACAGACGAAAAAAGCTTAATTCCCGCTAAGAAACACACAACAATCATTTTCACGTTGTGTTGGGGGAAAATAAACTAACATCAAAAATGTTACTTTTGTGAGGGGAAAAAAAATATATATATTTTTGACATTTTATTTTAAGACCATATTACCCAACCCGAGACTCGACCAGCTTTCTGTGTACAAAGGACTTTGTAACTGGTTTCGGAAGTTTCGGTCATGTGATCGTTTAGCTTACCCTCGCCCCTCTCCAGCGCTACAGGCAGGGGATGGTAGTTGTGCGCGCCGTACTTATGCTCACGAGTGTAGATTTCCTCGGAGGAGAGCATCTTTTCTGACTTGTGTGTGGAGGCAGGACGTGCCGCCGAGTGGGCGCCACGGAGGACGGCGAGTGGCGCCGCGCTCCGCAGGCTGCGAGTGAGCTGGAGAATCATTGACTTCATTCTGGTGTGGTTGCGTCTAAGGGAACAATGTTTGACACACAGCCAGTCAAGGCGCATTTTTATTAAAAGTAGACCGGTTGATCGAGTTCCTGTGTCAAGCTGTTACCCTGGTAACCAGTCAGAGTTTAAGCAGACCAAACTCAAAAGCTCCCTACAGCTTTTGATGCCAAATCAGCTCATTCCTGGCTTTGTGAAACTCTGCCATGCTCAATCAGGTCGAATGAACAATGAGTGTCTTTCACAAAGCACACAACACAGCACGGGTGTCAAACCTGCAGTTACAGCGGCCCTGTGATGGCCTGTTATAAGTGAAAATCATCTATTATTACATAATAGCCCCTGCATTTGGTCTCTTAACATTTTGTTATAGTAATAAATTGGGTAACTGTTTTGAAATCAGATGTCAAGCAAAATAGTTTGGATGCAGGTTCAAGGTGAAACACACATAAAACTCCTCAGGGGCGGACTTATCGTTAGGGAAACACAGTGGGTCGCACCATATGTGCGTAACCAACAACAGTTAACGCCAGACCCTCTTGCCAGTTGCAGTAGCACTGCTGTCAGTGTCAGCGAATGACATCAATGACGCTTTTCATCATGAAGAGGTGAGTATTAAGCCGGTTGTAATGGTAAAATATATTTGGTTGATTGTTTTTATCAATTACAGTAACTGTAAAAAAAATAAAATACACATTTTAAGGACTTTATCTAGCTCAGGAAATAGGATATTTTTTCTCGAATTCACCCTATTTAGTTGATGATAAACATTGATATACAGGAAGTCCTGTAAACTGCAAACACTGCCAATTGATAAGTGTCCAAACAATTTGGGCTGTGCAGTACAGCTTAACTTGCCCCTGAAAGATGATTGGCTGCTGGGGAACAGCCTCCAAAAACCGCCCCTCCACCCACCGCTTACCTACATCACAACATGGAACTAAAAATAACAAATTAAAAGATAAAAGACCTCTTGGCGTCAGCTGATTCGTCGCATGTCATGTCAGTTACGATCAAACGCACCACGTCCACGTTGGACACACGCATGAGCGTTCAAGTTAGCAAAGGTTAGCTAGGCTTAGCTGTCAAGTGAAACAGAAGCGAATCGAGCCACGAAGAGAACAAAGAATGGAAATAAATACCAGAATGGGGTGAAAGGTACTTCAGGAGCGTCCTGGGAGCTGTCGTGCGCCTGGCTATCTTCGGGGTTTGTGTTTCTCCGATGTCGCACGCCTGCGAACGGTTTGGCTTCACGGATGCGAATGGAGGGCGGGCGCCTGCCACGCAAAGACTAGCACAAGTGACGTCACTAGACACGCCCCATGATGGAACGTCGGCCTTGATTGCGGGACCCAAAGTCGGCTTCAGTTGCTTCTTACTTCCAAATAAAAGACATTTATGCCGTTTGTTCATTTTGTCAAATGTCCCCTGAAACTCTGGTAGCGCCGACTATGGCAATGTCACTATACAGTCCTAACAAATTCTGGAAAGATGTATCCTGATCTATGACTGATTATATTGACTCTGCCTTCACTCTTCATTGGAAAATGTAGTTTGGGTTCTTCGATAATGGTGGCAAGTGTTTGTTATAGATTTAATAATTTTTCTTGTGAACGTTCATCTCCGCAACTCCAAATTCTGTCATTCAGTTTTTTTAATTTTAAGGAAACCAGACAATAGATGAGTACAATATTTAACTCCCAAGACAAAAATGGTGTTTAAAAACTGTTGTTTTATACTATTATTCAAACTCCCCCTGGCTCCTATTTTGTAGTATTTTATGTATTGACGAGTATAAATTGTCTATCTCGCAAATTGAATATTTTCAACAAATGTTGTTTTATATGTCAGGTTTAGACTTATTGTCTCGAATGTCAAACATTAACAAAAATAAATAATATTTTATTTTTAATATTTCTTTTTTACATCCGGGTCCTTACGAATGCAGCGATTTCGCGCATGCGCATAACAAGAGGGGCGACTCGTCATGGCGGACAGCAGCTGGACAAGCTGCGCGACGGGTTTAAAAGGCGTCATACTGGATATGTGCGGAGTTTTATATGACAGCGGGGAGGGCGGCGGGGTGGCCATTCCTGGCTCCGTCGAAGCCGTGAAGAAGTGAGTGTTGAACGGCACTACAGAAAACACACACACACACATTGGAGACTTCGTGTTCATATCAAGTGACCGCCATTCTCGTCACACTCGCTTACTTTTTAATTTGTTTTTGAAGGCTTAAAGCTTCCGACCTGAAGCTGAGATTCTGTACCAATGAGACGCAGGCCGCGAGAGAGAAGTTTGTGGCCAAACTCCAAAGATTGGGGTTTGACATTTGTGTCAGTGACGTCTTCTCTCCGGCACCTGCAGCGGTTGCTCTGCTGAGGGAAAGAGGGCTGCGGCCCCACCTGCTGGTGTATGACGGTACTGCCTGCTCATGCTTCACGTCTTCTTGTATTTTTGAGCCACTGACAACTAGAGTGGGCCAACTCATTGTTTTTTCATTTTGCTGAGGAGTTTTACGTTTTATGGCTGCAATAAAAGATGGAGGAATTATATGGCAACGATCACTTGTTTTTACCGAAATACTGTGTTTCCTCAGATTATTTTGGACACTGTCAACAATTTAAATGTCATAGGTTGGATCCTGGCCAGTATCATATAGGTTGCCTGAAAGAAAAAAACTGGGATGAGAGAAAGAAGAGGGTAACCCTGCTGCAATATTTGTCCAAACATCTGTCAAATCTATCTATATTTCATGGAAAATTATAATTATTCTTCACTTATGCTGAAATGCAGGCACACTGGCAGCCAAGTTAATGCACTACTTACTTTCTGAGTCTTAGAAATGGACTCGGATGAATCAGGCAAAGTGCTGCCCACAGTTACGGACTGACCCCTTTAAGTAGAAATTCAAAATAAACCTTCATTCACTATTTATGAGCTGCTCTGTTCATTTTTGCACTTGAAACTTAAAAGTGACAAAAAGGGAGTTAGCTCACTCTAGTTCTCAGTGGATTTTAAAGAAGACTTGTATAAATACATACTGCATATTTTAAATGTTGTAAATGTGATTATCTGAGCATTCACATGCAATTTCCAAGGGAATTGCCGTTCCTAGTTCTTGAAATGTTTTGAATATTTTTCTCATTTGTCTAACTTTATTTTGTATGTACAGTATTTTCACGTCATCAGTAATACTATTTTGAAATAAAGGTGTCATTTATTGTTCATTTTATTCTTGATTTTTTTTTTTGCCATTATGAATTTTTGTTTTAATAATTTGTGTGTATTATTTTTTTCCTATATAACACTGGAATGCATTGAGAGGAGCATTTTTATTGTCGCTCTAAAAATGCGATCGTGATTACACGAAACGCGAATGACAAAATGAATGGACTTTATGTAACATATGAATGAATGAATGGCATGCTTACTATCTCTCCCAACAGCGCTCCTTCCCGAGTTTGACGGCGTAGACACGAGCGATCCCAATTGCGTGGTGATCGGCGACGCGGCCGAAAAGTTCTCCTACGCCAACCTGAACGAGGCGTTCAGGGTCCTGATCGGCCTGGAGAAGCCGACGCTGTTCTCTCTCGGGAAAGGGTAACGAGGATATTATATGTACATTTACCTTGGGCTGTACGATACTATGACAAGTTTCCAACCATGCACCATGTCTTTGGCAATGTTCAGTGCGACTGAGTGTGTGATTGCCTCTCATCGGGCTCTCTTTTTTTTTTGTAATGGTAATGGTTAACCTCTCTCGCTCGCTCGCTCGCTCGCCGCAGGAAGTACTACAAGGAGACGGACGGCCTGAAGCTAGACGTGGGAGTTTACATGAAGGCTCTGGAGGTACAGCGACCGCCATACTCGATGAGATTGGTTGTGATAATGATGCGCAAACGCTTTAATTTATACACTATATTTACTGATTCCCATGTTTCTACGAATTGCTATTTATACAGTGCTCTTTTACTTTAAAAAAAAAAAAAAAAAACGCATAACAAAAATGGGTGGTTTGAGTTACGAGCGTGCCCGTGGAACGACTTACTCGTATCTCACGGCACCGCTGTACAATAAACAGATGGTCAAAGTTGAATTGCGACAAAAAAGGAGTTTCATCAGGTGTTTAATGTTCTCCAAGTACGCCTGCGACGTGGAGGCCGAGGTCATCGGGAAGCCGTCTGCTGCGTTCTTCCGGAGCGTTCTCAACGACATGGCGCTCCAGCCACACGAGGTGCGTCCGAGCAAGCGCGCAAAGCACTCACCTCACGACCGCGCGTATACTTTGAATCTTATCTCTCGCGCAATGTTTATATCTACAAGCTATTTCTGGTGGAACACTTCTCGTTTTCCTTTCTTGCTAATACTCTATTATTGCGCCGGCAGGTGATGATGATTGGCGACGATCTCGTGAACGACGTCGGGGGTGCCCAGCAGTGCGGAATGAAAGGTGTGCAAGTCCGGACGGGAAAATACAGGTCGGTGAATTACATGACCCTGACGAAGCGTGGCACTGATGACTATTCGTTATAAGCAGCTTTTTTAATTTAATTTATTTAAAAAAAAAAAAAAGCTATTTTAATGTAGTGTATAGGGTATAAGCTCCCTGCAGGGAAAATACTTCCACTTGTCAACAGAGGGCGCCCTGACATCAGTTGTATGCTCCTCTGAGTTTCCTGTTTTTTTTTTTTTTTTTTTAAACTTCCAGGTTTGTACATTTTCATTGAAACTCCTCCAAAAATAGCTCTCTACGCGGTTGACAAATTTATGATATGAGGTTGCTTGGGTGCCTTGGCTTATGGTGTAATTACAGATTCGTGGAGCTGATTATTTAAGGAAAATAAGTGTTTTTGTTGCTCGAGGGGGAAAAACAGAGCTGTGTAAGCAAAGTAGCATGAGTTCAAATGCAGGGTTGTACCAGCCCTTTCATTCACTTGCTGCCATTGATTTGGGCTTTGATGCATAACATTTATCTTTAGTCATTCAAGTGTAAAAATTTCCTAACTACAACTTTGCTAACAAATGGCGACGCGTACGGCTGTAGAAGTATCTGGAGAGGGCTTTGAATGCGAGTCGGCTTAATTCATGTAACTTCCGGGGTTAGAAAAAAAGCCCCCCCAAAATAGTAAAATGCCTATGTAGATTCTAAGGGATGCTCACTAAACTGTCATGCATGACAACGGTTTGGACTTGTTCGGAACTTTTTGGGTCCGCTGTGTTACAGTTGCAAGGAATGAAAAGTATGTGAACACTTTGGAATGACCTGGATTTCTGCATAATTTGGTCGTAATATATTATCTGAACCTCATTGAGGTCACAACAATACGCAAACACAGCACAGGGTATCTGAACTTCAAAGTATCTGAACTTCTCGGCTAATGACTTCTCAAAGAGCTTATTGAAATCACGAGTCAACCTTGAGGTTGTCTTCAATGGGATGAGATTGGAGGTGTTGGTTAAAGCAACCCGATTTAAAAAAAAAAAAAAAAAAAAAAAAAAAAAACAGACCAGTTTGAGTTTACTTTTCTTAAGCATTGTACAGTGTGAACCATGCCTCGCAAAAGAGCTCTCAGAATACCTTCAATTAAGAATTGTTAACTTGCATGACGCTATAAAGGAGCAAATATTTTTATATAAAAGCACTGTATTGTGGCAGTGAACAGTGTGGTTGCCCTCAACTCAACTAACTTTATAACATGCAGACGTTTGGGAGATGGTGAAGAATTCTTAAAAAAAAAAAAGAGGCTTCAAGCTGTTTGCTTGTACTGTCAAACTAAATCTTAACCAAGGAGAATTACAGGTTGTGTATTTAAAGCAATCGCAGAGCTTTGCCTTAAAGGCTGCTTAGCTTAAAGCTAACAAACAATGCAAAACTCCTTGGACTTGCTAGCAAAACTAGTATCGATGTTGCGGTAGTCCTGTGCCAAAAACGACTAATATTACTGAAGCTGACTGAGTCACTTACACTTGTTGTGAAATACTTCTTCGTTTGTCTACATGGCTTTATTATACTGCCCCTGGTGGCCAACTTTAGCACACAGAAGGAGCTGCAATGATTAAGCAAGATGCACAAACTGTTTAATTCATTACTTTTTATGTTTTTACTATGTTTTTATAAAATTAAATATGAAGTGCTATTTTCCTAATTAAAAAACAAACAAACCGCAAAACATATTTTGGGGTCTTCTTTTTTTAGGGAGGCTTGAAGAGATTAATGGCATTTTCATCCATTACACCCATTAGACACCTGTTTTTTTTGGGGGTGGGGGGGTTGGGAAACAGGTATTAACCATCTCAATTAGTTCAGTTCATGGATGCCACAACAAGAACAGGCTGCGAGTGACGCTATCTCCCATTTTTTCAGCTTTGTTTGGTGGCACTATGAAAAGTGGGAAAACAGCTGTTTTCATGTCGGGCAGATGCTGCGCAGACCTCTGCTTCACGTCAGGCTCGAAAAGGAAACGAGAGAGCACTGCAGGCCCAGATGGGGAACAAAAGACACAAATTACAGACAGTTTTTATCCTATCTGTGTGCATTAGATTTAGGGCATGAGCTATTATATCACTCAGCCCTCTTTAGATCAGTAATTCTTGATCACTGCCAAATTATGCAATACAAATAAACAGAACACCTAGAAGCAATCCACTGTCAAAGTAGTCCGCAGACACACCCATTGTATTTAGAATAATTAACACGCACGCTCCTCTCGCCAGTTACTCATGATCACCCTGACCTTGTACTAGAGAAATAACAGAATGACTGGAAATAATCCACAGTCATGCTTCAAATGGCTAAGTGTGAGTACGCCTATAAACTCTTGACTTCCTTTCCATACTGTGGGCATTCCGACACATTTCATAAGACAAAAGTGATGGGATTATCTCGACGGGCCTGCAGAATTTGTTCTGGAAGGAAAATGTTCATGTGTGTTTCTTAAATTGACTTGATTGTGTCTGACAAAGCTGTAGGGGGGGGTAAAGGGTACGACCACATGTCTTAAAATGGAGGCCCTAATCAGTTTCACATGTACTGGACATGGTAGGCTGCACCTTTTTTTTTTTCTCCACATGACCATTAGAGTTGTTATTCCTGCGGTTTATAATAACTAGTTTGACTGTGAACACCAATAAGGCCTGTTGAAACGGCGCCTGTTTCTTTGACAAATGTCTCTTTCTTTAACATACAACACATTTATGAAATGAAAGGGGATGGAAATGTAGTAGATCTGAACAGTGCCAAGAATTACAACCATCCAAAGGGGTCATTAAACACAACGCCTCAAATACATTCATATGATCATTAGCCTGGTGCTTTATGAATGGCGGTGGGTGTGACATGATGCCATTTCTAATGAATTGGTAAGTGAGCCCAGATCTCCCATAAGGCTTATAACCACCTGAGCACATTATTAGGTACACCTACACAAACAAGTGGGGGGAAAACTGCGAGTTAGCAGAAACCTGTCGTGGATTCCCGGAGGAGTCTGGCAGATGAGAGCGCACAACAAACATTTTCACACAGCAGCTCGCATGGCCGCCGCCTTCAAAATGGTTTACAGTGTAAATCATATTGCCTGATGGCCCACGCTTGACTGCACATGCGAGCTGAAGCCAGTGTTTCCGAGCAGGTCCGCTGGGATGCTGTCTCTCTGGGAACTACTCAAGAGGAAGTGAGAGTTTTGGTTGTTAACCATCACAAATCCCTTTTATACTGCCTGCAAAAAAAGATTTTACAATGTTCTCAATAAATGGCACTGGCACAGAATAGGGGTTAAAAGTCCAATCGCCAACTTCGCAACTTTGGAGGTCGAATGAGAAAGCCTAGTTACTATCTTCAATCTGTTTTAGTGTCGCTAGCAGGTTTAGCAAGCTCAGCTAAGCCAGTTAGGCTAACATGGTAGCAATGTGCTCCTGGTTGTGACGTTCTTATAGTCCGATTGCTATTTTTTTTTATTTTTTTTTTATTGCCTTTAAATTGTTGTAACAATAAATCACAAGCTAGCCAGCTTTACAGGTACACTGATTGCTCTTTACATTCTACTCCGTTTGTCGTTGGGCATTGTGTTCCATTAGTGTTAGTTTGAAGTCTACGCAGTGTTTTGTTAGTCCTGTTTGTCTGTCATTAAGACAAGTTGGCTAAGTTTATATGGACGTCTTATGTTGACTCTTCACTTTGACCTCGATCAAGCTCCTAAACTGCAACCACGTTTTCGCTTTTGCCGCATATGACGCAAGCTGCGTTATCAGCCATCTGGATTTTACGGCCTTTAAAAAAAAGGAACATGTTGGGCTTCTGTTTGCGTTGGTGGATTTCCCCGTAACAGATACCACCTGAAAAGTACTTCCTTTACATGTTATCAATCGCTCTGAATGGTAGTAAGCATCAGTCATGAAAACGATGTATTTATGTTCCATATGTGTTGCATAATGATTGTGTTTGCTGCAATGTCATACAGTGATCCTAATGAATTTATAGACTAATCCATGTTGTTCCACTCCATTCCCTTGGATTGGAATTGGCAGCTATGAGCGTAACGTAAACGCAATCAATTTCGGGACTGATTGCCTGGTCCAGCTGGCGGACCCAACAACACTGCTTTGTTCTCCCCGTCGCCAACCTTTCTCTCTGCTGTTAACATTTGCACCCTATGCTTTAAGTAGAATATTCCCCTGAAATTACCGGTTTTAAACATTTCTCTGCCCTCTGGCTGTGGGCTTTCCTGCTTCCGATTACTGCCCAGATTCCAACCGGAGCGTATCGGCCAGTCTATTGTCTGTCGGAATGCTCCAGATATTGAAAATACGTCGGCTTATCATGACTGTGAACTAAATGTGGCTTTACTTGGCGATCACGGTGATTTTTTTTTTTTTTATATTGCCGAACGCAGTGAAACAGCATCTATGAATGTTTCCGATAAAGGAGCGAAAGCCCACAGATGGCTCCCTGAAACCCAGCCTCTTAAATACAAGAGCAGCCCCTTAGCTGCTTCAATGGGGGGATCCATTCCCCACTTTGCAATTACCATTAGACAGGCCACTGTGTGGGGGAACTTGGGCCTCTGCCCGGGTTGCTTTTGGTGCATTTTTCTCTTCAAATTGTGTGTGATTCAGGAGTCCCGTAGCTGCAACAAAACCCTCAAATGTGGTAAAATAATAGATGCAAGGCGGAAGGCTGCGGAAATCATCAGCAACTGAGGGTGTTTATCACTGTTCTGCATCATTGGCTGATAGAACGGCTGTAAAAGTATTTTGTCCAATCATCTGAATATTGATTAATGACTTAAATTTTGTACCTACAGTGTGCATTAGTGTAACTTGAGGTTAGCTCTCCACCCATAGGACCACTTGTTACATATTGATCTGTCAATTTGCGATTGTACTTCCTCAAACTAGTGGTTTTCATACTTTTTCTCCCTATGTCACGTGAAGTGTTGGAAGGGTAACTGTGTATCACAAAGCAAACCAAAGCCGTGGACTTAAAACTGGGCCATGGGGGACGCCAGGTTCAACAAGTGCAGGAGCAGAATGATCTCCATAAAACCTGGCAGTAGTGTTTGGATAGGTATGAGGTGGTGCTAATGCCCACTGAAAAAGGGATGTAGATTAAGTATTAGGTGGGAAACTTTATTAAAAAAGAGAGAGAGCCCTGGCTTCAGTGAAGGCGGGTTGCATTTTTAACATTTTTACCACAACCCGTCTTTTGGCGCGTTTGCAGTGCTTTTTCGCCCGTTCATATTGCTTGTTTTTATGAAGGACTATCTGGATGTAGGAATTAATGAAATCTGTTTAAACCCCGAGGATAGTTTTGAAAAATACCTCCCTAAATTGAAGCTCTAACTACCCAAGAGATAGAAAGTGAAGCTTTGTTATCATTAAGATCTGTTTGTTCAGCTCGTGATGTGTTTGTATTGGAAAAGCAGATAAAACTTTCCTAATGGTTTTGACGGTTCGGTTTGGGGATCCTCGTTCCCGTGTCGCTCTCAGGTGGCTTTTGACAAGTTACAGGATAGAAAAGTGTTTCTGAAGCAAGAAATCTTGTGTCCTTAACTGGAAAGAGCCGTTGAACAACCACAGCTGCTTAATGTTACATCTCAACGTTTTTACTCGAGTCGATGCTGGCTGAAAACTCACTGGAGTGTGTGAAGGTCGCAGTTTAAGCATCTGTCACGCTCTGTTGCCATAACGCTCCGCTTTCCTCGGTTCAGTCTGCAGCTGCATCGTGTCGTGAGTGTAGGGAAGGACGGTAAAAGTGGAAAGCCAGTTCTGTCTTTCTTTACCTCGTCCTGAGGATTCTGAGGGACCAGATCCAGGAGTTGGGATTTATGACTGCTAAGCAGCAGTCGTCTCCAGTCCCCGGTTGGGTTAGGTAGATAACAGTGGGAGGAAAAAGTATGTGAACCCTTAATAAATTGGTTAGGAAATGTAATCTGAGCTTCATCTAAATCACTAGATTGCCAAACAGAGACTGCTTGACTAATACCACACATGTACAACAAATTAACATGTAAACCTTCACAGGCTAACAAACCTCTAGGCTATGGATTCTTCAAGAGATAATCAGTCAGGTGGGAGCCAACCTGGAATCCATTCAATGAGAGAAGGTCGGAGGTGTGGCTTAAAGCTGCTCTGGCCGCTATAAAACACACACCAGGTTAAAATTGTCTCCTGTCAAGAAGCATTGCCTGATGTGTACCAAGCCTAGCTCGAAAGAGCTCTCAGAAGCAGGATGTCAAATGGGGGGGAAAGGGGGCTATTCTCCCAGGGTCCTGATCGTTTGGGGGTCCCCTGACAGACAGGGGGAAAAAATGATGACAGTTGTTTATTCTTGTGATTTAGATGATCAGACTTTAGTTTATGTCCAGTTTATGGTGAAATTTAAGAAATTCCAAAGAGGTCTCATACTTTTTTTCTCCCAAAGTACTTTACTGATTGCGGGGGAAATTCTTGAGATTTTTTGCAACTGAATTTTACGCAAAAACGAATGCCATGAAACTGACGGCCATTGATTTGGTAAAAATCCAAATTCTACATTTCCCTTGATTAGACTGGCTTGAATTTGGGTCTCTGGGTTCGGTAGATAGTTTATTGCTTCAGAAGAAAATTCTGGAGGCTGTGGTGGGATGAACTGGAAGCGAGTACTAGAAATGCCACAAGAGAAGGGGACAAAGTAAGCTACTACAGTAATCTACTGATTTGAATGGAAGAACACAGTCAATGGTGGCAAAACACCTAGGAAATGGTTTTCATTGCTGGAGAAATACAAATGTAGAAAACAGGCCTTATAAAACGTACCCACAAGGCTTGGCTGAGCATAGAGGTTATCACGAGCCAGTGGTGTCTTTAAGGGCATGATTCATTTCCTTGAGGGTAAGCGGTGGTTTTCTCACCAACCGTGCCCTCATCGGTGTGCCATGAAAACATTCACTCGTGTTTTTCCACCCCACGTTGGCAGGCTTTGACTGTTTTTATTTTCACGTCACTGCCGCGTAGCTCGTAAGCGGGTTTCCCCTTGGCAAAGCCACGTGAAGGCCGGCATTATTTACACTTGTTGTATTCACACGGCAATAAGGCCATGTGGCCATGAAAAAGCGTTGAAGGATGTAAAGCGTTGGGTTGCGTGTGCAGTGCGTGCACAAGTCTGATCGATCTCTGTCGGCGTCCACGAGCTTGAACGTTTGAATACAGCTTCCAAACTACACCGCCCTTGCGCCTTGTAACGTGAACATTTAAAATCTGTTTGCATGTCACCGTGTGGTGTTTTTTATCGACACTGGGTTGACGCCTAAAGATAAACGCGAGCTTTTGCATGTTACTTGAGCTTCCTCCAAATGATGCAGTAGTACTTTGAATATTATTTGTTTGTTTATTTGATATGGAGATTAAAAAAAAAAAAAAAAATCATTGGACCAACCAGACCAAAATAAGGTCACATGGGGTTTGGCACACGCTTGACTTGGGTTCCATGCCGGCCCTCGTGTGGGTTTTATCTGCTTTTTTTTGCTGCATGCTCAGAAAAAGGCCTGATGAGCAAAAGGTTAAGGTCGATTGTGTTAAACCCTACCGTGACGATTCACAGAATACTCACTAAGGAATTGAGCTGTTTTCTCCATTGCTGACATACAGTTGACTGTCACATTTGAGGCTCACAGTTGACACGTCTCCTCCCAACACAAACTGGAACATAATATGACAGCGCCGCTATGGTGTGATTTCACGCAGCCCTCGCCGTGTGACTCATTTGTATTTGCTTCCACTTCTTGTCACTCATGTCTAATGGAGGCGAATGGCACATAAGACACACAGACATAGCTTTTAGAACTGAGATCATGATGCCATGAAATTGCTCGTCATTCAGTTTTAAGTACAGGGTGTCTCCTATAGCTGAAGTCTCACGAGACTTGTGGACGTCTCGCGTGATGATGCTTTGACGTTGCGTTTGACTTTGATTGGGTCGGGTTTGACTTCAGAGGTTTAACTGCAGTTCTGCCAGGAGAGATCCAGCGCCCGCTTTCTCTCGATTACGTGTAATTCCAAGATTCCTTTGAAGTTAAAAGGCGCGGTACCTGCTTAAGCGTATCACATGACGATGACAAAATCCACCGTAATGTCTGAGTGAAACTGAGACTGAACTAGCAGAGTAGGACTAGGTCGAGTCGTCCACTACCCCTCTGTCGCTCTTGCCGATCATTTACGGACTTGAGGGATCACGAGTCATTCAGAGTCACCGGCGGGCGGCCTTTTGTCGAACGACCTCGCGACCGTGTAAAAGTTACCGAGGTGTCACCCGGACACGAGGCCTATCGCCTATCTCACCGTGTCACGTGTGTCCCGCCATCCCTTCCGTATTGCGTGGACCTGAAGGACGCATTACCTCATCGGGTAACACAAGCTGCTTTGTCTGAATTTTGCATGCCGGCATTGAGCCGCTCTCTACTTCATTATTCATGGGGCAAAAAAGTAACCAAAAAAAAAAAAGGTCTAGTGACAATAAAAGGCTTTATGATCAGTTTTGATGTTCTTTTGTTTGACTTTTATGATTTTATTTGTAAGAAAAGCAAACATGTGGAGAACATGTGGGATTGTTGTCACATGTAGGACGCAGCCAGTACTTGCCAGAAATGCAGCTAGCTCATTTAATGTTGCTTTTTTGTTTTGTTTTTCGTGCTGTTCGGCTGTTAGGTCAAGCAAAAAGAAAGATGTTTATCCCTTTTATACCGGAACAGTTTTACTGTGTTGACAGACAAAAAAACAACAACAACAGAATACGGGAGTTGATCACATATTGCACACAGAAAATACGCAATACAAAAGATACACGAAAGCTTTCAATGTAACACGTGTAGGTATAAAAGTAACAGTTGTTGTTATAAATTCTTTAAACCCACTTAATGAAGAATGCTGACGACTGTTGTCACATGAAGGAAACGTACACAAAAGTCAACAAGTCTTTATATCAGAATCATCTTTATTTGCCAAGTATGTCCAAAAAACACACAAGGAATTTGTCCCCAGTAGTTGGAGCCGCTCTAGTACGACAACAGACAGTCAATTGACAGAGAACACTTTTGAGACATTGTCCCATAGAGCCTAGCCAGCACTAGCCACAAATCCCTGCATGGCCTTTTATGTTGCTATAGGCCTCGTTGCAGCCTCCCTGGCAGGTTTTCTACAACTCGCAGAAACCTGGCATTTAAACATACCTTTTCTACCAACTGTATGTGTTTGCATGTTTGTGCAGTCATTCCGTTATTGAGGCCGCGCTGGGAGACACAACATCGGCACCATTGGCAGCTCAGCTCACGTAACCCAAACGCCTGGCGGCTGGCTGACAGACGTGCACAAACACATGGCAGCGCTTCTCTCTGCTATTGACTATTCAGCTGCTTCTCTTTGCAAAGCCCCGCGCCCGGCCTCCTTTCTGGCGGCATACAAATATTTGCCACGGTGCCTCGGCGAGCTCTCGGAGCACAGTATTAATGGCAGTATGTGTGCCACACACTCGGCGCATGGGGTGGACGCTGGGGCGAGGGATTGGGGGGGGGGGGGGGCAAAGCCTGGAGCCCATCTGGAGCTCCGACCTGTGGCTCGTTCCAAGATGGAGGATGAGGAGGATGAATCTATTGGCCCCCTCGTCATAAATGAGTCTGGGGGCAGTCATGCAGATGAATGGAGGCGTCGCTGGTATTTTCAAGAAAAAATAGCCGGGGGGGCTTGAGGGGGGTCTTCTGCACGCAGGATAGGGATCGCATTTCACCCTACCAGCTGATTACGCCACCGTATCTTCCATCCATCGCTTGGCACTGAGCCCAGACATGGTCGCCGCCATTGCCTCTTGTCCTTCCTCTATTTTAGGGGAAACACAAACATGTAGGGTTCGATTGCTCTTTCTAACTGTAGCGGTTGTCGTTGCGTGTAGGATGCTGACAGAAAAAAACTGGAATTTTACAGGGGTGTGTGTATAAAAACATTGAGTCGTATATTGTATTCACATGTAGGAACATAGCCAGTCCTTGCCAGAAAGCTCCTTTAATGTTGCTCTTAGCCTTTTTATACCCGCTGTGTGAAGAATACTGGAGATTGGTGTCACGTGTAGGACACCAACACAAACAAACGGGCATTTTGCAAGTTTGTTGGTGTGGAAATGTTAATGCTCAAATTTTTATACCAACAAAACTGACAAATGTAAGACACAGCCAGTACTCCCCAGAAGTCTGTGGAGCTCCTTTGGTAAAGCCTCTTATACCCACTGTGTGAAGAATCCTGGAGATTGTTGTCAAGTGTAGGACAGTGCCACAAAAAAATAAATTTTTAACCAGTGTGTAGGTGTGAAAATATTGTAGTATTGGGAAAATCTTGAAACCCACAAAATGATAGATATGGGGAATTGTTGTCACGTATAGGACACACACACAGGTGCGCTCACTTGAAACCGGGCATTTTAACAGAGGTGTGTGAGTTTAAGACACACACACACTCACACACCTCCTATTTTAACCGGGGTTTGAGTTTAAACGTATCATAAATCTTGGCTTTTAATAGCTTTTATCATCCTGTGATTACTTGTGACTCGCCTGCAGGCAATTTGCATCTGAGTAAGACTGATAAGAAGCCCAAAACATGCACTCACCCGCAGGCACCTACACAGTCGACTTGACAGCGGCGCATATTTTGTTGACGTGAGCTCTTATGATCTCCTGGGAACAATTTAGCACCGGAATCTTTTTGGTAGACGCCCTATCATCAACTTTTCTCGTTTTTGTGTCGTCCTCAGGCCCAGCGACCAGAGTCACCCGACCGTGACGGCTGACGGGACGGCCGACCACCTGGCCCAGGCCGTGGACATGATCCTCAGCCGCAGGAGGAAACCTTAAGGTGATGTGGGCTTGATCCATCCAAGTAGTGGAATGGTCACAGACGTGACCCCTAGAATTGGAATCAGAAATTTGGCCATAGTCTACAACCGTGTGAAAATGTTCGTACTTATTGGGCTTGATTGAGCCAACTGTTTACAATATACAAGAATCAAATCAGAATCAGAAAGTAGGTCCTATTTCAGTACGGTGTGTCAGACATAATTAGGCTCAATCAGGCTAACTAGTTGTTGAATCTGCTGACGTAACCCCGTCACTTTTGTAGGCTGTAGTCTCGTACATACTGTGTCTCAGTATTTCTGTACACGATTGTCATTGACTGGATGCCGAATGACTCGAGTTACGCCGGAGTCAGTTTTCCTATAGTGGAGTTTATTGTCACGCCGGCAGCGTCAAAGAACGCTCGCCTCATCGCTACGATGACCTTAAAAGATCTAGTCTGTTTTAGCGTGGCGCTAACGAATAGAGGATTTTCAAAGACAAATGGGGTTTGGCATCAAGAGACCTGGAACGGGAACTAACTCAATGTACTGTGCATATGGACAAAAGTACTGGGACATAAGAGCCTGCACTCTTCGGGGGTCCGCTTCATCTCCTTTCTATTTCATTCTAACGTTGTTTGACGGGCTTGAGGTCAGCGCTCTCGAGTTCGTTCACACCAAACTCATTATGCTCAAATGAACAAAAAAGGGCACTTGTTCCCACCAAGTTGGAAGAGTTGTCCAAACTGTATTAGCAAAAATATTGGATTTGGAGTCTCGGTCCAACCCCTGATCGATTCGCGAAGAGGTTTGTCCCAATACTTTTGCCCATCTATTGGATTTTGGATTGTTATAATCAATAAAATCCTCTGATATGTGACAATCATCGCTCTGTGAGACTTGTGAATAGTTTTTGGTTGGAATCTTTTTTTTTAAAAGGTGTCATGGCCAAGTTTCTTCTGGAGGCCCAATCGCCAAATTGTTACATCATTAACCACTCGTTAGCATTCACTCTAGCGTCCCGTGCTGAGGTTAGCCACAACGAGAACTAGTGAGAAATTGGTCTCGGGCATGCCAGCCGGAATAAAACAAAAACGATTGTTCGATGGCTGCTGCCCTGGAGGTTCCAGTATACCCAAATGGATCCAGCGCCGAGAACAAAAGCCCATTGCCAAGTGATTAATTGAGGTGCTCGCGGTTCACTTCACCATGAACTGACACAAGCTTGACTGTTATTGGACAATTAAAGGTAATGAAACGCTATGACGGATAGGAGTGCCACTCCTCTTTTTGATTGGGGAATAAACCTGAGCGACGGCCGACTGCAAAATGCTAGCAGCTGCTGTGGCTTTACAAACACCTCAGACATTGTTTGACTACGCTTGGACCGATATTTTATAGCCTTTTGGCTTCACACTCTGCTATTAAATCAAGATTGGACTTTTCTCCTATGTATTTGTTTTTTCCCGCACCCCCATATGTTCTCCACCTCTTACTGGCAGGTTCATTATCAGCAAGCATGCAATAACATGTGCATGTTATGTTCATTGAAGACTTCAAATCAAGGGTACTCAAATACAAATCTTAGAGGGCCATAAATGTTTTCATTGAGTCAAAGGTCCATTTAACGAAGGAAAGAATAACTATTACAGATAATGAACCTAAGCAAAGGATGAATAAAAATGATAATGAAATAGTATGCTTACAAATGAAATCTATAAATGGTAGCATTTATTGTCATTCTTCAATATATGTGGAACTATCAGAGGGCCGAAGTTACTTTTTCCAAGAGGACACTGTCCCGAAAAAATACACCATAAAGTGTAAAGACAAAACATTCATAGCGCTTTTATTGTATGAAGCGGTTATAGATGAAAGAGGTCTGGAGTCTCCCTTCTCCAGTTGATCATAGATCATGGATGATTTTATTGTGGCAGCACGATTGTTGACTCGTTAGCAGTTCTGACTGCCACTCCGACAGTTGAGAGGTTACTCTGGCTTCCAGTAATGGCCACTGGACTGATTGATGGATGATTATTTTTGGTGGTTTGGTTAGCAGCTAATTGGCATTTCTCCTTATACGGCCGTTCCAATCCATCCTCAAAAAGCGGTTTTGGAACTCTAGCAGCATTCCCAACTGATTTGTGTCAAGCTCCAGACAACTCATTGTCCTGTGCAGTCATCCTTTCCTTCCACAAGCTCATTATTAAGCTGATGATCTCATTTTCAACGCTAAGCTGACTGACACCTTGAGGAGACGGGGAGGGGGGGACGACACAGTCTGGAGTGTGTCTGTCAGACCATCTCCGTCCCAAAACTGAGCTGCGTTATCTTTGTTCTTGCATGGGGGGGGGGACCCCCTTTAGATTTTGCAGGTGTAGCTAATGTTATGTTAGAGAAGCCATAAATCTCCGAAAGAAGCACCTTTAGGCTGCAGTGTGTGTCAAGTATTTTGAGATGTGTGCGCTCCCTCCTTTGACCGGGAACCGGTGTGTCAGCTAAACTCCGCACACCTGCACCTTCCGACTCAGAGTGCTCTCGTTTTGACACAAAACGTTCATTTGAATTTCAGTGCAACTGAGAATGAGTGGGCAGTACATCTGGCTCACAGTTGAGGTCCTGGGTTCAAATCCCTTGTGTGGGTTTTCTCCAGGTGTCTTCGGCTTACTCTCACACATTCCAAAAGCATCCTTCTTATGACAATTGAAGACTCAAGATTGGTGGTCACCAACGTGGATCCCACGACTAGCCCGCAGGCCTCTTCTAACATTAGCTTACTCGTGATGGGATATTGTGATTTGGAAGGAAATTTGCAGAAATTATCATATGAAAATGTCAACGCTGGCAGAGATTTTTCATGTCTTCTAATTATTGAGAGACATCATTAACATTATCAGTGTCTTCATATAAATGAATATCATGAATGATTAATAATAACTATGCTTTACACGATCAGGATTTTTGGGACCGATCAGCGAGTTTAAAACAAACGATCACAAGATGGATGAATGTGTCTATTTAAATGACCTGTTCATTTACTGTATATACTTGTGTACTTAATTGCTAAAAATGTTTTTATTTAAAATAAGTAATGTATCTTTGTTCCTCTATTTATGCCAGTGAGGCATAGTGACAGACGGAACAAATGAATGGTCTTCTATTAGATGGCAGGAAGTAAATACAGTCATTAATGGTATATCATAAAGGTTGGAAATCACTGCTCTAGTCAGATCGTGTATTCTAATCAGTCAGGTCAAACCAAAATTACATGACAGAAATAATGAGTGCTAACCTACTGGAATGAAATGACTTTATTTTTAATTAAATGACTTCACTCACACCGAAACTTTTGAGCATGATTGGACAGAACGGCGTCCAACCTTTCGTGCTAGCACTAGCTTGCTAGGCTACATAACATTTTATTGCCTGCTTGTGAGCCGTATCGTATTAAAAGTACGGGAACATACCTCAAGCAAGCCTTAAACCAACGTCCTCTCCTGTCCTGAACACCAGTGACCACCAACACAGGTTTTTCCCCATTTTGTCCTTATAATACATTTGAGCCGGCGCGCTCCACTCTTGTTGTTGTCGCCACGGTAACGAGTGCATCCGGTCGCATTTGAGTTGGCAAGATAAAGCCCAATGATCGTAAAAAACAGGATGCGGTGGTATCGGAATACAAGATTTTATTGCAGTAGTCTGACATAGTGCAATTGTGAAAGAGCAAATTTGTCTTGTAGTCTGATCCGGGCATTACGTCTTGTCTGTCCCACACCGCCGACTTTTTATTTATTTATTTATTTAAAATAACTTCATTGGCCGTCAGATATTTACAGTACTAATCAAAAGACACTCGACAAGGCTAAAAAATAAACTGTGTACGCGGCGACACGGAGTAAATTTCTTTTGCGGATCGGATCGGCAAATTATGACATTAAAGCCGATCAGCATAAAATGCTAAATATCGGCCGATACCGAGCGGCCCGATAAAATCGGTGTAAATTCTAATAATAACATATTATTAAAGGTAATTTGAGCCAATTTGTTATTTCGGAATTGTGTATCAACCTGGTAGCCCTTCGTATTAATCAGTATCCACGAAGTAGGTCTCAGTTTCAAGAAAGTTGGTGACCCCTGTTCTAGATTGTCCGTGCAAATTTCGATTGGTTGTTTGTCGATATGTGCCCTGCGATTGGCTGACGACTAGTCCAGTCTGTGCCCCACCTCTCACCCGAATGTCACCCGTGACATGCTCCATCCACCTGCGACCCTAATGAGGTTTAAGCATTGTAGAAAATGGACAGCTGCACGAGAACGAGTGTCAGAACATACCCAGAACACTATGTACTTTATGCATCAGCGGACCCTCGAGGGTATGGGCTGGGGGTTGGTAATTTGCCCGCTAAAGCGTCTTGAGTCTGACCCAGTGATGTCATACTTGGAGCGTAATCCCGCGGGGCCAAAGGTGGGCTTGTGTCACGGTGCCGTGTAAACACGATGTCCTGGTCTGCCTGCACTTTTTGAAGACTTGCAGCTGAACTCAATTTTAGCGTCCGAAGGGGTCCGCTTCTTGTTTGCTAAAACCAAACAATCCCCCTTTGCGGATCCTTAAGTCAAATTTGAAGGAGCTTTGAACCCATCTTGGTAGAGGATCAAGGTTACTATTCCAAACCCCTGTTTCTACCAGGACGTGCAATCAAATCCAATTATAGATGTTTTAAGGACCTCATCTGATTTTTTTTTTTTTTTTTTTGGACAAACATTTTTTGGAGAGCGCTGGAAGGCAAACTTGGTGTTGCTTTGTCAACAGACGTATGTATGGACCAGCTGAGCCATTAAGTTTGATGGTTCATTTTATAATATTCAATTGTTGAACATTTATGGTGTGGACTTTGAAATTAGATTTTTGTGCAAGGAATTAATTTTAAGGCCATATTGCCCTAACCGCAGCTAATAACTTCCTTAAAGTTTGTGGTGTGCTTCTACGGGAAAGTGAGTGACTTGTCGGTTTGACTCAACAAGAAACCACGGTCCGAGTCATTGTGAGTTTATCGCCAACTGTCATTTGAGAAAACCTAGCGTGACCTCAAACACTCTATCGTTTTGTTCTTAAGGGGTGGTTGTGCAGCCCCTCCTCCTTTTTTTTTTTTTTTTACTGCTATCTCAGATTAAAACATGGTCTCCTTTCACTTGCTGCGACACTACCGATTAAACAGCCAGCCAGGGCTGCACAGGATGTTTTAGGCTGCTGCACAAGGTTTAGCTTCTGGAAAAAGAACTTAATCCATCTTCAAGTGTTAGGGCATGGTAATGTTTTGTAATAGTCGTACCTTGACTTACAAGTGCACCAACTTGCGAGCTTTTTTGCATTTTGAGCCATTGCTTGGTCTATTATTATTTTTTTGCTTCATGTTGCAAACTAAATTTCAGTAAGATGCGAGCTTCAGATATGCCGCCACTCGAGTGAAGTGAAATAAAATGGAGAAATTAAGGTACCGTAATCCCCTCGAATGTGGGAAAGGAATGTTTATTGAAAAAGACAAACACGCATACAAAATGAAAACACTCACAAGCGGCTACCACTGGCCAGAACTCACATCCAGATGCTCACAAACACTGGCCATGTTCCTGACATCACTCACAAGGCCACACCCCTTTTACAGTCACAGGCGCACAGTTGTTTTTGGGACTTTGGGCTTGTCCCAACGTACAGTAATTATTCTTTTGAAAATTATCTCTTTATTTTTGGATTACGTTTTTAGACAAATTGCTATTTTTATTAAACGCAACAAAACATTTGGGGGTGATTTTATTATTTTTTTTTGGTTGGCTGGAATGGATTAATGAATTTGCAATTCATGTCAATGGAGAATATTGATTTATGAGTAAATTGAGCTTTGACATGGAACAAATTAAACTCATAAGTCACAGTGCCATTATCTGGCTGAGTTTAAGTCCTAGATGTTCCTCATTCAGACCTTCCACTTTGATCAGAATTTGAAGTCTGAAATGAATCACAAGTGAACAGTTTTGTTGTTGTTGAGGGGGGTTGCATGGTGGGTCGGGATGGGGTTAGCAAGCAGCCCTGACACATGGCCCACATTCACAAGCGCCTCCCACGTCACTGGGCTTCTCGCAAGAAAAAGACCCTATTGTTTCCCCGCATGCAGCCAAGGGTGTGGGACTGGGGGGTGGGTAGGTCTCTGGGGTGAACCGCGGCTAAGCACCGTCACTTCAGCTGCTGCAATGACCCCCCCCCCAGAAAAAAAAAACAAAAGAAGCAACCGGACATCATCCTTGTTCAGGCGACTTGACAAACACAGGTTCATCAAGTGCGCTTTGGCTTGTCTTTAATTGGGTCAGTCTGCATTGTCGCATTAAATACAAAAAGTTTACTTTTTAAAACTTCAGTTGGTGTCCTGCAGAGAGCCTGTCTCGGCCCTCTTAGGTTTGTAATTTTAACTAGCTTAAAAAAAGAAAACATACAAGAGGCACATTTAAAACTATTTTTATTCGTATAGAAATACTAACTTTTTACATCACGTTGTCGTTACAAATTGTAAAATATTAATGCTATTAGCATCATAAAATATCTTGCGTTGATCTTGGAGAAAAGCCAGGTTTTCTTGTCATGGTTTGCGTCATTAAAAGCTTTTTTCTAAGTAGCACCCGTGTTTCCATCTCAGTCTGTCGGGTCGTCCAACTTCCCCCGACAGAGAATTTGTATAAGCCTGCTGCAAATTCTCTCTGAATTTAGTACACTGAAGGTTTACGGAAAAAAAAAACGTTAAAAGACTTGTTAGTATTTCATCTCGAGATTTGACTCTTCCTGATTGCCTTGCCTCCTGAGACACACATGGGGGGGAGGGGGCGCCTTAAGACTACTCCCTCCAATAATGAGTGCATAACTTGTTTTGTCCGTAAGACTCAAGTCTGTCTCAATTCCTCTCGATCTGCTCAATGTCCAACTCTCCTCCGAGCAGATAGGCATCCTTTCCAGCGCTACAAAAGCCCGTCCACATGGGCGCCTTATCTTTGTGGTACGTGGAGATCTGGTCTGCCTCCTGGATGGTGAGGCCAGGCGGGTCGTGCTTGGTCACAGGTGTAACGTCGTCGTAAGTGTTGGTATTGGAAGAAGAGTCCTCGCTGTGTCCGGACTGGCCTGTGATTCCTGCGCAGCTGAGGCTGTGGAAGTTCTGAAGGTTCTGCAGAGATTGATGGAAAACAGAAGCCTCCTTATTAATTGATTTCAGAGAAAGTGACATCAGACCCCCCAAAAAAAGACATGACATTCTGGACCAACTGGTCATATCTGTTACTTTTCCACATCCCTATAACCTAAAACAAACCAAAGTCAAGCCTTATTGGGAAGTTCTAGCCTACATTCCCTGGTCACTTCACCTTTGCATCCTTACACCCTCCCTTACATTCCGATGCGAGGTGGTCACGTCTTGGCATTACTTCAATTCTAAGAACCCACAAAGGTAAAAACCCAATCCAGTGTCGCCAGTTTACGACACAGTTCTTAAGTTGGAATGTGCCCTAGTCTATCACTAACCTATGCTAATGCAGTTACTAAAGGTATAGTATGGTACATGACTTCTTACATATTCTTACGCCGCTACCCAAAGTAGTTCATTGCAAGTTGTTCATATCATATATGTCAGGAGCTTTGGAAACCGAAGACCCCTGCATGTTACAATTTAAGAAAACTGATGGAGCTTTTTTAATTACGACGGATTCCAAGTCGTTTGTTGCTTATTTACGATACTGTATTAGCAAAATACCTATTCGGTTGGATCTGGTAGGGAACTGCCCCAAATATGGCATAACGCAAGAACTTTTTCAATATCTCTAGCTAAGTGAACTAGTGTTCCGCATATATAACGACTGAATTCTACTCCTATATTTGCGTCGTAACACAGATTTGGAAGTCGGACGACGCCATAGTCTCTAATCTACACTGACACAGTAGTGAATTCATAATTACAGTAAATATTTATTTGAAAAATACTTCTTGGCCATAAGTACGATGGTATCTGAGCATACCTTCCTACACTGCTGCCCAAGCTGGTTCCTTTTTGCACCATTTGCAATCTCAAAATGTCATGTTGGGATACCCTGTACATTAAAGCAAATAATTGACCAAATGTTTGTAGTGGGCTTCTACGGGAAATTGTGCACCTTCGTAGATTTGAATCACACTACGTGTGGCGCATACAAAAAAAAAGGAACTACAAAAATACTTGAACGATTGCGTAAAAGCGTGGCACTTTTCAACTGCGCTTTGCACAATGAAGGCATACATACAGGAGACCCTTGAAAGGAGGTCGGGCAGAACCGACGCCAGGATCCTAGACAGCTGCGCGCTCAGAGCGGGAAGCTTCGCCCGCACTGGGATGATCCCATCTTTACGCTTTAATGCGGAGAAGACGAAACAGCTGCCTAGCGCCTGAGCACTATGGAGAAAAGAGCCCGGTCAAAGTGGCTTACGTCGTCACCGAACAGGCGTGCTGGAGATGGAGTGTGAGGCCCCAACCCCACAAGGAAGACCCTCCACCATCCGCCCCGGTGAAACGACTACCAGAGTCTCATCATCTGCCCTGACCTTGACCGGCTGTCTATGGAAGCTGATCGATATCTCGCGAGGCCTAGCCAGCCCTAGCCCGTGGCAGCAATGCACCCACTGAAGCTGCAATTACCCCAATCAATATCTCTTTACAACCACCGGATCCATGGCCTCTTCCCCAGCTGCTTTACTCCCCGACACTGGCGAGTAAATGACACACTGCCACTGAGTCCACTACCTCAAGTCACTCACCCAATTCAACTGTGAATCATCCGAATGTGTCATGTTTCCAGTGAGTTCGCTAACTCGAGTCAGTCATCCAATTACACTGAATCGGGTTATTACTGAAAGTTATACGGTACAATATTGATTCTTATTGAAAAAAACGTTACAAACAGTTTTTGGGGGGGATGGATTAGTACCATTTCCATTCATTTCAATAGGAAAAGTGGATTTGAGAAGTGTTGGTCACGGAACGAATTAAACTCCTAAGTCAAGGTACCACTGTACCTGCCTTGTAAACACCAACCTGAGTCATCTTTGCCAGATCCAGCGAGGGCCTTTGCGTGTCATCCGGCCTCCTACGCTTGACCCCGATCTTCTTGTCGTTGAGGACGCAGGGCTGCGAGCGGCTACGGGCCAGACCCCCCGGACCGCCTCGGTGCTCCAGCTCAGGGGTGGAGTCGCGCGAGCTGACCAGCGAAGGCCCGTCGGGCTCTGAGATCTGTTCGTGAGAGAGGAAGAGGGGCTGGGCCAGGGCAGCGGGAAGGCTGAAGCTGATGCTGCGCTGAATGGCATGGAAGCCCGTCTGAGCGATGCCGCCTCGGGGGACGCTCCCGCCACTGTGGCACCTCCTCTTCTCCACGGCCGTCCACACTCTGGAGCCCTGGGGTCGCCAGCTGGACCGGTGCAGTTCGTCTGAGCAGGAGAGAGACCGGCACTGACGCTTGCTGGGCGGCGCCACCACCAGCGAGGATGCGGCGGCCTCTGTCAGGCTGAGGTCCTGCAGGAGGCTGCTGATGGTGCTGGACGTGGAGCCCACATCCCAACCCCAGTGGGCGGTGCTCCGGTGCACCTCGGGCAGCACGTCCCAAAGACTCTCCAGGCTCGTGCCGACCGGGCTCTGAGGCGAGGCGCAGCCGTGTGCCGCCTCGCACCATTGCCTTGTATCTGCAACACATTCACCGCACACACACTTTGTTTTCCATAATGGATTCTCTAATCCTACCTCGACACCAGATTCTTTCACTGAAGCATCTGAGTCTTTGATAATTCCGGTGAGTCCGCTAACTCGAGTCAGTAAAGTCATCAGAGTCTGTGGTGGTTTTCTTCGGTCAACTAACTTGACCACTGACCCGATTCATCTGAGAATGCGTCGTTTCCGGTGAATCATCAGTGAACCAAATCATCATAGTATGTGGTAGTCTAAAGTCTTCAGCAAAAATGGGGTCCAAATAGTCCAGGATGAATGTGCATCCCTTTTGTACGTCCTTAACCGTCACTACCATTGTCTTCCCTCAGCCCATGAGTGCATTTAATGCATGTATGTAGTCTTCTTCCTTACCCGTTAGTTCACGAGAGAAGAGAGTGGTCCCCTGGCTCATGGTCTGCGCCTGGAACTATGGAAATAACACCAGAATAAGCATGCAGGCGTCTTGACTTCATTTCACGTAGCCCAGAGGGCAAAGCCGAATTCTTCTCCTTCTCCACCTACGCCGATTTACAAAATGAGTCAGAGTTGTGGAACTTGAACAGCTCTATTGTGACTGTGAGTGGAGTAAATAGAAAGCGGGTGACAGAAACACCCCAGTGATAGCTGGCAGGGGATGATGATGAATATGATGCAATTCAATGTAACGGCGACAAAAGCGTGCCCTGTTCATCATTTCCATTGTGAAATATGGCCTAACCAGTTTCTGGAGTAACTCAAAATTCCAGCTGTAATTAAAGTTGACAAACTAGACAACAAGCGCTCACTCACCGGGCCCAAATGTGTGCTTTTCGACGTTACATTGTCGCCGCCCTTCTCCGGTCTCTTCTTGCAAATGATCACCATGGCAAAACACATCCCGGTCCGTTCCGGTGAGGGTCAGTCAAATGGACCATGGCGAATGTTCACTCCTCGGACCGCCGATCCTGCCTGACGGAGACACGCACGAAGTTGATTGTTTTTGTCGAGCATTTATCCATGTACTGGAGCTTATCCCGGCCGGATGCGCTAACCACTCGGGCTTTTGTCTTGCACAATAGCAAAAAATCCTGCTCTGAAAACTGGAGTACATTAAGGTCACATCGCTAATGCCATCTGTTACAGTGTTTGCCCGGCGATGATGCGTATCGATCAATTTCCCCGAGAACATACTTCCTAATCAATCAATCAATGGAGGGTGGGCCGAGGCCCACTTGCGCCCCTCCGAGCCCTTAAGCTCGAGGGAGACATTTTAGACAATTCTAGGCTTCAAGAGTTTTGGGGAGCCCTTTTGGATGAACTCATTGAACACCACCAAGGTTACGTTGTCTGAGTCTTGGCGACGTCGACTACGGCCTTAACATAAATTCGCAGATTTCCGAGAAACAAAGTTAAAAAAAATTAGTTTCTTTTTCATTGTGCCATGTAACCAAAACAGTCTATAACTGAGAGTGAAAATACATTTTGTACTTTTTTTACTTAAAGGAACTTAACACTTTTTGTAACTCTGCTAGCAAATGTTAGCACAATGCAAGTAAAATTATGGGAACACAGATTTGCTAGCATAAAAGCCTGAAGCCACGCTTGCTCGCTCTTGGTTTAAAGAAAACTTTGTCATTGTGCCAATTTATCAAAACAGGAATTGTCTATAATTTACAGAAAAAAGATCTTACTTTTGTAATTTAGTAAATGTGAGACCGTAGTCGTACTTCTATCAGTACTTCTATTTTACTTTTGATACAATTATATGCATTTGTACTGAACAACAGCGTGAGTACTTTTGCCACCACTACTTTCTTCCAGAGGCTCTAGTCACTGTGACACCAAAAACATGGAACCCGACACTTGTTTTGTTCTCGTACGTCTAAACGGACGATTCACAGCCGTGCAAGCGAGTCGGGAGAGAAAGTTATTCACAAAGTCAAAGTTGTGTAATTGAATCCTCGGAGTGTGGGGCAGCCGGGAATAGCCGACCTTGCGGTTATCAAAACAACCTTATCGGTTGTGAAGGATGAGAGTACCCCGTCGCCATGTAGCTTCAGCGACTCCGGATGGTTGACATCACAAATTCGTGTTGTGTAGCGTAATGTGCGTGTGTATCACAAGAGCCTGTGTTTACAGTCATATAATTTACATTCCTGGCCTTTATCACGTGAGGCTAACGAGTTTGTGTGGTGTGTCGCAGGAGGAGGACACAGATGATGTTTAGCAGCTTCAGGATGTGGCATCAATCTTACTGGCCTATTCATTAGTTACAACCAATGAGAGAGTTGAATCAAAAGTCCATTAACAAAGCTCTAATGAAATGGCCACTTAATATCTAAAACAATAGAATATAATACAGAAAGAAAAATGATGTGGTGAATCACATTTTTCTGGATAAAATACATTTTTAACACGTCAATTAAAAATGAAATATTACAAATATGGATTATTATTATTATATATACACACACACACACTGTAATACATTTCTGGAATGGAAATGTAAAATAAATGATCTGTGCTGGGCCAGAACGTGCACAACTAAAATGTTTTGGGTCTCAAACATTTTGTGTGTGGTTCTTTTAAGGGGGGGTGCGAGGGCGCATGGTCCGATAGTTCCCCAATTAGAGCGGCTTTTCCATACGTTGGCGAGACTGTAATCCCCCAGCCAGCAAACATTACATAAGGATTTGGGTCTTGACTAACAATTAGCGCTAATGCTAATCCATGCTATAACAAAGAGACAGCTGGTCATCAAAAAAATACAAACGAAACCCTCGAAGCTCGAATCCATCTTGTAATATTACTAATGGTAATGCCACACCGTGAATGACGCATAGCTTTTTAGCGTCTTACAAGAGCCTCAACATTAGGTACACCACCTACGCACACTGCCAGAGAGGTCTTTATTTAACAATGTGGTTGCGTTGTGTTCATTTACAATATTTTGTAAATGTATATTGTGTAAATGTCAATAAAATTTCAGTCACCAAGGAATCGGGTACAATTTTAGATTTCAAACTTAAAATGATAGATAACCTCCATCCATCCATCCATTTTCTGAGCCGCTTCTCCTCACTAGGGTCGCGGGCGTGCTGGAGCCTATCCCAGCTGTCATCGGGCAGGAGGCGGGGTACACCCTGAACTGGTTGCCAGCCAATCGCAGTGATAGATAACCTATCCGAGCTTAGAATTTTCCCCAAAACATTGGTCAATGTCAACAAAACAGAAGGGTGCCAAAAATGGTCACGGTATGGATGGATACTTATTTTCATGTCAATAAACATTTTCATAATCATAAACGATTGACTACCGCTACCTTGAATTGTAGCTATGACAAAAACTTTGTGTAAATGGACAGATTGGGAACCAAACCTCGACGATAAAATGTTTGGTTGGTTTGTCTTGGAGGAATTTAGCGAAACGTAATGGCTGGCCTGCAAGGTAACATTAGCACTACAGCACGCTATCCATTTCAGCGTCAAAAGAGCACGTGTGTGCCATTAATCAGAGCAACAGAAATGTCAATTGATCAGCCAGTCCCTCGTCAATGATCATGTTGAGTACTTTTTAATCAACCTACTTGTTGAAATGTATATTACAGCCGGCGTTCAGTCTCCCTTTCGAGCAATTTACCTCACGTTACATCTTTTCAACTGAGGCTACGCACCTTCACGCCTTAGCCTGTTTGCTCGATGTCTCGACCTTGGTCAAATGAGATGGAAGTGGTTATTTACTAATGGTGCCATTTCAGCTAATGCCACCTGTATGCATTTATAAATATTTCTGGGAGGGGGGCATCATACACGAATATTTGCTAAAGCCTACCGTGAATAAGCAAGGGTTCACTGTAGCTTCTTCTTTTCCTTTCGGCTTGTCCCCTTAAAACGTTTTTAAAAAGTTCCGCTAAAAATGCTGGTGAAAGGAATGCTGGGTAACTTGAGTGGAGAGCGACTAAAAAATGTTTTCTTAGTATGCAAGTGAGTGAAGCTTGTGGCCTACTTCTTTTGGCTTGCCATGTTTGGACTCTGTCTTGTGTCATAATGTGGAGGGTGTGTTGTGACAAGCTACAAACACCGCCTAATTGACGGTTGGAACCAGTTTGTGTAACGTCGCGTGGCTAATCGCTGTGGTAATTCACTCAAAGTCCAAACGTTTTCTTTGTTGTTGTTTAAATTAAAGGCCAGGTGCTAGCGTGACAGTCCAAAAGGAAACATACTAAAGTTGGGTAAGTTCACCTACGTCCATTTATGAATGAAACGGGCATGGCGAAGGCGGAGGGGGGGCGTTCTAGCGTGGGCCGGTGCGGCCGAGGTCTCTTCTAGCTTGCAGCTGCCTGCCCGCTTACCATAAACACAAAGGCTCAGCATGGCCGCCGAGCAGAGGCGCCCTCCCAAGGGGGCCCGCTGGTAAATTATCCCCTACATAATTGCCGCCACTGTATACATTAGCGCAGCAGCCACGTCCAAAATGGAGTCCATTAAGGGCAAACAATTGAAAACACAAACATCCTCCTAGCACGACAATACTGGACCCTGTCACAACCGCACTCGCCTCTTTCGCACGGAGATCCTGCAGAATCACTAATTCAGAGCAGATCCAAACTGTATCTTCCTCAGACTTTTACACATAACCCACCAAAAGGAAGACATCACATCATTAGATTGTTTTTACCTAACCTTAATTGAGCCAAGGTACTTAATTGTTTTACATTACAACAATATGATACAACTAAAGATGGGAATTGAAAACTGGTTCTTTTTGGGAACCAGTTCCAGTAATTCAATTCCTAGAAATCGTTTGTTTGCTTGCTCAACGATTCTGCTTATCGTTTCCCCTTTTGTCGCAAGGCACAAAGTGTATTTTTGTTCGGAACGCTTGCAACGTCGCAACCCCAAAATCACAGTCTGTCGAAATGCTGAGTCTGGTTGAACCTTCAACCCGAGTACAATGCTCCAAGGATTTTGAGAATTGGTTGATTAGTTCTGGAGAAATTGTTTTTTTTTTTGTGTGTGTGTGGGCGGGGGGATTCCTTTTTGGGTAACGTTTTTGTGCGCTAACATGCATAAGAGGCGCGACTGTTGTTACGCTGATCCAGTGAGTTTTTCCGTGACAAGAGTGACTTAAGACTGCCTAAACCTCAGAAGCTACTCCAACTTATGAACAATGAATGTAACTGCATCCGCACTACTACTTTGCGGTAGCATGTTAGCATCACATGAAAATACTTGTTTACAGCACTGCTAGAGGAGCATGGATGTAATCTACATTGTACATTACAATACAAAAAACAATAGTGTACATTTCTTGAAAACTGGTTGTACTGCCATATTTTGAATGGTATTTTTTCCAGTGGATGTTTTATTGTATTAATATTTTATTTATTGCATTATCTATATAAAATGTTTTATAAATAAAAGAAAAGCTGGCTTTGATGGGAAAATGGCTTTTTACACACAGATGACTTCCCGCCTCAAATACGACCTTGGAACTCTCGAGTCGCCTTCGGTGCCCCGTTCCGTATCGCTACCTTTCACACAGGTGTTGTCCTGTCACTGCTCTTACGTCTCTGATACTAGCCCCTTCTTTATTGTTTAGAAAAGTTTGTAGCACTGAAGGGAAGTCACACTAAATGCCTCTTCCATTCATTTTTTAGGGAAATAGTTTTTAGTGTTTTGTGCATTTCCCCCCCCCCCCCCCTCCACAGATAATTACAAAGTCAGTCTACGACTTGACTAAAACAGTACATGCAGAACCACACCATGTACACTTGTTTCGCAAGTACACCATGTGCAGGATCATACCGTGAGACCACGGGAACCGTTCCGATGCCCTTCGTGAAGGTTTTTGGAGTAGAACTCTCCGGTTTGTTCCCGGGCGACCAGAACAAACAGCCCCCCCCCGCCCCCCTTTAACGGCCGAGATTCCCCTCGTGAAAGGAGAATGAGTTTGGCAAAGAAAATTGGTGTGACGAGAGCCCACAGAATGTTACACGCAGGCTACAGAGCAAATACGAGGTTTGCGGCAATCCGCTCGGAAATGGATCTACTGTACTGTAAAAAAAGTGTGGAGTGGGAGTGTAATATTTTCCACATGTATTGTCACATCGTGGAGTTCAAGGGGTGCGTTTGTGAGCCCCACCGTGACTGAATGACTGACGGCAGTTTCTGCTGGACTCATAAGACAAGAACATTCCAGTGTAGTGGCCCTCACATCAACACCCAAATTGCAAGAAAAAAAAACATTTAAAGTAGTCGCACATCAGGGAGACACCTTTTAGAAAGAAAATATCTCTAAACTTTTGACTGAAATATTTGAAAACCCTGGATTACATTAATTTATCATATAAGCCATAGTAAACTATGTAGAACTAATGAGTGTATCTGGATTTATACAACAGTAATAAACACTACTAACCATTTCCAAATAAAATTCAAATGTAGTACAACAGTAAAAGTACTAACTGTATTTCTCAGAAAATGAGGAGCTACTTCTCAGCTCTTCTCCACTTTTTGAAGTAACATTGAAGCAGAAATGAATTTATATTAGTTAGCCATGCTAGTTAGCTAGTTATCTGCCTCGGTAGCGAGTCTACAGTATTTATTTCACTAATCGTAGACGTGCAAACTGTTGTAGCTAGTTGCAAACTTTCATTTCGAGACGTTACATTAATACTGTATGTTAACGTAACATTGAATAATTTGTCGAGTAATGACATATCAGCGACAAATCACAGGGTAGGTTTGTACTTGCATACTTAAAAAAAAAAATAAAACAATGAGCAAAATTTGACATTTTACCCCCACAAAAAAATGGTCTGTGCCCCATTTTGCGTCCTCAACAACTTTACCTTATCAAACAAGCTGTAATAAATCTTTTGACATTTTACCCCCACAAAAAAATTTTTGTGACCCATTTTGTGTCCTTTGCAAATTTATCTTATCAAACAAGCTGTAATAACATATGTCAAATGAAAGGGTAGGGTTGGACTTACTATGGGGGAAAAAAAACAAAAAACATTTTAATAGCCCATTTTAGCAAACACCTCAAAATTGTTTGTGCTGCATTTTGTGTCCTAACCAACTTTTTCTCAAACAACTCGTGACATGATATTCATGACAAATGACAGGGTAGACTTGGACTTACATATACTGAAAAACAAACACTTGACATATACTTAAAAACAAACAATATTTGACCAAAACATTTTAAATTTTACGCCCTCCAAAAACTAGTTTGTGCCCCATTTTGTATCCCGACCTAACAAGCCATCATGACATATTCCTGACAAATGACAAGGCAGCTTTGGGACAGAGATACACTTTTCGGCACCATTTTAGTACATTTTGCCTATACGAAAAAAACCCCCCAAAAAACCACGTTTGTGAATTTATGCTAACTATTAAAAGAAATACACACCCCAGACAAAAGAATCATGCCAATAATCGAGTAAAAAGTTTTTAGACTCAACTCAAGTTGTTGACTAATAATCACTACCTATGTTGATTGGAAGAAAACAAGTTAACGAGCTAACAAGTGAAGTTGGCAAACAGTTCCTATTTACGACTATTTTGACTTAAATGCAACAAGCAAAGCGTGAGTCGGGTGTCTTAGCATTACCTATTAGCTGCTTTTCAGTGTAGCCGGACCATGTTGACTTTGCGTTGTGCTTTTTAAAAAGCAAAACAAAAATACAAGTAGGCGAGAAACAAGCTGCCAGGAAGCACGTCGAGATGTAAAGTGCAACATTTAGCCAAAGCCGCCGCGCTTGTGGCCAACGGGCAGTGGACGAGCCCATTCACCGCCAGCCCGGAGGGGGGGTCGCCGACACTTTCCCACCGCTAAACTCGACAAAGTGAACGGCCAGACGTGAATTATGCGACAATTCATGATTTATTACATTGGTTAACACTCAATTTGGTGTTAGAGTAGATTTGAAACGTATTTTAAAATAGACTGTACCTTGACAGTAATGGAGCGATCCGGCCGTGCTGTAATGAAAAGTAAACACACACAAGCACAAGAAAGTACTTCCACAACATAAAACATTCAAATCTGATAGCTTTACCATACCAGTGTGACCCAGAGGGGATAACTGTGACATGTATGTTTCTAAAACTCCAAAAATAAGAATCTGTTAAAAAAAAAAAATAATCATTTATGGCAAACAGATGTCCAGGAAGTGACCTTTGACATTGCTCTAACCACATCATGTAGAGTACTCAAGGAAGAATAAAGTCTCAGTGTACAAACCGCCAGTAACTGTTTTTGAAGTGCTGCTATAAATAGATTTGATGGTTACAACAGTGTGTTAGGAGCATCATAATGGCAGGGAGGCATTCATTTTGCAATATTATAAGAGTTAGCCTAATAGCATAATTGCCTAAGACATTTTTAACTTACTGTCACAATATCAAGAAACAATTGCAATATCCATCCATCCATCTTCTGTACCGCTTTATCCTCACAAGGGTTGCGGGTGTGCTGGCGCCTATCCCAGCCATCTTCAGGCGAGAGGCGGGGTACACTCTGAACCGGTCGCCAGCCAATCGCAGGGCACATATAAACAAACAACCATAAGGGCAATTTAGAATCTTCAATCAACCGACCATGCATGTTTTTTTGGGATGTGGGAGTAAACCGGAGAAAACCCACGCAGGCACGGGGAGAACTTGCAAACTCCACACAGGTGGGGCCCGGATTTGAACCCCGGTCCCCAGAACAGTGAGGCAGATGTGCTAGCCAGTCGTCCGCCGTTCCACCCAATTGCAATGTACTTTCTAAAAAAAATAAATATAAGCTTCTCTTTTTGTGTGTGAGGATTCTCAGTCATCCACAAACGTTGACTCGAGGCCACTGGCCTCTATTTGCATGTTGTTTTTTTTCCTGTTTTTCGAAAAAGTTTAAGAATGACTTGGGGATTTATGCTATTAGGCTAACGGTATGTTGATTCTTGTGGTTATAGCTGAATTACAGGCAGGGGGAAAGATGAAAGATTTGATGTTACTTTCTATTAGTCTGTAAAATGCTACTCGGATATTAAGGATAATTCTGAATTATTTCACTGCAATTAAACATTTTGAAAATGATCTCAAAATCTGTTTATGACCCTACCATTTATTAGTAATAATTTCATGTATTTTATTCATTTAGCAATTTTTCTAGCAAAGTTTTAAGAACAGGCTTGGGGAGCCTTTTTTTCTTATGGTGGGGGGGGGGGGGGGGGGGGGGCATTTAGTTTTCCATTCAAAATCATGCTAATGTTATAAAAAAAATCCATAATGGAAGCGAAAAATACATAGTACATTTAGACATTTCTCCATGTATTTGTTTAGTAAATAAAAATGTGGTGGAGAACCTTGGTTGCCTATTACTTCACGTACGTATTTGTAAGTTAAAGTGAACCCAGTGGGCCTGACTAACCCCTGGCAGAGACCCTTTTATTACTCGAGGAGTAACATCTGTTGCATGACACTAATCCCCCCGACCCGACCCCCTACTAGACTGTCTGCCTTTCGTGTTAAAGGGCACACAGGATTTGCGGGTGCAAACAACTTTGCATGTTTATTTCCAGCTTGCATTGTGTTTGTTCAGCCCATGGGGGGCGCTGTGTACCCATCATGAGGAGGCTGCCGGTTACAGGAAGACGTGAATCAGCACGTTTGTGGTTTATGGCCCAATGGTAATATACAGTATGTGCGCCATCTGTGCTACAGAGAGATGGCTGAAGGATTCTTGTTTCAGGGCCTGACCCTTTTCTGCTTTCACAGTTTATCCTCCTTGAGCCTTCACAAAAAGGGGGGGGGGTAAAACTAATTTTATAACATACTGTATGAGTGTATAGGAGTTCTATGTTCCACTAGCTAGCTACGACTTCAACCCGAAAATGCATCTTCCTTTGGGATAGTTCACTGGCTGCTTTAGAGTGCCTCGTTGTCACTCGTAAGTGCACACACGTCCATGGAGAGAAGGCGGAAGAGGACGTTTTTTATTGTTTTTTTTCCCGGAACGGATTAATGGCATTTGTTTTCATTTCAATGGGGAAAGATGATTTGACATGCGAGTGTTGTGGTTTACGAGCAAATTGAAATTGTATCTCAAGGCACCAGTGTATTGATTGGAAGCAGGAAGTACCCTGAACTATGAGTGGCTCGGACCTCAGCCAGATACGCTGCTTTAAAACATTAATTGCAATTAGTAACTACTAAATCTGACAAAATCCTATAGGACATTTGGACTCATTACAATAGGTATTATTTTCTTACAGTCAACATTTTCACTATTAACACATTTGTTGAAATTTTAAACTATATTTAAGATTTTTTTTTTTTTAAATGAGAAATAAAAGCACATCCATTTAAACTTAATTGGTTATTCAAAAGAATGTTAGGACAAATTACGAATTTTCTTACTCGTTTTTTGAAAACTAAATTATTTTAAATCCTACATTTGAGTGTAGTTTTTTTTTTTAATTAGCAAATAACCACGTAAATAGATCCATTCAGACTGTATTAACTGATTACCCAAAAGCATATCAGAACTAAACAATAATGTCCTTAGTCAGCATTTTTGAAAATGTTCAATCCATTAAAGAAAAAAAAAAGTTACTACCATGTTCTATATTTGATTTTATTAGCAAATAAATAAGCAGCAGTTTAAAATTTGACATTTTCAAAACGAAATGCGGCTCAGTGCCTTAGAGATGCAGATGTTTTACAGTGAGCACATGAAGAAGTTCAGTATTTTAGAGGCCCATCCTTACAATATTGCACATAAACTCGGCAGCAAAGTTAGCATGCATCACGCTGGTATAGCTGGAGTCACACGTTGAATAAATACAAATCAGAAGCAGCCTAATTTGCATTTTTGTTTTCAATCAAATAATGGTTTCACAGGAACAGAAAAAGTATATTTTGCTTCTAACATTTGAAGTCTATCATAGTGTCCCAGGGTCCCGTGGAATACATGTCATTAATGTACCACATTGTACTCAAAAATACCCTTTGCATTGCTTGACTACGCTGCAAAAAATGTAATAGATCAAAATAATTTAGTACATTCTACGTCGTCTTGCTTCATACATGTGCCCTGTGCTCGATATTTAAAAAGCAGTCAAAAATGACTTTCCAGTGTGCCTTAAAGTGCTCATCGTGACTGTTGCAGGCCAGTTTCGGGAGCGCCCTCCTCCGCCTTGTCGCCCTCCATGTACGTCTGCAGCGACCGCCACAGGGCTTGGATGTTGCCCTCGCCGAAGCCGCTCGCCCCCTTGCGCTGGATCAGCTCCAGGAAGAAGGTGTCCTCGGCGAAGATGGGCTTGGAGAACACCTGCAGGAGGTACCTGGGGAGGGGACGTCGCGCTTGAGGACCGTTCGCTTAAAAGGATAATTATGAGATAATCTAAAATGATCACCTCTGCGCCTCGCTGGCTGACGAGGCCTGTTGCTGCGGGTCGGCGTCCAAGAGAATTCCGTGCCGCGCCAGCTTCTGCACGTCCTGTCCCGCGTCCTCGATCTCCTGCAGTTTGCCCACCTGTCGCGCCACAAGTTTCAATAGCCAAAAGACAATTATTTTCTTACAATCAACATTTTGGAAATTATGTTGAAGTTATTTTAACTTTTATATTTATTTTTACAATGTTCTACTCACATTTGTTTACAAAGTTAATTAGCAAATAAATATGTAAGCATATCCCTGAAATTTGTATTGATTACCCAAAATGATATTAGGACTTACTTTGAATTATTTTCTGACAATTGACATTTTATAAAATTATGTAAAAAAAAAAGGAAAAAACAATTATACATTTATTTCAAAATATTCAATGTATTTTATCTTATTTAATGTGCGAGTAAATGTGAAAGCAGATTGACTCTGTTAAGACAGTATTACTTGATTAGAGAAAACAATATTAGGACTAACAAGGAATGTTGGGGGGAGAAATTTTTTTTTTTTTTAAATTATGATAAATTCTACATTTAAAAAATAAATCTTTATATTTTTCTGGGAAAATAAACATGCAAGTACATCTATTAAAACTGTATAAATTGATTACCGAAGAGGATATTAGGACTATTTAGGAATATTTTTGGGCAATCAACAAAATTCTTAAAATAATAGAAATATATACATTTTTAATAATTAAAAACATCTCAAATGTAGTTTAACAAAACGATTACAATTTACTAAAATTTTATTAGAAAATAAGCAGATCAATTAAATTGTAAAAATTGATTACCCAACAGAACTTATTTGAAGCTACTTACTGACATTCAACATTTCTTCTTAATTATGTTTTCAAACTCAAACAAGTTTAATCTTTGATGTGCCAGGTTTTATTGTGTCTGATTGTTTTTATTTATTCATTGCAACCTGTCCCATAGCCTATTTACCATGTCTTCTGCCACTTTGTTTTAAGTGTTTGTTGAGGCTGAATTTGTATTTGGACCTGGAAGCTGCAAATGAATTGCCCAAACCGGGATCGGTAAAGTTGGATCTGAATTGGATTAGGGTGGGTTCATTGCATCCCCTTCTTTGAAGTACACAACTAATGAGTCATGTGCGAAAACAAAAGTGCTCATGAAACAGAGCCCTGAGGTACACCGAGCGTGTCTAAAAGCTACTAAATTATTTCTTGTTAGTTACATGTTTGATAACCAAATAGCACGCATACTTTTGACTTTGGAAGGAACCCTGAGGCACGCCACATCAGTTTGCTTGATGATGATGAAAATTATTTTTGTTTGCAGCGTCGCTACAGTTTGTTCATTCCGTGAAGTGGTGTTTGTGCAAACCTGAGTATAGTAGGCAGGCGGCGGTGAGAAAAAGCCCACGCCAGCGTCAGCCATGCTGCGCACCGCCGCCACGATGTTGCCCGTGTGCAGCCCGATGTGCTGGATCCCCGCCGCCCGGTGCTCTTTCAAGAAAGTGTTCACCTGGTTACTGCCTGGAGGGAAGCAAAAGAACACTGGGGTTGCATCAATAATTCAAAATGAATATTGTTTGCTGTTATAATATTTGCCCGGCCGTTGTCCTCACCTTGCTTGGGCAGCGACTCGGCGAGGACGAACTTGCAGCCGGGCAGCGACAGGCCCGACTCGCCGCACTTCCAGTAGTCCATGGCGGTCAGGCGGAGGCCGATGCCCTTCTGGTTGATGACCAAGCCGCTGTCCGCCTTGTCGTTGCTGCAAAGACGCCACACGCGCAGATGGGCTTTCACAACAAACAAACGCGTGTGAAGCGAGATCCGGCCGGTTGCCACCAAGCCGTACCAATACAGTCTACAGTGGTGCCTTGAGATGCAAGTTCAGTTTGATCAAATCATCTTTTCCCATTAAAATGAATGAAAGTGCCTTTAATCCGTTCCAGCCTAGAAAAAAAAATTTTGAATCAGGAAAATAGCACTCTATAATATTGTATTTTATAAAAATCCATAGTAATAACAATCAAATGAAAGTGTTTGCATCGTGATTTAATTCCTATTTCCTTTTGGTGTGTGCGCTTTGGCCATCAGGGAGCAGAATAATACAAACATGAGGACAGGTCAGTCCTCAGTAAGCTGCAGTAATATTAGTCGTTCTACGCTGAGGATAAAAAATATGCCTATGAGTATTGTTATTGTCTCTCTACATGTGTTGCCCCACAGTTTGTTTAAATAACAGTTGTTTAAAGGGTAATGACAGCGACTATCGATGCTATTCACTAGCCAGTCTATGGCATTTTGTAGGGATGTTCAATACCACTTTTTTTCAGACCGATACTAGTACGAGTATTCATTCTTGAGTATTCATTGATACCGAGTACTGATACCACTCATACTTCTGAACATAAAATTTCAATGAACACTATGACCGATAACTGTGAATAAAGACCTCTCTTTCTTTGACGCACACGATGACTTGTCGGTGTCAAACCGCCGCAGTGTAGCGCCAACTACTGGCGAGGAGGACTTGATGATGATCAGATTATTATTTTTTTTGCTTTAAGTATCGGTGGCTGGTATCAGCAGCTTTCACAAGGACCCGATACCTTGAAATAAGGCCGATATTAGCCCGATAGCGATACCTGCTATCGACGCTCGGCCGTCCCCGGCGAAGGCAAAGCTGTGGTTGTTTAAAATACAAAAAGTTTATGATTTGTTTGAATCATCGGTAAACTTCAACTGGGAGTGGCGAGTAACAGCTGAAGCCTCTTTTTTTTTTTTTTTTTACGAATTGTTCATTTCCTGCCAAACTGCTGCTTGTTGTGAGGCGAGTTAAGTTCCGATTCAAGCGAATCCACGTTCGGCCCGCTCACCTGTGCATAAAGAACCTCTGGAAGCCGAACAGCTGCTGGTACCACCTGAGGATTTCCCGGCTGGTGCCAGTGGGACACGCGTAGGTGATGTGGTCCACGTGGTCCACGTGAGTGACAGCCTGCGCTTGGCCGCCCTCGGCCTCCGTCACCTGGAAGCCGGGCAAAAAGCTGCCCCGGTAGTCGCTCTTGTCGATCAACGTGTGGCACACGTTGCCCACCACGGAGCGCAGCACGGCGTAGGTGACCCGGCCCCGGGGGTCCCCCACGGTGGTGGGCGGCACCGGGAAGCTGCAGCCCAGCCGCCGCAGAGCTTCGAAGGAGCCGCGGACGTCGTCCACCTCGAAGCAAACGTTGCAGGCTGTGTCCACCGGGTAGCACGGGGGGATGTCGTAGAGGCACCCCGCGTCCGCCGGCTCCGGCTCCGGCTCCGGCTGCGGCTGCGGCTCGCCATTCAGCCGGGCAGAGTCGCCTCGGTTGGTCCGCTCGTTGACGACAAACACCGCCGTCCCGGTCCGGAAGACCAGCTGGCGGGTCCGCTCGGTCCGCCTGGTGGCGAACAAGTTGAACTTGAATTTGGAAATTAAGTCGTTGGCCAGTTTGTCCACGTTGGAGACGTGCAGAGAAACGTGGTGCAGCCGTCTCACGTAGGCCGCCATCTTGCTTGTGGGAAGGGAAGAAGTCACAGTTGGGCGCGTCCAGTTTGATTGTTTTTTTTTTTTTTTTTTAAATGAACGTTTACTTTTCCATTGGAGTCAATATTGATATTAGGTGACCACATTTTTTCCCCCCTGATAATTTTTGTAGACTTTCCTAATATCTTGGTATTTTCCATGTAATGCCTTTTTGTGTATTATTTTCTAGAATTTTTGTTTTAGTTCCTCAGGAAATACAATTTTGACGTTTGACATTTTGACTTGTGTATTATTTTAAAACATTTTTCTTCCTATTTTGTATCTAATGTTTTTAGCTAATATCTGTATCGAATGTTTTGGTATTATTTTCTGATATTTGTGTATTTTTCGTCTAATATTTTTGTTGAATATTTTGGTAATAATTAGTCATGTTTTTCTATAAGTATTCTAATAGTTGTCTATTTTGTCTGATATTTTACAATTTTATTTCCTAATGTTTTGGTGTTAGGCAGCACAGTGTGCGACTGGTTAGCACTTCTGCCTCACAGTTCTGAGGTTGCGGGTTCAAATCCGGCCTCGGCTGCGTGGAGTTTGCATGTTCTCCCCGTGCCTGCGTGGCTTTTCTCCGGGTACTCCCCAAAAACATGCGTGATAGGTTAATTGCAGGCTCTAACTTGCCCGTAGGTGTGAATGTTGTTGTTTCTATGTGCCCTGCGATTGACTGGCGACCAGTTTGGGGTGTACCCCGCCCCTCACCCAAAGATAGCTGTGATAGGCTACAACAATTTGAACCCCGGTCCTCAGAACTGTGAGGCAGATGTGCTAACCGTTCCTCCATAAATCCAATTTTTGTTTAATATTATTATTACTATAATAATAATAATAGTAGTAGTAATGCCAGGTTTTTGATGAACATTTGTGCTAATTTATTAGAATTTTGGTCATGATGGTGGTACTTAGAGAGCTAAGTATTTTTCCCCGAACATCCAAATGTCGCAGTTCACTTGAACGCTTCGTGACTTTGTGTGGCGGCTGGCTTTCTTTTCTCCCTTTCCGGCCGCGAACGCAACGCCTGTTGTCTTCCCTCTCTCGTCCAATCACAGCGAGCGCTGCGCCAGCTGATTGTTGACGTCACCTGGCCTAGCGATTATTTGGCTGCGGCGACGTTTGGTCTCCGCGTCGTCGCCATTGAACAACGCAGTCTGGGACCATGTAGAAAAACAAACAAACACAAAAACCACCAACAACAACGTTCAAAGTCGAGGCTGTTCACAGGCCCGGCCGACGGACGGGCTGTTTATTTCGCGGAGCGGTGGACGTGTCGGTCGAGGTAAACATGTGAGAGGACAAAAGGCGTTTTAATACATCGATTCGGGGATATATTTGAGCGAGGAGGAGGAGCAAGAATCCCGTACAAGAAGAACAAGGAGGGCTTGTTGCGGTTCTCCCAACAACTCTTGAAGGAAACGGTAAGCGGTCGGCACGCATCGTCAACACGATTCGGATCGTGGCACGGCGAAATGCGTCGTCAGGTTAGCCGAGACGTGCTAAAGCGGCTAGCTCACGCGCCACCGTAGTGTTGAAATAAATTGTCGCCACTGGGTAAACAAACGAATTTTCAAGCCACTATGCTTGAAAATCACACGTGTAATCGCCTCATCCCGTAATGTATATAGATATATAAAACGATATAATTAATTGCTACCAACAAATTGAAGTTACAAATATGTCTTATATGACAACCAAGTGTAAATGCTGTTGTTTGGTTTATGTTTTCCAAAATGCTTGTCATTTCTGTAAAAAAAAAAAAAAAAAAAAAAAAAGGTTCAGATTTTCTGCCCAAATGAAAAGTACAAATCTATTTCAAAACAAATTAATTGCTACCAACAAATTGAAGTTAAAAATAAGTCTTATATGACAACCAAGTATAAATGCTGTTGTTTGGTTTATGTTTTCAAAAATGCTTTTCATTTCTGTAAAAAAAAAAAAAAAGGTTCAGATTTTCTGCCCAAATGAAAAGTACAAATCTATTTCAAAACAAATATGACAGATGCATGATTTGCTTTAGTGGGCCACTAAATATGTGAGTGGCCAGATTTGGCCCCCGGGCCGTCAGTTTGACATCATGCCATCAACTGTTGTGAAATAATGTTTGAGTCACAACAAAATGTCACCCAGATCTACTTGGTCTTGGCACTGTGGCGGTGTAAATAAAGTAGCTCATTCTTTTGTATGATCCACGAAAGCGGCGCCATTGAACTTGTGGCTCGAAATGACCGCTTGCAAAGGGATGGAACATTTCCAGAAAATATTCCAAATTCGAAACTTTCCATGCGAATTAACTGGGACTTGAGAGTGATTTCATAGAAAAGGCGTCATATTCAAGCATAAACGTAAAGCTTTAGATTTGTCGGAAAGCTCAAGTCGGGGCCTTGTAAATCAAGGTACCGCCGTACTTGCATGAAATCGGGATTATATGAAAATAAGAGCCAACTGTCACTTTTGTAAATTCCGGACAACGCCCATAAATTCTTAATTCCCCCAAAAAGTTTCCAACTTTGAAAAATTCCATCATTTCGCAACCTGTATTGTGACTGTCAAACCATAATAACTGTGGAATTGTTTTATTATTACGCATTCACAATCAATTGATGGATAACTAGTTTAGAATTTATTTTTGAAAAGGGGTTTACTAGCAAAAAAAAAAAAAAATGCTGGCAACATTATTAAAAATGAAAAGCGTTTGGTTCAGATGTAAAAAAAAGTTTGCTTTAGTGGGCCACATAAAGTGGTGTTCGAGTTTGATACCCGCCACTCACTGGCTCTGCCGCCCGACAGGTGATCCGCAATGACGGACCAGAGGGAGAAATGGGCCTGCGACTACTGCACCTACGAGAACTGGCCCTCTGCCGCCAAGTGCACGATGTGCCGCGCTCACAGGTCCCGGGGTCCCATCATCACGGAGGACCCGTACAAGAGCGGACCCGACTCGGACCCGCCGAGCCGCCAGTGGGACCCCCTCGCCAGCGAGGGGGGCAGCGGCGGCCTCCTCATCTGTCCTGACTCCAGCGCCAGGCCCCGCGTCCGCCCGGCCGGCGTGGCGGAGATGGCCGCCAAGTGGTCGTGCCACATGTGCACCTTCCTGAACTGGCCCCGAGCCGTCCGCTGCACGCAGTGTCTGTGCCGGCGCCCCAAAAGCGGAAGCGCCGCCGAATCGCCGCACGTGTCCGGCTGCCGCCCGGCGCCGCCCCGCTGCCCCGTGGACCCGTGCGAGGAGTACAACGACCGCAACCGCCTCGACACCCACCGCCGCTACTGGATGTGCTCGTCGTGCGCTTACCAGAACTCGCCCAAAACGCTCAAGTGCGTGGTGTGCGAGCGCCCGGAGGCCATCGAGCTGGCCGCCCCGTCCGCCGAGCGGGACCGGGCGAGGCGGCGGGGCGACGCCAGCACCGGCCCGGGTCCTCTCGGCCAGCGGAGGTCGCCTCCTCTGGCCGAGAGGGAGGACAACGTCCAAACGGACTTCCAGAGGATCGAGCCGGCGGCGGGAGGCGTGAGCGGCAAGGGCGAGCACGAGATGGACTTCAAGAAGCTCAAGCAGATACGAAACAGGATGAGGAAAACGGACTGGTTGTTTCTCAGCGCTTGTGCCGGTGAGTTCGTCTCTCATTTGGACCACGCGCAAAGAGTCAAATTGCAATGTTTGTCCTCATCCGGCAAAGCAGGAGATTTTCATGTGGGCAACACCGCACTCTGCGATCAGATCATTAGATGACATCTTATTGTTGGACATTTTCAGCTGGTCACAACTGTTTTTTTTGGTTGTTTTTTTCCTTTTAAATCGAACATGAGTTTTGTTTAGATGTCGCCTCACCTCCTCTCCAAATAGGGGAGAGGAGAAGTGGCAGTAAAACAAGCCAAAATCCAGATGTCAAGGGGGTAAGGGGTGGGGGGGGGGGCAAAAGACGTTTCACCAAATGCTAGAGTGCGATTAAGTGTTAAGTCAAATTGAAACATTTCTACAGAGATGGCTGCGCTAATTTCCATGGGTAATGCCAGCACCAGTGTCGGGTGTGACGTTGAAAATACATTCCGATCATTTCCCATTCCTGAATGGGAACACCTGCCCGAATTTGAGCCAATTTGTATATATTGCTGGAAAAAAAAAAAAAAAAAAACTCTGGTCAAATGATTCATTGGAGCTCGAACCTGAAACCAACAAATTTGCGGTGACAAGAAAGCGTTCAAGGGCGTTTTATCGCTACTACTCAAGAGGGCCTTTGAGGAGCTAAGCGCGGGCACCCGGTGGCGCAGCTGGTGGCGATGAATGGGCCAGTCTGGGCAGCGGCGGCGCGGCCACAAGGACCTCTTGGATGGAGCCCAAAACGCCCCCAAACCCCTTCCTTGTCAACACCACCAAAATAGATTCCAAGGGGGGAAAAAAATCAAAGGCGTCACATGAGCGCCGAGCCTTCCTCCTGACTTTTGCTCTCTTTTGCTTGGAAGCTGCCGTGCAGTAAAAACATTCGAGATGCACTCGACTGGGTTTTATGGGCTGAAAATAACATTTCACAAAAATACTATTTTCAATTTAAATCTATACTGCCCCCCCCCCTCACCCTTCACAAAGTAAATGACGGCAATGATTATTTTTTTACTTCTACAATTTAATTTCTTTTGATACCAAATAAACTTTATTTCCCCCCCCCCCAGAATTAATTTGCATCAACATCCATAGAAATAAGGGACATTTAAAAAAAGAAAGCAAACCTTGTCACATTTAAGACATACGTAAACACAGGGTTTTTCCTGGCTAAAATCGAGGTAGCAGTGGTTGACAAAAATATTTAAAGCTTTTTTGTAAATTTGCCAAAAGGGTTTTTCATATGTAGCTGCTAATGTAAAACACAAAAACCGAAACAAATGCTGTAATATGCACGCCAGGCCAATAGTCGGCGATATCACGTTATCTGGAACTGGCTTCTTAACACGCAAGTGATTTTCTCTAAAACTGTATTGCTGGTCTTGGAATTCAGTTTTAGTTACTAAATGTTGTTTTGCATCCATTTTGTGACATGAAACATGACCCTTCTGTGAACCAGGAAGTGGCCCGTCAACTGCAAGCACACAAATCCGAACGTTCCGCAGTGTTTTCTCACGTTTGTTGACAGTCACCGTCGGCCTTGGCAGAGCGCACCGTTCTGGTTACTGTTTAGCTTTTTTTCCATGTCAGGTGACCCACGCACACGTGCGCGCGCACACACAAACGGTTCCCAGCAGCAAAGGAAGTGTCTGGCGCCTTTGAGGGCGGCCGAGCGCTTCCTCAAGTGCGGCCGTGGCAGAAGTCCACCCGATAAATTGTGAGGGTGCTGTGTCGAGGTGGAACTGGTCCATAAGGCCTATCTCAGATTTGTTTTCCCAAAAGTCCAATTTCCAAGTTTTTTCCCCCTCATATTAAAAAAAAATAAATAAATAAAAAAGCGAATCGTAACATTATTCAAAACAAGTTTTGCTCTTTTCCTTCCATCTGAGATTGGATTTATTTCTTCGTACCAGACAAACACAAAACTGTTTTTTTTCCACTGCACTATTTTGGAAAATCAAGTAATTGTTTATAGTTGCCTTTAGGTGCCACAAGTTGGCACCAAAGCACTCCTTTTCTCGAAGACAGGGCTTTGGTGTTTCAGAAAGAGGACAAAAACAGTTTTTCTAGTGAGTTCCCAATATTATAAATGTTAGCGGAAGTATTTCATGAGCTTTTTTTTAAAGAAACCAACAACAAAAAACATTTCATTAAGTAAATAACACTTAAGCCAGTTTCCAAAAAGGTTGTGCCAACTCTGTTGAGATGGTGCATAAAAAGTTCAGGGAAATATTTTTTAAGTACATTTTTCCAAAAATGACTATTAAACATGTTAATTTGTCCCATTTAATTTTTTTGTGTGTAAAAACAAACCCCTAAAATTTGGAGGCATACTACAATACATATACTTTAGCTCTAAAGTTCAGCTTTACAGATACCATGTCTCAGCAGACATGGACTGTTTTTGATTTTTCATTTAGACGCTGACCCTAACACTTAATCAAGGTAATTACCGCCACAGGTTGTAATTTCTCCTGTGGGCTAAAAAGAGGACGTTTATTGGAGGTGTAGCCCTTATTTTTTACAGACTCGGCAAAAAGCATTTCTGTTCGCAACCAAATGAGAACGAGCGTGTTTTTTTGCTCTCCGTCCCGCAGGCGTGGTGGAAGGGGACCTGGCGACTGTAGAAGCCTACAAGTCGTCGGGCGGCGACATCGCGCGGCAGCTGACCGCCGACGAGGTGCAGCTGCTCAACCGGGCGTCGGCGTTCGACGTGGGCTTCACGCTGGTGCACCTGGCCATTCGCTTCCAGAGGCAGGACATGCTCGCCGTCCTCCTCACCGAGGTCAGTCGCTCGTGCTGCTGGGCAGCGGGTGCGCTTGGTCTGGTGTTGTGAATGTCGGTGATTCCCAAACAAGTGGTGTGAGGGCTCCCTCTAGGGGTACACAAAAGAATCACTACATTAAATTGGATTTTTGTGAGGGGGGGGGGGGGGGGGAGAGGGAGCATTTCCCAGCTCTAGATTGTAAGGGTTAAATGAGGCGTTTTGACTGTTTTACTCTAATTAAGTACCCAGATTTTTCTCTGCCCACTGTGGTGGTTTCAGTGTTGATGACGGCGCCCCCTTTGCGCATTCAGGTGAATCAGCAGGCGGCCAAGTGCATCCCGTCCATGGTGTGTCCCGAGCTGACGGAGCAGATCCGCCGGGAGATCGCCGCGTCGCTGCATCAGCGCAAAGGCGACTTCGCCTGCTACTTCCTCAGCGATCTGGTCACCTTCACGCTGCCCGCCGGTGACTCGCGCCCTCCATTTTGTCACGATCCGTTTTGTCACTCGCCATCTTCTAACGGCCGTTCCACACTCTCCCGCAGATATCGAAGACCTGCCTCCCTCCGTCCAGGAGAAACTGTTTGACGAGGTTTTAGATCGGGATGTGCAGAAAGGTAAGCCACTTCCCATCACAATAGGGTTGATGTCATGGGGGGGGGGGGCATTCAAGGGCAAAGCCCCCCAAAATGAGATACTGTGCACACCCGCCCCTGCAGTGTAGCTATGACAATTTATATTCAAATTAATTTATTGGAGTTAATAATAATGAGGTAAAGTTAAAAAAGCGCATTAAACGTTGGCATCAAACTAATAAGATTTATTGAGCTGCAGAAGGTCCCCCACGTTGACCCAATGCCCCCCCCGGTTAGATGTGCGCTGACGCCGACTCCGCTTGACACCAGCTCGTATGTCCTTCGTAGAGCTGGAGGAAGACTCGCCGGTCATCAACTGGTCCATGGAGCTGGGCACGCGTCTGGACAGCCGCCTGTACGCGCTGTGGAACCGCACGGCCGGGGACTGCCTGCTGGACTCGGTGCTGCAGGCCACTTGGGGCATCCACGACAAGGACTCGGTCTTGCGCAAGACGCTCCACGACAGCCTGCACGACTGCTCGCACTGGTGAGTAGCCAATACGGTCCACCCCACCGAGTTGCCATCCTAGAATTCTCCATTTACATATTGGGGGCGGGACTCATTCGCTGGTATTTGCTTGGTTTTGTGCTCGGGTAATGTTGAAGTGAATGACATCATCATTAAAAAAAAAAAAAAAAAAATCTTCATCCTGGTTTTAAGTGCCCTAAAACTGGGGTTGCCTGTTAACAAAAATAGTTTCAAGTAAATATATATAATTTTTTTTTTTTTTAATAGGTTTTACACTCGGTGGAAGGAGTGGGAGTCATGGTACTCGCAAAGCTTCGGTCTTCACTTCTCTCTGCGGGAAGAGCAGTGGCAGGAGGATTGGGCCTTCATCTTGTCTCTGGCCAGCCAGGTGCGTCCCGTTGCATTGTGGGAACATCCACGTCCTGTTGTTGGATGCTGTTGACCACCGATGCAGCTGGGTGTGACACAGTGGATCTTTTGACCGTGACATCAGAATCAGAATCATCTTTATTTGCCAAGTATGTCAAAAACACACAAGGAATTGGTCTCCGGTAGTTGGAGCCACTCTAGTATGACGACAGACACTCAAGTGACAGAAAACACTTTGGAGACATAAAAACAAAACAGTCACTGAGCAAGAAAAGGTTGCTCGTACTTTTAACTGAAACTTGTCAGCCGATCGGAGAAGCGGTCCTCAGAGGAGCAGACGAAATGAGACGGTCGAGCAAATAATGATGTTTTACTCTCACGCTAGCCATTATGTTTTGCTAAATTAAATTACATTTTATGCATACTTGTGAGAAAATGCTGGATTCTATCTTATTTTTTGAAAGAAAGTGGGGGAAAAATAGGAAACCTTCTTGGGTGTACCTGGCGGCGTAACCCCAGACAATTACTTTTATTCAGGTTGGCTGTAGCCGCTCCCTTTTGTGCCACCCTGAAGTACCCTGGCACCTGTTGTTTGTGAAAAAATCTGAAAAGGTCTATTGAAGGCTCCCGTGTGACACGCCAGATGACGGCCATTTTAGCTCACGGTGCCGTTTACCGACCCGATGGCACTAAAAGGATAAGACCAGCCTTGACGTGAGATGACGAGAGCCTCCTTCGCTACTGTCGCTATGTGTGACGTTTGTTTTGTGTGTGTGTGTTTTGTGAGTGTAGCCCGGGGCGAGCCTGGAGCAGACCCACATTTTCGTGCTGGCGCACATCCTCCGCAGGCCGATCATCGTCTACGGCGTGAAATACTACAAAAGTTTCCGAGGAGAGACGTTAGGGTACACCAGATTTCAAGGTGAGCTTTTTGTCAAAACTGACAAAGGACTTAATAGGATAATAATGTTATTATAACTACAATGCTGTTCTTGTGACGTTCAACTTGTCAATATTGCTTACAATTTCAAAAAAATAATACAGTATTAACATATTATTGGTACTTATTTAATAAGTAGGCAGTTCTTACCAACATGAATGACTGTTAGCGTTAAAATGTGAGGATGGGGGGGGAAAAAAAAAAAAAAAAAAAGCAGCGCATGTCACCACCCTGTAATAGAACATCTGGGTTTGCCGGTCACGTTTGTGCGCTGATAGGCGTGTACCTGCCGCTGCTGTGGGAGCAGAGCTTCTGCTGGAAGAGCCCGATCGCGCTGGGCTACACGCGCGGCCACTTCTCGGCCCTGGTGGCCATGGAGAACGACGGCTACGGCGACAATCGCGGCGCGGGCGCCAACCTCGACACGGACGACGACGTCACCGTCACCTTCCTGCCGCTGGTGGACAGCGAGCGCAAGCTCCTGCACATCCACTTCCTGTCTGCGCAAGAGGTAGGCCACTGGATCTTTCTGGCTTTTGAGCGTGGCTAATTGAAAGTCAGACTTAAACTCTGTTCGCTTACTTTGAAGTGAATTGAAATTCCATGAATCCCTCCCAACTCCCAAAAATTACTGCCATTTTTGTTTGCATGTTTTTAATAAAAAAAAAAAAGATACACACTCAAAGTCACAGATACTACAACAGTGTCAAAATGCCGACCTCAAGTGGACAAAAACAAATGCTCACGCACTCAACCAAGTTCATCAATGGGATAATCGGTAGGATTTAGACCGATTATCGCCGCCGATATTCAGCATTTTGACGCATATTGGCGTTGTCCTTTTTTTATTACTTTCTTTTTAAAATTGAAATTTGAATGAATTTAAATCTTTCAGGGAGCTATTTATTTATTTACATTTTCAGTTAACTTGATTAGCTGCTGACCCTGGAAGTCCTTGCACTTTTTGTTTTGACTTCAAACAGGGATAAGTGAAAGATTAACATTTCAGTGATATTGAAATTTTGGAAAGCTTTCTTTACTGTCGAGTTATTTCATTTGCAAGCCTTTTTCTTCGTTGACCTTCATAATACATGCTGCTGAGCCTGGGAGCTCCCTGCATTTTTTTTCTTGGAATTTTAAAACAACGATGTCTGTTGCCTATACAAAGGGGGGGAGGGGGGGGGGGGGGGGACGCTAACGTGCCTCAAATCTGAAAAGTTCTTTCATCAACAGAATTCAATTTGTATTATTCAAAATTTTGAGAGCAATGTTTTCCCTTTCACAGCAAATAAATATCTGCTCCAAATATCAGTTTTCACTTCCTCAACTGCTAATACTGCTTCCTGGGGGGGGGGGGGGGGGAACATGTCAATCTCTAATAATCGATCGTAAAAATATTCTTTGGTTGAAGTGGTCGTTCGACTACGGTTCAGATTTTGTAGAAATCAAAGTTGAGGTCATAGAAGGAACGCTGGAAAGGACCAAAACGAGCTTAAAATGTCGGTTTGGTCCAAAATATGCGCCTGAAAGCGTCTGCTGGCCTTTCCCTCAGACGGGCAACGAGGAGCAGCAGGAGAAGCTTCTGCGCTCGTGGCTGGAGTGCAGCGTGACGGACGGCGGCATGCTGGCCGCCGTGCAGAAGAGCTCACGCCGCCGCCACCACCCGCTGGTCACGCAGATGCTGGAGAAGTGGCTGGACACGTACCGGCAGATGCGACCGCGCGCCGCGCTCTCCGACGGCGAGGACGACGACGACGACGACGAGTGAGCGAGCGAGCGAAGCGCACGAGATGAGGAAAATCCCACGCGGACCACTCGTCCCCGCCTTCCCGGAATCTTGACGCGCGCGTGTGCTGCGGAGGGGCGAGGGGCACTTGTCCACATCGGACTTACCAGTACTTATTTAATCAAGAAGGAAACCGCGCTAGTTTTTTGTTGTTTGCAACTCGCCTGACAGACATTTAGCCGAGAACCCGTTTGATCATTCTTGAAGTTATTTATTCTTGATTTTGTTTTGCACAGATTAACAGCTGCATCCTGTGAGGGAGGGGCCGAGGGAAGAAAGGGTGTGCGCATCGGGGGCGGGGCAACAGTTGACTGACATTTTTTACGTTTGGACGTGGAAGCTCAGAAGTGCTGACAGCGGGAAAAGACAAGCAAACACTTTCAACAGAGTGCATTCAAGTGATTAAATTTGATTCAGTTGCATCTTGTTTTTTCTCCCTTGTGTGCCTGGAGTATCTGAAAAGATCAAAGTAGGAGTTAAAAAGGCTTTTAGGGTTTCAAAGTTGGGTGTAAAAACAGGTTTAGGGTTTCAGCCTGCTTTAAAAAGGTGTTTAGGGTTACAAAATAGGGTTAAAAACAGGTTTAGGGTTTCAAAGTAGGGTTTCAAAACATGGGTAGGCTTTCAAAGGAGGGTTTCAAAATGGGGTTCGGTTTTCAAAGTAAGGTTTCAAAACAGGGTTAAGGTTTAAAACAGGGCTAGGGTTTCAAAACAGGGTTATGGTCTCAAAGTAGGGTTTAAAAAAGGATTAGGGTTTCAAAACAGGTTTAGGGTTTTAAAGAGGTTTAAAACGGGGTTAGGGTTTCAAAGTAGAGTTTCAAAACAGTGTTATGATCTCAAAGTAGGGTTTAAAAAAGGATTAGGGTTTCAAAATGGGTTTAGGGTTTCAAAATCGGGTTTAAAACAGATTTAGGGTTTCAAAGTAGAGTTTAAAAACTGGCTTAGGGTTTCAAAGTAGGATTTCAAGACGGGGTTCAGGTTTCTAAGTACGGTTTAAAAACGGGGTTAGGTTATCAAAGTAGGGTTTAATGACGTGATTAGGGTTTCAAAACAGGGTTATGGTTTTAAAACGGGGTTCAGGTTTCAGAACGGGTTTAGGGTTTCAAAGTAGGGTTTAAAAGTAGGATTTCAAAACGGGGTTCAGGTTTCAAAGTAGGGTTTAAAAACGGGGTTAGGGTTTCAAAGTAAGGTTTTAAAACGGGGTTTGGGTTTCAAAGTAGGGTTTAAAAAGGGTCAGGGTTTCAAAACAGGTTTAGGGTTTCAAAGTAGGGGTCAAAAACGGGGTTAGGGTTTCAAAGTAGGGCTTAACAACGGGTTTAGGGTTTCAAAGTAGGGTTTTAAAACAGGGTTTAGGTTTTCAAAGTAGGGTTTCAAAACTGGGTTAGGGTTTCAAAGAGTTTTAAAACAGGATTTCCAAACAGACTTCACTACACTAAATGCAGGCTCTTCGTGAACTCTTTTGACATCTCCAACAGGAAAACCGGATTTGATTCCGGTACCTCAGAATTGTGGCAGAAGCAGGAAAAAGCACAAAAGTCGTCTTTTCTCTATGCATGAGCTACATTAGTTAGCCCTCATCTTCTGGAGATGATTTGGCCACATGAAAAATTAATCTTCAGAATGATGCATCTATTTACTCAAATGTTACAAATTATTTGATTTTCTTACCCGAGAAACCTGGAAATTCAGGTCTGGACAAAAGTATGCAATTTTGAAATTACTGGGGGAAAATAATTTTTGAATATTTTAAACCATTTGATTTTTATTTCAATTACAATTTGCGCAAACATTTGAAAATTGTATTGAAATATAATACATTTGAACATATTTCAAATCTGGTCATCGAAAAAAATCATAATCGGGTACTGTGGCGCCCTCTTGTGGCCTTCACAAATAAAACCACAAAACTTGGAAACAAGTTTTGTTTCAATCGTTTATTATTATTATTATTTTATTGGAACTGCACTGAATGCTAAATTTTCACCTGATACAAGAAACAAATACAAATACTCACGCTAAAAACAAAAGCATATTTGCTGGGTGGGGGTGGGGTGGCTGCTTCGCTCTGCTATGATCGCCAAACTACGGTTGAGGAGTTTTCTGCTATTGCTTTTGACAAGAGCACAGGATGAGCCTGAACAAAGGAAATAGTAGAAGAGGAAGTGGAGCACACAGGACGACGCTTATAGGAACATCCAACTAATCAATAGCGACTTAACAGGACTTGTGCCCAACTCGTCAAACACTGGAGATGTGCCTCGTTGTTTTCAGTTTTTCTTCAACTCACCACCGAAACTGCTTAAAAAAAAATTGGGGTCTGTGGGGGGGGGGTATTCCTGAGTCGTTAAGTTTGTCGTCACAATTTTCTTTTCCCACAGGAATAACATCGGACTCCAACAATCAAGTGTGCAAGGTCTTTTTTTTTTTAAATTGTTGCACTTGCTAAACGCTAATTGATTTTCAGCTTTTTTTTTTGTAGATATGATTTTTAAGTTTTTTCAAGAGAAGGAAGTGGGGGTGGCTAAACAACACGTTAGTTTCAGAAGATGGGGAAGGGTCAAAGGGCGGCAGATCAGGGATAGATAGAGAAGGAGTTTAAAAAAAAAGGGGGGGGGTTGGGGGGGGGTTTGTTTATGCATGTTCCCAAAACAAAGTCCACGGCAGTTGGCGTTCCTCTCCCCCTCCCCCCCAAAAATATACAAAAATAAAAACAACACATTAAAAGTACAAATTCCACCAGAATCTGTCAGAATAGGGGCACTGTCTTTTGGTCCCGGTTTAGGAGGGGGCGGTTGGGGGTCTGGTAGTCCCTTGTCGCCGCTATTGCTCGGTGAGGTGCTCTCTGGGCTCGCTGTGTTTGGACGGCTGGTTGGGCGACGGCGCCTGCGAGGGGTGGGTACCAGAGGGCAGGGTGTGGGCGACGGGCACCCCGCCGGGCACCATGCCCTCTAGCGCCCCGGGAAGGCCGCCCGGCGCCACGCCGACCACGCCTGGCGGGTATCTGGCGGGAGGGGCAGAGGAGACGAGTTACTTCCCAAAACGGCGCAACTGAAATCAAGTTACAAACTCAGCGGCGAGGAACGTACGCAAAACAAATCAAGGGAACTGCTAGCAAAAAAGTCAGCCATAACGGCCATTTTTGATGTGTGCAATTCAATATGGAAAAAAAAATGTTTCATGCAATTAAATTACTGAAATGTTTTAAGTTTCAACTTGCAAGAAACAAAACCTCCATGTACATTTATTTGTACTTGCCTTGTCTGGCCAATTAAAATGCATGTATCCCAAATAGCTTTTCAACAAAAAAACCCAATAGAACATTTTTGTTAATTATTTTCTTCAAAATTAATTAAGTTTTAATTACATTTTTGCTGTTTTTCAGTTTCAACTTTTTGAAAAGGTGTAGGTGAAAATGAATCCATTTTTTTAAATGAATCAAATATTTAAAAAATCATTTTTTAAATATCAACAAAACAAACAGTTATTAAAGTTTCACATGAATTCTAATTGGGTCTAGTTGGGGTCTGGGAGGGCGGCCGGGTTACGCCGGAGCGTGGCAGGACGAAGGATGATCAGCCACACTCAAATCTGACCGTAACACAACCCGAAAAGGAAAAAAGGGGCAAAACAAAACACCAAGCATGACTTTCAATTCAGTTGATGGCTCATCCCAGAGTTGGAGGACAGTTTCTGAAACAGATTGTGTAAATTACAGTTCTGGTTGTCCTGAAACTAAATGTGGTGAAAGTGATTCCTAAATATTATTTAGAAGACAAAATAAGGTCCTCTTGATAACCACCTCACTGATTAAATATAACAGAGAGAAAACATTTTTCATTAGCTTTTTTGGTGTTTGATTTTGTTGCTATGTCATCATTGTAATTGTTAAAACGTGAGCGACATTACTCAGCAGAAATTGTTCATGTTTATCACAAAAACACATATCACCGTTTTTCTTTTATTATTAAATAGCTAAGTTTGGCCGGCACGGCGGGCGACTGGTTAGCACACCTGCCTCACAGTTCTGGTGACCGGGGTTTGAATCCCGGCCCCGCCTGTGTGGAGTTTGCGTGTTCTCCCCGTGCCTGCGTGGCTTTTCTCCGGGCGCTCCGATTTCCTCCCACATCCCAATAAATATGCGCGGTAGGTTAATTGAAGACTCTAAATTGCCCGTAGGTGTGAATGTGAGTGCGAATGGTTGTTTGTTTCTATGTGCCCTGCGATTGGCTGGCGACCGGTTCAGGGTGTACCCCGCCTCCCGCCCGACGATAGCTGGGATGGGCTCCAGCACGCCCGCGACCCGCGTGAGGAGAAGCGGTCAAGAAAAGGGATGGGTGGAAAATATTTCATCATATCTGTAGTGTTGATGCTTGATCTGGACAAATCAATTTCATGATGGCTTATTAACAAATTTTACTTAACCAAAAGTTATCAATTAAATGGTCATAAAAAATAAATAATGTTGGTTCCTAAATTGTCTTCCAAATCTGTAATGACCCATATGTCCACTAGGGGGTGTAAAAGGATTGCTGTGCGTGCGTACGTTCGCGCGACACACACACAGACACACACACACACACACACACACAGGTGGGTAGCTGGCGGTCTAGTATCCGCCCCCGGTGCATTTCTTTACCTGCGCCCCATCTAGGCATTTATTTTGTCTTGGGGAACGCCGGTAGCGACGGCTGGCAGCGTTTGGTTGACGTGACTGTGTGGAACAACAACAACAACAACAACATGGTGGGCATGACCACAACATGGTGGAGCGCAACATGCTCACATCCCGCCATCGTCCTCGTTCACCTTCCAGCTGTGCTACGTTCCAGTTCGATAAAATGAGGATTTCTATACAAAAATGTGGTCAATTTTGAACTTTTAGTATTTTTGTGTTCATGTGGAGATGCATGCTTTTCATTGGACGGCAATGATTTACGAACTTAGTACACACAGTTTAATAACGTTAAACCAGATTTGGGGATTTTCAATTCTCTATTCGTCTTTAACCTGCATTTCCAAAAATATGCTTGAAATTGTAAAACGTGTTTTTACCAAAGTAAATGAAATATTTAAACGACTACTTAAAACTATTAGTTCATTCCATTAGAAGAGGTGGTATTTATTTTTTTTCTATTTTAATGAAATGAATATATTATGTGTTGGCAAAAGTGAGTTGGGATCTTGTGGAAGAATTTTTAAATATTTAAACAATAAATAAATGACACATTGAATTTATTGCAATAAACGAGGTGGAATTTTATTTTTTCAATAATTTTTCTAAACTATATAAACAATAAATTAAAAATACTATGTAAATGTTTTCATAGATATATTTTTTAATATTATGGGTTAACCACTATTATTTTGTGTAAGAATATTTTTTTCAAATTAAAAACATTAATTACAAACAGTAAATTTATTGCATTAAAAGAGCTAGTATTATTTCATTAATTAAAAAAAATGTTAGACCGTCTGACTGTTTAAACAATAAATGAAACATTTCATTCTTTTTGTAAATAAAGCATTTTATGAATGTTTTTAATAATGTGCAAACATTTTTACATCAACACTAAACTATAAATATTTCAGTTTGTTGCTTGAAAGAGGTGTTACGTACGCTTTGAAATCTGTTATTTCTTTTAGAATGTTCTTGAATTTCCTTTGGTCAAACGTCAGCTTTTATGCAGTCGGTCACCTGTAGGCGGCGCCGTTGAGTTCCGGGTGAACGGCAGGTTGGTCCATGACGGCCCAGGGCGCCGTGGTGACGAAGAACTCCTTGTTGACGCAGTTTCTTAAGCTGTCAGGAATACGGCCTGGAAAGCGAGACACTCGTTGACTACATTGGGCCGAGCGTGTGCTGCGCGCGGGCGCTCGGCGCGCTACCGACCCGTGATGGCTCTTCGGATCTCGGTGGCGGCGGCTTCCCGCATTTCCAGAGAGGCTTGCTCGCTGTACCAGGCCGTGTGAGGTGTGCAGATCAGGTTGGGAGCGTCTTTCAGGGGCCCTTGAGCAAAACTGAACACAAACATTTCGGAAACTTTCATACAGTGTAGACATTTTGTTACATTGTCTTGACATCTCCAGTATGTGGCCCTCCATTACAGTACTATATAGCGTCCCCTTTCATATATGATGTTCATACACGTGGAGAGCTCCACTAAACGTACTTGCACCACCGGTAAGTTGTTGTTTTCCTAAAGACTGACCTGAAGGGTTCGGTCTCGTGTACGTCCAAGGCGGCCCCGCGTATCCGGCCCTCCTTCAGGGCCTGGGCCAGCGCCTTCTCGTCCACCAGGCCGCCCCGGGCCGTGTTCACCAGGAACGCCCCCTGACGCATCTGCATAGCGCAAAGGAAAAAAAGAACAGTTCCGCTCGTGTCTCGTGATGACAGAAAAACAGGAACGTGCAGCAGTTCCCCGACGCTGCAGCAGGTGGCGCCCTGCTCACATCATTTGGCCCACGTGACACGACAACATTGCGTCCAAAATACTCGGAACAAATACGAAATGCTAAACACACATTTTTGGAAAAAAATACTTTTTTTTCTTCTTAAATATCAGGGGGAAAAAAATCTATTCAAATACTCAATCAAAATATCTAAATATTAGATACAAATAGCGTCACTGATGGGGGGGGTAGTGGTACACTCGCCTGACTTTGATGCGGGCAGCGTGGGTTCAGTTCCTACTCAGTGACGGTGCGAATGTGAGTGCGAACGGTCGTCCGTGTCTATAGGTGCCCTGCGACTGACTGCCGACCAGTTCGGGGCGTTGTCCGCCTTTCGCACGAAGTCAGCTGGGATAGGCTCCGGCGCCCCGCGACCCTGACCGGGAGAAGCGCTGTTGAAAATGGATGGATGGATACAAATACACAAAGACCATCCATCCATCCATCCATCTTCTGTACCGCTTTCTCCTCACGCGGGTCGCGGGCGTGCTGGAGCCCAACCCAGCCATCTTCGGGCGAGAGGCGGAGTACGCCCTGAACCGGTCGCCAGCCAATCGCAGGGCACATAGAAACAAACAACCGTTCGGGCACACATTCACACAAAGGCCATAATAATAAAAAAAAAAAATGGACAAAAAACAAATATTACACAAAAATACTCTATGACAAAAAAGCCTATAGGAATAACTCAAAGCACAGTAGAAAATAAAATTAGAGAAATATAATATTCTGACAAAAAAAACTAGAACAAGTAAAAATAGTCAAAAATACGAGAAATAAAAATAGTAGAAAAGACCAAAAATAAAATGGAAAGAATTGTAGCAAAATTGAATTAAAAATTAATACAAATATTAAATGAAAATCACACAAATATGACTTAGACTAAGAATTATCAAACGACTAAAAAAAAAAAATACATTAGGACAAAAATTAGATAATAATATAATAGTAATATATAAAGATATTGGACTTATTTTATTTTTATATAGTAATTATTTATATTATGACAAAAGTATTAGAAAATAATAATAGATTAAATCTAAATAAATATTACAAAAATACACAAAACAACTGAAAAAGATATGAATTAAAAAAAACAATATTACAATTACTAGAAAATTAAACAAATATTAGATTGAAAATATACAAAGATTACAAACATACAAAAGAATGGAGAAAAATGACCAAGATTTGACGAAAAATACAAAATATACTAAGAAGTAGAACAAAAATCCAACAATATTGTGAGAAACATACTAGAAAATCTCTTTCCGCTTATCCGGCGTCGGAATGTAGGGGCAGCAGCTTAAGAAAATAGCATTGGCTGCAAAGTGTGCAATGCCCGCACGGGGGGGAGGCGGAGGGGGTACCTGCTTGATGGTGAAGTCGTTGATGAGGTGGTGGTTGTGCTCGTTGAGGTTGCAGTGCAGGGAGACGCAGTCGCTCTGGTACAGGAGGTCCTGCAGCGTGTAGACGCGCTGCACGCCCAGCGAGCGCTCCAGGCCGTCCTGCAGGTACGGGTCGTAGAAGATCACGTTGAAGCCGAACACCTTGGCGCGCACCGCCACCGCCTGCCCCGACCGACCTGACCACACGGCACAGCGCAACCGCCACCAGTTAGTGAGCTGCGCGAGGTAGCGAGGCACTTCGCAAGTTAGCGGGTGGCCAACCAAAAACAGCAGCAGTCTTCTATATGGACACAGTAGAAATCATCATCATCATCATCATCATCATCATCGCGGACAGCACCGAATCTAACATTTTTTAAAAAGGAAGACAAACCATGGGAAAATATTAGCGATAGAGGGAATTTCTTTAAAAACTCAATATATGAAAAAATTGCTCAAAATGCACAAAAAATACACATTGATTAGTCAAGAAAAAGTACTCAAACATTAGCCTATAAATACAAGTTTGTTCAACAGAAAATGATAAAATATTAGCTGAAAAATACTCAATTATTTGACAAAAAAATACAGCAATGCTAGCTGAAAAAGAAATGACCCCAAAAAATTCAAAAATAAGACAAATATTAAACACAACCACCTGAGTATTAGAAAATAATACAAAGTATGAAAAACAATGCCAAACTATTTGACAAAAATACCAAGATTAGTATAATATATAATTTTAAAAGTGATAAAAAAGAAAATTAATTAGATGAAAAATACACAATTAGACAAAAAGAGAAAAGGCTTAGATCTCCCAAAAGTATTAGAAAGGAAAATACAAAAAGTACTCGAAAAAAACATGTAAAAATATTAAATATACACATATAAAAAATATTCGACAAAAAAATTACAGATTAGATTTTTTTCCCCCCAAAAAAAGCAATTTGGAGGTTCCACTGCAAATGACTCGATGGAGCGATGACGTCCTCCTTGCAATTTGAAGCGATCCCCCTCGCATCTTCAGCGTCAGAAGCCTTCTCTGCTGCCATTGTGCTGCTTTTTCATCAATGGCTGCCAAGCACAGGATTCATCCGGCAGCGAAGGACAACGTGACTCAGAGTCGGAGTCTTGAGGATAAATCGAGCGCTCCCTCCCTTCGGATGACGGATGAAGCAGCTGCTTGCTTTGTGATGTAACAAGCGTATTTAGGCGCCTTTCTTTACTTATGACAAAGTGACTCAAGCGTTGTTGATAACTGAGATGTGGACGCAACGCCACCGTGATGGATCGTACCGCGTCGAGAACGCTCAGATTCAGAGGCGGCCGATAGTAAAAAGCCGTGCGAGCGGCTGGAGTCGAGCTTCCGTCGCCAACGTTCCAGCTGGCTTTCGATTCGCAGTTGTGGCATCATTTCGGAATATTTGGTGTATTTCTGGGTGTTGCCCTGCGATTGGCTGGCAACCAGTTCAGGGTGTACCCCGCCTCCTGCCCGATGATAGCCGGGATAGGCTCCGGCACGCCCGCGACCCGCCCTTCTAATGGAGATAGAAGCGCGGCGAGCGGAAGCCAAAACAGACAAGCTTCAGATAATCGTCCAGACTGAAAAATACGAAAGTAAGCTTATCGTGCCGACTGAATATGAAAACGCACGCGAGGGAGAAAGTGAGGGAAAGGGAGAGCGAGGCAGCGGAACGACAACAACGTGTGAGAAAAGTAATACAGTGCTGCCTTGAGATCCGAGCTGTCGTCCGGACGTTTTTTTTTTTACTTTGACTTGACGACGAGGAGCAGTTTTGACAGATTATTATTATTATGATCATTACTTTTACAATCCTTCAAAAAGGCTTTAACCTGATTATTGAAAGTTCAAAAGTTGCTGTCGCACTAAACTTGTGCATCTAAAACCAACATATTGCTTTGCTTCAGATGAGTCTGTTTAGCTTAATGCCAGAATGGAAAACTCCATAGATGGGCTAACAAATAGCCTCGGTGTTGCCATGTTATAATACTTGAAGTAACAGCTAGTTCACACTGTGGTAGAGAAAAAAGTGGTAAAGAAACACTTGGAGACAGATAGTGTAACAATGTTCGCAGGCATATATTTTTTATCCTCTGCGAAGAATGACTAATATTACTGCAGCTTACTGAGGAGTTTTAAGTGGTTCTGTATATCCATATGTCGGTACTGAAGCAAAAAAAAAAAAAAAAAAAAACAGTTGGTTTCTTTCCATTCTATTTATGTCATTATTGCATGTTTTTTTTTTTTACAAAGCACAATATTATAGAGTGATATTTTTGTTTCTTAAAAAAACACATTAGGAATGAAAGGCGCAAAGTTGAGCTCACCGAACCCGATGAGGCCCAGCGTCTCTCCCCGGATGCGCGCGGCGCCGGACGCCACCTCGCGGATCTGCTCCACGCTCTGGACCCGCGTGCCCTCCCGGAGAGCCTGGTAGAGCCAGGTGTTCCGCCGGTAGAGGTTGAGGACGTGGCACAGGGTGGAGTCGGCCGTCTCCTCCACGGCCGCCGACGGGATGTTGCACACGGCGATGCCTGCCGCGTAGGACGCCGCCAAAATGGCGGCACGGTGACACGATGCCAAGAAAAACAGGAGGCAAAACAAATTCTAATATCTGCATACTATTTCTCAAACATTTTTTTCATTGTCTAATTTTGTTACATTTTAAAATATTCAAGAGAATCATAACATTGTTATAATAACTTGTATTTTGTATGCTTTATCTAATAATCACTTACATAGTAATAAAATATTGAGGGATTTTTCATGAAATGTATATTTTTTTGTCAAATATTTTGTACTTTCTTTGCACTTGTCTAATATTTTTGTATTTTTCGTCTAATATTTCTGTATTTATTATTTCCCATTATATAGCTATATGTATTTTTCAACATTTGGATTATTTTACAATATTTTGGAATAAATCTTTTTGTATTTGTCTAATAACAATATTTCCAACATTTTACTATTTTTGTATTTATAAAATATACCTATTTTTTAATCTATTGTATTTGTTTTTGTATGATATTTTGTATTAATTTCTACTACTTTTGTCACAGTATTTCTCCCCCTCCCCAATATTTTGTACTTCTAATATTTTCATATGTTTTCCATATTTTACTTTGGATATTCTATCTAAAAAAAAAGTATATCTTTATTTCCATAATATTTTTTTATATTTGTCATAAAATACGTCTTCTTATATAGATTATTATCATATATAGTATATATACACATATATATATATATATATATATATATATTATATTCTTATATATTTTCATTGCAGTTTTATGTAATATTTGTATATTTTTCCTTAATATGTTTTTTATTTTTCAAGTAATATTTTTTACGTTTTTACCATAGATTTTTGTATATGTTCTAATAACTTTGCATTTTTACTAATATTTTATATATATATATATATGTATTTTGAAATCAATTTTTCCCAAAATATGCAGCATTCTTCAGTGATATTCAAGTATTGTTTTCAGTGTTTGAGTTGCATTGTTGCGTATTCGTACCGAGCTCTCCGGCGGCTTTAATGTCGATGTTGTCGTATCCGCTGCCGATGCGGATGATGATGCGCAGCGCTTTGAACTTCTCCAGGTCCTCCCTGGTCAGGGTGATGGTGTGGTACATCATGGCCCCCACCGCCTCGTTCAGCACCTGCCCACCAAACAAGACCGGAGGGGCGATGAGCGCGTCATCAAGTCTCGTCAAGTCCAGCCCGGCTGCGAATGAACTTTCTCCTGATTAGCGGATGAGCTCTGCTTGCTCTGCTGTCTATTGTTTTTGCTTCAACTCAGTGGACATTGTGTGCGTCTCCTTCTGCAAGTGTGCCTTGGCCACCTGGGGGCAGTTGAATACATGGAGACGGTCGCAGCTTCTCAGTCCGCCGCAGTAATACTCGTCGTTCTTTACGGAGGACAAAGAATATATGTCTTTGAGTATTGTCATACTGTTTGTATACGTGTGTTGCTGCATTGTTTAGTGTTCTAAAATCCGTTCATAAAAGTATTATACCGCGACATTGATGCCAGTTTCGTCAACCAGTAAAGCATTAAGAAAGCAGACTTAAATCAGGCAAAGACATACGGTTTTGGTTAAATGACCAAACAATATGCTTTTGCCCCCGTCATTTGATGGCATGAAGACTTAAAAACATGCTTGACAACTAAACTCACAAATGAGCATCAAAACATTTGATAGTCGCTGGGAAATGACAATGACATTTTCTTCAACTTGTGTCCAACGAACAAAAATCTAGTTGGACAAACCATATCAAGTCATACCTCAAATGAAAGGTCTTGATGTGGGCTTTTCCATATCTGTAAATATGTTGTCAGTGTGCCCTCATTTGATGAGATCCTTTATTTAATGACGGAAAGACTAAATCCATGCTTGAACGTTTGTCACCATATCTGTTCTTAGTTTTCAGTGCTTTGTACATATGAAAGCATAACAGTCTCGATTAAAAGATAACGTCCTAGCAAGGTTAAATTTGAAAAACCTGACATTTTCTGCAATTTTCCAAAAATCAAATTGTTACAAACCACATCAAGTGGCACCTCAAATGAAAGGTCTTGATGTGGGCTTCCGACACCTGTAAATATGTTGACAGTGTGCCCTCGTGTGATGACATAATCGGCGAACAAAACATGCGTTATCAGTTTAAAGTAACTTTGTTCCGATTTGTGAGTTGCAAGTGAGGCAGATGAGCACAAAATGTATCATTTGGCTCATTCCTCTCACGAGGATGAGGGATTAGCACAGTAATGACCTTGTGCTAGGTTTTCACCAACCTTCTTCGTTATCAGCAACCCTGTAAAACTGCCGAGTTTATGTATTGTCCCATGCGAATATATTGGAGACTTTCAATCTCCAGCACCTCCTCTGGCTATCACCGCATATTACGGCAAACTGCTGAGGTGAACATTACCGCCATGTTTTCCCTGATAAGACGGCATAACAGCAACACACAGGTATGCGGCTCTTTGATTGAATTGATCTCCATGCAAATGCTTGCCTTGGCTTCTTTGTTTTTAATATATCCCACTTTCATTAAAAAAAAAAAAAAAAAACACGTAGCACTGTCTGCAAGATGCAGCAACAGATAGCACCTACCAATCTCGGTGGCCGTGTATTGTTTTTGCGGCAATAAAAAAAAGGCAAAGTAATTACAGCGCAGCCCCCCGCTGCACAGCGGGCGCCATTAAAACATCGCCACAGACGACATTCAAGCAAAACCGCGCGACTGTACGTCGAGGCTCATAGAGCTCAGTTCAGAGCTGCGCACGCAAACGCAGGGAAGATAGCTACTATACAAAGATCGTATGAAAGAAAAGGTGTAACATGAGCAAATAAAGGCGCAAGATAGTGACGCAATGTGGTCACTAAGAATAAAATCGCAATAAGGGGGGAAAAAAAAATATGTTTTGTTTTACAAGAAGTAAAGCATATTTTTCATGAGTGTAAAAAAGTATTAAATGACGAGTTTGCCTTGCATTTATGCTCATGTTTATGCATAAACTTATTCATGAAAAAAAAATGTAACTTTACTCTGGGGAATAAATAATGACCTACATAAAGACTGACTGTGACCTTACAACTTTAATGTTATCATTTTTATGACTTTATTCTTGTAATTTAGTGACTAGTTTTCCCATTGTTTTGGCAATTTCTTTTTTGAAGAGCGAACTTTATTATTGTAATCTTATGACTTTGTCCTAATAACATTATGAGAATTATTCCTCATAATATATTTAACATTTACAGTTTTAATAAATCAGTTAGTCTTTCTTATTACATTAATAAATGTTATTTTTTTATTGTAACGTTTACAAGTATAGGTTTGACAGATTTTCTCTCATAATAAAAAAATGGAAGAAAAAGGAAAACGCCTTTATTCTTGTAATATTAAAACTTTATTCTCATAACTTTTGACTATTTTGTAAAAGTTGACTTTCTTGTAATTTCATGACTTTGTTCCAGTAACATTATCTTAAACTATAACTTTTACATCATTAAAACATTTTTAATAAATCAACTGTTTTTTTTTTTTTAAATACATCAATAAACGTTCTCTTTATTGTACCATTTCCAAGTGTCAGTTAGGCAAGATGAACACAAAATGACAAAATAATTTGACTTTTATCTCATTGAAAAAGAAAGTGAAGAAATATTCCTTTATTCTTGTAAAATTACAATTTTATTCTCTCAAAATAATCACTTCTGTTGAATATTACTGACAACTTTTTTTCCTCCTATATTAGCGCTTTTATTCCTTTTGTGAATGCTACATTAACAACATGTTGATAAATCTTATAATTATGAAAGTACAGAAATACATCCATCCTGACTAAAGACGACAGACGGCGATACCTTCTCGTGAATCTCCTGCGTGGACTGCGCGTCGCAGAAGGCGACGGTGGCCAGGTCCTTGAGGATGGGCATCTCCACCGTGCAGTCGCGCCCGTCCAGCAGCGCCACCAAGGGGCGCGGGTGCATGGGCCCGTTCATTATTTGGGGCCGGATACCTGGACGATGAAGGGAGAGCGGGAGGAAGGTGAACATGGCGTATTGGATGGCGGAGGGCTAAGCACAATCGTCATAATCCATTCTGTGCAACGAAAATCATTGAAAGCTCACTATTTGGCAACAGCAAAGACACTTGATGGTTATATTGATTCTATTAAATGTTGTTCCAACTCAAACATTTTCTACAGTAAGGATAGGCTCACTTTTTGGCAAGGTCAAAGACAAGTGACTGTCACTTATTGTAGAAAACGTCAGCATTTTAACTAAATAGCTTTCAGGAGTCAAAACCTTTGGCATTATGTGTAGGCTCACTGTTTGGCAAGCTCAAAGACACTTGATAATTAAATGTTGCAACAAATCAAACATTTTTGACAATATGTGGAGGCTCACGATTTAGCGAGCTCAAAAACACTCATTGTAGCTATTCATTTAAATATCGGTACAACTTAAACATTTTGACATGAGGTGTAATTTGACCAGCTGAAAGACACTTCATCATTATATCGATTCTGTTAAATGTCGCGACACGCATCGGCGACAAAGAGGAGAAAATGAAGAACGTGGATGGAAGGAAGGAAGGAAGGCACGAAGGAGGGCAGGCGAGCAGTCCGGCACTGCGGAGGAGGAAGAGGACGAAGAGGAGAGGGGGATGAAGAGGAGGAGGACGGGAGCGGAGGTGTCGTCTCTCAGCCCGTTGTCATGGTGATCCCTCAACTGGCTTTGGCTGCCACTTTAAAAGCACTTTTATTTGATTTCTGGCGGCAGGTCGCGAGCATCCAGCTGACGACCGGCAGGTGCCTTCCTCGCGTCACTCAACAAACACGCGCGCGCGCGCACACACACACGTGCGAGGTCAACACAGCGGGGGAAAGGTGAGGCGCGGAGAGCAATCTGTGACTGACATCAATGCGAATATAAATGTCGGCGGCTGGCGAAGACGGAGCGATGAACGACGAGAGACAGAACAGATGAAAGGAGTTTCAATTCATTTCAACGGGGAATTCATTGATTGATTGAATTGATACACAAGTAAATCAAGTTTTCTTGGTCAGCAAATGAAATACATTTTCATGTACTTTATCCAAATCACAACTAGAGCTTGACAAAGCGTATAAAAAAACAAAACAAAAAAAAACCTAGCAGCGATGAACGTAACAGCCTTGCGCGTACGTATGACTCACGCAGCAGGCTTTCAGTCTTTTCCTCTTCTCTCCATCTTGTTTGTCGCTCCTTTTCTCGCCTCCCGTTCCTCAGCCGCCCCCCGGCAACCGGGAGGGGGCACAGCCAGTACGTGGATTTAAAAAATATAATACTGATGATGATAATAATAAGGCATTCACTGACTTGATTTCTACAACGATGAAGAGGGTTGGATGTCGCGCACTGTTGAACTAAATCTGTTGTCCGCCACACACGTGCGAGCACCTCGCGTGTCTATCTGCCTTCATGTAGACTGACCGACCGATCAGATTCACCAAAATCACGTTAGATCCCCGTACCAAAACTTAGACGTGGTATGAGCTGGCCTAAGTTTTGACGGACTTTCTCTTGAGTTGATCTCAACCCCTTGGAATCTCCGTTCTTGATTTGTACTTGGCTCCTCGAGGTCTTCGTCTCGGCTTGGTCTCGAGTCCTTAAAGTCTAGGTCCCGATGTAGTCTTGTTTACAACAGGAGATAACGGTGCAAAATCGTCGGTGCGAGTCACACCTCAGTCTGTTGACTGGTGAACAGAAAACGGACCTGCGGACCACCGGAGGGCATCCACACGGAACCGGAACCTCCGGGCCTGTATGCCGCACACGTTTATTTACGACGCTTTGGTTCTTTAAGCGTGTTTACTTTACAAGCGTGCTGTCACCGCATGCATCCAATTCTGCTGCGGCCAAACCGCATGAAAGAAGCCAATAAATATCCGAAAGACATTTTTACTCGCGCTGACAAGCTCTCAGCCGCCGTGAACCGCTGAACGCTTTCTTCGTCGCTCTGTCGCAATGTTGAGAAATAAAAGTGCGTGGGGGTGGTGGTGGTGGGCCGCTGGGCACGTTCACCGCGGGGAGGCTTTGATAGCGCTGAAGGTGAGATACACAACCACGGGTAAAAAAAACAGCACACACAACACACTGAATTCACTTAATGCCTTCGCAACGTTGATAGGGACTCTCGTTTTCCCTCTTGTGTTCCCGCTGGCTGCGCTTGTTACTCAACTGTTGCCTCACCACTGTGTGTGCGCGCGCACGCGCGTGTGTGTGTTAGGAGGCGTGCATGTTCACAGAAGAAGCCAGCAGCTGTCGCAGCGGCGCCTGCCAAGGGACCGCAATGCACATGAACCACGAACACAACCGTAGAAACGTGCAGCTAATGACTAATGGAAATGAGCTTTATAAGGTCGGGTTTTTAACAAGGAAGGTGAACTTTCGCCGATTCTCCATTCAATTACCGACAGAACATAGCTAAAAGCACTCGCTGAAAAACGCACATACAGTGAACTCCCGTTAAACGTGAGGGATACGTTCCAGAACCATCCGAAATAGCTCAAAATCCACAATGGGGACCATATAAAAACACGTTTAAATAGTTTTACCACTTCCATAGACTTTAAACACATTGTAAACAGCATAAAACGTAAAAGAAAATATTGCATGAGTACTGTCGTGTCTGCGCCTTTAAAGGGCGGGTCTGCGTGTGAGTGTCTGTGCGCGAGCTGTGGCCAACAGCGCCTCCAGTGAATGTTCTCCCGTGCTGAAAAGTGCATCTGCGACTGTGGCTCTCCTTTCCCACATGTGAGGGCATTAGGCTAAGTAAGTACGGCGCTAACTTGACTTACGAGATGAATTTGTTATGTGACAAAGCTTGTAACTGAATCTACTTGTATATCAAATAAATTGTCCCCATTGAAAAGAACTGAAATGCCATTAATTTGTTCAAGCTCCCCCAAAATACCCCAATGTCTGTTTTTGTTGTTGTTTTTTTTAAAAGAAAATAGCACTGTTTGAATAATTATTGTACGTTGGGACAAACAAAGTGTGTGCGTGACACGCTATTCGTGCTTATTGAAAGTGTCTAAACTTTCACTACATTCCTGGTCATTTACTTTCCACGGTAACGCAGTTTCCAGTTGACAACCGCCGAAGCGCATCAGTCATGAATTACGGAAACGGCGCTAGCGCACGAGGGGCTAAAAGGTCAAGCATCACGAGACTTGCCTCAGTTCGATGCTACTTCTCCGGTAGACAAATACGTAAGCATGGAAGCTAAGTCAGAGTATTGCCGCTGCCGCTGCTGCCCTCGGTGGAGCCAGCAACACTTAGTCAGAGTCTGGCAGCCCGACGCACCAGCTCATGCGGCCAGCATTTCCATTACGTGGCCAGCCTTTTCCTACCGCTGTGAGGGGGGCGGGTTGGCGGGTGGAGAAGAACCAGGAGCGGAGAGGGAAAACACATTTACGAGCAGACAAGCTCTCCGTCGTATTATTGTCATCTGCTGCTGACGGTCACCTAGCAACCGCAAGCTGCTGATCGCAGGTGGTCGCCACCGGCTAACGGGGTTGGCGGATGGCGACCGACCACGCCGAACTGAAACAGGAACTGCTAACATCTCGGGAAGAACGGCAAAAGAGGGGCTGGCAACTAGCGAGAAACATCGGTTGGGTTCGGGTTGCAGGTTGGCCGAAGTCACCAACTAGTACCTTACAAAATCGGTTTTAGTTGATGTTGGAGGCCTCCGTTCAAAATGGAGTTCCATTCCTTGACTATTTGTGGGGGCATTACAACACGCTCTAACTAGCGGTGGTAAGCTATACTAAATTAGCTAACGACGTTTATGTACTCGTGTCGACTGGTAGTTGCGTATGCCAGTTCTGGTTTGCAGTAGACACGTTCCACTTTATCCTCTTGTTGAAGTGTGAAATGATCCCAAACTCTGGACATTCTTTGCCTTTTACACTCTTTCCTCTTGGCTTAACTTATTTTTTACATCGAGTGGTGCGTGTGGAAAAATGATCAGTGAAACGCTTCCAGGAAGGGATTTTGCTTCTACTTTCGTTGTAATGGAATTATTTGAGTTATTGGAATAATTGTTGCGCGCCCTGGACTTAAGACCTTCTTCCTAAAGGAAGCACTTCATTTCACATTACAGTGTTACCCCGCCTATTTGAGATTCGATATTTGCAAATTCACAAATTTGCACAGATTTTTTAGGGGCGAATGTATCATCCGTTATTTGCTCTAAAAATTGCCTAATCGCTGATTTTGCTCTCTTTCGCAAAGGCTCAAAGATGCCAACGAGAGCCCTGTCAAATTTAAAAGGGGTGCTTTGGCGCCATCTTGTTGTATCGATTTGTATTTTATCTTAGAGTCTAGATAGATTTCAGAACTCAAGAGATTTTGAGCCCTTATCGCCCGGCCTTAGTTGACTGAATTTTGCATTTTCTTTTTGCTAGTTTTCTCACACTGAACGAGCGGCCTTGACATGCTGGTTTGAAAACATCGGACACAACACTTGCTACAACACACACATTCTTGGCTACTGGCACAGTACAGTATGTGAGCACGAGAGGCTTTAGCGTAACACACAGATGTGAACTCAGGTCACGCTCTCTCACACACACACACACACACACACACACACGCGCACACACACACACACGCGCACACACACACACGCGCACACACACACACACTGTGATGTTTCATCCTTTATTCCACAAGAGGTTCAACCTCCAGTCTGGCAAATTACTCATTTACAAGGAGAAAAGCCTCCGTCAGGCGGTGGCAGCGAGAGGTCACCGCATGTGGTTTTTGGGAGTGTGTGTGTGTGTGTTGGTGAGTAAGCGTCCTTTGTTGGCAGTCACCACCCCCAAAAAAGTCGTACACAAAGGCCGCTTGTCCCACGCGGTGCCCCACCCGGCTGGCCGCCGCTAAGAAATTGAGCGCATGTGGAACAAAAGCTAATGTCAACAGCCTCCGCGCACCTCTATCCCGCCAAGTTACTAGCCAGGAAGTGAGTGCTAAGTGTTAGCGAGTGGGGATGACAACACGGTGACCCAGAACACCCCCCCGCCACCCCCAACCTACTCCCCCTTCCATCGCACATGCCAGACTTTATTAGACATCCAGAAAAGAAAACAGGAAACATGCCGCTTGCCTGGAAAATGTTGCCGCCACATTGTTCCTCGTGTTTATAAAATTCGCATGGCGATGGGAGAAAAATCACTGTTGAGGGTAGGGGGGGTGGGGGAAATACCCCCCAAAAAGTGGAAAACCAATAATCCAAAAGACAAACCCCCCTCCGTCTGGGGGGCTCACTCAGATCGCGGCCTCATCATCTTTGCCACGATGTCAGCTTGAAGACAGACGATGCAATTTTTGCCCTTTGAAAAATCTCGGAATGGCTGCTTCCTCCTCAGGCGGCCGCGGCGGCGCACCGTCTATTCATCGCTGGCCGCCACATCGGGTCTGGACGCGCTCCGCCAGCACAATCCCTCCCTCCCTCCTGCTACCATTTCCCCTCCTTTTTCTCCTTCTTCTTCTCCTAGACGCTTTTTCGGGGTATGTTTTATTCCGGATCTGGACTGGTCCCACCCCTCCCCTCACGCGCACACCCCTCTCCCTCCCGATTATTTGGTTTGCTCCTCTCCTGCTTTTTTTTTTTTTCCAAAGCTACAAAAGTGGCATAACAAGCAAAAGGAATCTGCTGGCCGAAGGAAGTCGAATTCAAAGCTTTTTAGGACTTTTTGATTATTATTTTTTTTTTAGACCAAATTTACCATTTTACACTACAGTCGCTGGAAAGTGAAAAGAAATGTCTTGTAAATTTGACACATTGCAGAGAAGAGTGTTGTTAACAATGATGGCAGACTTTAATGATTCCAAAAAAGTCTCCAACAATATAAAATGAAACTTCCAAATTGTGAAAAATGAAGTCGTTCTCTTTGCTCTCAAAGAGAGTGGGCGTGTCCGCTGAATGTGTTGAAACCACGCCCCGCTCAACTGTCAATCAAAAACCACTGCTAAGACCAGGAAAAATGGATATGAGTTCATCTAGTATCTTTTCTTATGCCTACACATAACTACACATTTGAACCGCAAAAATATATCCACTTGGATCCTCAGGTGGCTGGAATTTCCACACCACGACAACGAGGCGCTCTAAAGTGGCCACACCAGACCAAAAACACGCTCCCCCGCTGGGTGTCAAGTCAGACTTTCAAAATGTTTTCCTCTCTGCAATTCAGTACTACCGAGTTCACAGTCTTTGCACATTTTCATCAATTCTCTTCAAACGTATAAATATTTCGAAACAAATCTTTCAAATTCACTTTACAGGGTCTTTACTCATTCCAAACCCTTTTTGTTTATGTTGTAAATGAAAATAAAGGCCTTCATTTGGGGAAATCAAATTAAAAACTTTTGAAAGATTTGCGGGCAGCCTCTGGAGTCACAGTGACTTTACGCAAATCCACTCAGGATCTTATGGTACGCCAATAATCGTATCGAATCAGTATGTTCCTCCTTTTTCAGGTCATGGTTCAGTTTGCATTGGGTACACTTTGCGAATCAAATGCAAAACCTCTTTTGAGTAAACAGGAACAGAGTTAATGACGTTTAAAATGAATTGACCGCTAAATATTCTCTTTTTAGGAAAGTGCATCAACAACATTTGGTTTACTTGTGAGACAACGATGCAGATAAATGCAACAGTAGCACTTTGAGCAGTCACTAATCACAGTAGTCACAGCGCCTGCTAGTGGCTGAGCTGCACTGTGTTTGTTTACAGAGCAACAAGAGCACCGCGGCCACAACATTGCCTCAGTACATTTTTGCAATGTGTTTTTCTTTTGCAGCAGTTCAATAGGGGAGGTAAAGATGGCGGACGATTGACCGATTGCTGCGCCGAACGAATGCGAGTGGGCAAAAGCAGTCTGTTTGGAATAACAATGTTGCCAGGGAGAAAAGAAAAGATAGGGAAAAAAAACAACAACAACATAGAGGCCGCTGTGATTCCACGGCAAAAGTCGTTATCAGTGACGGTAAAGTGGAAAAGGTGGGACGCACTATTTTGATTGTGCGTGTATGTGCTTATGCTCCGTGTGTGTTTATGTGAGGAGCGAACGTGGCAGATTCCACTTCCTGTCACACACTGTTTGTGTGTGTGTGTGTGTGTGAAAATGAATGTAAATGATATGAATATCAAAATGAATATATGAATACAAATATGAGTATATATGTATTATTCATATGAATATACATATCAAATAAGAAATTATTGAAAAACTTAGATTTTTTAAAAAGCTATGATATATAAATAATAAAAATTGATCTAGTTTCATCCCTCGAAAATTTCACCTGGCAACCAACGATTATAACTTCTTCCTTGGGAAAAAAATAAAACCCTTCATTTCTCATGAAATTCCAATCTACGTTAGTGCAAAAAAACTTTTTTACTTGAAAAAATTAAGACTTTATTCTCAAAACGTGACTGTTTCTTACTTTTTAAAGACAAATAAATTGTCAGGAGAACCTTTTTCCCCCCAAAAAATACAATTGTATTATTATTGCTTATTTTATTTTGTCTCGAAAAATTCTGACTTTATTCCAAAAAAAGACTTTATTCTCATAAGATTATGACTTTTTGTTGAGGAAAATAGGAAAAAAATACTTAATTCTCAAAAACTTTATTCTCGTAAGATCATGACTTTTCTTGAAGAAAATAGGAATTCACTAATTTTTGATGTGAAAATTAAAACCATTACTTGAAAAAATATGCTACAATTTTGTTCTTGACAAAAAGCCTTTTTTCCTAAAAGAAATGACAAATTTAACAATTCTCATAAAATTTGTCTTTTTCTTAATTTTTCCTTTTTTGTTAAATAATTTGCATGTGATGACATTTTTTCCATGAAAAACCTTTTCTTTGATGAAAAAATTGAATTATATTCTTACATTACATTTTTAAAAAAAAGACTTTCAAAAAAAAAAAAAAAGGAATTTTCATCTCAACAAGTCTCAAATATATAAAAGCTTAGGACTCCCCCCCAAAATATGATGCTTCTTCCGTTTTTTATTTATTTATGAAGCCACACTTTTATTAGCATGTAGTTGTGATGGATGCCAGTACAAAGTAGCTGAGCGCAAACCCCCACCACCCTCAGCAAATCGCTGGTGGTTGGGGCTAATGGTGGCCAGATGGGGAAATTCTGACATGTCGCCCAAGCGTACGTTTACTGTAAATTCCCGCCGTCCGCCCTTTCTTGGAAATAAATCCAGCCGTATGCTTTGAGGACGTCAACAAGTCTCTCCACCGTGCCCGTCATCCATTTGTTGTGATCCTGAGCCGAATCAGCTGAGGCATCGGCAAATTGTCCGAGTCTTGTTTTAGTACCCCGTGCAAGGATTTTCCCGTGGGGAGCGCGTCCTATTCTTTAACCTTGGCTAATTATACTGTAAGCGCCCTTTTTTTTGCAACCGCCCAAAGTTGGCAGGCGAAGCGCAGGGCCTGCTTAAATCCGCTTAAGGCACTTAAAGAGATTTGAAGAAAGCAAGTGCGAGAGGACGACCGGCTCTTCGGCGGCCTACACCGAGACCTGACCTGGTTTCTCATTTATTTCCTGGTATTTACACAGGAGGCCAAGGGGTCTTATCCAGTGTGAGGCACCTGCTGCCGCCCGCCGCTGCCGCCCCCGCCCGCACCCCTAACACCGCCACCTCCGCAGAGGTCCAGATAACAAGCCTGAGTCAACAGGGCCGCTTTGCTTTCTCATCAAACCAACCAATGAGGGACCAAGGAGGAAAACAGTACAGAAAAGACCAACACAAACTACTGATTAAAATGACTACAGTGAACAAAACGTATTTACTTAGAGCTTATTTTCTGGGAAGAAAATACGATTTTATCCTCACCATGTTATGAATTTCTTCTCGGAAATCACCTCCCAAATCACTTTACTTTAACATCATAGATTACTACTTTTTTTCCTTGCAAAAAAATACAACTTTATTCTCATGAGATTATGATTTTTTTTATCCCCCCCCCCAGAAAAATATCACATTATGTGTTTTTAAAAAAGCATAATTTTATTCTCAATATATTAGATTCTGTTGCTCAAGAAAAATCGGTCCTTTTTTTCCCCCACTTAATTCTTAAAAGATTAGGACTTTTAATTGGAAAAAAATTCAACTACATTTTTTTGAACAAAACACAAAGTATGACTGTATTCTCATAAGGTTGTAAGTTTTGTTCTTAAAAATATATACTTTTTTTCTCACAAAATAATCAGAATATATGTATGTTCTATATGAAAAAAAATACATTACAAAGATGTTTATTGTTTCGGGGAGACTGGAAGAGATGAATGGCATTTCCATTCCATTCCGTCAAATGGCCAACCCCCCTCCCCTGTGGCCTCGGGATGCACTCATAAAGTGCTTTCAAAATCTCTCGAGCTCATAAACTAAAACAATATTTTCCCCCAACAATCGCGGAAGTTGCGGAAACAGGAGCCATGGGGGACACGCCCGCCCCCGCCACTGCGTCCACGTCGTACTGTCGGCTGCAGGTGGCCTCCAGATGTGGGGACTGTGAGGAAGGGGGTCACTCTGGCACCCTTTTAGGACCCAAGGCCCTCCTTTGCAGTGACAGGAGCCATCTGGCCAGGCAGACGTGTGGCCCCCCGATTACACCAGCAAATAAAACGCACACATACATGCCCACAATGCGTCCCGTCACCCCCGCCCTCCCTATGCTGTCACACGGCTATTAAACCGGGGAAACCGCCGCCCAGCTGTGCTCCAGCAGGATTTGAATATGATCTCCTAAAAGGCGTCCATCTCGACAGATGATATTTCACACGTCTTCCCATCTAAAATATTATGCAGCTGCAGTTTTTGGGTCACACAACATGGCTCCCGAGACACCTGACACCCGCGTGCGTGGTCGTCACGTCCTCTCGCGTATCCAAAAGTGCAATCATCCCAAAGATAGTGAGAATTCCTAAGAAAATACTGGCAGCCCCTGTCGCCGTTCTTTGGACGTTTAGCAATTAATGCAAAGGTCCTTCTGGAGATTTTCCTCGTAATAACACTACATAAAAATCTTTAAAAAAAAAAAAAAAAAAAAAACTTTTCCTCAAAAAATAGATTTTTCTTGAAAAATACACTTTTCTTCTGAAAGAAAAGACAACAAAAAATATTGAATTTTTTTTCTTGAAAACATGCACCTTTTTTTAGCTTTATTTTTGTTTCGATAAAAAGGGAGTATTCTCATAAGAGTACAAATTTGTTCTCTAAAAATTATATGTATACTTAAAAAAGAGGACTTTTTTTCTCGAGATTCGCCATTTTATTCTTTTTTAAAGCACATGTTAGTCTTATGACATTACAACATTTTATCCCGAAAAAAATACTACCTTTTTGGGAGAAAATATTTTTTCTTTATAAAAATGGGATTCTTGTAAAATTCCAATCTTTTTGTTTGGAAAAAATAGACGAGATTTGCCTCCCGTCCCCCTAAAAATCAGACTAAGTCTCATAAAATAGACTTTTTCCTTGAAAAAAATACAACTTGATTGCTGAAAAATACAATAAAATTCTGATTCTGGTGTGCTCGTCGTTGATATAATGATCAGGTTGATACGAGATGATAACATTTCACACGGGACCTGCTCTGAGAGTCCCCTGCTGTGTTTGATGGCGACGTGTAGCATTGATTTTCCTGCAGATCAAACCGCGGGACATAAAAAGACAAAGGTAAAATAAGGGGGAGGGGGCTACGACAAGGGCCGCGCAACCAGGAAGTAGTACGGCGCGTCAAAACTACCCAGCTAGTGGCTCGTTGTTTTCCCCCAAAAAGATGACAGCGCTACTGTTTTTTTCCCTTTCATCTGCAGCTTTTCATCTTCCTCTCCATTTCCCCCACCCCCACTCGCTGGCCAGGGGACAAAGGTAAATATGTGTACCAGGTAAAGCGATCGGTAGATCTTTGAAACAGCCCGGCAGTCAGATACGCCACGCTTTACACTTTTTTTTTCTTCTATTAATTCACACGGAGAGAAAGAGAGCGGGGTTGTGAATAAAACACACAAGGTTGGCCAACACTTCAGAGAGGATATTCAATATCCATGAGCTTTTTCATTTCACACTGATGAATAATTCAGGGTGACCTGCCCACAACTGAGTGTAAGAAAGGAAGAAAGAGAGCGAGGGGGAGGGAGAGACACTCCAAAAAAAAAGGAAAAAGGATGGAGGAGGTGTGCAGAGGTGGTTGTCTGTTTTTGCAGCTGTTGCCATTTGACAAGCACAGCGATAATGTGAAATGGCGGCAGATAATTGGGGAGGGAGAGCATGTTGCGGCACTGCAACGTTACGTTAAGAATTGATCGTTAAGGATTTCTGTGCCTATTTGTAGAAACCTGGGGCAAAATTTAACGCCGGGCTGGCTATCCCTGTGAAGAAAGTTCTAAATACAGGATACATGTTTGAAGACACGCGCGCAAAGACTGAGAAATATGTAGAACTCAACTGTGGAGTTATAATGTTAAATGGTTTTTCACCACTTAAGTTTTCCTGATTTTTGAGGCGTGGCTAAAACAGGCCCCAGTGACGCCATTGGGCCCCCTCTCGCTAATTATCTAAAAACTTGAGCGCCTTCGTTCACAACAGTGGTTATCCAGCGCAATTGCGGCACGCAGATAGTGAGCTCGCTATGCCCCCACTCTGAAAATGCATCTTCCGTTCGGATAGTGCGCCGACACTTTATAGAGCGCTTCGTTGTCAGTCGCGAGTGTGCGGACATCGGAGCGGAGAGAAAATCGGGACTTGGTAGATTGTTTTTGCAATTCACAAAAATGACACAAAAATCCCCAAATATTAGAAGGAAAAATACGCAAATATTTCGAAATATATTTGATTAAATATACCCAAATACCGGATAAAAAACACAAATATCCAATGAAAAATACAAAATTAAAATGACATGAAAAATTCAGTAATATTATGAAAAATCTGCATTTTTTTGGTGACAATTCTAAAATCTCAATTTTTGGACAAGTTGTGACCCAGCACAGAGGTCAGCTGCCACCAAGCACACACAGCAACACAACTACTAAACTGTCACAAGCAGGGGTAGTAAAGCTGTTCCTCATTTGCTGAGCAGGGTTGGCCAGCATCGCCAAAGTCGTTAATCCCCCTGCGAACAGAGCAATGCTCCGGGGGAGGGATCCATCGTAAAAGGCTTGTTTTTTGTGTAATGTGACAATCTGTGGCGCAACCTGCTATCAAGGCCGTATTTCTATGCCAATCAAGAAAAAGGGGGCAAGTAGCGCGGGGGTTGTGCAACATTTGCCAACTTTTGAAATATGGTGTTGGTGATCGGATGTCATTTACAGTATACAGAAGATTGAGGGGGAGCCTTCGGCCCAACACAAAAAGACGCCTCCACACTGGGATTCAGACACGTCTCCGAAATTGAAGACTCTGGGATCTTCAGGGAAGCGTAAATATTGAACAGGCTTAACGTTTATGATTATGGGCCTCAACTGCTTTCCGAGCAGGGAGTTTCGGGAAAGCCCTGTTAACACACCCCGTACATAAGGATAATTGCTCAGGATAATTTTCCAGCGACATTGCTGTCTTTCATCACAAAGGAAGCAAAATGTTTTGATTTGGCTCGATTGTGGGTATGCGTGCAACCCGCTTTACAAGATGCTTGAAGTCAGCAGTCAAAGCCAACGTTTTGCCGAAGCGCAACACAAGACACATAGGGAAGAGAGGAGGTTTAAGGTCCCGTTCCCTGACGTCCTGCCCTCAGCTTGGACACAAACACTTCCCTGCTGCTGCTGCGAAAAAGAACGTGACATTTGGTTGTTCCCGAGTATCCGTGTGCAAGAGAATCTATTTTATGGAGAACTCGTATACAAAGAGTTGACCACCCTTCAAGTGTGAAATGACACGACCTGCCAAATCTTTTGGGAAGGGAACATGCAAACTCCACACAGGAAGGCCGGAGCCCGGATTTGAACCCCTGAACTCAGAACTGTGAGGCAGACCACCCCCATCCCCCGGTACTTTTACGCTGGGTTACGTAACGGTCACAGGCAACGTTGACGGATTCCAGACATTTTTTTTCCCTTAAAGGATCTGCCATGTTTTGACAAATGTCCCAGGAAGTTCTGAATAAAACACCTGGGCGCGATGTCAAAAAGTCGTCGGTTGATAGTTCCCTTATGGCTACAAGGCACAAACGTTCCCGCCTCCCAAACACACCACGCACATCCGCAAATACTCCAGCTAAAAAAAGATCCTCAACGGATTATCTCATCAAGGAAACCACGTGACGACACGCCATTCACCTTCTCCGTTAAGCCAATTAAATGTTTAGCTGACGTCACGTGACGTGGAAGCTACCCACCTGCGCCGCTGCTCTGCGGGACGCCGCCGACGGACAACTCCATGGCCAAGGCGCGCTTCTCGCTACTTTGGATGGGAAGAAGGGAACTGTTGCGACTAAGCTGGACTCAAGCGTTTAATGCCATTATTAACGCGGCTTAGCCAACCAAGACAGCGCGCCGGCGGAGAACCCTCCCACCACCCCATACTTTATATAGCTGTACAATCTCAACTTTCATAAAAACCCTGTAAAGCGAATTCCGAGATTTGTCCGTACTGGTGAAAATGTGCAAAGACTGAGACATATGTAGCACTCAACTGTGGAGATACAGTAGCTATGCCTACACCCCGAAAATGCATATTCCCATTGTACAGACCGCTGGCATGACAGCTTTAGAGCGCCTCGTTGTCAGCCGTGAGTGCGTGTGTGCCACAGAGAAAAGGCAGAAGAACAAGGGGGAAAAATTTGGAACTTTATCCCCCTATTCAAACACACACTAAAGTGAGCAGGCGGTTTGGTTTGCGGTTATCGTGTTCATTATCGTGCAGAACAGCTTGCTTACAGACACATTTTCAGAAAAGGGCAGAGAAACAAAGCTTTACTGGGTTGTTTAATTTCACACTTGATGGGTGAGCAATTACTCCAGAGATGCAACAATTTGTATACAAGCCATTAAAAAGGCAATTTTCCATAATATGTTCCCTTTAAAATGTCCTAAATTTTGACATTAGTGTATCCCGTAGACCTCCACGACGTGTCGTTGTGTGTGGGAGGGATGCTAACGAGTAATGGAAGGTCTCCCGAATTAATCAATCATTGAGAAAGGAATTATACGTCGCGGCTCTTCAATACGCAAGTTTGAACATAAAGGGAAAAAAAGAGGCATGGCGAGAGGCTCCTCACCAGTTGACAAGAAAAAAGAAATCCTTCGAGAAGTAAATGGTGACAAAAAGGTAATTATTTGCGCTCAATTTTCTCTGGTTCCGAGCAGGAAAAAAATAGCAATGTCCCCTTTTCCCCCTACTTCCCTTAAATGTGAAGATTACCTACCTTCTGATTGCCACCAGAGCCAGGGTTGCCTGGCAACACGCAATTAACAAGTAGGCTTTCTGATCGTCTGTGTGCGAGGCCTGGTCGTTATTAGATGAAGTTACTGAAGCAACAAATATCGGCGTCATGCAAATTAGTTTGTTGTGCTGCAAGGGTAGCATAACAAAAAAATACTATGACCTTGGGAAGAAGCAATTCAGTCCACCTGGATTTCTTCAACAACACATGGAGGAAAGCCCTTTCATCAAAGTTATTCATTTATAACTCGTTCAGAAGCCCAGGGAACCATTAGAGTGTACTTTATCAGCTGAAAAGAAGAAGGTTAAAAAAACAGACTTAAAATAAGATTTTCATATAACCCTCATCGCTGTTTAACATAGTTGAAAAATGTTGGAAGAACTCTTGACAAAGACAACTTTCGGTCTTGCCTTTCACAACCAAAGCATGCAATTTCTTTCATGGTCATCGCTCCATACATCATAGGGAATAGATTATGTTCAATAGAAAAGCCTTTGGAATGTTTTTGTAAGTCAATAAAAGCAAAACAAATGTGCATTTAATAACTTTCAAGAAGAAGATACGTCAGTTGCGTGATTACTGTGAGAAGTATGTCGACTGAAATAAATGAATATTTAAGATGCACTGCAAACAGACAGCAAGGTGTCTCTAAAAACCGATTCCTATAATAGCCTATACACCGGCCTATCCTATTAGACTAATTGGATTACTGGCAGTTAAGCAGCTGATTAGGAGAGAGTGCAGAGTAAAATAACAGGGACGCTGATATTTACCAACAGAAAAAGGATGCTGGATGCCTGATTTTGTTTTATATTTAGTCTATGGAAAACTAGACTACCAAAATAAGACTCAAGGTGAATTCTCAACATGAAAAAACTAAAGATTGCTCATGAGACGCATTTCAGCTTTGTGAAACATAATACAAATGTTGTAATATGTGTAGTAATAGGCCCAGGATTCCGCTCATTTTCATTTGTCATAAAGTTACTGACGACAGTAACTCTGATCTGCCGAACTACAGGTGACAGAGAAATGAGAGGTTAACGTTACTTGTGTCAGGTGTGGTGGTCATGGTTGAGACAATGACAGGTGGACCGGTGCGGCGTCCGACCAACTTGGTGTTGTTAAGGTTTTGCGCTCGGAGAGCTGTGGAGGAAGCGGCTGCAACAACGTTACTCTCTGGAGCGGCGTTGATCCCTTTCCGGAGGAGTTGCGGACTGTGAAGAGGGCTCAGAGCCGCTACCGGCGACGCCGGGGGAAGGTTGGGGGCTCTTTTCATCAGCTCCATGGGGGAATAAGAGCCTGAGAAGGTTTTGGGTGCAGCTCCAGGGGTTCCTGGGGCGGGTAGGGGCTGTTGGCCAAGAGCAGACATGGCGAGGCCAGTGTGGGCGTTGTACATGGAGAAGGGTCTTCCCTGGTTTACAGCATTGCTATATCCTCCGGGGCTGATTGGTAAAGCTCCAGTTGCCAGGGGGCGCGGTGCTGGATAAGTGGTGGTCTCTAAAAGGTGTTGTGACGGTGCGCTGTTGGGTCTTCTCCCGAGAAACTCTCCCAATCTGGGGGACACCGTCTGGATAGTGGTGGGGGGTTGCTGCATCAGTCCAGGATCCATAGTCAAACCTTGGGGCTGCACGTAATAGTCGTTGCGGTGGCTGAAGCTGTTGGATCGGGTACGTGGTGCAGTCCCACCAGTCTTGTAACCGAGCACAATGCGGGAAAGAACGCGGGCCTGGGCCAAATTCGGGGCCACTGAGCGGACGTCGTGGTCCTCCATCATCGAAAGCATGGAGAAGGAATCAAAGCCATGTTGCAGCAGGAGAGTGATGGTACTCTCAGCCAAACCTTCACCTCGTAAAAATGCTAAAAAGGCAGAATCTGCCATCTTCCTGGGGTCTGCAGCGCTAGGATGGTGAGGAGAAAAACCAGAGGACATTCCTGCTGTGGCAGCCATCGAGGCAGTGCTGGGATCATAGTTTGGGTCATAAGGAAGTCCCTGGGAGGCTACAGGTCCGTAAACACGAGGGAGAGTGCCGTCCATTCCCTGAGAAGCCGGATCCACCGCGGAACCGGTGGAAGCCGACTGATGGAGCTCCCGGGACAAGCTGCTGAAATCGTTTAACGGTTGTTGAGCAGAGACAGACGACTGCTCGGCGGCGTAATTGGGAAGATGGCGCTGTGGTCCGTAGACTGCAGGTGAAGGAGAGCTGCCGGCAATACGCTGAGCGTCCAAGATAATCTTAGATCCCAAAGTTTCCCTGTACAAACGGCTCAGCTCATGAACAGGAAGGGGAGGAGGTGGCGGGGGAGGAGGCAGTGGGGGTGGGGACACGGGGATAGGTGTAGAATCAGAGGCCTGCACAGAAGGTGTGGCTCTCGCTTGCGCTTGATCCCATGAAGGCCTCAACCCCCTCGCTCCGTACCCGTAATGCGAAGCTGATTTCGTGAGCAGGTGATAGTTATCTCTATAAAACCCAGACTCTTCGGGTGGCTGACCAGTTGGGGTGGCTTGAAAATAACCATGAAGCGGGGCAGCACTCCGGCTTGACATGGCTTGCTTTTGGTAAAGGCTGTCGCCGAGATCCGGCTGAGAGGTCTGCCTCATGAGATGCTGCTGCTCCGGTTGGTGGACCTGATCACGCGGCGAAGAACCAGGGACCGGGACCTGCCTCTTAAGATCCAGGTGTTGCGGAAAGCAACTTCCAGTTTCACCTCTGCTTAGCCCCAACGAATTCCTCGGGTCGGGAACGGTCCCACAGTAGAGACAACGACTCACGGCCCCGTCTCTCTGGCCCTGAGACCAATATGTACCCCCGTGGGCCGCAGAACCACTGAAAGGCGACCGCTCGCTTAGGTTAGGCATGAGGGAAGATAAAATGGACCGCTATAGGAGAGGAAAAATAGACAAGTGTTGTATTTCAACTCTCCAATTACACCTGTGCCTATCAAAAAGGGAGGAGCGAAGAGGTGAAACGCTACCCTCACCTGATCTGCAGCTGTAGGTCCCCACCTTATCCTCATTCTTACGTCTATGCTATCATGTGACTCTTGAATCAATAATTCAGCCCCAGAAACATTAGAACTTCATACAACATACAATTTTGGGGGAAGGTGCAACTCCACTTCAGCAGGGTTAATGCCAGTGCTTGCATTACTTTGAAGACAAAAGCACCCATTGGCAGACGCAGTGATCCAGGGAAGTTGCCACAGTGGGATTAGCAACAAACTAAAACCTGCTTAAATCCTCTACTTGCTATGACATCACGGGACCACATAGTACACACCGCAGACTTCAAAAACGTTTTTGTTAGCCAGATGCCATGTTTAGTGGAATGATTATAGCAAGTGGTGTTACAAGGTGACATGTCAGTTAGTGTGGGTGATAAAACCTTAAAAATAAAATCTTGCGGCTTCTTTTCACAAACATCCAAGTCCAGGGTGTACCCTCGCTATCGCTCAAAGTCAGCTGGGATAGGCTCCAGCTCAACCAAGACACTAATAAGGAAATGATAGAAAAGGTATAGAAAATATAGAAAGTGGATGAACGCGGGACGTTTGAAGAGGTGAACTCTGTAAAGGAGATATTGCGAGCAAGAGAAGCAGCGGCGAGTGCTGCCATTGGTGATAAACTTGTGTTTAAACAGAGGAGAAAAGAGTGGCAGGAGAAGAAAGGCTAGCGCTGATAAAGATGTTGGGGGAAAACAGCTGATAAAGTAGAGCGCGGACAAGCTTTGACTTTCTCACCTTCAAAACAGACAACTTGGGGATTGGATTGGACAGCGCCGGACTCTGATCACTCTATCATGAGAACTGTTTCTATTTTGTACGTCGTTTCTCCGTAATAAAACAGAAGAGTCTTGAGGGGCATTGTCTGGATGCTTCAGAGGCCAGAGATAAGCTAAATGTATTGAGTGACAGGGACCACTGTTCAGGTTCTTTTCAGGGTGTCGTGATGCAACAACTGATAAGGTAGAGAACCTGATTCGCTATCATTTCGTTTCACGTCACCATCACCAGGAACTTGTGGTGTCCACCACACACATGGGAACAGGTTTACCATTTAGGACTGTCAGCACCCGACCCCACATGACAGGATAAATCGCTCAGGATCATCTTTGAGAGACATTTAATAATCGGGCCTTTGCTGACTTCAATCGTAAGGGGGGGGGGGGGGGGGGGGGGAACATGCTGTGCTGTACACGTCTGTACCTCACTTGAGATGACTTACTTTCCTGTAAGCGACTGACTGGAACAAATTGGGAGGCGATAACCTCGGTCATAAACAAAGTTGCATTGTCCTAAAACCCGTTTCTGGCTATCTTCTCAGGTACTCTGAGCTATAAAACACCGTAATAAACTCTGGGTTGTATCAATCTTAGCCATCACTCACAATAACACCGTCTAATAAGCCGCTTTCCACAGTCTTGTGTCATTCACATTCCCCCGCTCCCTGACAAAGCAATAACCGTACGATCTCGTGTATGCGGCAGGCCGAGGGCTGCTAAAACCACAACCCAGATATCATGTCAAGTGATTCATTTCCCACAGTTCATTGGCAAGAAGCAGCCAGTTGCCAAATTTCTCTTGTATGCCTCTCGTGAGGACTGCTCCATAATTAAGTGAGCATGCTATATTACACTCGTGCAACAGGGACTCGCATGAATAATACAAGAAAAAGAAAGAGTCCAAGTCTGCTATTTGGTGCCAATACTACAAAAGCTCTCAGTACAATGTGGTGAACAGACGTCCAGCTGCAGTCGTGCCTTTGGAGCAATCTGGCCATCTTTCTAGGGCACAGGATGCTAACGGCGGGAATTGACGGGCAGGCAAACAGAGATAGCGGCAGAATGATTTAGGTAGCTGCCGCTTTACAACTGCTGAGCCATTAAACTTTCATGGCGACTTCATGAATTAAAGCATGACTGTGGGGAACGAGAAATGTCTATTCAATTACCGTGATTGTGCAGTACGTTATAGCGCTAATAAGCCTCTGGGCCCTTTTGGTTTCAAAGTATGGAGGGTAACCTTGTCAAGAGTTTTGTATTTTCTTGTAATATTTTTTTTCTTGAAATATTTTTCTCTATATTATGGTCTTTTCTATCTATTATTTTCAAATATATTTGTATTTTCCTGTACTATAAATATTTTTCTCTAGTATTTTTCCTCATTATTTTTGTATTTTTCTGTTATTATTGTTGTATATTTATTGTCATATTTTTCTATTGTCTTCTAATACTTTTGTTGAATATTTACATATTTTCTTTCAAATATATTTTTGTCTAGTATTTTTTTACATTATTACATTTTTCTTGTCCAATATTTTAATTTTCTCTATCATTGTTGTATTTTTCTGTAATAGGGAGTATTTTTTTTTATATTTTTAGATTTTGTATCAAATCTTTCGCATTATTTTCAATTTTTGTGTGTCATATTTTAAATTTGTCTTATATGCAAAATTGTGACCTATAACCTGTAAAACTCAATTTATTTTTTTATTTCATCTTTTTGAGAGGTGATGTAAAAAATAAGAAAATGAGATAATAATGTGGGGTTGCACAAGTATGGACACCCTCTAAACTCAAGTGGGAGTTAGCATCTACCACCATTTCAACTGCTTCTGATTAGCCACAAAAAAAAGCTCAACTGTTCTAGTAGGCTTTTCCTGACATTTGTTTTCCTTTCTAGCATTCTTCCCCCTCTAAAAAAAGGTTTCATTTTGTTTTTCAATTGAGTTCTACAGGTTATAGGTCGTATTCATGTGGCAAAAAGTTTTGAAATTGTTTAAATTTATTGGGTTTTTTTTCACAAAGCAAAAGCCTGGCATTTGAACAGGGCTGTGTAGACTTTTGACCAATAACGGTATTTGCCTTCCATCTCAATTTGTTCGTTATCGGGCCTGCGGGCCATACTGCAGCACAGATGGGGCGGACAGAAGGGGAGCGGCGACGGCCCACGTGCTTTCTGGAGAGACGGGGGGGGGGGGGGGGGGGGGGGGGGGGGGTGCGTGGCTGAGCCACAGAAGAGGGGGCGAGGCTACGTGAGAGGGAGAGAAAACCACAAGCAACAATGCCAGAGTCACGCGCATGAAGCTAATCTGATGTTCGAGCCGAGCCCCAGTGGTGGTAAAGAAACCAACAATATCTTTATTAAGTTACTGTGTGGAAAGAAAAGGTCATTATAATAATCAATGAATTCAGCATGGAACCTCCAAAGTTTGACATGATTTCCGATTTTCATTTCAAAACATTTTTTACAATGTGTTTCTCCCAAAACAGTTTGTCTAATATTTTTGTATTTTGGGCAAATATTTTGAACAATAGTTTTGTATTGTTTTTAATATTCAACATTTGAGTATTTTTTGTGTGTCCCATGAATTCTTTTGTAAAATATTTTGTATTATTGTTTAATATGTTTTTTCTTCTAATATTATTATCTACCATATTTGTACTTTTATTATAATATTTTTGTATTTTTCTGTAATACCTGTGTATTTTCTTCTCGTGTCTCGTCGCATTGTTTTGCAATCTTGGGGAATTTTTCACGTACTGTTTTGGTATATTATTATTGCCTAATATTTTTGCATTTTTCTTGATATTTTAGTCGAATATTTTGCACTTGTAATATTTTTGTATTTTTCTGTGATATCTGTATTTTTCCATGTCACACTTTTGTCTCATAGTTCGTATTATTGTCTACTATTTTTGCAATTTTCCTGCAATATTTAATTCTAAAATTTTGCACTTTTAATATTTAAGTATTTTTCTGTAATATCTTTTCACATTTTTTTCTTCTAGTATTAATGCATTATTTTGTAATATTTTTGTATTGTCCATATCATTTTTCTGTCTAATATTTAGTATTATTGTCTACTCACTTAGGCCTAGTGTATTTTGGAAGCCATGATGGTGGTAATTTAAGAGCGAAGTATTTACTTAGGTGGTACCTGGGGCAAAAAGATCCCAACACCTAGCTTCGGTATTTTCCAAAAGGGGAAAGGATACTTTCCTAGACTGATAAAAGCATTCTGTCCAACGAAACAGACCGAAACAGCGGGGAAGAAAAGAGAAGGCAGCGGTTGCGTTGCGGACGTGTTTTCAAAGACAGCGCTGCCCATTTTGCTCTTGAAAGAGACTGCGAAAGCGAAGCGCGTCCGTCGCTCCTTCATCTGCTCTTCATCCGCCTGCCAACGGTGCCAACCTGGATCAGGATGAGTCACGCCAGAGAGGATTTTTACCCTTACGCCAGAGACAATAAGCGATCAGCGCCTTGCTCTGTGTTTGTTTTCTCATTGTGCCGAGATTGTCGCCATGGCAGCGTTATCGTAACACTACATGCAATCGGTGGGAGAACTTTGTTTTTGTTCTTTTTTACTCCACTAGACCTTCTGTTAGGAAAGGAACGGAAAAGGTCAGTGTTGCCAACTTCATTATTTGGCCGCTACATTTAGAGACTTTTCAGACACCTGTAGCGTTTTTGCTCTGGCACCGAGATACAACTTCCTGTGTAGGCGTTCGTGTACTGCAATCGCTACGATGAGACGGAAAACCCGAGTCACGGACTCATTGAAGAAAGCGTGTAATCGCTGATGGAAGGAACGGTAGCCCTCGGATGCTTACCTTCACAGATCCGGTCAAGCCGCTGCCTCTTGACTTTGTGTTTGTCGGTGAGGGACATGGCCTCCAAAAAGGACGTCTCGGCTCAACGGGCTGCAGGTGGGGGTGTGGGGGGGCGGGGGGTGGGGGGGCGGGGGCAATTAGGGTTTATGACCACTGACAAGGTTCAGGCGCCTCTAGTGCACTGTCGGCACTGCTCCCCGGGGCATAACGCCTCGGCACATACACCTGAAGCAGAAAAAAAAACAAAAAACGCATTGTACTTTTCAGACCACTTATTAGGTAAATAAGTAGTGCATTCCATTTTGTCTTCATTTGATCAACAAATCAGTTCAACAATATCAGCAAGCATCTTAGTGATGAAGCCATCGGTTGATTAAGCTTTGTCAACAAATTCAATTAATTTTGGGGATTCAAAAAAAAAGGAAAATCAAGGAAATGTTGAAATACAGCATGTTAAAAACACAAAAAAAGGAGTCTGTACAGTGGAATCCCGCTCCCACAAATAGCAAAAATATCCGGGTAATTATATAATTGAAAATAAAAATTAAGTAACTGACACCCATTAGAATTTCATTGAAAAGAAAAAAAAATTAACCCCAAAAAATTGTTGAAAAAGTGGGGATAAACCGCCAATAAGCATTTTCGGGGTTGCCCATCCCCCCCCCCCCCCCAAAAAAAGAGAAAACAAAAAGAAAAAAGTTTGGGAAAAAGGGAAACAAATTGAAGAAAATATTCAAACAATCAGCAAATAGGTGAATCCACGGGTGGCGAACCCCAAGTATGAGGGGTCCACAGTATTTTTATTTCAAATGTTTCTTTCTACCATTTGGGTTTTTTTTCATCAAATATTTTTTTGTGTTTGCTATTTTTGCATTTTTTCTAACATTTGTGCATTTGTGTGCCTTTTTGTAACATTGCATATTTGTAATGAAATATTTTTGGTTTTGTCCAATATATCTGTTTTACCATCTGTCTTGTTTCTTTTTCATATTTTTTCAAAACCTTTTGTCATTATTCATAATTTCTGTGCATTTCACAATTTTTTTTTTTTCAAAATAATTGTATTTTATGTCAAGTTTTCAAATAATTGTCATCAATGCTTGTTTTTTATTATTATTGTTCTTCTTCTTCTTATTATTATTATTATTATTTATAATTAAAATGTTTTGTATTTGTTCTAATATTTGTGTTTTCCATCTTTCATCTTTTTTTTATTTTTTCCCAATTTGTTTGATTGAGTGTATTCTTCCTGCAATACTTGTGTATTTTTAAAATATTTGTTTTTCATGTAATATAGTTTGTATTTTTGTCTTTATTAGTTATTATTATTATTTTTATATTTTGTTGAACTATTTTTGTGATTTTATTTCCATCTAATATTGCTTTTGTTCTATTTCCTAATGATTGTTTTTCCAATATTCATGTTTTTTTCCATTAAAAGTTTTTATTTAATTTTTTGCCATTTTTTTTTTTTTACATACGTATTTCTTTTAAACATGTATTTTTTGTGCAATACCTTTTTTTTTTTTTTTTTTTGCAACTTTCTAGTAGTATTTTAGTGTTTTTCTTCTAATTTTCTTCTAATCATATTTGGGCTTTTTCCCACTATGTTATTGCTATGGTGCAAAGATACAGCATTGTGTCAAGAATGTACTTGTAACTAACACGGTAATCAGTCAAAGTCATGCACTTAGTGAAGAGAGCAGGTAGGATTCGAGATGCATCGAGAGAAAATCTGGTCAATATTGCAACGTTAGTCGTTAATCCTAAAAGAACACACAGCCTGAAAGAAAGAGGGCGATGTAACAACACATTGAGCCCAGTAGAGGGTAGCTGTAAAGCAACTCACAGAGTGTAACTCAATCTCGGAGGAATCAATGCCCTTTTCTTTTTCCTTTAACGACTTTAAACAGGAATTCCCGCAGAGGGAAAATGCATCTTATTTGCTAATCGCCGGCACGCATCGCAGGCAATGGTGCACAAATGTGTTGTTGTTCGAGAGAAACCCAAAAAGCGAGACGAGCTGGGTTTTTTACCTTCTCACTGGCACAAGTACACTGCAAGTGCAGCAGAAAAATAAACACGCAAAAAGGATTAATTGTTGCGCTAAAAAACTGCTTGTTCAGTACCAGAGGCAGCCTTTCTCCCTCCTGCCGACTCCACAGACGTTTTTGTCTGATGTAAGCATGCAAGCAAGCTACACAAATAAAACATTGAAAAACATTTCTTGCCTGAGGTCTTTAAAGTCCTCTGTGAAGGGAAGTAGTCCAAAAACGGAAACATCAAATTGTTTACAATGGAAACGAAACACAAGAAGTTAAGGTAGCCAACTGCCGGCTAAGGTAGCCAACTGGCGGTTATAACCCTCACAACTTTTCTAGCAACAGACTTTTTTGGCGACAGTTCTTGCCAGGGGCAAAGCACCAGATTGTGGGCGTAATCATACATACAGCACCTTCATAGAGGGCCCCCTCCATGAAGGGAGTGGGGGCTTTAATATTTATTTTATGTCAAAAGTGCACACTGGCCACGGTTTTTGCGTGATTCACAACATCCTGTTTCTGCCAAAAGTCTTTCGGTGGGCAAAAATGACAAGCACCATCTCAAACCAAATCAAGCAGAAGTTTAATTGGATGTAATAATTGTGAAGCTGATATATTAAAAAAAAAGGGTCCTATGTCTTAAATGTAACTTGGCTTGTTGTGATGCTTTTGATTGAAATAACTTTGATTTCAGTAAATATGACTTCCCAATGCCGCCAATTCGGTAAATGACTATTTTCGGTTCTTTCAAACATGTCTAATGTCTTGCATAATCATTTGGAACAGTGCGTTATAAGTTTTTTTTATTTTTCAAAAAATATTTTTCATTGGGAGGTTTGTTCAAAAACATTTGAATTAAATTCTGACGGTTGATGACTTGAAAATTATTGCAACTATCATTTGTATCAACTATTTAGGAAACTCAGAAAAAAAATATCAGATGCATAATCATTCGGAACAATGCAGCGAACCTTTCGGGACAATTTTGAGCACCATCAAAACGCTCGGTAGTAGCAGGTTCGCAGATTCTTGAACATTTGGCCGTAAGTGGCAGAGATGTATGAAATGTCTGAAAACAAGTACGTTGGATGACTGGCCACGCTGGTCGTCCGTCAGCAAGGGATTTGGGGGCGAAGCGGTGGTTTCAATTAGCCACGGGCTGAAACACTTACCGCCGTGATTAGTCGATTAATGGATTTAGCAGTAGACGGGTACTTGACAGGTGATCGATCGCCAATGTTGCTTGTGGTCGTTTAACTGAGTGCTAGTGAAACGAGCTTGCGGCTCTTTGGTCGGTGATCCAAACCCCCTTGACATTTCTGATATTAAAGAACCATCAAAAGACTTGGCCGTCGCAGGATCATAAACGCAAAACATTTGGGGAAATATGTCTGTCAGATTCTGGACAATCGCCCACCATGGTTGTCCCACTTCGTTACCAGAGTGATGAAGGGGCTGGTACCAATTAGCCTCCTGAAACACTTAGCAGTCTCATTAGTCGATTAATGGATTAGCAGCAGACGAATACTTGAAAAGTGATTGATCACCGTTGTTGCTTGTGGTCGTTTAACTGAGTTCTAGTGAACTGCGCTACGAGGATTTGGACTAAAACACAAAAATGCGAAGAACCTAGGATTGGGCGATTAATGGATTTTATCAATGAATTCAAGTTTATTTCTCAGGAAGATTTAATGTTGTTGTTTTTTTTCCGCAGCTTCCGTAGTTCAAAGTTCATCCCCGCTGACATGCACTGCTTCTACTAACAACATGGCCGCAAACAGAGAGGAGCTAGTTTACAAATGCAGTCAGTGGTGCCAATTTAGGTATTTAGTCAATATATTTAGCAACTCATTCGACCACTCTAGCGACTGTTTTTCAACGAGTGAATTTAATTCCTGCTTAGAAACAGACATGACCGGAATCTTTGTCACATTGTTTTCTATATGACAAGAAAGGAACCCAGTGGGAGGTAATCACAGACTCAATGGCGCTAAACACCACCAAAGACACGCTGCCCTATGAATCGTGTTTACGCACGTTTTACCAAAAGGGAGTATTTTTTGTTTTTATTATCTGTAAGGGACAAAAATGTCTCTTGGTTCTGTGGAAGTGGATACAAGTTAATGCTGGAAATAAAAACTGTCAGAGCTTTAGTATCAGGATACATATAAAAAAAATAATAAAAAAAATTAAAAAAAATAGAAGTTTTCATTTGCTAACCCATAAGCACAGAGGAAAACAATTGAATTAGATTGTAATGGTAAAAAAAAAAAAAAGAACCCGAAGCCAACTTAATCCATTTTTGTTTGTGCCATCCATCTTCCAACCGAGAGGCAAATACCGACCGATTCGAATTAACCTGGACTAGCCTGTTACAAAGACAAACCGTCCAAGTGAGAGTACGCGCAGCGGGCGTCTCTGGATGCAACTTAATTATTCAAAAGGTCACGGCCACCTGTGCGAGGCCGACGCTCAGTTGCTGCGAGAGAGGCAAAACGGCAAAGGAAGTCATTTGGAGGACTCATCAATTTCACCCTCAAACGCATCCAGAGTTAATTGGCCACAATTAATTAGCTGACATTAAGCCACGGGAGATGTGGGGGGCTCCTTCCAATAAATCTCGGGATGGAAGGTGACGGAGGAGACATTCGCGCCGATGCACCAATAGCAATACATCTCCACGAGTGTCAGTCAAATGTCGCAATGCTGAGATTTACTCCATCTGACGCCCGAGTGACGGATGAGTCCGGAAAATCTATACCGCCTCCTATTTACATTCAAAACCATGAGCCTCAGAATATTTGTTAGATCTTGAAAAAAAATGACAAAACAACAATGTTGAGATGCAACAAGCCACCAAAATTAGGGATGTCCCAATCTCATTTTCTTTCTCTCTTTTTTTTTGCACCAAGAGTCTGAGTCACTTGATTTAGAGTATCTGGAGATATATATCAAATATCAGAAATTCCATTTAGTGCAGTAATAAAATACAGATCTTAATTGGTCAATGAATTCATTTCACACAGTGCAAAGTTGTAGAAGTAAAACTAGAGTGGCTAACTTCACTGCGAAGGTACCGTAGCTCCAAAAAGATTTGGGAGAGGTGGACAAATTTCCTTATATTCCGACTACAAGTTCAGGAAAGCTTTTCAACATTTGTCGGAAAAAATAAAAAAGGGAATTTCTCAACCTCAACGCTGAACTGACTAACTTCTAATCTTTTTCATCATCCATTCGGCAAAGTTTTATCACTGACAGAGCTTTTTAGACGATTTGAATGTCAAGATTTTTGGCAATTAAATTGGGATGAAATCTGCAACAGCTGCAGCAGCACTGGGGGCGGCAGCAGCGGACACGTTATTGTTCATCTTGACACAACACTAATTTGAGACTTTAAAGCTCTCGAAAGATTAAAATGAAGTCGGATTAGAGGGGTGAGATCTTTCACGCAGAGCGGTTCAATGGGTTGAATATTAGGCAACTGCAAATGCTTAACGCAGTAAAATAACTGTAAAAAAAAGTTCATTAATTAACACAACCAAAGTGAAGGACTGCAATCAATCATCACATGACAAATGATCTACAAAAATATGTGTGCAGTGTTTTTGAGGGAAAGCATTGCCTCAGGATGATCGTGAATGTGAATTCAAGGATTTTTTTTTATATGCACTGGACGGCTGGATGGGAAGATTATCCGTTTATTTTTAGTAAGCTAACAAGTTTCATCACTTACACAAAATATTTTCTCAATCGACACTACAAACGTTTTGATGATGCTCTAAAAAGAAAATGTAAAGGACACATTGAAAAGATGACGTTAGATAACGCTCAGCAGACGCCGAAGAAGAAATTTGAGGCGCAGCAAATATTACAGTAATCCGACATTGTGCGGCAAGAGTTTGTTGAAAAGCTCAGCAGGCCTCTGAGGCAGAGATGCCGATGCCAGCCTCCTTAAAAGCACAACAGCAGATCAAATGTGTCTCAGTCGGATGTTATAAAATGGGAACGCTTCAAAGAAGAAGAAACAAACAAATGGGAACGCTTCAAAGAAGAAACAAAACACCTATCGTCAAACATTTTTTTAGTTAGTCTGAGTCTCTGCGTCTTTAAAACTTGGTCTTGACTTGCTCTCAACCCTTAAAAATGTCGGTCTTAACTGTCCAGGTTCCTAAAAGTCTCAGTCTTAAATTGGTCTACTCTCAACCCAACTCCCGCCCTTGGTCTCAGATCCTCAAAGTCTTGATCACGACTTTGTCTTGGGTTCTTACAGTCTCACTCTTGAATTGGTCTTGATTCCTTAAAGTCTTGTAATCCTGACTTGGTCTCAACCCTTCCAAATCTCTGTCTTGACTTAGTCTCGGTTCCTTAAAGTGTCAGTTTTGACTTGGTCTCAACACATCAAAGTCTTGGTCTTGACTTGGGCTTAACCTTTGAAAATATCGGTCTTCACTGGGTCTCAAAGTCTCTAGCAGGTAACCCTTCAGTCAAAGCACAGTTTGAACAATGGCGGTAATCCCCCCCCCACCCCCTTGTCCAGATACTGGAGTTCCTCCAGATGTAAATCTCCCAGTGCTGTGCCAAAACAAAGAAAGAGAAAACAGGAAGGTGTGGTCACCAGGCAACACCAGCTCGGCTCATCTATTAATATCCCACTTTTTACATGCCCGGTTCCTTGTCCCCCTCCTCCCCCGGGCACCGTAAAGTGTGATTTCCATGCTCCAAATGAGGTCCGCGATATGCGTGGGCAGGTGACAGCTTGACGCAATTATAATTAGCTGGAAAAGCGTGCCAAAAAAATGCTTCCCACTTGCAGAACTTGCGCAATCAGGAACGATCTTTGCATTTAAGAAAGATACTGTGTTCCACTGAGCGCAATTTACATCCAATCAATACGCTCGCAAAGTTCCAGCAGGCGAGGTTATCTGTGTACAGCAGAAGCCGGAGCAAAAAATAAATAAATCAATCAATCAAATAAAATCACAGAACAGAAAAAAAAAAAAAAAAGAGCCTGCACCGTGCCAACCTGGTGAGCACAGGGAAGGCATGGCGCTACCATCTACCCTAAAAGCGAGAAGCCAAGCTCAGACCAGCTGCCTGGTCCCAACTCAGTTCCCTTTGCATCCATCCATCCATTTTCTGAGCCGCTTCTCCTCACTAGGGTTGCGGGCGTGCTGGAGCCTATCCCAGCTGTCATCGGGCAGGAGGCGGGGTACACCCTGAACTGGTTGCCAGCCAATCGCAGGGCACATACAAACAAACAACCATTCGCACTCACAGTCACACCTACGGGCAATTTAGAGTCTCCAATTTATGCATGTTTTTTGGGATGTGGGAGGAAACCGGAGTGCCCGGAGAAAAGCCACGCAGGCACGGGGAGAACATGCAAACTCCACACAGTCGGGGCCGGGGATTGAACCCGGGTCCTCAGAACTGTGAGGCTGACGCTCTAACCAGTCATCCACCGTGCCACTCCCTTTGCATCCTTCCAGAAAAAGATTCGCACTCCAGAAATTGAGGTGCTTCCACTCTATGCCTAACCGTCCCCCCTGGAATGTGCCCACAAACTCCCCGCAAGATGGTTGGGACAGCCTGTGCTGCTATACACGGGCTTTGCATTGGGAGTGGGCCAATTCAAACAATGTGCTGATAGAGTCCAGAGTACAAGCGGTGAACCGAGCTGCAAACCACAGATGAGGACTCACGCAGCCGGGAATGCTTAAAAGGATAATACCAGGTTGTTCAAAGGTTGGGTTTTCCTCCTGTAACTTGGCAATTAGAATAACATGGCAAGTTCATAACCTTCGACTAAACGTGGCCGGTTATTTAACCAACAAAGACAATTTGTTCCGGGAACCTGTTGCTTGGATTTGAATCTTCCACGTAGGAAATTCCCAGGGTCACTGTCATAAAACTTCGAAAACAGCGTAAAGGGAATCCCGAGATACGAGGATTTCGAGATTACCAAATGTGTCCAGTGAACTAGTTTGCGCACTGGCATAAGAATATGCGGTCACGTGGCACATGGCACACTCAACTGCAGTTAGTTAGAGCTCTCAGTGCCATGAGGCACACATAGGCCGCAATTGCGGTTTCTGTAATCTGTAAAGTACTAACCGGGACCGACCCTGATTAGCTTCCGAGATCGGGTACTCCCAGGGTACCGCGCGGGGCACTCAATTACAGTACTGACTTTTTTCTATTTGATTATTTTCGATTCATTGTGGAATAGTGTTTTTCCATACAATTTTCTACTGTAATTTTAACTTTACCACTACATTTAGTGGTAGTTAACGCATTTATATTACATATATTGTTTCTACGCGTTTATTAATTCTAGTTATGTCGCCGCCGAAAGGAACCTAACTCCTTTGTAAAGCGAGGAACCCCTGTACAGGTTAAACTTTAAGGTAGCATTTTAGCATATGCGTTTACTGTTCGCAAGTGCAGAAAAGCTTTTGTCTCCTAAACCCTGCACCAGATTTACACCAGAGTCCTAGTATTCCGCTATTCCCTTTCGCACAGCCGCCGTTCTACTCTGAAAACTGGTCTCCCATCTATTTCAGGGACGAGTGTAAAAGGGGTTAAAAGTAACTGCTGACACAGAGAAATTGTAGACAATCAACCTCCCATCAAAGTTGTTCTATCAAATGTCTTCATACATATCCACACTGACTGGCTACAACTTTATGAACACCAGCACAATCTGACTGCATGTATCCAATTTAAATTAAACAATAGCTAAGACAGAGATAAAAAGTTTTCATGTTGACACTCCCAGAATTGCTGTGATAGTCTTTAGATGTCACTGTACCCTGCAAGGATTTGAAGACACCCTGTGCTGAATGCAGAAGGAGAGGACAAGGACATGACACCCAAGAGTCCGGGGCAATGTTGGGGGTGAATGGTCCACACTTAACAAAGATGACATTTTTTTTCCCCCACATTCTTTTTCCAGTCAATGACTTGAACCAGGATCCCTATGGTAGCAAGCGGAGATCTAAACCACGGCTGGTTTAGAGAGGTTCGAACCGGGACAATGTGAATTGGAGTCATTGTCTTAGACCACTTGACCAGCTTCGGCTGCTCAGTAGGAATTGGCAGTGTTGGGATTTGAACCCACGCCTCTTAAGAGAGTAGAACCTTAATTGAGGGCTTTAGGTCGCTCAGCCACACTACCAGCCTCAGATTTCAGTTTTATCAGTTTATTTCAGTGTGGTTTTCAATAATTTCATCCTTGTGTGTAAGCAGTAAGTGTGTGAAAGGTTTTCTACAGAGACAGGTGATTAAGCTCTTGCTACTACACTGTCTCCGCTTGAACTGGAACTTTGCCTTAAAAAGTCTTTTTTCACTTTAGCTGGCTGCATTTGAGAGAAACACTAGCTTTTTAGTCCAACCCCTGCTGATGACCATGGGCTTACAAGACAAGGTTGCCCCTCCTTGCTCATCTTTGTTCTCCCTCTACCACATGGTCCTATCATCTCAGGTTCGACTAATCCACCAGGCTTCAAGTCACCAGCACTAACACACACATTCGCACTGCTCACTCAATTAATCCTGGTCCAACCTTGGAGCTGGAAGATAAATGGTGTGGCGTCTCAGCGGGCTTTTTTTTCACGCAAAGCCGTACTCCTTGTTCGCTAAATGTAGAACAGCTCTCTGGAGGACGGCTAGCCCTTCCGTCACCAATCCAAAGTGCTCCGACACTAAAAGATGACTGCCAGGAACAGGTTGGCGCAGCGTTTTTTTCCGCCTTTTGGCCGTGTTGCTGTCCTGTACAAAATAGTTAAGCCAAGCCTCTGAGATAGTATCAGGGCTGTCATAGGAGGGAAGATATCTGTATGTAAGGGAAATGCAGAGCCTGAGATGTAGAGTTTAACGCTTGACACCCAATTCTTTTGTTTCACTTTGTCTGACATATTAACCAGGAAGTATTATAGCTATATATTGCATATTACACCTCCAATCGTCCCCCTTTGTAACCGGGCACAGACGGATAAAGTCCAGGTCTTCTGTTATGGCTCCGATACCCCAATTTTGCAGGATCCCCGGTCCTTGATTCATTATTTGCTCGTGAAGAATTCAATCAATTGTGTGGAACTGATTGTGTTGGGGCTGCATGGTGGACGAGTGGTTAGCACATCTGGGGCTAATGTTTTAACCATTCGACCACTGTGCTGCCCATTCCGGAAATTTGTACATTTAATAAATAAATAAATAAAAAGAATCACCCAAACAGAGGCCGTTTACGGTCATCTGCATTCCTGAAGTCAGCCAACCCTCCAGGACACCTGCATCGTTGGCCACCTTGATTTTGTTAATATCTTATTCATTGATCGCTATTTTTCCTGCATATAGTAAACCATTGATACTACATCGGAAGGGCAGCTAGCCGGGAAAAAGGCAGGAAAAGATTAAATGACAATGTTGGCGTTACCGTGACGGCAGTTGTAGTCAATTTCCCGAGGCCGTCCAAGCAGAAAGCCTGTCGTAAATCGTGCCAATGAGCCATCTTATCTGGACAGACATGACAATCCTTTTAACACTTGACACCTCCTGCTACAGATAATGGTCTCTCCCATCGAAGAACACTGTACCCGGCTACCTTTCATTTTCTTTTAAAGATGCCACTTGAGTCCAGAGGGGCTGGGATGCAGGTGTTACAGTTACAAGTGAAAAATGACCGCCGGAGTGCACTCGGCCTGCCGGATTAACTGCAGAGTGAAACAAAAGTGCTGATGGGGAACAAAAGAATAAAAACAGCTATTCATCACCGTCAAACCAATGCGCTTCTCAAACTGCACTGCTTGAGTTATTTTGCAACGGTGCCGTGGTGGCAGCTGCGGAGATAAAGACGCCTTGAACCTCAGATTGATTCCAATGCGCCCACATCCTCTGCATCCAAACAGGGAGCGTGTTCTGTCTCCTAAGTGATCATTTTTTCAATTTTCTGAAACAAATGCAATCCACCCCCACCGCCCAAAAAAACCCAACATCATTTCTGCTGCGTGTTTTTGCTGAGACGGCATTTCCGCGCAGCCGGGGGTATTAGTACGGAAATTAATTCACTTTTTACACAAGTGGCTCATTTCTAGCGCTTTGCTTGATTTTTAATGCTGGGCTTGCATAGGATGAGAGGAAACAAGGCTTTAAATGAATGTCGGGTCAACAATTAATTATTGTAATTAATTAGTGTAACTGACCATTGACAAGTATTGCAATTCGAGACTAGTTGGGTGCAGAAATTGGGTTGCAAAGTCAATCAAAACAGAATGTACACATTACGTAGCGCTTCGAACAAGATATAATGCTTATGTTCGTAAGCGAAATTTGGTGTGAAACCATTCATTACTGTTGTCACGGTACCGGAATTCTGACTTTGATACTCTATCTATCCATCTATCCCTCCATCCATACCTGCATAAAGTACCTCCATATCCATACTGAAACGATACAGAGGCAAAAACTAAAACATCAGAAAAAGCAGAAATATCATACAGGAGCTGACAAAACATGGAACTTCAAATTCTTGTATTTTTTTTTTTTTAATTAATTCCAAATAATATGGCAGTGAAGGATATTCATTGGTTCAACGAAATTAATGATTTGGTTGTATATTTTGCTGCTTAAATATACTGTACAATGTTAGATTCTCCTTGTTTTAAGTGTCAGGCTCATACAGTAAACTTGACCTTTGTGTTTTAACATGTTGTGGATGTGACTTGTTTTTCCCTCCCAATGCTTCTTCAGGTACTGCTGAATAAAGTACACTACAGTCTACTACAGTGCACTCATCTGGCATACAGTCTTCCCACACACAAATAGTGTACATATTTTAAAGGCGTGACTAATAAACAGCTTGAAGAAAACACAATTAGCGTGTACTGCTTAGAAGTACTGGTACAACAACTACGTGGTATCGTTGTCGTTCTGATGGCGAGGATTCCCGGTACTTTTGTAGCGCAACCTTACATGGAAAATCCACAAGTAGTGCAATTCAAGCCCAACTACTATGCCACGTGTGACTTCATCAAACAACTTATTAGCTAATTGATTCGCTAAGTGCAATCTTGTTCTGTTTCTCCCTCATATCAAAGTGAATTTGAACCACAACAACTTGCTGTGTAGACACAATTTAAATGTATCCAATTCGTTTTGTGTGAAGAGGTCACATACACACGTGGACGTTGTTGTGTTAAAATAGCGAAACGCGGCCTCCTCCCAGGCCAAATCGCCCCCTCGCAGACACACATGGCTGTAGATGAGACGCCATTAACATGGAAGAATCACGCGGACTGATTAAAAGACACAATGAGCGCCTCAGGCTTGAGGTCACTTGTGTTGTCTGAGTAGTGGTGTTGTTATATACATATATATATATACTTCTCGCTTCCCATTTAGGCAGCAAACTAGTTGTGAATGGTTCCACACGCGCCTTGCTTTTGAGAATGAACATGTTATCATTGTTGGAACTGCTATGGAATGCACAAGTCCTGTTTTGATCCCCTCTGCCAACCATTTAGTCAGCAAAAAAAGTCGGGCCTGAATTGCTGTACTAGTGAATGGTTCAGCAGCAACCATGCGTTCTAGTATTAGCATCGCATGTTGTTGGACCTGCTACACAAAATGTACATCCTGTTTTCAGTTCAACTGCCACCCATTTAGTCAGCAAAAAAAAAAAAAAAAAAAAAAAAAAAAAGTCAGGTCTGAATTGCTGTACTTGTGAATGGCTCCGCAGCAACCCAGCATTCTAGCATCCACATTTCATGTTATCGGAATCACTCCGGAACATGTATTGACAGTTATTTTTTCATATGCCACCCAATTAGACAGCAAACTAGTCAGGCCTGAATTACAATACTTGTGAATGGTTCCACAGCAACCCTACTATCGGAATCACTCTGGAACATTTTCTTACTGATTTGAGTTCATATGCCACCCATTTAGGCAGCAAACTCGTGGGGCCTGAATTGTAATGGTTCCATAACAACCTTGCTTTCTAGCATTAGCATGAAATCCGTTTTTAGTTCCTCTGCAGCCCCTCTAGGCAGCAAACAGATGTCTTCATATTACCAAAACCCACGTGGCTGCTCTAACCGACTGTCCTTAGTTGGCCTCTATTTCAACTTCGTCACAAAGTATGTTTTCTCTGATACAGTACAACATGTTTCTCGGCGCCAAGTAGCTGCGCACTCCTACAGCGATACCAACAAACATGACCTCCTCCTTCTTGTAGTTGGACTCCCACTCACCTCTACCTGGCTCACTCTGTGCAGAACCCTCTGACCCGAACAGCGTGTTTACACCAACACTACTCATGTTCAAAGTAACAAAATTCAACTTAAGTTGTCCATCTTTTACAGCAGTCTGAAGTAAACTAGGCAATCCCATAGACAACAATTAAACCGAAATACTGTTGTTTATAATAGTTTCATTTGTACTGTGTGCAGTTAAATTTTTCATTTATGCTTTGATGATTTTAACCCATTCACTGCTGTGGACATTTAAATTTGTCAACGGGACTCTAACAGTTTACTGCCACCAACACAAATATTCATCAATTAAATTTTTCAATGGGTAGGCATAGAAAAGAGGTTTGAGTTGAAAGATGAAGGTTCGAAGGTGAATCTCGGCTCGTCACGTGGAATAGGAGGAAGAGAAATGCCAACACTTTGGAAGTTGGACAAGGGGGTCTGTATATTTATGTAAACCGATCGTAAGAAAACAGGACGTAGTTAATGGAGTGAATCATGAACGGCATGTAAAAATGCCACTGACGTTTAACGGAGTCAGTGTCACTTACGGTGCAGTTCCTAGTTTTACATCTGTAAATTAATGATTCTTTTGCCATCAAAAGAGCTTTCTCAGTCTTGTTTTTGTTGTTTTATAGCTTGAGGTGTACCAAAAGCAAAAAAAAATATTAGCGTCAAATTCACTGTTCTGCTTGACGTTTTCACACAAAGCTCGTTTTCTCTGTCTTTTAGTAAAAACCTGGTGTTTTTGGTGAAACCAACCCATGTTCTACTGCTGATTAATAAAGAACGGAACAGGCTAGAAACAAACTTTTGTGGTGAAAGAAGAAGATGTCTACTCGTTTAGTAGGTTCAATGCTTTTATTGATACAGAAAATAATATATGAACTCTCTGGGATCTCGCAGCCTCGCAAAACTCGTAATATCTTCTGGGGTGTGACCCACCCCCCACCCCCCCGACCCCTCTGCCCCCATCCATCCATCCATCCATCTGCTCCCAGACTAAACTGCCCTCCACTCGCCACACACAGAGGGGCCGGATTAAATCAAGTGCACTGGAGAGCAGGGCCCCTATTACCCTTGCAGGAACCACTTCAGCGTCTGCTTTCCTAGCCAGCGTTTCTCCCCCTCCTTATTAGAAAAGCAGAAGGCTTAAGTCAGCCGGGAGGTCGGGGGTGGGCCTCGGGGCGGCCCCTTCGTGGGTGCGACCTCGAAGGGGTGAGGGTAGGACGTGACCGAGATGACCGCGATAACAGGAGGGCTTGTTTGGCCATTGTTTAACACCTGATCGAAAGCGGGATAGTAGGGGACACACTGCGCCACATTAAACGCGCTTGAATTATAGCGCAAAGCTAGCTGAATTAACTCCGTATATCAAGCTCGGTCGAAGGGGCCTGATCTGATCGGGGGGCTGGGGGAGTAGAGTAACCCAACATTTCTATCCCCCACCATTAAAGTTAACCGCTTCTCCCCTCTCTCTCTCTCTCCAGAGCAATAAAGCTGCCAAAAGGACGTCTGATTTATCCCGCACCCTGGTCTGGGCTTCTGTCCTAACTATCGCACGCCTCCAATTAATTTTTTTCCACCATCCCCTCTCTCCTAAATGTGATGAGATTGCGGCATACCAGGGCAGGGGGAGGTGGTGGTGTTTCACAAAAACTGCTGACTTGAGTTAATGCATAATTTCCTTAATAATGCCAAAACCTGCCTGTGAAAGCACAAAAAAAAAAAAAAAACATACAAAGTGCTTTCCCCTGCTGCAGATGTAATTAAAGAGTCCATCAAGGCAGCGTGTTATCAAACGTGTAAATGACAAGTGACTTAAGCAAACACAGCGGAGGCATCTTTGAGAGATGGCCGACACCGAATCCATTTGTCCGCCTACTCGCCGCCCACTCCTCGCCGCTTTTGTACCTTTCAACAGCGACGCCGCCAGTCAGACAAGTGTGAGGAAGACAGAGGCTGAAACTTCCAGCGACGGAACAGAAACGTTACATTCATTTAGACCCGGGAACAGCATGAAGGATCCGATTGGCTTTATTAAACGGCATAGCCGAGTGGCGCAGCTGGCGTGTTTTAGCGTGAAAGAGGTTTATTAGCCTCTGAAGTGGCAGAGACAATTCTTCTACACACCAAACCGAATATCTCCTCAAATAGTTCAAAACAATACAGAGATCGTGAGATGAAATTATATTAGAAGATAACACTGTTCATTACTTAATGGTTAGATTGGCGATATTATCTTTAAATACTTTTTATTTACTAAGTTTTCAATTTTTGGGGGTTTTTGATTTCTTTTCCCTTTACCAAAGCAAATGACATTATTGAAAACCAAGTTTCGCTTTTTATTTAGATTTTTTTCCTTTATTTATTTTTTCATTCCTGGGATTTTGTTTACCTCTCCTGATACCAATCGCGCTTTGAAACATTTTTTCAGTCAGTTTTAATTTTCAACATTAACTTGCAACAATTTACACAGCAATATTAATTTCTTAACAGATAATAAAATACGTGTTTCTTTTGGGGGGGAAACAACACACACAATCCTTACTAAATTAACGTTGTAAATGTTAACATCCCTGCAAGAAATTTTAATAAATGTTTTGTAAATTTGACATGTTGTTGTTGAGTGTTGTTAACAACCCTGCCAAATTTGAATGTTTAAAGAAAAATCAAGTAAATAAAATGAAAAAAATCAAGTAGTTCTTGCCCCTCTCAAACACTGTGGGCATGTCCGCTGAATGCGCTGAAACCATGCCCCGCTCAACTGTCAATCAAATCCCTCTGAAGAAAATGGATGCTACTTTGTCTAGCGTCTTTATTATGCCTACACATAATTACATGTTTGAGCTGTGCAAATATATCCGCTCAAAGTCTCCAGTGGCTGGATTATATCTCATCCGGGTCATCGCGGGGCTTTTGCATGTCGTGACAACGAGGCGCTTTGAAGCGGCCACGCCAGTGCGAAACCCCTGCCCACACGCTCGCTGTCACATCTGACTTTTTCTTTTTTTTTTTTTTTTTAAATCCACCCTGCTCGCTCTTCTGGGTGGCGTGCACACAATCAGGGCCAACAACGAGGTGCTCTTTTGATTGACTCTGTTATGGCCTTCTTGTCATTCGCAAAACAATGTGTAAAGGATTCTGTTCATATTGTCTGCTTCTTAGCAGAAATTAAAGGGTCTAATCAGTTGAAAAATGAGAATATCTACGAATCACATCATAAAAGCAATAAAATGGCTAATGGGAAAGTAGTAACTGGCATTTTTATAGGTTACAAAGCAGCAGTGCATTTTCTGAAGCCTAGTTGTGTCTGTGGTTTGAGGTTTTGTCTTATCTTTATTTTCTTTCAATATTAAGTGAATTATGGCTTGGAAATCAACTGAAACATGATGAAGCCTCATCTTTGAAAGCCGTGAGGAGCTTAGGTATTTTCCTCAAGTCACCCAATACTTTCAGTTTCCCTCCATGTTGATCATTGTGTCGGGAGCGTCGGCTCTACTCCCACGAGGTTGCCGCATGGATCCTCACTTTGTCTCGCACGGCTTTTGTGCTCGCTAAACAGAAAATATGCGAGCGAACCGACGCTCTTTTACAGACACACCCATACAAAACATCGCACGGGGTCCTAATGAGTCTCAGAAGCCGTGCTTTTGGAATTTCTCCCGCCTAATTTGGCATGCTTCACTTGAGCTCAGTCCTCTCCCTCGCGCTCCGCAGACCTCAAATCCAAAACGCCGAGGCCTAATGAAGCAGCACAAACAAAGGACAAACAAAACTTTGCGTCGCAAATATTGTTTTCTTGAGCTCCCAATTATCCTCAACATCAGTCCAAAAGCCAATCAGTCTGCTCGCGACGCACAATGCGCTCTGCTTAGGAGGCAAACTTGAACAAAACAATGGAGTCCATTCATTAATGTTTGTACTTTCCGCTCAAAAATCTTGTCTTGAAAATTGTCAGGATTTCATAAACTGCACAAAGGACTATGCTCTACTCTACTAGAACTACGCTCGCTAGTTGCCTGTAAAAGGGCATGAAGCTGAGGGTTACACAGGGTTACACGGTTTACTGCGTTTATTTATTTATTTTTGTCTGACTTTGTATATCAGACATAAAATATGCAAAAAAAAAAAAAAAAAGCATTGACAAATGTTAACGTTGAACATTTAGGAAAGTAGGACATAAAAACTAATTTCTTTGTAATAGTGACGGTCGGAACACAGGTCTAATGTGCCAGCTGTCTCCTACTGTGCAAGGACACAACAAAATAGCAACGTGATATATGATAACGATTTGTGTTATGATAAATTACCGTTGCGCCAAATACAGAAAAAGCATTTACGTTTTTGATGCTGGATGTAGGCATTTCCTTTATCTTTACATGAAGGGGAGACATAATTAAAATCAGACTTTTCTGAATATATATGAAAGTCCCTGTGTAAAAAGTGAAAATAAGTCTACTAAATTTGACACATCACAGTTTTGATAACAACCCTGCCAAACTGGAGTGATTGAAAAAATATCTATATCTAAGGTATCTAAAAATGAGGCTCCAAATTTGTGAAAAATACGTTGTCTAGCATATTTATTATGCCTACATATACTGTAATTACACGTTGGAGATGTTGTTTGCCACCTATCCCGGGTTGTCGCTGGGTGCCCTGGCAACGAGGCGCCCTAAAACAGCCATGCCAGCAAGAAACCGCTCTTCACAAATTTGCTGTTACGACAAACTCCCCCCGCCCTCTCGCTTCACACACTCGCTGCCGACAACGAGGCACTTTCAAGCGACCGCGCCAGTGGACTATCCAAAGTACTTTCGGTGTGAATGCATACTGTAGCTAGCTAGCTGAATGGACGTCGTAATTGCATCATAATCACTAAAATTCTAAACTAGTGTGGGAGGGGCGACTCAAGCCAGAGCCGAAGTGCGTTACTAGGCACCGTTTCAGCCACGGCCCAAAAAAATCAGGACAACTGAAATGGTGAACGGTTTAACACTATATTTCCACAACTCAATGCTATATACAGTTCTCAGTCTTTGCACGTGTTATGAGCAATTATCATGCATAAGGTATTTAGAAACAAATCTCTGAATTTACTTAACAGGGTCTTTAGAGCCATATGGCCAATAAAAAAGTTGTTTTTTTTTCTTTTATCGCATGGCAGCTGCAATGAAAGCCAACAGGGTCTCCATCCAACCACGAGGTCTTATCGCCAGTGCGGCTCAGCGGGAAGGATGTAAGCGCTACATCACCATTAGTGTCAAATACATGATCCGAGTGTGAAGTGAATACACTGGCTCACACTCACTCATTTCTCAGCTGACCGGCCTCCAGCAGGAGTGGTGACCCCGTGAAAGGGGGCCGGTCACACTCTCCGGACAGCAAATGGACTGAGGCCCGAGGCGGCTAACGGCATAATGAGGCCCGAGGCAGGCCGAGGCAGTCCGGAGTGACGGGGCGCTGGGGCGTGGAAGTTGGTAAAGGTGCTTACAGCGGTTGGGGGTGGGGTGGGGGTGTTACACACATGTACTCGCGGACCCACGTCTTTGGTATTCCAACACTGTCTCCTAGCTACTGATGGATGCAAGTGGGCGGAGAGCGAGCTGCCTCCTTGTGCCACTCGTGTCCCAAAGAATGTGTGGAGAATTCACATTTTCTTATTTGATACGATTGAACAAGACAGATAGCTTAGCGTGATATTGGAAACTTTTTTTAAATGTATCTCCAGGGTTAAAAACGTATCATCTACGTCCACACCAAGGCAATTTTATGGCAATTTTGAGGAGTGTCAATTATTTGCGGATATTTTCGATTTGCGATGCTTATCCCCCGCATTGTGTGTTTTGTGTTTTTAAATCGGAAAACAATTGAAATATTTTGTTTCATACAAAAATAAAAACAGTTGTGATTATTACAAATATACAAAGACCTACCTTTTCAATGACTGGTACCACTAAACGCATTTCCTTCACAGCATACATGGCATCTGTAAAGCTGAAATTGATTGGTCACTCTTATTTATGAATACAGTAAATCCTTGTTATTCGCGGGAGCTGCAGTACAAGCCCCGCCGCAAATAGCACAAATGTGTGAGTAGTTGACACCCGCCCGAAAAATACTAATTACCTGCATTAACAGTTTTAACTCTAAATATACCCCAAACTAAGAGTCCAAAACAAACATCATTTCAAAATAATCTTAAAACATTCATTACCCTTAAAAATAAATGATGATGATGATGATTTTATTCCAAAAAAAAAGCACTGGAAATGCGAGTACGCTTTCCAACTTGTAAAAATAACAATTACTACCTACAGATTAGGTTATTTTAGCACGTTACAGAAAGTTGAATGGTGAATAGCGAAGCTACAATAAATAAACGCTAGGCTAAAACTAGCATTTCAAAATGACTCAGTCGTTTTGTCACACTCTGTATGTATGCATCTGCTTCTTTGGCAGTACGTGGGAGTGCAGGCAGACTTTTCTGACAAGCTTCAAATGTGAGTTTTTACTGTGAGATCACATTGGCTCATCATGCAAGGCCTTGGAGCCTCGTGCTGTCGGCAAAAAAAAAAAAAGTTTAGCTTTCTTCCCCTTTTTCCCCTCCCCACTTTTTGACCTACATGAGCATGAGCGCGTGGCTATGAACTCTGTGTGAAAGCAAAGGGTGGTCCCGTCTGATTTGTGGATACACCTGGGATGTTGTGCGTCTTTGCGAACTTTCAGTTTTGTTGTGTTTTGTTTGAAGGGAAGTCATGAGAAGTGGACCCCACACAGGAACAAGAGCACAAAACACAAAGAGACCAGAGAGAGAGAGAGAGAGAGAGAGAGAGAGAGAGAGAGAGAGAGAGAGAGAGAGAGAGAGAGAGAGAGAGAGAGAGAGAGAGAGAGAGAGAGACAGTCTAGTCGGTCAGGCAGAAGTGGGCCAAGCTGGTGTTGCACTCAGGAGATGACACACATTCAAGTTTCTGACTGGACTCATTCTCTTAAAACAGACACACACACACACACACACACACAAAATCCCCTGGGTCTTACAAGCTGATGTTGTGCTACAGCTCACACATCAAGCTGACTATACAAGATGGAGAGGAGAAAGGTGCTAGCAATGTAATTGTTTTTTTTTTTCCCCTTTCTTTTTCTTTTTAGCAGTTTGATCAACTGTCGTATTTGCTCAAACAGCAGCCCCCGCCGGTGGGTTTAATTACCTTTACTACGACTGATATCACTGCATGTCATGCAAGATGCAGGGCTGCAGCTATCAAATATTTTTAGAATCGATTAATCTACTGAGACACAGTGGGCGACTGGTTGGCACATCTGCCTCACAGTTCTGGTGACCGGGGTTCAAAACCCGGCCCCGCCTGTGTGGAGTTTGCATGTTCTCCCCGTGCCTGGGTGGGTTTTCTCCGGGTACTCCAGTTTCCTCCCGCATCCCAAAAACATCTATGTTAGGTTGACTGGAGACTCTAAATTGCCCGTAGGTGTGAATGTGAGTTCCAATGGTTGTTCGTCTCTATGTGCCCTGCGATTGGCTGGCAACCGGTTCAGGGTGTACCCCGCCTCCCGCCCGAAGATAGCTGGGATAGGCTCCAGCAGCCCGCGACCCTAGTGAGGATAAGCGATAAAGAAAATGGATGGTGGGATGGATTAATCTACTGGTTATCTCACCGATTAATAGGGTAAAAATGGATTATGCATTATTAAACAACAATTCCGACACGATAAATGACATATGCGCATGAGAGGTGCAGGTATTATTTTTGTCCACTTGCATTTTACACTGAACACGGAAGTAGGGGATAGGGACCAATTCCTGCCGTGAATAGCAAAAACCCCACAAGTAACTGACGCATGTCCAAAAGGGTTTCTAATTCCATAAAGATGCCACAAGATGGTGACAAAGGACTACTTGAACCTTCTAAATGAAGCTACTCAACTCACTTCATAGTTATTTGTCTTATAGGTAAATGGCGAGTGAGGACCTGACGGTGATCATTTAGTATCCCCCATCCTTGAAATTAAGCGAGGGTACAAATGTGACATAGGGCCACCAGAGCAAGATGACCTCTTCTTTAAGGGGGTTAACGAAGCCCCTGAGAAGACAACCATTTTAAGGCCTGTACGCTTATATCCATCACACAGGTTATGGATCTCAAGAAACTCTAGGCGCTCCTCCCAAACGTGACCTCAGGTGGTACAGCTGGAGATTGAGCTGTCTGGTCTCTTAACAGCAACCAGGCTCAGGCCCAAGTGGAGCAGACTGATTATATTTCTCAACAGGCAATGCTCGTGGCCCTAGGCCTGCGATGAGTCAAGCCAAAGCTTGCTCTACTGCAGTGAGCAGTGTTGGCATAAAGTGAGTTGGACTGGACATATCTTATCCTGAAATGTTAATTGAAATCAGCATTGACATCCCAAATCTCAATACTGCAAATCATACGCATAAAACCTTGTGCAAGAAAATATCACCCGAAGAACTCATTCGGTCTTGTATAACTAGGGCATGAAAGCAACGTTTTGTAAACACAAACCCAATTAAAACTTGTTTTTGCAATTAATTCTCCATCTCCGGGGACAATGCAGAAAAACATTTGTGATTTCATGCGGATTTCGGCAGCTGTGACAGCGTTTAGACAAGATTGTCTGCAGTTGCAAACACAGTCAGTCGTCGCTTGCCTCCCTTTGCGTACTTTACACAAGCAAACTCCGTGAGTCATTACCCAACATGAGCTCATCATTAGTGCAATCATCATTCACTGTTATGGATTATGTAATTGCGCCATTAATCAGGGGGAGCCACATCGGCATACGCGCAAGCTAGATCATCACATACGTGTGCATTAAAATAGATGACGGTTTTAGTTTAGCGCTGGATTTACAGGTCAAGGATCATTAGACAATATTTCAATATTTTGGACAAATTGGATATGACTTGGTAGACCCGTCGTTGATTGGGCAGATCTGATCTGTCCGTTACAACTGCAGTCAATATTGGCAGATATTCAATAAGCATCTGACTTTATCCATATTTGGAAGAGGCCCGATTTTGATCTGAAGATATCTGAGGATTTACGCTATGACGCATATACGAAGTGCAATCATCAGAAAAAAAAATACACTACCATGGTAAACCGAAGCCGTACCCGTGAAGATAATGATCAAGTCTGTTTACATTCCACCTGTAAATCAACAAAGATTTTGGAGCAACCAGAGATCAGATTGTTAACACATCAGGGTAACCTGCTAGCTGCTATCACTAATGTTGCGAAACTGCATCACAGAATACAACGAGGAGCCGGCTACAGAGCTGTTTTGACAAGTACTATTCTCGGAGACGGTTAATGAGGTATTAAATGAGGGCCCGAGCACCGGGCGATGCCAACAGGAAGTTGGTCCTTTTGGTCTGAAGCTGACATTTTGTGCGAATTCCAGAGCTTGAACTTGGACAAACTCCAACTACGAAATTCTTCCAAATGAGCCCCGATCAGAAGCTGGTATCCTAAACAGATGGGCGACGCTAAATTGCAAGACTTTTTTGCTTAATGTGGGCAAAGTATGGTGTCAAAGTTTAGAATTGGGTAATAAAAAAAAAAAAATTGGATACAGGCCTAAAAAAAAAAAAAAAAAAATTTAATAAATCAGAAAAGGACATTTAAGAACTGCAATGTAAATAAATTTCTCAGAGCAACAAGGGGGGGAAAAATGGATAAAGGGACAAAAAGGCTTTGCTGCATAATATGCCGGCAGCATGAACGCATGCATATACGAGCAACGACTATTCCGGTAACATTTTGTGAGTGTCGGCAGTGTAGGTGCTTGTCATCTGATTCCGGCATCTGGCATGCCTTGTGAGGAGGACTTAATCCAGCGGTGTCATACGCTATTTGTCAAGTGCTGAGAGACGGAGGGCACTTTGGTGGGAAAATGAGCGGCAGTGGTTTACTTTTGAGTGATGTCGCCTTGGCGCGTCTTATCGTCCTTGTTAGAAAGGTCAGTGACACACAGAGCTTCCCTCTCGCGCGCGCTCTCTCAAATGCTGTTGAGTGGTGTCAAGAAATAACGCTGGGTGTGGAAAAAAAAAACGGCGGCACTGTAATCAGATATTTTCCTCGGCTGCCTTCCTCCCCCGGATTGCACTTAAGGCGATGTCTTTCTGACTCGCTTAAGAGTGGGAAGGCCTGAAAATGTATATTTCGCACCCCAAAAATGTCCTTGGCACCTCAGTCGCAACCTACACACAAACAACTAAAAGGTTTGTGGTTACAGTTGAGATGCTGGCAGACCTTCATAAGCTTTAACGCCAGCTGCTGGGGCCTAACACAATAAGCCCAGAATGGAGAATGACAAGAAACCCCTTTTCCATTGTGGGGAATTTCTTCTGTGATGCTTGGGGGAGCTTATGCATTCACCTTGTTGAAGTGACATTTAAATAAGCAGCAGCTATTTTCTTCTTTCCTCAATCCCCCACCACCACCTCCCGTCTCCCACTTCCTCTCCGCTCCTTGTGTGCCGACATAATTTGAGGCTGTCACAAACAAATCCTCTGCGCTGAACCTTGCCAAATGTCAGGTCTCGTCAAACGGGATGACGGGTTCTGAAATGTAAAAAAAAAAAAAGGGGACCTTGGAAACTTTTGTCGGCAAAAAACGGGAGTCTGAGCTCCTCATGAATATTTATGAGTGTCCACCATTCAGTTCCTCGAGACGACAGACTTGAGCTGATGATCTGACAGAGTCGCCCGACTCAATATATTCTAAGTATGCCTCAGCTTCAACTTACACCGTGTGTATATTCCATCAGTTGGCGGAAAACTTTTTCCTCCCTATGTTGGAACAAAATGTCTCTAATACTGCTGACACAGCTCCCAAAAAGAGGATGGCGTTGTTCACGGCACTGGGATGGTTTGCAGTCCTCAGTTGAAAGGACCCTTTCACAAAAACTTCTGGTTACTGCAGCAACAAGTGTGGTATTGTGGTCAGTGGCTTGGGTGTCAAACTCATTTTTGTCACGGGTCACACTGTAGTTATGGTTATTGTCAGAGAGCAGTTATGATTGTAAAAACCATATAAAATGTATAATCATCTCACATATCGTCGCTGTCGCTCGAATCCAATTATGGTCAATTGAATATTTCACAAATCGATACAACTGGTCTGTTATTTTTACACTCATTCTGTGGGAGAACGTGCGTATTATGTCGCCTCGAGATCGAAGGTTTTGATGTTTTTTGGGACACTTCCAGGCGAAACTAGTTGGCTTAGATACATTTGAGTGGGGCCTGTTTCGTTAAAATGAATCACTGTAATGCTTCGGTGAAGAAGGAAAAGGTCAGTGACCAAGATAAGTTGGTGTGCAGATTCATTTCAGCCTGTTACACTGCTTCGTCAGCTCATTTATTGCATCTCTCATAGCTCCAAGACCTTTGAAAAAAGGGTTTGGCAAGATGGTGTAACCACGGTCGTTTGCTTTTGTCAAGTATTTTTCTGGTCGGGGGGTCTGCGGGAGACTGATGTGGACAGCTGGCGCTGGAGTCTACCCTTTTAATCAATGATAGCATAATAAATTTGCTATTTTTTAGTGTATTAAATTAGCAATTGAACATGATTTTGGGGTGGTGTTGTGTTGATGTTGGTGGGAAACAGCATATGACAGCAATATAATTATAATACCAACTTAAACAATGTGGTGTTTGGTAACCCCAGCAGGATGTCTTTTTAAAAAAATATATATATATACATTTTGGAAATGCTAGGATGCCGCCCAACATCGACGATATACACGACAAACTGTTGGATAACTAGTTTTGAAATCCGAAGTCCGGGAAAATAGTTTGTTCAGGGTTTGGTAACAAAAAATGCTTGCAATATCTCAACATTAGTTAAAAGGGAAAACAATTTGCAACTTTGATGCTTTGCTATAGTGGAGCACATAAAATGATGTGGCGGGTCCTCGGGACTTGTCTTTTACACCAGTGGTGTACAGATTAGTTCGAACCGATAGACTAAAACTAAGACTAAAATCTCTCTAGACTCGAGAGTGTCCTCCTCTTGAAAGTTCTGTGACAAATAGGATGTCAGAAATGCGATGCCCTGTTGGAAGGACACATTTTTCCAATGACATCATCAATGCGTATAGGTCCAAAACGGCCTTCAAGATGGAGCTGCTGTTTTTCTGCCTGTTCCTGCTGTTTGCACTGCCATCGTCTAATCTGTGCTGTTGCAGCTGCACATTATGTCACCATGTCCAGCAGGCCAGACTTTTTTCCAGACGAGAGTGGGGGAGAAGGGATGGTGTGGTGGTGGTGGGATGGGGCTCCTTTCTCTCTTCCTTTTCTTGCACCGGGCAAAGGATCAGAGGCTTTAATATGGCTGCCAGAGAGGCAACAGCCATTTATTAACAATGCAATCGTTGCTCACAGCAGTGGTCCTGTGTTGCTCAATACACCCCGCCGTGTGCAGATGGTACATTGTCTGCGCTATCCCAAAACATTCCCCCTCTCTCGCTCTGAGATTTGTCGTCGATATTTAACCCTCTTCCTGACGGAATCAACATGCAATTACTCGGCGGTTTTCGTAAGAGAGGAGTGATCGCTTTTATTTAGTTTTTTTGAGTGCCTCCTGCAGTCGGGGGACATCTGGAGGAGGCGTTTCCGTGTACTAACAGAAAAGAGTTCAGGCTGCAATTGTCATCCACCCAAGGACGTAACGGGCTTTAATTACCATACAAAAAGAGGGATGGTGGTGGTGGGTGGCGGAGGGGTTCCATTCAAATCAACACAGTTAATGTTGGCATAAGCCAGTCACCTTGCCAAGTTACCCTCAAAACTCATTCGAGGGCAATTACGCCACATTTTGATGAAAACGACCGGTAATACAGCGCTGCGGCAGCCATTTTGCAAAGGTGGATGTTCATTACGTGCCAGCAGGGAAGAGCTTGGCCTTAATAGAGTGCCGGCCACAAACATCCCTCATCATCACCTGGCCTGCCATTTGATCTCTCCTCAGGGGGATTGTGTGGGCCGTGCATCTTCATTTCTTCGTGTGTTTACTCGGTAATGGACTCTGCCCAAAGAGTTGCTCGCGGCGGACAAAGCTGACGCGCCTGACAGAGCCCTGATTAACGACCGAATTACAAAACAACTCTGGGTCACCTTCCTTAACTTGGTGATGGATGATCCAAACGCAGGGATTCCGATGGCTTTAGGTAATAATGGCGGCACTCCACCTGTGCACTGCAGCGCTCTCGCTCTTCAAATATGAATTCACGCTTCCATAAATCAGCAAATGCCGCAATTAGAAGTCACTACACCATAGCGAGCAATGCTTTACGGCCTGGCCGACGCACGCGACTGTAGTCCGGCCTCTGCGAAGCCGCCGTTAGTGCTGCCCCGCTTTGTCGCCGCCGTCACGGGCAGTTTCCAAAGCTGCAAATGTGGCTCGCCATCTGTCGCACCTCGATGAGAGTTTTGCGCAGCTTTGGCATGCCTGACTTCCCCCTAATGCTGCACAAATGTTTGGAGACGTTACATAAGCAGCGAGACCTTCCCTCGGGTCGACAGGAGGAAACGGAGATGGAGAGCGCAGGAGAGAGAGAGGAAGCAGGAGACGGTCTTCTTCGACTCATGAGTAGCGATGCGCTCAAGCAAACAATAGTACTACTGGTGCGATTGTGTATTATTTTCGAAAGTACGGGTAAAGGTTAAAGTATGATACAAAGAGGTTTGACACATGTAGGGCACATGATGAGACAATCTTTGGAAACTTTGTACTGTTTGGAAGCAGACCATATGTTATGTGAACATTCATTTCCATGCATGACTTTAGAGCAGTGGTTCTCAAACTTTTTAGTTACACCACGTACTGCCTCATAAAACAGCTCAGCTCTCCAAGTACCAACATAATGACCAACATTAAAATATATTAGCATAATAGACCCAAGTGTTCATTAAAAAATAAGCAGAGATTTTATTCCTAAAAAAAATGTAAGATTGTATTGTAAAACAATGAGACATTAGAAAATAAAAACGCTTTCTTAAGGCTTAAGCCACTGTAACATTATGCAGTTTGAATACTTAATTCAGTGATTCTTTTGTGGACCGCTAGAGGGAGCCCACTAATGGTACACATACCATACTTTGAAAACCACTGCTTTAGAGGATTTTGCATGAGATTTCAGCGAAACTCCCGAGTTTAAAATCACTTCGCATCTAAAGGCTTAAAGTGGGCTTTGCCTTGTTTTGCAAGGAAATGAGCAATGACGACCACACAACCTGAACGTGTAATGCCAAAAGCGATGATGTCATTCGTTTCAAGCATTTCGGTCCCGGCTGCTCAGTAATAACAATAATTAATGAGCGTGCCACCGCAGCCCACTGTTTTCATGGCGAATCCTAGACATGATAATCAAACTTTGACAGCATACTCGACCACATTCGATGGTGTAGGCAAAAGAGCTAGGCAATTTACCATTGGCCATCTGTCTAGGATACTTGCTTGTGATTGGGCCACAGTATAAGTGAATTTGTGAAAAAATAGTTGCTCACCAGCATACAAGTGCTTGTCAAAACCGTCGAGTTTTTCGGGGGCATGCTAGGGCATTATATGACCGTTACAAATCACATATTTTATGTGCAGTTTAAGGCATGTTTTATAACCTAACCCAAAAAAAAAAAAAAGTTAAACGTCACATCTGTTTGCTGTGAAAGCAATGATTCCACTTGTGGGTTTACCACTGGATTTAATGAACAAGCCATGTGCAAATATTTGCACCCCATTAGCGAGAAGCTCCTGTTAACACCAAGAAAAACAACTATTAGCATCGGTGTTTTAATACATAAGCACTGTGTCCTTTCCGTAAAGTGTTGGTAGGTCTCTGTACGCTGCATTTTTTTTTCAGTATTCGGATGACACGCTGTCTTTCGCTAATTATCTTTGGGGCAGTGTTAGATTCTGGGAGATTTGAGAAATCCAACGGGTTATTGACAACCACAATGGTGTGGTGTAGCGAATCCAATTGCCTTTAGTAATAGTTATCAGACGTGCACGTAACTGCAAGCGTAGCCGTACGAAAGAGTTTTGTATGAAGTTGGGAAGTAAGGGGAAATGCCATAGACGCTCCAACATGACTGTGCTTTTGTTGAGTTTCGAGCTGCGATAATGCAAATATGTGCAACCCGTTCGGGAGCAATAGCATTATTGAGTCCAATTCTGACAGTTAGCCGGTGAGGAATAAAGGTAGCTCCAGGGCCAACCAACACTTACCTACTGCCACAAAGTACAAAGTTCAACTTCTCTGACAGCAGCGTTGCTTGAATTAATGCTAAATTTAGCACCAGGGTAAACAGTCAAGTGTCTCTCCTACTGGTTGCCAGCATCAAAGGTCAAGGGTTCTGATAAAGGGTCCCTCACTATGGGGGATACCACCACCCAAACAAAGTTGTACTAAAAAGTGTGAGAGGTCGGGTTGACATTTTTGGAGAACCTTTACAACGGAAACTAGGGATGTGAATTTCCTTAATTGACTATTAAGGAAATTAACGCTTCGACTTTTGTTGATAATGGGATGCAAGAATTTCTCTGGATGTTCTGAGCACCTGTTTCCATGGCGGCATTGTACGGAGCAGATGGAGAACCCTAGATCATTGTAGCTTACCACTGTGAAGCACACCCATAAGAAGGGGTGTCAAGAATTTTCAGAGTTCAGACCCTTTCACGCAGTAAATTGCATACCACACCGTACCACGTGTTGGAAACGAGGCTAGCAATCCCATCGCTTCCTCTGGTCTCGACTTCGCCGGACATGATCATTAACCGGACTGATCCGCAGATCCAAACTGCTGAGCGGCACATAGCAGGAGATGAAGTAGCGCAGCCAAGTCGTTGTTACCATGGCGGCCCTTCACCCCTCTTCGCTGCCTGTGCTGTAATTAACCGTGCTCAGCATTTCTCCTCCTCTGTATTGCTCTCATGTTTTGCTTATGTGCCTAAGAAACAGGCTAATTCTCTCAAATGAGAATCACCACTGAATTGCTATTGAAAAATTGAAAACAAAATAAATAAATACATTTTAAAAAATACATTAGTGACCTCGCAGGTCACTGCTCGGGCCCTAATAAACAAGGCTGGGGAATGATGGCCAAATAATAAACATGCCCCGCATCCAATAAACCCACTTAGCGGTCCGGTAAACACTTGAAAATGAAGCCTGTTGAGTTCTCATCTCCAGAATAAAACCAAGGGCAACACAGGGGTGGATGTCGCAAATCACATTACAGGGACACAAAATTAACCCATCCTCTCAAAACATTTGGCCGTCACACAGTATAACCTTGAAACCGCATACATCTTCTTTGGGAAGGGAAGCCATAACCCCCCTCCAACCACGCCGTCTCCCCCAGCTTCTCGAAAAAGTGCATCTTGGCGTTACTACAATGGCTCCAGTGAGGTAATTATTCAATATGATCCTTGGCTGGGCTCGTGATACCTTGTAATTTCATTTCAATTACGTGTGTTTTGCGGCGCAACGCACAATGAGGTGTCCCAAAAGACCACTTCCTCCTTAAGATAATAAAGGTCTTTTGTGCTCGCCTTTCAGAATTCCTTGGTGGATTACGCCAGAGCACATCACTTAATATGCATTAAATGAAAAGAGTATGAAGTTGTAAGAAAATAATCAGTCTGAATTTACGCTGCCGCCTCGCCTGACAACACGACGTCGCCCACAAGGGTTCCGAGCTTGACAAAGGGCATGACCTAGTCGAGGTAGAGGTTACCAATCTGCTTGGCGACCGCATGAGGTTCAGCGGCAACGGTTTGCAGCGAAAAAAAAGACATCGGTTTACGTCAGAAAACAGAGTAGATAGCCTTATGTAAGACCAATCACTGGATTTTCTACCTCAACTCTCTCTGTCACCGCAGTAAGGATATCCATAGCTCCAATTATCCTTTCACCTACACGCAACAGAGTGGCATCAACTGTCAGTGACGTAAAGGCCGTGGGGTGGAGGCCATAAATGAGAGGAAGAAAGTCTTTCCATTGAAGCAGACAGATTATCTGGTTCTGTGTACCTAAATGAAGACGCCAAACACCCCAAGAGACCAGAAAAGTGACAAGAAACATGTTTCCTTGAGCGATGTTGCCAGGGTCCTTCCAATTTGTACCGCTTATCCTGTTCAGGAGCCTCTGTCAGGAGGGATAAACCATGGACAGTCAATCTCAGTATCTTCAAAATAAGGTTTACGATACGAGAGGATTTTTCCTGGAGATGCTTTCAGACTAGTACCTTTGGTCTTTGTTCATTTTACTCAAACTGCAAATGTTAGTTCGTTTTCCCCCTCGGTCCGCCTTGTGATCAGTCACCCAACTCGGGTCTACCGGTCCGAACTACACTTGGAAGCGTTGATAAAAGCAATCCACCCTCACCGGTCAATCGCAGTATGTTCAGGATATCGTGTAACTTTGGGTTTAGTTTGTTTTCTCCCTTGGTGCGCCTTGTGAACACAGCAACCGAAATTGGGCGTGAGCCAAGACGGTACAGTTGCAAACTAAACCCAGAACAGTTCTGTTGTTAGTTTGTTTTACCCCTCAGCATAGTTCCATTTGGTCAGGCGTAAACAGAGTTACCGAACTCGGGTTGGGGACCAAAATAACCTGTCCCTCTCCATCTAGACGAGGTGTTGTGCTGTGGTGAGAAAAACAATCCACCCTCGCCAATCAATCACAGCATCTGAAAGATACAGTTTACAACAGAATCTTTGCTGGAGCTACTCAAAACTTGGGGTCTAGCCTCTAGTTCGTTTTCCCGCTTTGGCTCAGCTTGTTAACAAAGTAACCAAGGTCAGGTGCGGACTGCAAACAAAAACCAAAATAAGGTCAGAACGCTTCTATTAAAGTGAGAAAGTAATCCTCCAGAATAGATACGACTGTCATAAACTCACCATTGGTACACCAATTGAAATACCATACAAAAAGAGGGATGGTATATAATTTCATTCATTCATTCATCTTCCGTTCCACTTATCCTCACAAGGTTTGCGGGCTGGTATATAATTTAAATTAATAATTTGTATTAACATTTATTAACAGATATTTACACTTGTATGATCAGTAATAATGCCTTTAATGTTCTAAAGGTTTGTGATGGTGACAGTTTGACTTTTTCTATGGTTTCTTGGGAGGAAAATCTTTTTCAAAATGTACATTTTGAGCTTTTAAGTTACTACCTGAAGTATCCACAATGAAAACAAAGCCTTCATCGAAGCCAAACTACTCGAACGACTTTTAACGAGCCTTATTTGACGTCAACATTGACGAGTTGCCCGGTGCAGACTGCAAAAGGTAATAAATATCAGACAGTCTGAACATGAGGCTGATTAAATGGTGCTCTCTACGCAAACCCGTCTCAAAGAAAGCACGGGTAAACATCTAATCCGTAATGTATTTGACGCCTCAGCCCGGCAGGTACGCGACCGCGCTGACACGCGCTCCCTCGCAGGCACTTCCAAGGGAAATCTGCTGCCATAAATCCCAGCTAATGGTCGCCGACGAGGGAACTTTTTAACGCCAAACCTAGAGAAGCCACCGTTACTCACCCGCGGAGAGAGAGAATGGGGGAGGAGGCAGGACAGGGGGTTTCATCCGCGGGTTTGACGATTTGTAATAAATATTGCACGGCGCCAACAGGGGTCCCTCTTGGAGAGCCGTTCAATTGCCTTGAGTGATAGGTCACTGCTGGGCAACACACGCCGGAGAAGGCAGAGGGCGCATTCCTTACGAGGGGGAGTCTGTTCTAGATGGTCCACAGCAGACATTTTTAACGATAGGAGGAGAAGAAAAAACAGGAAGCAGCCTGCTCGTTTAACTTCTGTCGAATAACTTTGCAGGATTAACAGCCCACTTTAATGGAGTTCATGGAACTGTCCACGATTTTAACGACTTCCTTGGCAACAACGGAACTGATGGAGGACCAATGTGCGTTTGGACGGTGGGGAACTAGAGCCCAAACTTAGTTCCGGGGTCATTTAGCAGGGGCCAAAAGAAGATCGTTTTGATCCAGAAACTAGAGTATCAACAACTTTCCTGAAACGCTAAAATAAATTTGTGGGGAACTATTGCCTAAATTTAGTTCTGGAAAAATTGAAAAAGGAAAAAAAAACAAATCCAAAAATTGAGGCACGAGTGAGCTTCAAATGCCCCGCCGCAAGATGGCGGCAGCCAACGTTACAACATCTGCCCGGTATCGGACGACTTATTTGCAATTTAATAGACAAGAAAAGCGAGTTACAAATCATGAAACGATTCAAACGTATTCGTCAAGGTGCCACCGTGTATCGTAAACGACTAGCTTACGTCACGCCGCTAGCCACGAGTAGGTGTTGAGTTCTGAACTTCCACCACCACCTTCCCAACAGCGAGACCATTCTCTGGATCATCTTGCCAAGTTGACCACTCTGCTTTCTCCCGTATCGATCCCGCAAGGCACCTCGCCTACACGTCGGACCGTTCCGTCGTGCTGCCGTTCGCTGCCACGGCCGACGCTAGCTACTGAAGGAGCAAGGCATTTGGGCAGCATTTTTGGGTGTTACAGAAAGAGCACAAAATCTGCGAAGCGCCAATAGGTGCGTTTTCTTAGCAAATACCATTCGTTACAGACTGCAGAAGAAATTGTGACTAGGTGAGTTCTGCGGGGGTTTACTGTACAGTTGTTCTACCAAGTGTGAAAGTTGGTCAGCAAAAGAAAAAGACGAATTTGAGGAAGGAAATATGACTATTTTTAGGCTCGTGCCATTGAACAACAAACGCTTAGCGGCAACGTTAGCTTGTCTTATAAAATGCAATGTCCAAAATCATAGCAAAGCAAGTGTCCAAGACCTGGAGGCCCCGTCCCCGTCCGCCCCCGACACCCAGGGGAAGAGTTCACGGCGAGGGCATCTGACTAAACAGTGGGTCAGGGTCACTTCCACGCGACATATGCGACAGTTTAGCTGCGAGCTGTCGTGGGTTGAAGTGATTGGGAGCCATTTTGATTATGGCTTGACAATCGTTTTACGCCAAATATTTGGTTTAACCCAAAAATCCTGTAACATAAACATTTGTCCTATTGTTTTCATGCAGTTATAAATGCCTCTAATCACAGTATGAAGCCATTTTTTGCTGCAGTCGCATCTCTTTCTGTGACTTTTAATTGCCAAGTAAGCAGCCTTTTTAAAACTATAGCACTGTAATAATGCACTCCACGTAAATGCGAGAAACGAGCACTGGCAGCAAAAGAGCAACGTTTTCGACTTGTGCAAATAGTTTGGCGGTATGTGGACGCAGCCTGGCCGGAAGACGAGCCCCACCGCGGGGACCTGAATGAGTGAGGTGGTGAGGAGGGGTCGCGGTGGTCGTGGGAAGGCGACAACGAGGATGGCGTCCTTCACGCCACTATTTGACCACCGGCACGAGTCAAGAGTGCGACCTAGGAACGCCATTCGTCGGACTCAATTGCGAACTTGGCTATTTTGGCTTGGGTCAAGCTAGCCGTGGCGGCGTTGCTAATGGAGCAAACGTCGGACGAGGCGCGCTGACAGTTGGACCGACCCGACCGCGGCAAGGTGGCCACACATGGCCGCTCGACCGAGCCTGCGTCCCTACCTCGCAACCGAAACACGTCTTTTACCTTCACGAACTGCAAAAGGGGAGGTAAGTTGACTTTTTCTAGGCGCACGTCGTCGTCGTCGTCGTCAACGGCGGCGGCAGCATCATCACCATGCGTAATTCAAAGATTCCACTTTATTAATCCTTCAGAAAAAGATGGAATCTTCTCCCCCCTTCTTCTTCTCTTCTTCTTCTCTTCTTCTTCTTGTTTTTCCCGGTCGCCTAAAATGTGCCGATACGATCCACGCCGCCTCCTTGTTGATTAAAAGCCGAGTCCAAGTGTTCCGCAGCTTTATTTTTGTTCTCCTCTCCGCCTCTCTCTTTTTTTTCTTTTTTTCCTTTTTTTTTTTTTTTGCTCACTATATGCAACTCTTGTGTGTGTGTTTTCTTCTCTTTTTATCAAGGCGGGGTCTTGGCTCGTTCAAGCCAATGACATAAACCAAGAAGCCCCCCGCCCCCCCCCGCCCTCCTCCTCTTTTTACTCATATGCTCAAAGCATCACTCAGCTTCAAGCACATTTGCACACTGACACTCACTAATGCACATGTCAGCTTTTTGGTGCAAATGAGCACATAAATGCTGTCCTGTACAAGGCAACACAGCAAACCCGCATGTTGACGTCTTCTTCGCTCCACTTTTGTGGAAATCAATCCAGTACTTTTCATGTTACCCTATTCACTAACCAACAAACTCATGAACTAACTACCCATAAAACCAAATCAATAACTTATCATAAAACCGGGTAAATGAGTAATAAACCACAGAACCAATTAACTAACTACCCAACACACTAACCAAGTAACTGACAACAAAGTAACTAACCAACACCAACAAGCTAACGAATTAGCCAACAAAAAATGAATTCAACAACTACCAAAAAAAAAAAATCAAGTTACTAACTATAACGTCAAGTTACTAACTAACTAACTCACAAACAAGCAGACAAATTAACTAAAAAATATATATATATATATTCTATTAACTATGAACCAACCTACAAACTAACACAAAGTGGACAAAACCTTCTTGGCAAAGGTATTAATTATATACAAGAATTCGAGAAAGAGAATTTTGTTGCAAAAGTAATACGCTGTAAATGATTAGAAAACACACATATTGAACAAACTAACCAAGAAAGTAGCTAACAAATTAACTCGTGATCCGAAAATTCCCTTAAACTAGCCATCAACCGAAATAACCTTGACAAGACAAGTCTGGGTGCAGCAATCTACCGCTATCAGGATTTTAACGCCTACATAAAGATGTAGGCGTTAAAATCCATCAACAACAATGAAGTGATTTTGTTTTTGTTTTTTTAAATTCAATTTATAAATGTGCCACCACAGCATGGTTAACATTCACGTGAGGCCTTCAAAGCCAATCTAATAAACAGATCCACAATGGCCGTGCTTATTGCGCAATGCAACGCTTTAACGTCATAACGATCCTGTACAGTAGTCCATAGTTCTCCGGTCATAGTTGGCACACACTCCAGGGTCAAGCGTGCATAAGCGACATGACCGGAGACAAACGTGGCCGTGAACAGGGCTCGCGGATCACATCATGGATTCTTGCCGTCTCTTTTCGTCCCTGCAGTTAGTTGGGCTAAAGTCCAAGGATTTATTCCACTATCGTGTTTTAAAGCTGAATTGGCACAACTGAGAACATAAAGCAAAGGGGGGGGGGGGAATGTCCAGTGAAAAATGAAAAAAATTCTCCATATTTTCCATATTTTGTGAGTTTTAAAATAAAAGTCTAAATGACAACAATCAAGTGTAGTGTGATAGTAGTGGTAAACGGGGAAAAAAATAAATCAGCAAATTTGGAGGGACATGCTTTTTGCTGGATAGGGACAAAGTGCAGTTCTTCATAAAAACACAACTTTAGAAAACATTTTTCAAACGACGGCTCGTATCTCCAAAAACCTGTAGTCGGATCACTCATATCTCAAGGCATCAAAGGTGTTGCTTTCGGTGGAACAAATGTTCTAAAAAAGCCAAAGAAAAAGTGAAACCTGTGCAAAAGTCCTTTGACGCTCGCGTCCTCACAATTTGCGAACATTTTTGTGCAACTTTAGAGGCCCATCTTTCCCCCGAATATTTGGGAAAGCTTCCGAATTATGCTAATTCCAAGGCATTGCTTTCAGTGAAATAAGTTTTGTCAAAAAGCGAAAGAAAAAGCAAACGCCTTGCACTGTCTTTTGATGCTCTGGCGACATATGCTAACGTCTCACCGACTTTCCTTGCTACCTTAGAAGCACATATTTCCTCGTCCAAACTCAAGGGCGTTGCTTTCAGGTATATGATGTGTTTATGTATGTACTCCACGACCACTCCCTCCCGTCCACTTCCCTCTGTCATTAATATGCAAATGAGGCTGTCGTTGTTGCGTGTCGGGAAGAAAGCTGTCATGTCTTTGCTGGTGGTTGGTTCCCCTCGCGAGCGTGTCTTATCTTTGTTTAGCCGGAGAATCAAACATGTAAACATCGCTTCATTAGCAATCCCACAGACAGTTATGACTTTTAATGCACGCGTTTTATTGTAGCTCTCCTGCTGATCGGTGAGCTCCTCATAGACCCAAACTGTCTTTGGGCAGGTGGAAGAAAAGCCCCCTTTAAAAAGAACCCCCCCCCCCCCCCCCCAAAGTGAATGAATACAACTCATATAACCTTTTAAGAGGGATCAAAGAGGGTGCCGGATGCAGCCAATAAAGGGGGTCGTCGGCGTCCCATCAAAGCTTGCGTTTAGCGAGTGATGTTATAATTACTGAAACAAGATCTACATGCAGATTAGACAGCTGTTCAAATGTGCATTGATGCATTGGTACATGCCATTTGCAAACCTTTGCACACAAATTTGGGGTACAGTCAGCGCCAGTACCGTATTTATTCCAAAGTGTGTTTCCATCAAGCCGTACACTTCAGGTACACATTCTAAAATTGTACAACCGCAGGCGCGAATAAAAGTTATGTTTGTGTAAATCTTGGACACTTTCTGAGAAGTGTCGTTTAAATCCACCACTTCATTCTGCGGGAGGCTTGCGGCATGATGTCGCCTCAAGATTGGAAGTTTGGATGTTTTTTAGACAATATCAAATGAAAATAGTTCGGTTAGATACATTCGAGTAGACCTGTAAACATAAATATATATTTGCCTCATCATATTGTGTGTCATCTCTGTTGGGCAAAAACTCTATATGTCCAAATATGGTCAATATCATATTTTTTCAACAAACTGATACTATTGGTCTGTTCCTGTTTCGTCTGTGATTTTTACACATTAATAACCAATTCAAAATGTTGAAAATAGCTTGAGAACAAATCTATTAACTCTCTTGGACACTTAAACTTTCTGAGAAGTGTCTTAAAACTCCGCCGCTTCCTCATGCAGCAGGAGCCTTAAGGCATTACGTCGCCTCAAGATTGAAGGTCTGGATGTTTTGTTTTTTTTTAGACAATAACAAGTGAAAGGTTAGATGCAATTGAGTAAGCCGGTTTTGTTAAAAATTGATCGATTTCAATGCAGAAAGACGCACGTCAGCCACAAAGGTAACTTTGCGTGCAGCTTAATAGTCGCCTATTACGCTGCTTCGTCAGCACATCATTTTTTTTTTTTTTTTTTTTACTGCATCACTGATGGCTGTGACACCTTTGAAAAAAAGATGATTTAACTGCAGTCATTTTCTTTTGTGATGTATTAAGGCCTTTTTTGTGAAAATGGGGGGTTGGCGTGAGCGCAGACTTAGTTGTGCAGGGCCGATGGCGATCATAAATTAGCTTTTTTTTTTTTTAATGGAATGAAAGTAGCAAATATGCATATGATTTTGGTGTGGTGTTGTGTGCAACTTTATTATGATAGTAATATAATGTATCATACCAGCTTGATTTGATTTTGGAGATGTGCGGATGGCACCTGACTGCGACAATATGTAATAATTACAATAATAATAAAACGTCTTGTCACTGTCCGGTGTCCAAAATTCATTTGCGCCAGGACTGTTCAAGGGATACTTTGCTGCATCCGGCACATGGCGTTTTGAATCTATGAAAAATCACGTATCACGGCGGAATACGATAATTGTGTACATATTGTGAGTGGCTGTCGAGTGGACGACGTCCCAGAACAGCGTCATTTTCCACCGTGCGGGTAACGTTAAAACATTCCTGATTGAAAAAGGCCCTTTTCAATTACAATGCAGCGTTTTCAAACGACAAGACGCTCATAAAATCCAAGACGCCCGCCCGTTTATGACTTTAGAGTGCTTTGATGGAAAATGGGCTTTATTATTGCAGCGACACCCAATTTGTTTCCCCCGGCCAGCTCTTGTTGTTTATTTTCATAGCCTTATCTTTTACTTTTGGCGCGTTGTCGTTCACGAGGAGAGCAGAAGAAATACGGCGTTAACGCTCTCTCGCTCCTTCATGAATCATCACCGACATGCGAGCGGGAGACGGATGGCGGGATTCCGATGCGGCGTTAACCCCTTCGCCGCTCAGAAGCAATGAGACCTCAAACAACATGAAATCTAAAGCAAACAGCAATAACACACCATTATCCTCAGCTCGGGTAATATATTTATTCCTGTATTGATATTGATTAGCGTCTATGATGAATGCGCTAGTATCAAAGCCATAAGAGAGGTGGTACAGCTTCTGTTAGGAAGTTTAATACTTTAGGCCAGTGGTTCACCAACTTTTTAAACTAAGTACTACTTTAAAAAAAAAAAAAAAAAATGCCGACATAATAATAAGCATTCAAATACAGTAGCATTAAATAATGATTTCATTATAAATGTATTGCACACAAAAGTCAAAGAAAAATTGTACCTAAATAAATGTTTAAAGGATTAAAGGAGTTGAGGATTAAATGCAAATGTATTGGATTTGAAAGTTAAATACAACTGAACTGTACTCAGGCAGTGATTCTTTCATGCACCACAAGAGGGAGCATGTGTACCACACTTTGAGAATGACTTTTTTAGGCACTCATTTCTCCATAAAGTACACGTTTTTCAATTCATCCGAAAATCATTTTTCACTGCACGACCAATTTTGCTCCAAAATGCCTCAATAATCTCGGGGGTTCATTGTACCCTGCCCTGCACAGATTCTTATATTATTATAATATTTTATTTTGTATTAATTTTTGTTATTATTGACTATATCGTAGCTGTCAAAAAAAAGTGTCATTTTTAAATACATGAAAACAAAAATTTAGAAAAAAATTGTACCCCGCCACAGATGAAAAAAAAACAGCCTCAGAAGGTTATGGTCTGCCGATAAAAGAAATATTTTATATTATATTTTTTTATTATATTGATTATATCAGCGCTATCCAAATTTCAACATTTTGTCCTTCAACTTTGGAGTTACATATTTGGCCTCCGATAGGACAAAATTGCCGCTGCCTTAGAAACAGTGTCGACATGTAAGTGTATGTGCTGCATAGACTTCAAACACCTGGTGCCAGATGCAGCAAAACGTTCTTCAGCTGGCTTCACTGTGATTTCACTGTACCCTGCGCAGATTCAAGACACCCTGTGCCAGATATAACAAAGCAGCCAGCTTTAAAACAAAAGAGCTTTGATGATCTTCATCGAAATTGTCCTTATTATCTTGAGATTCAGTACACCGTGTGCTGGATGTAACAAAGCAGCCCCAGAAGGTTTTTACATTTTAAATTGTGTTTTGTGCTATTTGTGTGTGTGTGTGTGTACAGAAAGCACTCTGGCACAGACGAAGGGTCGCCATGTTGTGTGAAGTTTTCCTGGAGCGGTAGTGCTGGCGGGCGGGAGCCAACAGACATCCGAAGTGGGTCGGGGTATGGCGGGAGTGGGAGCGGCGTACAGTCTGGGAGGTAATGGACAGAAGGGTGAGACCACAAAAAAAAAAAAAAAACGAGGCTTGCCTGTGGCATGGCACAAAAAGAACCACTGCCATCTTTTCTGCTCCTCTGAAGCAGGTCGCAGTGGTACCTTGAGTTAAGAGTGCCCCATATGACACGTTTTTCGAGTTACAAGCTGTCGCTCAGTTTTTGACTTTAGGTCCGGGACCAGCTTCAAAACTTAACCTCACGCTTATTCAAGAATTTTGGGGGCTTAACACACACCTAAAATGTCTTCAATGCAATTATAATGGGCGTCATTTATCAATGGATTTTCGCTATTCGCAGGGGATCGGGACCGGACAAGACTGCGACTAGTACTGTACTTCTAAGATCTTTTTTTTTTTTTTTGATGTATCAAAGCTTTGTTTTTACAATGAACATTTCAAAAAGGCAACAATGAAGTACTGTAATATCTGAGACACTTGCACCATCACTGCATTGAAAACAAAACTAAACGGAGGACTGCTTGAGAAATGGACGCCAGCCTACAGCCCGTGTGTGGAAAAAGCATTACGGCGTGCGAGGAAACGCCAAGCCCGGAGTTGCTGACTTCGTATTGCACCATTAATAACATTTTTTGCGCTGCCAAGCAGACATCATCAGGACCACTTGGGGGAGGTGGGAGTCGTTAAATTAAAACCATCAGAGGTACTTTTACACTGCTTTTCCCTCGTTTGCCTTCCCTACAGTCACAATTATTGTGCGTTTGTTCAATCCCTGAAAAGCATTTGTCGCTGTTCTTGTGCACTGCAAGAATATATCCACATGACGCTTCAAGTGGCTGGAATATTTCCCACCGGGTGCGTCGCAGGGCTTTCCACGGCAAGACAACGAGGCACTCTAAAGCGGTCACGCCAGCGGACTATTGGAAGGAAAGATGCGTTTTCATTGTGTAGACATAGCTAACCGGCTAGCTAACGACACATTGCAATTGCGCCGGTTGAGCAACGAGGCGATAAAAGTGAGGGTCAGGTTTTAAACTTCACATTTCTGTCCCGCATTTCCGTCCTGACGTGACACGCAGGCAATGTCGCGCCCATGCCCCACGACTCTGATCTTCCCTCTGACGGTGAAAAAAATTGCCGGGTTGACTTCATCTCCCGGCGGAGTTTATCCAGAAGCCAGCGAAGCGGGATACTTCTGCAACTTTCACACAGACTATTCTTTCATTTGATTTATTTCCATTTCGCACTGAGGGGAATCGACAGTGACACAAAACTGCTGCACTGTCAGACGTCCTCACGCTGGAGTCGACATTCTGCTGACACGTCATATCCTCCGCAGAAAATAACGCTGCGACTCAAGTGTTTTACACAGCAGAAACGGACAGCAAAGCGTGAGGGGGAGGGAAGGGACGGGACGGTCGGGGACGCTCTTCTTGTGCATTCCAGCCACATTCCCCGACTTTTTATCCCTGAAGCGGTGCGGGGTGACGGCCTCACTGGAATACAATGAGGCAACCGCAAGAAGAAGTGCAGCGTTTCCTAAAAAGAGCCACCACGCACGAAGCAATGCTATCATTACCCAATCACTGTCAAAAATGTAGACGTGCGGGATACTACCGCAACTTCCATAAGAAATCCCGCAATCAGATAATCAGATGGGTGTCGACGTTACAAATTCTTTCAACACGACAGGGCGGACGGCCGTGTCCTGCTTCTGTTGCACTTTCGAAGCGATCTCCAAACTAAGTTTTTAGTTTATTCCCGTAAATTCCCATGGGAAATTTCTCACTTTGAAAATTCCCGTAATTTTGCAGCCCTAGTTGTGTCGTTGTATTTTATACCTCACACCGGACACTGGCCTAGTTACGTGATCGCCGGATGCCGTACCGCAAAAACTTTGCAGGATCTCAGTGTGAAAAGGGCGACAGATTGACACGTCCCTCGTCTCCATCGGACGACTTCGCCAGGGGAATAAAAAAAAAAAAAAAAAGTCTCAATTGACCTAACGCTGTGACGCGCAAACCAATGAGGCACAAATCCCCCGGCGTCATTACGACGTACGGTCGCCGTGGAAACCGCGCTGGCGAAGGAAGTAAGCCGACGTATGAAGGAACGCGAAGGGCGGCTTTCGTGTCAAGACGGGGGAGGTGGCACAAAGTGTTAATCTGTGAAATTGGATTAAATTGTATAGGCTGCACTTGGAAAAGGGGCTGAAAGGAGTGGATATGCGTGTTATGTTACGCTATTAAAAGAAGCCCCCCCCCCCCCACCCCACTCTTCAATATACAGAACATTTCAGCCAGGGGGAGCTCGGGGGAGGTTCAAGTGTCAGCAAGAGAGAGACGCTGCGAGGGGCGCCAGTCGTAAACATCCAGCACGACCTTTGTCTTGAGTTTCTTCCGCACTCACGCGTAGGTTTAGCGATAAGCGACAAAATGTCGTAAACTGGAAACCCGTCGATTTAAAACGAAAACCGAGAACAATTGCACGCTGTTGGAATTCCGATAATTGGATAATCATCTGCAAGCTTACTTAGCCTTACGAAGAGTTTCTTCTTAAATTTGAATGTCGGATGCGCTGATCAACCAGTCGTGTCATTTTGATTTTGTCTTATCGTAAACATTTCGCAAAATGGTGAAGACGTTTTGGTTCTTATATTCGTTAGCACTAGCGCTTGCGTTACGATGAGTTTAGTTATATACATCTTTAAAAATGTATGTTTTTGTCAAAATTTTGATGGGAATTTTTCAGATTTCAAAAAAAAAAAAAAAGATCCTGAACATTGTTTTTGTTCTTGTTTTACCAAGCCGTGCTAGTAAAAGCATCACAAATTAGTTTTTTGCAACGATTACAATTTGTCAATGTTTGAATTTTTTTTGAATTGGATTGAATGAAAAACAGAAAATGCGAGCACAAAACACGCAAAAGCCGACAGTACCTGATGATTTGTTCTTCTTACGGGTATTCTTTATTGGCAGTTGGCAAACCATCGTAATGGTGCGTTAGCGCCACCAACTGGTATCCTCCTTCCTCTGCAAGGAAACCAATGTGACTTGATGGTGGCTGGATCTTGTGAGGTTCGCTGCCATCACCCAGCGGTGGGGCTCATATCTCCAAAAACTTCTATCTCCAGGCACCCCTTTATTTCCATCTACAGCCAAAGCGTTTCCATGTGTAACTTTTTCCGAAAAGTTAAGTTTAAACAAGCTGTCAACTCATTATGCAACTTCCCATCGACCATATTAGTACAGAGGTACAAATATCTTCAAGGCGCGACGACATGTTGGGATTACTGTACAAGGGGATTATTATTATTTTTTTGCTTGAACGGTCCCTTTAATCAATCCAGAGGATAACTCTGCGCCTCAACATTTTTGTGTGTAATCATACCATTTCCAGGCGTTGAAATAATTCCGCGGCGTAAACAAACGGCAAATCCGACACCTTGTGCGCGTTTTTTTTTCTGTTTTTGTTTTTTTGCAACGGCTCGGCTCGTAATGAGCTGAAATAATTAACAGGTGCCACCCGTGGGGGGGGGGGGGGGGGGGGGGGGGGGGTAAAAGGTGCTCGTGGTACATACTGAGCCACTCGGAGTGGGCTAATAATGAAATCACATACGGTCCCTCGCGTACCACTCAGCCCGCTCATGGTTGCCCGTTGATTCGTTGCAATTAGACACATTTTGGACCAAAATATACAGTCAATACTTCAAGCGTAAACAAAGAACAATTCACATACTAATACACATAGCCAAATCTGCATTAGAAATATGACTCTAAAAATGTGGAACATTCTTTAATAATACACAACTTGTTCCTGAATTGGCCATCTGTTCAACATCATTTGCATAATAATAGTTTTTGGACCCATTCATGCACTGTAGCTAATAATATCACCAACATACTAAAAAATGCCATCAGATCTTGTAATGGACTGGCAGATGAGTGCACACAAAAAATCTCCATTACAAATATGACTCTGTTTGACTTGCGTTAATAAATATGTTGTACATTCTTAATGCATCGCCTGAACCTAAATCGTCTTTGTGTTCAAGGTGCACGTTTTCATTTGCATAATTCATAATGGTGGCAGTCAAACTTCTCAACATCTGGCAAGTCCATGAAAGTACAGGGAGTGTATCTGTTGTGTTTTCTGCTCACGTTTTCTTTGTTGTTGTTTTTTCTGCTGATATTTTTTGCCAGATTTCATTTTTCTAACTACGGCTCTTAAGAAAGGAAGCGCTAATTGAATGATCCGCTAAATCAAAGCTGAAAAACACGAGCAAGGTGTGCGTGTAGTCGACTTGGCCGAGCAGTAGCTCGGTGCTGTGCTGCAGCCGGAGGAGTGGACGAAGGCGCTAACGCCGGCCAAAGCTGTTCAAATCATTCCGAAGCTGCGGACCTTTTGTCCGTGAAAAGATGCTGGAGGTCGGGAATGTGGGGCAAAAACACAACCAAAAAAACCAATTAAGATGTCCAGTGAAAGGGAAATGAAAGAAAAAGTCGCAATTAAAGAAAGACTGTTTATTACTTTAGTGATGTTTTTGTATAGTTCAATACCCTACAGTGCTATTTGTCGTATTAAAAGAAAAAGAAAGACATTATGAAAAAAATGTTGGTGTTTTTTTGCATTGAACTTTTCTGGTTACAAATCACCATTAGAAATATCTCTCTTTTTTTTTTTTCCTTTGCCTTAGAAAAAAACTTGCCTATTCTTTAATATATTACGCCGCCTGAACCTGATCCGGCCTCCGGTTCAACATACATGTTTTATCGGCATAATTAGTCCAAGTACTAATGTTATGAATATTTTTGCTCCCTCTGCAGTCTTAAGAATGAACCATTCCGCCCCCTGCCCCCCCCTTGCGCCCCTGCGCTGTAAATTAACGGCAACAAGGGCGCGACATTAGGATGCAAATGAAAAGACCTTCAAACGGCGGTCGCATTCGCAGCGGGTAAGTTTTGCCCGGCCGCCTTTTACGAGCCTCTCATCAGTGTTTTTTGTTTGTTTGTTTTTTTTCCCCGTCTCCTCCAGTTGTGTCAGTGTGTTGATAAAAGGCATTAAGCTCGTTTACACGTGTCCTCCGCTGAGCAAATATTGACTCATTGTGGAGTAATTGTTTTTTTCCCCCCCCCCATTTCACGCAGACACGTGCAAATCTCACTCTCACTCTCGCTACGCTGCAGATATTTCTCCAAACGACAGCATCTGCTAACTTCTCCGTTTAATTTCCCTCCCTGGCGTTAACAAGAGTGTTGCTGGCGCACGCAGATGGACGTCGGCGTCACGCTGTGAACGGGACGCGTCGGTTTGATGGCGTCGGAGGTGATTAAGCAAAAAAACAAACATTTAGAAATAAAGGAGGCCTCATTAGAAGACGGGATTGTCTCATTTGAAGGGTAATAAATAAAAAGGGCATCACATCCTAGACTCAAGTAGCTCTTAGCAAGCTGGAACCCATATTTAGTTACCTTAGGGCCCAAAATGGCTGCCTTGCTATTAGAAAATAAACAGCGATCATACAATCAAGAAGTGGGCAGACCTCTCGCAAGGCTCAAGAAAAGAGCTGCTCCGATGTGTCGTTTTTCCCCTTTTGCCGTTTGTTGCGGAATTGGCAGGGCTCAATTTCAACTGCCCCGTAGTGTCGCTGGGAACCATATTTGCTTACTTAATGGCTCAAAATGGCCGCCTCGCCGTCAGACAGAGTAAGCATGTGATGATAGTGGAACGATATGGGGAATTAAATCGAGCGCAGACATCTCCAAGGGGCCAAAGAAAATCAATGTGATCTCAAGAAGGAGGCGTTTGGTACAAACGACGTAACCTCACGTTTCTGCTCGTCGGACGGATTGCGCCACGTAAAAAAAGGGAGTCCACAATAATATCGTCTTGAAAAGGAGGTTGTCGGTCATGATGCGAGAAGAGTAAACAGTGCGAGCTTGGATATCTGCTCGCTGGTGGCGGTGGAGCCATCGCTATGGCAACCCCCATTTCCTCGTCATATCTTTAATGAAAAGGTAATGAGAGAAACATAACAGTCCCAACTTCATTACGGCGGTAAAGATTGGCCAATAAAAAAGTCAATTAGCGTGTCCGTCATGTGCTGCGGCCGCACCGACACGAACGGGAACAGAAGGTTTCCTCTGCCTGCTCATTAAAGATGTATATGTTTTATTTTATTTGTTTTATTCTTGCTATTCACCACACCCAACAAATGCCTCATCCCAGCCCCACAATATTAGGTACACCTGCCTTTGCAACGCTAACAACGCCGTCTTGTGTGTTTGAATGGCATCTCGGCGAGGGTTTGGCCGTGCGGTAAATAAAGGAACCGCAAACATTCGAGTCCACCTCATTACGTCGCCGAGCGCAATCAAAAATGCGGCAGCCAGGTATTGAAGTGCTCACAACACCCCCGCTTCCTCCGGGCAGCCTTCACGCCTCTGCCGTGGATAATTAGGCGCATTATTTCTTTCTTCTCAAAAGAGTTTTATGTACACTATATGGATGGGAAAAGCACATTTTTCGATAAGAAAATGAAGCTCCTCCCCTCACTTCAATGTAGTTGGGGCCAAGGCAATATTTTTATGTTTATGTTCTCGCTTTGTTGACCCGAACACAAAAACAACAGTTTTTCAGCCAATCGCGGGCAAAATCAAAATCAGCGAATAGGTCAAATAACCGCTGCTACACATCGGTTCACCGTACAGCGGTGCCTTGAGATCCGAGTGTGGTCACGGAGCAAATTAAACTCCTATCTCAAGGCTCCACTGTATTTATTTCTGCAAAAGTTAAAAAAGAAATATATATATATATATATATATATATATATATATATATATATTTATTTTTTTTTAATGCTGAAAAAAAAACGATTCACAGCTTGTTTGATATCAGGAGAAGTAATGCAAAGCTTTTATTTTGAGGCCATATGGCCTTGCCCTAAGTCGAGGTAAATAGGGTCTGAAATTGGTCAAACCCGGAATCCTTTCACGGCGTCAGAGAGCGGGCGTGCCTTTGACAATGCCTGACTTTGAATGGCTGCTCCTGGTTGCAGGCTGCTCCTCCAAATGAAAACAAGTCTGTAATTACACGGCGTCCCCGGGGAGCGGCCATCAAACGCCGCAATGAGGAATCCCAATCAGGCCCATGTAATTAAGCATTGTGCAGCCTCATGCATTATGTAGCATTTAGCCGCTCGCTAAGTAGCTAATAAACACCAAACCCCCACCAGCGGTGGCGGAGGCGGCTGCTAATTGGCCTCGGCGTCTCCCGCCCCGCCGCACGGTGAACCCTGACCTCGGGCACGAACGAGGGGGCTTCCGGTGTGTCACTTTGATTGGCAGCTGTGAGTCGGGGGGCGACGCGCACGGTTGCCCGCGTGAGACGGACTGTCAACTCCACAGAATATATCGCGTTTTTGAAGTGATCTTTTCTTTTTGGGAGTATGCGGCGGTACCTTGGCTTACAAGTTTATGTCGTTCCGTCACCATGTTCGTAACCCAAATCACTCGTCTCTGCTGCTGTCAGCCACGGCTCACGCCCAGACACTCGCACGCGCGCTTGATGACGTCACGTGCCAACCCACCAGGCCCCGCCTCTTAAAGGCACAGACACTACAATATGTAGAGTATTTTTTTTATACTATATTCTATGCTTGCAATTAATTTGTGTTCAAATATGTAAATGTAACGGTCGCAGTCGTGTAGTTCATTAACTCGATTGCGCGCTTATGCTCAGTATATGAGGATATTATGGTCTGCCTTGTTGTTTCCCCCCACTAGGCTTATCCCACCCTCGGTGTCCCGCCACCCTCCCCCTGGCAAACGGGCATATGGCGCTAAAGAATTTGCGTGAAACAGTTCCTTCCACGCTTGGGCCTCCCTGCCTGCAAATGGAAAGTGTCACGTAACACATTTGTTCGCATGGTGCGATGCGTGATGAAATGCTGCTGCAATGGCAACTTGATTTGTTTTATTCACGGAGGCTGTACGAGCGCGCAGCGGGGTGAGCACCCACGCCAAGAGTTTTACAAAATGGATCCTTCAGGAATGTCAGCCGAGGAGTATTCCGCACGTCACTGTCAGCTGTGGGTTTGCCCCCCCCCCCCCCGCGTCCAAAGATGTGCCCCTGTTGACTTTTTGCTTTTCAACCTGCCGGATGTTAGCAATTGAACGACTTGTTTTGTAGCCGACGATAATCGAGTCAACGTCGTTGATACTTTTTGGCCTGGCTCACTCACTTTGCCCACCATCCTCGGTTGCATCGGCCCCCACGCCCCAACTCGGTCATCCGAGTGCATTGAAGTATACCTTCATGGCCTCGCAAACAGTTGGAATTGATCAAACTCACACAGATTCATGTAACAAAACTTCAGCGTTGCTACTTGCTACGTCATATCATATTTGTATGTAATCTAACCCAAAAAACAGGAGGACGGATTGCTTTGCATGTATTGTAGCAAAGGCGGAGTTGTGTTACGTGGATTTTTATAAGGTCCGACTGTCTGTGAGACCATGAAGGTGTCTGCTATTGGATGAGAAGATCGAAATGAGAAGTTTTGGTGACGGAGCGCCGTGAAATCGGGAGCGTCGTCGCCACCTCGCCGGGCCGCGCTCGTGCCAGCCGTCGGTTTTGTGCGGCCGATGACTGTTGCGTCAGTCACATCCTCGCCCGGGAATCTGGCGACATCGCAAACCGACGGCAGGAGAAAATAGGAGTGCGGCGTTTCGGGATGGAATGCTAAATGTATTTGACGTGCGCGGTTTCCCGCTGTTTTCCGCCGGTTGACGCTCGCTTGCCGTCGGTGGCGTCATGAAAGCTCGTCGTGGGCGGGACCCGGCGCCGTGTACGCAGCTATACATGTCGAATAAGGCAGGGTTTGTCTTTTTTTGCCTCGCTCAGGGGCATGACACATTTCTGAGGCGCTTTTGGATCTCCTGGCTTGATAATTCCTTCAATTATTCAGTGCTTGGCTGGCAGATGAAGTGAGGCCACGAATAAGGAAAAATCTGGGGGCAATAGAAACACAACTTGCACGAACGGGTGATGCAACATTGGCCGTAATTTAGATTTTCAACAGCTAAGTTGATTCAAAAATAAATCGGTTTAATGGCAAAGACGTGTTGTTGTTTTTTTGCTGCTGAAACGGATATTGGGCTGTCGAGCTAATGTTAGCTAGCAGGCTAGCCGTTGTGTTTTGCTAAATTACCCAAAGACATCCCAAGCAAAGGTTTTATTAGAGAGCTTCCCTCGCCGCCACTCTGCTCATGCAAGATAAACAAACGGGAGACAAATGAGTCTTTGTTGATAATGACGCGCATGTGAGTGTGAGTGTGAGTCCGGTCGGTAATGATGGCCGCCGCTGTCTGGGAGCACAATCGCCACAACAATGTACAAAAGCTAACGTACGCTCTGACTGACAATTGTCCTTCCCTCACAATTCTTACTAATGGGTTTTTGGGGAGCATTTCATGGGGGGGGGGGTTGCACACGACCCTCTTCTGCTTCAAAAAAAAAAAAAAAGGGTGATCTTTAGGCTGTTTTCTTGCATAAAGGTTGAAAATAAAAACATTTAGAAGACTGGTTTCAAAGTCTTTGAAGCCTTAAAACTAGCCCGAACCTTAATCCCCAAACCGAACTTGAAACCAAATTGCAAGACAACCTGTAAAGTTAACCTTAGTGCAAAACTTAACCTGAACCGTAACCCAAACCTTGACAGAACCTTAATCGTGAGAAGAACCCTCACCCGTAACCTGAACCTTAAACCTTAAATAAACCTCACACCTAACCCCAACCTTAACTGGAACCTTAACCCTTGCCGTAATCCAAACTAACCTTGAACCTAATTTAACCCTGATCTTAACCTCAACCTTAGCCCAAACCTTAAAATACTGCTTTGGTGGCATCTTGGGCCCCAGGACCGACGTTGAAGTGAGTTGAGGAGCTTCATTTCTTCAGGCCATAGCCTTATCTAATAGTGAGAAAAAAAAAGTGCTTTGGTGCCTTTTGTGGCAACTCTAGGCAATTACAAACATGGGTGACATGTTTTTTGACATGACAAACATTTTGTCACCCGTTGGACTTAAAGGGAAAAAATGTGCTGAGTGAATCCAGTCTCAGTGATTCTGGCGATGACTTGCCATACTATGAGTCGAGGTCTCCCTCTGTTGGAAGTTTGGATTCCGCGACAATACACCGAGATGGCGTTTGCTTGTTTTTAATGTCTTGAAAAGTAGCAATTTTGGAGATGCGAGGATTCCGCCCGACAGTGATCGTATATCAATGAATGCTATTTACATCAAACTGTATCTTTTGGCTCGATCGTAGCCGCTTTTTATGATCGAATCATACAATTTGGGTCAAATCGCTTTCATTGGAGACACAGCGACTGTTTGGTTTTCTGTTTTCTACCAGATTGCACGATGTATCAATTTTGGACAAGAGGAGCGATTTCATGTAACGTGCCGGATTTCTGAAAGCGTGAAATGGCGTCCTGCAATCCACTGGAGCAAATGAAAGACAGTTTGGGATTTTAAGACTGCGACAGAGTCGAGCTCACGCTCGTCAATCTTCCTCGGACATTTTCCTCCTTTACTTCTACTTGATTTCTCCTCGCAGTTATTGGCGGCATCAAGCTAGTGATCTGCCCCCCCCCCCTTGCAAAACCAGCTGAATTAATAAGTGTTCCAGGTACGTATTGATTACCCAATCAATGTCTTATTATATGATGAGGTCGAAATGGAAACGGCACAAAGAAAAGCGGCTGCTCCTTTTTCAATCACTTTTCATTTCAATTACAAGACACGCTTATGGTCGATGGTGCGAGGGAACCCGTTAACGTGGCAAACGGGTCATTAGATTTCCCTTCCGTGCCTCAAAGACTTAAACTCAATTGGAGCCAACAAAATGGTTGTTTTTGTCATCCATGATCACATGACGGCTACTGTACAACGAAGCATTCACAGCGTTTTTCTTTTTGCGGCCGGAATTCCATAGGGAATTAAATTCTTATTAATTCGACACACCACAACCCCGATGATGACCGCAGATACGAGTGCTTTGAGATACAAGCATGGCTGTAGAATGAATTGAACTCGTAGCTCAAGGCGCCATTGTACTTTTGGGGGAATTTGTGCAATCTATTAAAAATGCAAAAAAAACTAAGAAACGACATGTACACAAGTATACGCAGCCTGTTGCTGGCAATTAGAGGCTGAAGTCTTTTCTTGCTTGGCACACCTTCCCTTGGGCGGTTTTGCCAATTCGCCAACCACTTCAAGCGCCATCTGGTTGCATGAGGATCAGTTTCCACTTATCCACCTTGAGATGTTTTGACAGCTTTATTGGAGTCCACCTGTGGTAAATTCAGTCCAGTTTTCATCTTGTCATTTTAGGGTGTTATGTGTAACTTTGTTTTTTGTTTTTTTTAATAAGGCTGTAACCCAACAAAATGTGGAAAAAGCAAAGCACTGCGAGTCCTTTCCGGATGCGATGTGTTATAGCTGAATGGGCCAGGAGTTGGCAAAGGACGCATCATGAGGGGTACACATCCAAGTCTTCATCTGGTCAGCGTGAGCGCGGTGGGGTGGACGTTGCAGATGTCGAACCAGTGCTGGTCCACTTCCTTGTGCGGCAGCAGGCCGTTACGCGGCAGGAAGGGGCGGCGGCGGGGGCGGTCGCGGCCGCTCGCCACCTGCCAGAAGCGCCGGTCCTTGAAGAGGAAGACGGAGTTGTGCGCGTACGAGAAGTAGGCGGCGTCGACGTTGCCGCCCGGGTGGTCGACGCCGGACGTCGGCGGGAATACCTCTCGGATGGGTTTGGGGAAACCTGGCGCCGTGCCGTTGGACTCCACGCTGAAGGCGTACACCTGTCGGAAGAGGTAACTTAAATTTGCTAATATTAATTTTTTTTTTTTAAATGCCCCTGGCTGACATCCTTACAAGACTGCTTTTGAAGAAGTAAATGCGCGAGTCCCTTCGGTCGTAAACGGCCGTGTCAATGGGACCGAAGATTCCCGGGAAACCCTCGGAAATCTTCCTGGGGTAGCGGTGGCCCTCTGGGTCCTGTTTGAAGACCTTGTCGTTTTCGCTGTCATACTTCCAGAACTGAGTACCTGTCATAACAGAGGAGTTCTGCACTGAAGCGTCTCACGTAAGGAATTAGTGTGCCCCCGATATATCTATTCACCCATCGCAGATTGTTTGTGGAACGCAAATGGAAATCTGGTATAGTTGTATTTTTTTTTTTTATTATTATTAATATAAATATTGATTGAAGTGCAGCAAAAAGACATACTGTACGTAAAATAATGAATATTTAAGCAGTTATTTTGTTTGCCAGTGGTTTTCAAAAGTAGATTTAATAATTTCGTAAGCCAGTGTAACATTATGCACAGTTTGAACATTAGCACTGCACTTGAATATTAGAAAAGAAAAACCACAATGAAGCTGTGCCGCGGACTGACCGCTAGAGGGAGCATACTATACGGACAATCACAGTTTTATACGTTTTGCTGTTTTGTGTGTTCAAATACATCTAAAATATGTTTTTTTTTTTAAAGTGTTTTTGTATTTGTTTAAAGCATGCGGGATGGGTGCACCGATTTTCAAAGATTTATTTTATCATTATTTATTTGTTTTAATGGTCTCTCTGATGGGGGTTCACTGTATTGGATGACAAAGTGAGATTCTACCTTTGAAGAAGTAAACGGCGTCTTGTTTCCGGGACCAAACGTGCACGTAAGCGTCCACTCCGTCTGCAGGGAGCCCCCGCCAGCCGATCTGCAGCGGCACCGGGTCCCCGTAGCGGGTCCGATTGTTCCGGTTCTCGTACAGCCAGTACCAGCCCTCCCTCACGAAGTAGGTGTTGAAGCGGACCACCGCTTTGCCGTAGGGGGTCTTCTCTCGTCGGATCCAGTCGAATACAGTGCTGAAGCGGCCCTCGCAACCCCCTGTGAGCGACGCCGGAACAGAGTTGAACTGAGAACTTCCGGTGCCCGTTCCAACCCTGGACACTGGACACCGCTCACCGTAGAGGTTCTGTATGGCTTTCCTGTCCATCCAGTCCATCTCAAAACTGGCCTCTTGGGGCAAGTAGCTGGGCTGCATGATGGAGCCAGGTCTGTAGATGTGGGGCAGCCCCAAAACGTGTCCGATCTCGTGAACCGCCACCTAAAAGAAGATGTCCGGTCAGGAAAAAGACCGGGATCCAGGATCCCTTGACACTCACCTTAAGGAGGCTAATCCCACTGCCGGCGTTGGGGGCAGTGAAATGTTCGTCGTCGTCAAAGTGGATGTCGCCCAGGAACCAGGCATGAGCAAACTCTTGACCGCTTCCATCGAACCGCTGGTTGCAACCGAGATGTCTTCCTAGATGGCATAAAATGTAATCATGTGGTGCTGGTACAGAACAGTTTCATTCACCCTTCAAATTGAAGGTGATACCAATTTTGGTCCACGTTGGAATCCCAAGAACGGTGGATCCTCGGGAAGCAAGTGACTCCAAATGTCATGAAAAATGCCCAAGAGACCAAATGTCTGACAATCCAGAAACCATTCTTTATGTTCATGTTCCTCTCAGATTGGTCAAAAATGGTTAGGGTTTAGGGTGAGCAGAGTCCCGACACTGGAGCTCTCCAGTGAGGAAGCACTGGATTGTAATAGAACGGCAACCAGTCCGGGGTGCAAGACAAACCACCGGAAAGCCGTGTTGGGTTGCCGTACCTGTGCCAAAGCCCAGCCTGATGTCGATATCCTCCAGCGGCGAGCGGTTGTCTTCCACGAACTGGAGTGGCGACACCTCGCTCCACATCCTGAAGGCCAGCCTGAAAATGTAGCGCTGCTCCTCGATGGACAGCTGACTGCTGTAGCCTTCGCCCATCAGCCGCCATTTCAGGACGTTCTTGCTGAAGGCCACGTGTCCCGCCTCGCCCAGGTCCCTCTTGCGCCTGCGCCGGGAGACCAGGGCGGCCAGGTGGCGTTTCTTGCGTACTACCGCTGGGCTAGGGCGCATTTTCGCCGAATTGTTATCCGGGGAGGTGTTTTTTGGCCTGAAATCTGGGCCCAAATCAGTGTTGTTGGTGTCAGAGAGAGCACTTTCTGTGCCATTAACCCTCACTAATAACATTTCAGAGTCGTTAGCAGCACCAGACAGTGTGTCACTTGTTATGTAGTTGCTATCAGTCTTGTTCCAAGTGGTGCCGTTTTCAACACCCAAGGCCAGATTCTCGTCAAGGTCACCTGGTTCCTGACCCCTTTCCTTGTCGGGGACGCCACACCTCGGCTTGTTCATGGCCTCCCTGGTGGCGTCGTCAAACGCACCAGTCACCGGCAGGCCGGACAGCCTCTGGAAGTCTTTGAGCGCTGCCGTAAATGCTTGGCTTTCTCCGTCTGGAGGAGGGCGATCCCTGGAAGGAGGCACCGAGGTCCCCTCCTGGACGCTAGCTCGGAGGTCGTCAAAGAAGCCGTCGTCGTAGTCGAGATCCCCGTCCTGGTCCCGCATCTCCTCCCACCTCACTGGCTTCATGAAGCCGTATCTGGAGAGGAATAGCTGAACGAGACAAGGATGCAATCATTGGCACGGGAGTTCTACTCCAGCCCTCTAGTTGCTAGTAATGCAGAATGAGTCAAAAAATGTTGTTTTAACTCTCTACAAAGTTTCCAGAAAATGAGTACTAGGTTTTGCCAAACTGCTAAAAACCAGAGAACATTACAATAAACTCAAGTTGCGGTTGGTACTGTTCCCCTCCAGTCCTCTAGGGATGGCATTGCGATGAATAAATCAGTCAATAAATAAAATTCATAGGCCAGTTGAAAGATTTTCTTAGAAAATCAGTCCTAGGTTTTCTGCAATCCTGCTAAATAATATGGAACATTTAAATAAAAGCATATTGCAGTTCCACTCCAGTCCTCCAAGGAGTGCAAATGCAGAATGAGTCAGTTTAAAAAAAAAATTCTTCTGTACCAAGTTTCTAGACAATCGGTACCAGCTTTTGCGCTCTCATCCTGCACTCTCTCTCACACACACACACACACAAACTGGTTGATCAACAAAAAATTCCGTGATTTCAACAAAGTGCAAGTTTCTAGAAAAGCCAACTTTCATAATTCTGACACACTCAAAAGATAGCAAAATCAGTTCCATTCCAGTCCTGCAGGTGGTGTTCATGCTCAATGAATGGTTTGCCAACTGTTCAACAGAAGAACAGCAAAAAAAAAAAAAAAAAAAAAGACATTTTCTAAAAATCTGCACCAAAATTTAAGTTGCAAAGGTCCTCCAATATTAACACACACAAATCATACAAGGAAATAAAAAATTTAAAAAATGTGACTGTTCAACTCCAGTCGTCCTCTAGGTGGTGATAATACAGAATGACAGTCAATATAAACCAAATCCCAGATCAGTTTTATTTCCAAGTGGAATGGCCTTTTTTCAATGCAAGTTTACCTCCGCGCTGGACTTGTCCGTTATGGTCTGAGCTTGCTGGGCGTGAAACATCTGCAAATCAGAGTGATCGCGATGGTGGAAAAGTTTCTCGCCGCTGCTCGGCCAAAGCAGCAAAGACGTGATCAGCTGGATGAAAGTCAGCATCGTGATGGGATGGAACGTCAGCGGCCGTACGCCTTTATAGGACCACCAGGCACAGGTGTGGCCACTCGGGTCGGGGGTCGGTTGGGGTCGTCCCACAGCGTCGTGTGAAAAGCAAACGCCACTCAACTTGATGTTAGCTACGAACAGTGCAGACGTGTCGTAAGACGCTCCGCTGGTTTTGAAAGGACTTTGAAGAACACCTGCTTTGAACAGCGACGCAAAAACTTGAATTGAAAAGACCACACAAACAACAAAAACACATCACCATAAATAGAATATCAAATACATTCATGTGCCGTGGCTGTGGGGCGCGCAGTGAAAATAAATTGCATTTACAGACAAAACTGGGTTTTAAATATACACACTGGACACTTTATTAGGTATACCAGCAGGGTGGGGAACGTGATTCCGGCAAACAGGAAACAAAAAACAAAACAAATCAGTATTGTAGTGACTCAATCGCCTTTTGGGATCTATAACATAATAATAGACTCACCAATTTTTGCAAAAATTATATACTGGCAAACATCTACCAATTTTTAAGATGATGGCAAAGCACTACATGAAGTTCCTCAACTTACTTCAACATATTCCGTGGCACTAAGATGGCGCCAAAGCGATACGTTTATATTAGACAGGGTTTTAGCCTGAGCGCAACAGCAGTGAATTACGATAGTTTCCTCCCAAAAATTCACAAATAGGAGGGGGTTCACTGGAGATGCCACAAGATGGCGGCAAAGCAATACATGAAGCTCCTCAAATTACTCCAACACAGTCCCTTGGCACAGTCGCAATACTTTGACATTATATTATAGTTATACAAAAACAACAGTGGATAACGGAGGATACGTTCCAAAGAAATAATCAGCGAATGGCTGAAGCTGCAAATTGCAAATACGCGTGCGAACACTAGTTAAGAAAATATTAGCAGCAGTCACATTTGTGTCCAATTGAAATGGCCCTTTTGGTTTACCGGTGGCATTCTTTTTTTGTCCATACCTAGATGTTTCGATGTACCTAATATAGTGTCCAGTTTACACATTTGATTGACAAAGAGTTGAATGTTCATTTCAGCGCTTTGCTAACGGCCTCCGCTAGGTTCTGCGCCGTTGGCTTCTCGGCGGTGCAGCTGACGCTCAGACCCTCGGCCTGCATGGCGTCCCGCGTGGTGGGCCCGATGGCGGCAAACTGCACAATACAGGGTTTGTGAATGATTTTATTATTATTCATTTGTTTTTGTTTTTTGCCGCATGTTCGTCATACAGCCATATTTACCTTTATTTGCGCTAGTCGTTCGCCAGCCAGCCCGCGTAAGGCCTCCAGGCAGAAGTCGACTCCCGACGGGCTGAAGAAAGCCACGCTAGCCGGCCAGCCCTACGAGGGACAATGCTAAAAATGGTGGCGGCGCCTACGAGATAGCAGTCATTCCCAAACCACTTAATTGGTCCAAAAATGATGATTTATTTCATTGAAAGATTGCAACTAGTAACCTTTGGTGGCATTTTTCTTTTTTGTTTTAACCCTCGCCTCAGGAAAGGTTGGGGAACACTGATTATATAGTGTGCAACATAGCGAGAGTGGAGAATAACCTGCGCTGCAAAATAGTCGTTGAGATTCTTCTCCACATCGGGATGTGCCGCCGTGCGATAGACAGTCAGCGTCTCGAGGGGAACACCTAGTGGACAAGACAGGAAGTCAAAAGGTACAGCGTACAGTGAACCACGATAGGGACCGAGCCCGAATCGTGCTCTCAATGAAACTCCTCAACTCTTGTCAACATCATTTCTGGACACCGAGATGCCACCAGATGGCGCCGTGCCGGTGAGTTTTTAGCGAATAACGGGATAGGTTCGCCAAAATAAATCCGCCATTAGCCAAATGTGCAAATCCTAAACCAAAAATGTCACGAAAACAACTGTTTTATTTGTTGCTCACTACTTAAGAGTAGAATAGAAAAACAAATAATTTAAAGTTCTTTGAAATGTTTGATGCATGAGGCTCATCGTTATGGGAAATCTATATTATTCATCACAATTGAAAACAGTTCCCAGGTGTCTTGCTAGCAAGCTTTTGTCAAAACACCCCAAGGATATGGTGAAATGGGCTTGTTCCCCAAGTGGATCAGCCTCAAGCAGTGCCCCAGCCGACCCCAAAATTTGTATACAAACATTAAAACGTCCACTTCCCATAATGTGTTCCCAAATGTTGCTGAGAACGTTCCCCTTCGGAACTGGATGGATACTGAATTAATCCGGTGAGGGAAATCAAAACGATCGCTATTTCCATTTTAACCTATAGGAAAAAAAAGTTTCAAAATCTGAACAAATTGGACATTGCGCTCCCAGGATGTTCCGCCTTAGATGCGCCGCTGTAGTTTAATGACTTTTTTTTTTTTTTGTATTATGATTGTACATCCCATTCATCATTTGCTTGTGTTCATGATAAAAGGACATCTTACCATTCTCCCTCAAAGCTGTAGGCAGGACTTCTCTTTTGATGGAGCCGCAGGGGAAGAAAAGTGGGGGGGTACTGGTGACCTCTCCTACATGGGAAGGGGAACATGCGGTCATTTGCAATACTGTGCTTCCGACACGGCCTAGTTGTGCTTTTGTCCTCTCAACTACAAGCTATCCTTTTTTGGGATTCATAGACTGTTGGAATAAAAATGCATGAAAACATGATCCTTACTTAATACATTAACATTTTCGGTCAGCAACAATTGAACAAAACGAGCTGTCAAACTGCATGGCTCGGCGAGCGGCTTTTTTTGAAAAATTGTTGCTCGAGGGGCCGGAAAAAGTGGCCAAATTGCCAAGTTGTCAACACTGACTCGCTTTTGTAGATTAGCTGCTCTTTGTTTGCGGACATATTGTTAGTGGAAGAAGTGCTTGCAGTTGGGATGCACTTTGAAGCCGGAAAAAAAGAAGATCCTGACAAATGAATCAATTAATAACTTCGGTCACAGTCGACTAAAAGGATGCCAACGTACGTTCAATGATGACACGAGACAGGACCTCCGCCGTCCCTGCGTCCTCGCCGAGGGGATCCAAGCCAAGACGGCGTACTGCAAAGGAGGTGAAGAAAAAAAAGAAAAAAGTAACATAACCATCGTTCCGAGTTGAAGTCAGCTGTAGTCAATTACTTTCTGCCACCCATTGTTTCCAAACGTTATGAAAAGATCAATAAAAGGGCAACAAAAGAAGGTGGGACACACTTCAGGAAGGTGCCGCACCTGCGCAGGAACGACAATAGTGCGTCGCCAACAAGTTGTGACTTGTGCTAACGGCGCAAACGGCACCTCGCGCGTTCGTGTCGGCGGCAGGTGACTTTACCTAAGGCGGCCGTCGCTTTGCCCACCACATAAACGGACTTTGCGTTCCACTTGTCTTTGGCTGACCGCTCCCATTCTGTGGAAAAAGACACAAAAGAGCTCTTTAGTTAACACTTTTGTGACAGTATGACATTATTTTGACACTTTTTGGGGGGGGCATTTAAAACAAGGTGGCCATTCTTTTACCCATCGGGGGCCATATTGGTTTTAGTAAAGTCTACCGAAGGCCATGTAAACAGTGGTTAACTATTTTCTTTTTACATTTGAAATAAGGTCGTGGATCTCGTCTCACCTTCTCTTCTGTCCGCTAAGCACATCTTCACTGCTTCCACCGCTCTCGGGCTCGTAAATATGAGGCCACCGTATTTTTCCGGTTGGAAAAGCTGAGGGGAAAATGGCATAAATTGTCTTGCATGTATGCTGACAAGTAAAAAAGAAAAAAGAAAGAAAAGGCAAAGTAAGAGCAAACAAAATGGTGAGTTACCTTATCTGAGAGGGTGTTTAACGATACAAAGTTAAAAGATAGCACAGGCAGCAGGGTTGCTTGAAGCCCACGTGATGCCATCTCCTGTAGGATTGCATAATTGAAAAAAAAGCCAAGCATTAAAAGATGACAAAATAATGTGGATTTTTAATAAGTGCCTCTACCTGGATGTAAGGATCAGGCACTGGAGCGCCATCCTGTGGCGCCTTCAGAAGCAGCACGTTCATCTCGATTAAAACTGGAAAAATGAGCAATCACAAACGAACTAATTATTGATTATCTCGGAGCGGAAAGTGTGTGTGTGTGTGTGTGTGTGAGAGAGAGATGAATGGAGCTGTGATCAAGAATTCAGTGAAGTGAGCACGAAGGAAGGCGTGAATGCACAGAAAGCTCAACTACACCCATCAACTGTCAGCCTGCTGATAACAACATAGAAGCTCGGATGGAGCATTTTTCATGTCTTTGTTCACTCACTAAGCAGTTAACGAAGCCACTTACATTAGCCGTAACGCACCATGACGTCTGCGTCACGCCACTGTTGTCATTTTAAAAACTGGGTTCAAAACTCGCTAGCTTGTCCACACAGCTGAGCGCGAATAGACCAGTAGCAAAGGGGGGGCGCAATATTGTCAAATTGACTAACGTCAACTTGCGTGTCACAACTCATGTGTAATTAAAAAAATTCCGAAATTAAACACTCTTTGAGTAGAGAGCAGAAACGCAGTTTGAATAAGTGTCACCCCTTCGAGATGAGTTTATTCCACTTGACGATCTCCATTGTGGCTCTGATGTAGCTATGGGAAACCGAAGATTTGAGCCAAAATGGCGTCCGGAGACGCACCAGTTTCCTGAAAATTTTGAAAGTTGACTAAACACCACAAAGGTTCATTGTACGTCAGATGTTAGTTTTACTATATTATAAAGATACATAGTACTTTTTGCCAATTGGCATTTCAACGTGAGTGAAAATTACGAATGAAACTCCTTCGTTCACGACACGCCATGCGGAAACCCGCCAGGTTTGAGCCAAAATGGCGTCCGCGCAATCCCCAGGTCCTTCTCCGCCACGCCCACGCTCGGCGCATGTTTGCAGCATGGCGTCGTCGGCTAAGAAGAGGGCGGTAGGTCTGGGGGAGAATCCCCGGGAAAGCGACGACAGCACGGACGAGAGTCTGGGGGAAGACGGCGATTCCACCGGGGAGGACAGCCAAGCGTCCGAAGAGGAGATTAACGAGGTGGGAATGACGTTTATCATTGAGACACGACCGATTGAATGCTCGGCCTCGCTAGGTTGCTAACGCTAAGGCAGCTGTCGACTGTGATATTAGCCTTCAATTCAGTTCTAACATATTTTACTAGGGGCAGTAAAATAAGCAGGTTTGTTCGCCTTTTAGGAGGTGACGGTGGACTTCGAAGCCCACGCCGTTTCACACAACGACTACAATGGCATCAAGAAGCTCTTACAACAGGTTGGTCGAGGGAGCGCGCATGTTTTCGAAGTTGGGGGAAAAAAAAAGTGTCTGCATACGTGTTTGTGACCGCTGCGGTGTCCCCGCCCCCTCAAGCTGTTTCTGAAGGCTCATGTCAATACGTCAGAGATGACCGACATCATTATCCAGCAGAACCATGTCGGAAGTGTCATCAAGGTGGGTCGTTGGTTCACGCTTTCTTTCATTTACAATTTTAGTATTTCATTTTCAAAACTTTTTGATTTTATAGCAACGGTACTGTACTAACTTGTTTTTGTTTTACATTTTAGTTTTATTTGGTATAATTATTTCATAACATTTTGGTATAAATGTTAAATATAAAAGTTTTGTTACTTTTTCATATTTAAAGATATTTTTATTATGAAATTGTATTTTTTTAGTTCCTTGAAAAAGTTTGTTTATTTGTACATATTTTTAAAAGTTTTTACTTTGTACATTTTATAAACAATTTTACTTGAAGATTTAAGTTTTATAGTTATATCCATTTTATAAATTCATAACCCTCATTTTACAAATCATCTTTTAAATGTTATAATTGAGAAATAAACTTGTATTTTTATGAAACGTACAAATGTTTTATGCAAATCTATTATGTTGTAAACGTTTCATGAATTCATAGTCGTTAATCATATATGTTTTAAAAACATATTTTTATTCCCTAGCAAGCAGAGGTGCCCGAAGACAGCGACGACGACGACCCAGATGAAGTGTTTGGCTTCATCACCATGCTGAACCTCACAGAACGAAAGGTAAGACCATCTGTCGTCGTCGTCGGGAGACGAAGGAGCCGTTCGGACGTCCGCCACGCGTCGTCTTCGTGTGTTTGTAGGGTGTGCAGTGCGTGGAGCAGTTGAAAGAGCTGATCCTGGACCAGTGCGAGAAGAGCTCGGGCCGCGCCGCCGCCGAGCAGCTGGAGCAGACGCTCGGCGACACGGCCGAGCCCGTCGGCCTCCTGCTCAGCGAGCGCTTCGTCAACGTGCCGCCGCAGATCGCGCTGCCGTTGCACAAGCAGCTACAGTGAGTTGCTGCGCCTTCACCCAGTTACATTTTGCACTTCATCTTTTTGAGGGGGAAAAAATGAGCAGAATATAATGTCCGAATGCCTCAGGGAGGAGATCCGTGAAGCTGAGCGAACCAACAAGCCCAGCGGGAAGTACCACTACTGCCTGATGATCAGCAAGACCTGCAAGGAGGTCGGCAAGAGCATTCCCGCCAGAGGCTCCGCCCCCAAGGACGAATACATGTTTATCAATGCTGAGGAGGAATTCTTCTACGAGGTACCAGAAAATCTGCTGCCTTGGCTTATGAGTGTCCCCACTTACCAGCTTTTTTCAAGCCGTCGCTTGGGCAATTTATTTAATACGAGCACAGTGAACGCTCCGCATATTTAGGGGTCGGCATTTGCGGATATTTTTTGGGAACCTGTCCTCCAGTTAGATTAAAAATTAACTTATTGGCCGTTTTTGTGCTCAGGCCAAAGCCGTACCTCATAAAAATATTGCTTTGGTGCCAAGCAACTATGTTGAACTGAGTTGAGGAGCTTCATTTAGTTAGACCATAGCTTTGTCTAATTGAAAAAAAAAAAAGTGCTTCGCTGCCATCTTGTGGCATGTATTTGCAATTACAAACTTTTGTTTTTCGTTAGCCTAGCATCTTTTGAACGTTTTCAGAAAACGAAAACACCGTGAGCTTGATTCAACCCTTGCTTGGAAATGACCTTATCCTGGAGGACTGAAAAAAACATTATTGTAAATCCAGTTACAAACTTGCTCATGGAACGAATTCAACTCTCCAGTCACTGCGATAGAATGACAAATTCTGATGGCTTTTTTTTTTTTTTTTCCCCCCCCTTCTCGCAGCACGCCGTCTCCAAGTTCCACTTCTCGGTTCAGGAGGACGCCGACTCGTGCTTGAGCGGCCGCTGGTCCTTCGACGACGTTCCCATGAAGCCGTTCCGCACGGTCATGTTGATCCCGGTGGACCGGGTGCCCGCCGTCATGGACAAACTCAAAGAATATCTGACCGTGTGACGACCGGTTGCGTCACCGAATAAAGGGCGGGAGGAATTCCCCTCATCCCCGGAAAAAAAAAAAACAGACAGTCATTATTATTACAGTAAAGATTTAATACACATTATGCAATGGCAGTGACTATACAGCAGGGTGGGGGAGGAAACGTTTGGAAGTCCTCTGAAATTGTTTGTGCTTTTTAAAGAATTTCACAGTGTACTAGATTCAATTAAGTTTTCCAGACATGTGCTATACAGTTTAAAAATTGTTTACTACGTTAAAAAAAAAAAAAAAAAAAAAAAAAAATCTAGCGAAGGGTTGCAGATGAGTACAAAAAAACTCATGGGATTTAATTAAATTACTCACATTGTGCTATAGTTAAAATATTTTTACAAAGTTAGCTATGTTAGTGTTAGCCATATTAGCATGGCTCACAAATGTAATGATTTATGCAGGGTAAACAAAAGCAATGAGTAACATTTGCTATTTGTCTTTTCGAGGAAAACTAGCTCACTCAGAGGTGTTAATGCTAGTTAGCATTAACCACAATAGCACGACTCGGGAAATTTATGATCGAAGAATTGCTTGAATTACAATTTCTGTTTGCAATTTTGTATTTTTTTTTTTTTTTTAAGAAAAAAAAAGTATTCGTGAGAGGATGTGACGCAGGTTGTAGAAAACGGAAACGTTACTGGACTGACTTGTGAGAATTAAAGACACTGTAGGACACCTATCAGTTCAAACCATCCTGTTTCTCTTTTATATATATATTAAAAAAAAAAAAGTAATTTCTTTACTCTCATTTTATCTGACCACTGTGAAACTGTCATTTAATAATCCCCCCCAAAATAAACAGTACCACAATATTGAATGATAGACCTATCAAAAGATTACACTGTTGTCATTAAGTCGGTTCAGTTTTCTGGCCACCATTTTGTGAAACAGTTGTTTAATGATGACCCCCCCCCACCCCCAAATGAACAGTACCACATCACTGGATGGCACAGCGATCCGTAGACTGCACAGCGCTGCTGTTGCCATCGTGGCTGCTGGCTTTGTGTCTGTCGTCCTTACAAGTGTCGGCGCTGGCGTGCGGGTCCAGCATGTGCTGCAGGATGTCTTTGCTCTCGCTGCGGGGCAGGTTGTAGAAGAAGTAGAGCGGAACCGTTTGAATAAAGCTACAACAAAGGCGAGAGAACAAAAAAACAGAAGAGTGAAAGATGGTGACATATGGATAATCTTTATTGTTGCGTTCATATTTTTTCCACAAATTTCTATTGGTCTGTCCCTACATCTGTTATTTTCACCCAATTTAAAATGCTGAAAATAGCATGAAAAGCGTAAACATTCGCATTGACCTCACACTGGGACCTGTGCGGCAATATGTCAACAAAGTCAAGGTACCGCTGTATATTAAAATATGAATTCCCAAGACTCACACTTGCGGTGAAATCTGGGTGACGATCCTCATGAAGTTGTTTTCGGCCAGCGTGTAGTCGTGGAACAGTACCCACTCGGGCAGCCCCAGCTTGCCGGCGCGCGGTCCGTAGCCGGACTGCGGGGGGACCTGGGCCACGTGCTTGTGCGCGAGGATCAGGTAATTTCCAGAGCCATCCACGTCCCGAGCGATCTGAAGAAGGCGAGACGGGAGAGGAACTCGAGAAAGGAACGTTTAGTTGAGGAAATTCGGGCGACGCACCTGCATGAAGAAGCCCGCCAGCAGGGCGCGCTTCAGGTTGGCCGCGTTGCTACTGGTGCCGAACGCCGGCTCAGAGACGGGCAGCTCGATCCGGTTCAGCGTGTCGGTCAGTTCCGCCCTGATGCTCTCGGCCGTCTGGAGGGCTGAATGGTCCAGGAAATTGTCTCTGCACCACTTTTCCACACTGAAGTCTTCAAGGAAAATTAACAATCTTGAAATAAAACAAAAACTGGGACGCTCCAGGAAATACTCGGTGCCCATAAAATGACATTTTGTCTTACACGGATCCTTCTGGCTTCTCTTGAAGGCGCTGTAGACGTTAATGAGGGTGAAGTGGTCGCCTTCGTGGTGCTGGAAGTTCCTGTGACACTGCGAGGCCTCGTGAGTCATTCCGGACAGAGGCTCCGTGAAGCAGTTAGGAGCTTAAAAGAAGGAGAAGAACACACCATCTAATTACATTCCAATACAAGAAATTCATAATTAATGCTTTAGTTTCTAAATTCAATGAATCATTCGCATGTGGTTGAGAGAGAGTGGCTGGCGATTGGTGGAGAAGCAGGAAGCGACAAGTGTATTACAATTAAAGTGACATTTTTCTTGCTACCATCGGAGGGTACCCGAAAGCATCGCCGCGACGGTCAGCATCTCGCTGACGCAGTCGAACTCGCAGGACGCCAGCAGCGCTTTGGCCAGCTGAGGTTCCAGGGGAATTTCGGACATGATGACGCCGATCTCGGAGAGGTTGCCGTCGTCGTCCAGAGCGGCGAGGTAGTCCAACTCCTCCAGGGCCTGCATGAGACCCGCGGGATCTGCCTCGAGGGGGGACGAAATCCCAACAGGAGTCACGACTCACAAAACGGAGGAAATGTTTCCTTAACAGTTTGACAAAGGCGCTTTTCTGTTCGGTACGAGTCATGATTGGCACGTTGTGTGACCAATGAAGAGTAACCGACGTAACCAACCAGTCACCAGCACTGCACGTAATGTAGATTGACCAATGTCTGCATGAAGAACGAAAGTCACTAGTGCTACATGTAGTGATTGACAGGTATCCCTAAACAATGACAGTGTCATTTCTTCGAAGAAGGCGGGACCTACAGTATGGAGAAACACAAGCCATTTGGAGGAAGTTCCTTTACTGTTCCGTAAGCGTAATGATTGACAAATAGATCGACCGATAAAGAGCAAGCGGGGTAACCGACCAATCGCCGAGGGTGACCAACTCCACATTGTTTCCTATCGACGGTTGCGTAATCGCTAACGAGTTGTCCCCCTTTTCGTCCGACCGTCAAACAATGCCGGGCAGCCGGCTCACGTCGGCTCGCCTCAGTCACGCCTCAACGGGCCCAAACAGACAGAGTTCCTCTGAGCACAAAAACACCAAGTCCGTGGGAACGAGACCACCCCTCCCGAGGGGGAAAAAAAAAAAAAAAAATAAAAAAAAAAAAAAAAATCAGCAGACAATTATCAAGCGTTTTCCCGCCAAGCTCACCGGGTCGGTCGATGAACTCGCACTGGCCCAAACCTCCGATCGCCATCCTCTTCAGGAAGAGAACGGTGGCCGTGATGTTGGACTCCAGGATCCGAGGGGATCTCCGCGCAGGAAGTTGGCCGTCGTCCGCGTATAAACAGAAACATTTACCTGGGATGTAAAAAGACGTCCAAATCAGGAAGGAAAGTTGTTCAGCTCGCAGTGTGTCCGACGTAAAGATATTTGTACAAACATCTAATTCCTTATAGATGCCGCAAGATGGCGGCAAAGTACTATTTTGTATTAGACAAGGCTATGACCTGACTAAATCCAAATTTTCATATGATACTGTACATGGCTTTGCCTTGAGCACAAAAACGGCGAATATGCAGCGGCTTGGCTGTACCTGCTGGTCCGCACAGCTTCCTGCGTAGTTCAGCTTGGCATTGACTGATGGACTGGAGCACCTCGGAGTTGGCTCTTATTCTCGGATTGTACACCTCACAAAGTAAAAAAAAAAAAAAAAACATCAACCGTGACTTTGACATTGACACTGCTAACTAATAATCATTGGCAGAGGTAATACCCTGTAACCAGAAGTTACCATTTTCTTCTGGACTCCGCAGTCAATGACAAAGTTGACGGACTCCATGGCCCACCACAGGTCCTCCCCGTGTTCGGTGGTAAGAAAAGCTCTACGGGATTTTCCACAGGTTCCTCGCTCATCCGGCGGTCGCCCGAGTCCTCCCCGGCTGGGACCGAGGACCAAGGGAACCATCCGGCCCAGGTGTGCTCCTAGTCTGGATCCTTCTTTCTGCAGGATGCTGTGGGCGCAGTGCACCTCCTGCGGAAGGAGTCAGACCTTAAGACTGGGCCAAACTGCCTTGCAGTGCATCCCAAAAGTATTCACTGTGCTTCAGTTTTTGAAAACAAAGACTTTCTGGATGCATTGTAGGGACACGGTCTGACTGACAGAAGGGGCAAAAACGCACCTCCTCCGATGCCAAAAACACGACAACGTCGCCGTCCTCTTTGGTGCGGTGGATCTCTAGAACCAGCCTCAGAGCAGAGTAGAAGTAATCTTTCCCGGCCCCGCTGTGCACCACCTCGGGAAGACTCGACGAAGGCGACTCCAGGCTGATGATCGGGGCTCCTCGGAAGTGACTCCGAAGCTCGTCTGTCAGGGGCGGGGCGGTGAGGACCACCACCCGGAGCTCGGGCCTGTGCACCAGGATGTCCTTCAGGAGGCCCAGCAGGAGATCAGTACTCACCGTCCTCTGGTGGGCCTGGTCGATGACGATCACTCCGTACTGCTCCAGAAAAGGGTCGGACATCATCTCTCTGAGCAAGATGTCATCGGTGCAGTACCTGAGAAGGCATAGGTGCACCTTTAGGTGTACTATACTTGTCACCAAGGCTGGTGCCCTCAAAGTTTCTTCTTCGGTACCCTAAACTTCAAGACAAGGAGCCTACATTTCAGTGTAACAATGGTTCAATCCTGATCTTGGTGGTTTAATAGCATGACATCATAGTGTGTTTGACCCCGTCAACACCTTGCAGGTTAGAGTGAGGCCCAAACCCCGAACCGGCCTACCCTCGGACTTACCATTAAGCAAAGACAGGCAATTGCCTGGGGTCCTGCAAGATTTCCAGGGGCCCACCCAAAGGTGACATCAAAACTGATTCATCACGTTTTCTTCGATGTATAGCGGGGGCGTTATCCCGGTGGAGTCGAAAAGAGAAGGCGGCAAGAGGAAAACGACCAATGGTTTCAACCTTTTTCACAACGACAATTTCGGCACCCTACCATCTTACTCTTATCCCTAACCTTCCTACCCTATTCCTAACCACCCTTAACATCCTACCTCTATCGGTACCCTAACCATCCTACCCTTATCCCAAACTCTTAACCATCCTACCCCTAGGGCCTAGCCCCTTACCTTTAACCCTTGCACCCTTCAACCTAACATTACAATCACAAGACGAATTTTTCTTCCGCACCTGGTTTTCTCGCTCAACGGTGCTACGTAAGAGGTCCGGGCAGCTGACCTGAGAACAGTATCGGAGCAGCAGCAGGTCTCCCGGCCGACGCTGTAGCCCACCTCGTGGCCCACGTTCACGTCCATTTCGTCGGCCACGCGCAAGGTCAAGTCCACGGCACGCTGCCCACCAGCCTGCGTGCACACCACCGTGCCGTGGCGGTAGCGGGCCGACAGGCACAACTCTGCGCACCACTGAGGGATCTGTAAGATTAAAAAAAAAAACTAAACACAACAGAAATAAGGCATTTCCAGCTGGGTGTCAAACTCCTTTTGGTCACGGGCCACATTGTAGTTCTAGTTTCCCCTCAGAGAGCCAAATGTGTGTACTTACTAGGGTTAAAAAATTCCAAGAATTTTCAAAGTTGGAAACTTCCCATGCAATCTAATAGGAATAAATTAGGGATTTACAAAATTGAAGGGTGGCTCTTAAGGAGGGATTTGGTGAAATATCTGTTAAAGGTGAAAAAAAATTGCAATGTTGATCTGCCAAAATGAAAACAGCTAACCACATAACGTAGACACACTTCATTTGCTGCAGTGGGCCACATGAAGTGATGTGGCGGGCCGGATCTGGCCCCCGGGCCTGGATTTTGACCCCTGTGGGTTACGGCAACAAAACGTACGGCGACACGTGCCGCGGCAAAGCAAACAGCGAGGACGGCGGTATTAGCGCTCATAATGGCGAACGTGCTAGGGCAGCAAGTGACGAGCTCGGTAGGATCGCAGATGAGCTGCAAGCAACAACAACATCGGAAGCGCCATCGAATCGCATCCGATCCAAGAGTCGCATGGAAACACAATCGCTTCACTAAGATGATAATTTGCACTTTTGATTGATAGTATCAGAGGGGTATTGGTTCAAAAATGGATTTGTTATTGTGGTTGCTCTTGTTCAGCGAAATAATTTCACCCAAATAATTGCCGATAAACCGATATGACGCAGTCAAATTATTGTTTGAAAAGGCAGACTTTTTCGATAGCGCTCTTGTATTGGATCACATCCATATTTTAATCTTTTTGTTTAAATATGATAATATATGCAAGTGATTTTTTAAATATATATTGAATAGAAATGCACTTTTACAGGTGTAGTTTGTAGGGCTGGTAATGTTTAAGGCCTCTCAATCATAACCAAAACAAAGGATACATTATAGATAAAATGGAAAATATACATTTAATTTATTGTAAAAATATTTCAACTATTTTATATTTTGCAGTTTAGATAAAAATGAAAAAAAACATTTATTTTAGTATTTTTTTTAAACTCGTGTATAATTAACTCATATACAGTGTAATTTTTTTCTTTTATTTGTTTTCATATTTACTATGCATTTCTTTAAATAACCGGGTGTAATACTAATTATTTTCATTTCTTTTGATGATTTTTCCCCCCAACTTTTTCATTGTACTGACTTTAAAACCCGTTTTGGTAAACGATAAACAATAGCTATTTTTATGAGATTTAATTTTATGTTTTATCTTTTTTTAAGTTTTAACTTTTAAAAAAAAAGTTTTGCTAACCATTTTATGGGTGTAATAAGACTATTTTATTTGTAATTTAAAAATATATTTTTGACAGACTCCGTGGTCCGACTAAAAAAAGTTTTTTATTAATTGTTTAATGTATATAATCTTTCTAAAAAAACATGCTATGGTGACATAATTAATGTCACTATTAAATAAAAGTAAAAAATGTTAAAGTAGCAAGTGACACGGACTTATTCTCGGATTGTTTTTGGCTGTTGTTGTAAATTGTGGTGCAAGTGTACCTAATATTGTGTCCGCTCACCTGCGTGCTCCTGCCGACGTCGGCGTGCGCGCACACGACCAGCACCTGCGCGTGGACGAGCGCGTCGTCGAAACGTCGCCGGAAAGTCCACATGGGCAGCGTCCTCCTCTCGGCCAGCAGCTTGTAGTACCGCGATGAGAAAGGTAAACCATCGAACCTGTTCAGCTCCAGTTCGTCTCCGAAGCAAAAGGGAGCCTCGCTGGCCGACTCCGCCTCACTTTGGTGCTTCTTTTGGGCCTCGCTGTCGGCCCACTCGGCCTCACTTCGACGCTTCTTTTGGGCTTCGCTCTTGTCGTTGTCGGTCATGGCGCGTTTATGCGCGAGTCCGAAATGTCAGCGTTCCGAGCGGAGTTGAAGGTGCTCCGTCGTCGTCGCTGCTGCACTTGATGGTCATCTGTCCTGACTGAGCCTGAACGCTCCACCCTCCCCGATTAGCGGTCGCACGTGTTCTCATTAACTACCGCTCAAGCTAGCCTCCTTCAAGACCAAAATGTCAATACAAATAAGCCAATATGTTGAAATATAATACATTCAATTATAATATTTTAATATATATATTTGAAATCAGAGCCAACTAAATACGATCTAATGACGAGAGCTTTTATTTGGAATTGAATCTGAAATAAAGAGGAATTTTAGTTTGAAATAATTACTGCAGGTTTGCTTTGAAACACCCCCCCCCCCCCCCCCCCCCCCCCCAATGTTTTGCGTAGCGCTCTGGAAAAGAATTCTGGACATTTTTTGGTCTTTGGACCAGTTTTCTTTTTCTGCAAATAAATGCTCTAAGTGGCAATTTTTATATTTGGAACTTGGGAGTTATGTTGTTCGTAATTTTTAGACTAAAACAGAAATGCTCCACTTACTCAAACATAAATCTATACAAACCTATATATAGCACATTTTGAGAAACTGATCATTTCCCAGTGGTCTTCTTTTTTTCAAGCACTATATATATAAAGAACTATTTAATAATAAGTAATGATTTAATTTATTTAAATATTGTAAATGTTGGTAATGTGTTGACCACATTAAAGATGTGGAATGGTTTCATAATAAAAGTCTCAATTATTTGTACTGTAATTTAAATGTATTAAATCAAGAGGCTTTTATTTTAAAATCTGTTTGCCAGACACTTTGTGTCGTAATTTTATTTTGAATTAAGTCTAAAAGGCTTTGTACATCACTTCCTGTTTTAATGGAGATTTTACTTTGGAATCAGTTTTAAAAGGGCTTTTATTTTGAAATGCATTTGCTATAGCACTTCCTGTCTCAATTAATTATCAAGCTTGAAATCAGTCTGAACTTAAGAGGGCTTTTTAATTTGAAATGCCACGACAGGATTTCCTGTGCAGTGTTCTACAAAATTGAGATAAAATGGTTTTGGAATAAAAATAAACAAATAAAAATCCTAATCATTTCTAAATGTCAAGTCAAGCTTTTATTTTGAAATCGGTTTGCTATGGTACGTCCTGTCTTAATTAAATATGAGCTTTTTTAATGAGTTTTTATGTCATAGGCCTTGCCAAAAACTAAACAAAATATAAATAATGATTTGTAAAGTAAATACCAAATAAAGCTATTTGAAAATATGTGAAAATAACATGAGCTGCCACTGGTGTCTTTGCAAAATTAATAAACTAATAATAAAATAAATAGTGTCATAATCATAAATCATAATCAAATCATAAGAATAGTGCACCAAAAATGAATAGACAGACAGACAGAGAGGAGACTGGACAGTTTTTACTGCACGTAGGATGTATCAAACATTTGTCATAGAAAAACACGTGTTCACCTGTAACACAACACACACACACACACACACACACACTTCTTATCAGCACACACACAGTTATTTATTTATATAAAAAAAGAAAGCAGTAAAATTAGTGCATGGTCACAACCTAAATCGTATCAAAAGTTTCAAAAGTTCCCTCCCATTTTTTTTGCCGCTCATGTGTGATTTAACCAACAAAACAATGCAAAAATAAGAAACAATAATATTATGTTGTACATTTGCATGAGATATTAAAAGATAAGACAATTATGAGTATTTTCACGAATTGTGGCAGTCAAAAGCAGAGCAGTCATTCGCCGGCTTCAAGTTTAGTTTAACATTGCACACAATTTGGCAGCCAATACGTCTAATAAAATTAAATAAAAAATACTTCAAGTTGTTGATTGGTAAAATTTACCAATGTTAAATTTTGCCCAAGCTGCTGTGAGGTTAAATAAGGAAAACATGTTTACCAAAAAGTTGAAGATTCTGACTAGTTAAGAAAACACATTGTGACCGATTAAAAAAAACAACCCCAAAAAAACATGTAAGTGGTTGAAAACAACATTCTGAAATGTAAAATGTCACAGGTTTAAAATTAAAACTGAAAATTGTGACGTAATAATAAATGGAGTCAGGAAAAAAAATGTAGGATAAAGAAATGTGACAAAAGGTAGGGAAAAAAATGTTACACAAAGAAATATGAAAAAAGAAAATGTAAAATTCTGACTAGAACAAAACAAATTGTGAAGAGTTAAAAAAAAAATGTGACAGGCTTAAGAATAAAATTGTGACACGTGGGCACAAAAATGGTAGGATAAATACTGTGACTTTAAAAAAAATTGTCAAAAAATGCAACAGGTTAAAAAAAAAATCTGACTGGTTAAAAAAAATATAATTATTTGACCAGTAAAAAAACAAACAACTGTAAGTGGTAGAAATATTTTTGTATGTAGGAGAACCCCAAAAAAGTTACAAGATTAAAAATAAAAATAAAAATTGTGAGAATAAAAAATGTGACTAGTAAAAAAAAAATACATGTGACTGGTAAAAAGGTAAACAAATGTAGAAATTTTTTTTACAGTTTTTAAAAAATGACAGGTTAAATTTTTTTGCATAACTGTTAACTGTAAAAGAAAAAAAGTGACATGAAAAAGTGACCCCAAAAAAACTAAAACTGGTTGCTTAAAAAATGCAACTACAAAAAAGTGATTGTAACAAAAAAAGATAAAAATGTACCAAAATGTAGCGACTTAAAAAAAGTAGAATGTCAATTTTTTTTTTTTTTTAAACTGACGTGAAATCATAATGGTATGCGTAAAATAAAACAAATTGTGACAATTCCAAAAAATTGATGTGTGAAAAAGGCAGGCAGCTTTAACCAACGCCTAAAGTCTCGTCACATTGATTGGTCTCGAGGTTGGCTGACTCCTGACTCTGTCTTGATTGGCTCTTGTGGTTCAATCTTACGCCAAGGGGTTCACATACTTTTCCTTTCAACTGTACAGTGGTGTGTTGACTTATGAGTGTAATTCATTCCGGGAGCAAGCTTGTAACTCCAGTTACTCAAACCAAATTTCCTCATTGAAATGACATTTTTTGGCTCACAAAACAAAGCAAAAACTAAGCGATGGCTCGGAACTGCAAAAACTCGTCCAAGTTGGAGCACTCCTAAGCAGGGCCCGACCGATTAATCGGCTCGCCAATTTGATTGGTTGATATTAGGACTTTTTTCCAATTGGCAAAAATCGGTCATTATTGTTTTTTTTTTTTTTAAACATTAACACATTACAACATAAGACAAAGATCATTCAAAGAAACATTTTAAAATCGGCAAAAATCTGCCAATCTTTTTGCCGATTTTACTCTCTGTTGTAAGTTAAGCAAATTCAAATGGACAAAGTATTGAAAAACAGTCAAATGTTCTGCCTGTAATTCATATCTTTATTGTTGTAAGCATTAAGGGACCAAAAAATAAGTTATTTTATTCATTATCAATTTTTTTGAATTTATCGGCCGATTACTCGGGTTTGAGAATTTTCTTCTGCCAAATATTGGTATCGGGCTTGAAAAAAAAAAATTCCATATCGGCAGGGCTGTACTTTTAAATCAAGGCACCACTGTTGCGCACATATTGACTTTTATAACGATCCATCAATTTTTAGATGAAGAAACAAAGAAATGGCTGTAAAATCTTGGCTCGTAAGAGTCATTATATGTGTTTAAAAAAAAATAAAGTGTCAGGCACAGTGCCCTGTGTGGCCACAAATAAATAGGGGTCATATAAATAGTTCACTTGCGTGTACCTGAACTCGTAGCACCAAGAAGGCGTGTCAGGGCCGCCATTTTGAAGGTGACCATAGTGCAAACAATTCCACCATCGCCGCGGGCAACGTCATCATCTGCTGTATTTGACGTTGGAAACCACGCGGGGCTTGGGCAGCGTGGCGGGCTGCATGGCCAGACTTCTAAAATAAAAATAAAAAATAAAAATAAAATAGAACTGCCACCGGATGGCGCCAAATAAATATTTTTATATGCGACGTGGCTTTGGCCTGACTACAAAAAATAAGCCAGTAAGTGAATGTTGAATCGCAGATATGCGGGGGTTGACTATAGATGCCACAATATGATGGCAAAGGACTATATGAAGCTCCTCAATTTACTTCAACATAGTGCCCTGGCACCAAGAGGGCTTAAGTGGGCGCCAAAGCAATACTTTTACATTGGACAGTGCTTTGGCCTGAGCACAAAATCAACGAATAGGAGTTTTTCAGTGAATAATTTTTTTTTGATAAAATTAAAAACTATATAATTTTTTCATGTATTATTTCCTTTTTAATTATAATTGTATTACTATTGTATGTTTTTGCCTTTTAGATAAAATGAAAAATAGAACTTCATAATTTATTTAAAAAATCTTTCACAGCATTCTATTATATTTCTTTAATGTTCATAATTTCCGATGCTTAGTCACAAAATAGGCAAATTTGTAAATGCTGAATTGTGAAGAAGTGGAGGTTCACTTTAATAGTAAATGACGCATTGATTTGTATTTGTTTGATAGTACTTTTTCAAAGATTAAAAAAAAATAACTATTCAATGGGATTTTTAAATGTAAGAAGAGGAGCGCTTGTTTTTTATGAACTCACTTTGCAGGGTGGGGACGCACGGGTCCGGGTGCGGCGTGAGCGGTCCGAGGGTCCGCGGGCAGAGGCTTCTGGGGGGGGCCGGGCCGCTCCACTTCCTGACAGAAGAGAACAACAATAGCAGAGAAGCTCCACGAGAGGGCGCTCCTAGTACACAAGTGTATGGAGGTTTTTGGGGGGGTACAAAAATTGTAACTTTTTATGAAATTAAAATTAATTAATTGAAACATCTATTGATGACTGCAATGTAATAAATTGCCCATTAATAAGTGAAATCTTTTTTTCATTCCTCACTTCTTTAATCAAATGAATGTATTTAAAGTATTTGATGTGGTATTTATGAAAAAAAATCATTGTATTTACAATATTTTGTATTTATTTCTGTATCAAAATTAAATAAACTAAATAAATAGATACAAAATAATAATAAAACCTACATTTATTCACAATTCAAATGTCTTTCATTTATTAAATTGCCCACTAATGAACGACAATTGTTGTTTGTTTCATGACAAATTTACTTAATAAGCAATTTGTTATTGACGGACGATCAATACTTACCAACCTGCAGGCGTTTAGGGGGGCAGCGCCACGGAACGCGACGGCCGTCCTTCTCGCCAGCGCCACGCGGACGTGAGGATGAGGATGCGGAGGCGTGGTCGGCGCCGCGGCCAGCGACACGCTAAGCGAGAGAGGCTGGCACCGGGGCAAGCGGCGCAGGCTGTGCGACGGGTAGGGCGGTGGCGGGAGCTGCGCCTGTGGCCCACGGGGAGGGGGGTGCGGCGAAGATGGACAATCGTTCATGTAAGAATAAGCCATCAAAAAAACAAACAAATCATGTCTCATTCGGAGGACGCGAAATGTGGGCCTCCATAGACGACCCCCGTTGAGGCAGAACCTCACTAGAACCGAGCCAAAACATCAGCGCTTTGTGTTTAGTCGGGATCAGGCTGTGGGAAGATGGAACATTTTTCTGCCCGATCATCCTCATGCGGTCTCACTTCGAGGTGCGGCACAGCTAAACAGACCCACCTGTGTGAGCAGAAGCACACTAGAACCGAGCCAAATTATCAGGCTGTGGGAAGACGGAACATTCTTCTCGGTCATCCTCATGTGGTCTCACTTGGAGGCGGGCCACAGTGAAACAGGCCAAAATATCAGCGCTTTGTGTTTGGACCAGATGTTCAAAGTGTACACATGAGCTCATGTGGCAGCCCCCGACCCCGACCACGAGGGGAGGAGGATGACCTCACCTGCAGCGCGCTCCACATCAAACATCCTCGGGAAATCCTCCACGATGAGAACCACATGCCTCAAACGCGACTAATGCGCAGCAGCTGCGGGGGAGGAATGGTGGGAGGGCCGCCGGCTTGCAGGGTGAGGCGAGTCCCGTAACGCCGTGACATCAGCACAGACAGCAAAATTTGACACGAACAGTCCAACAGCAGATGTTTTGCGCTTCATTGTCCGCACTCCTGATGTATCGCGCAAGTTTGCCGTTCGTGGTTTTATTGGGTTTTTACAGTATACACGCTGTACAAATAGAGTTGCACGCCTTCGGTGTCGTGCCACGTTTTGCCACAACATGCCGGGCAGAATTGAAGGAATAGCAAAAACTAATCTGGTTACACATAAATCACCTTAAAAGTATTATGTTTTTAGACAATTTTATCTTGTTTCAAGCAAAATTTCACATGAAATACTGCAAGAGAACTTTGTAATTTCAATATGAAAAAAAAAAATAATTGAACCCTTGTTTTTAAAATTATGATTTTTGTTTTTTTAAACAAATGAAAATTGTCTAGAAACAAGTTAGGTGATGAGTCTTAATTCAAGTGTAACCAGATTAGTTTTGACTAGAAATAAGACACACATTCTCGGTAAGATTTTGAGTTTTTTCAACGTTAAAGGGATTTCCCATTATATGCTAGCATTAAGCTAGCAGACATTGGTTTCGTTTGATTAAACATTTTGGGGTTCAAATATACAATGTTGAATTCTTATGTTGTTTTATGGGTTAGTTTTCCAGTAAACATCAACTGGGAGTGACAAACTGCTTGAAGCAAGCACACTGTGCCTCATTTGGAGAGCTGTGTGAGTCTTTATTTCCTCAAAGTGATGTTATACGATAGTCTCCCATTTCTTGACAGCGAGAGAATACTTTAAGAAATACTTGAACAAGTGCGTTTAATAACGTGAAATGTGTTTAAAGCATTTGTGAAGTGTAAAAAAAACAAAAACGTTTTTTATATGGTCTGTCCATGGCGGCTTGCGATAATCGGGGGTTCGCTGTACCTTAAAGATGGTGGCGCTGTGAGGCAAGGGCGGTGCCGGTCGAGAAGGAGACGCCACGCTTGTTGGCTGATGTCGCTTGGGGGTGGACGCCGCGCCCGTTGAGGCGCTTACAGACCTGCGAGAACAAAACCCCTGTCAACAACAAGATAAACTCAATTGGACGTGGTTTAAAAAAAACAAAACAAAAAAAACCTGAATTTGTCAGGCGGATCCTTCTTGGCAGTGGACAGCACCCGCTGGAGGCTTTTCCGCTTGATGCACACCACCGCGGCGGCGCCCACCACGGTGAGCAGCACCGCCAGGACACCCGCCGTCACGTGGACGCCGTCTGTCCTCGGAAAACAAGTTGGGCTTAAAGTGACCGAAGTGCGATAAAAGCGACGCCTTTGCTGAGTTTACCTGCCAGTCGGACGGGACCGCTGTCCACGCTGCCCCCGAAACCGGGCGAGTCGCAGAAAGGAGGTGCGTGGTGCGCCTCGCAGTGACAGTTCTTGTTGTTGTTGCACACCTGCCAATGCAGAATTGGGATTATTCCCAAATTTGAAATTCAAATGTGAAATTCAGGTTTGTACACAACTGCGACGGCAAACGGACGCCAGCAGATGGCGACGTTGCATTGCTTTGGATTTGACATCAGCACAGCTTTTGGGTAGAAGATCAAGATTGGGGGTGAATCGCGGCTTGTCACGTGAATTATGAGGAAGAGAAATGCCAGTACCTCAGAAGTCGGACAAATTTAGGCATCACACAGACGTACATGTAGGATATAAACAGCATGTGTCACGGTAGGTAGTACAGTAGAAATGGTGTGCCATGATAGTGAGAAAAGGTTGTTTTGGTGCTGATTACTAAAGAATGTAAAGTAGTAGCAAAAGAGTCTACGTTTTCTTTGGTAGGTTCAGTGTTTACATTGTCACAGAACTTGAAAATATCGGTCCCTTCAATATTCAGACAGGACGGTGCACGCCTCTCACCCATACAAACCCTCCAAAAACTTCGGAAAAGCCCATTTACAGCCGTCAAGTTTAATCATGCACCTCATTCAAGGCCTAAAAAAAAAAATAAAAACCTCATAACAAAGCCCATTTATTGGTGCTTTGAATCACTTCCCACTTTCAATATTGTACCCTCGGGGAAAAAAAAGTGGAAAATTGGATGCTCCACTGTAATCGGTAGCTTTTACAGTATCACTGAGAGGATGAAAACACTGTATAATAGTCTACCAAACTGTACTTTTGTGTGTCACTTTTTTCCCTAGTGGTGTGAAATCAATTCCTGGCATCAGTTTTTTTTTTTTTTTTTTTTTTTACAAGGACGAGCACCTGGGACTTTGATGAATGGCCCTGGGGGCTAATCATAAGTGAAGCCATTACGCTTAATTGAGTGGGCGGCTTTTGGCGTCCCGGATGACGGATTGTGAGGCTCCCTAACGACTCTCCAGGAGAAAAGGTGGAGGTGCACCCTTCAAGTGAAGAGACCAGTTCAGTTTGGATCATAAAAAAGCTGGTGGCAAAAAAAAAGGGCCTGACAAGCACTGAACTGAACTGAAATGATGACAATGACAATTCCGTTTGCACCACCAGAGAAGTCACAAAAAGGTTTAGGATTTTTGAAGGAATGTCCTTCAAGGTCATCCATATTAATCCAGCGGAACTCGCGGGCGAGGAAGCTAAACGGAGTGGCTGTCTACTAGTGGTTCCGTCGGAAGTACGGGTGACGCCATGGCGCACTCACCCCTCGCCTGTTACACTTGGCGCCGCACTCGTGCACGCCGAAAACGCTGACGTTCTGGCACCGGCGGTTCAGGCACATCTGAAGACCAACAAAAAAAGTAATCTCCTTAGACGACAACAAAATGGAGGACGAGGGGTTACGCGGTCAGGGTGGCGGTGGCGGGCTCACCATTCCGTCGCCGCACTTGGTCCCCGTCAGCACCAGGCCCGGGTCCGGCATGTCGTCGCCCAGGTAGACGTGCGTGCCGCGGCACAGGATCCTGCCGCCCTCCTGCAAGGGGATGTTGGTTTCTATGGAGACCGCGTTGGTGCCGATGACGGGGCGGTTGGCGCCCCCTTGGCACTGGACTTTGCCGCATTGGGCGTCCCTGCAAAAGCGGACGTAACATTAGCGACGCCTGAACAAGCCGCAGAGATGACGCCGGGTGACTTAAGCAGAGAAATATGGAAGCGTGAGGAGGGCAGATTATTATTATTTTTTTCCCCCAATTTGTGGACCGGGGTTTCGCACTTGCGTGGCCGCTTTAGAGCGCCTCATTGTCGGCTGTGAGTGCACGCACATCCCAAAGAGAACGCGGAAGAGCAAGGTTGGAAAAAAATGGCAGCCGTTCAACCAGCTTGTGGACAGGGGCGTCGCGCTTGCGTGGCCACTTAAGAGCGCCTCGTTGTCTTAGCGTGGGAAAGCCCCAGGACAACCCAGTGGGATGTTCTCCAGCCACTGGAGGCTTAAAGTGGATATATTTGCGCCGATCAAATGTGTAGATATAAGAAAGATGCTACACGATGTCACCCCCCCCCCCCTTACCGCGCGTCACATTTGGCAAAGGATCCTTTGGCGTCTTTGCCACAGTTGCCGTAAGGATCGCCCGCCGAGTTGACTCTCTCAAAGCAGATGCCGGGCGCGGCCTTGGCACCTGCAACGCAGAAAAGTCATTAACTGGACCGGTCAAGCCGAGGCGGCGGGCTTGCGCCGCCCTCTCCGTCCTTACCTTGCCCCCACAGCGTGACGCACTGCTGCTCGTGCGTCTGGCACACGCCGTTGTAGCAGTAGCCGTCCACGCCGCTGCAGGCGTGCCCGTCGTGCAGGTAGACGTTGGCGGGGCAGTGGGGGCCGTCGCCCGTGCAGAACTCGGGCAGGTCGCACGAGTTGCCCGACTCGCGGCACGGAGTTCCCGCCGGCTTCAGCTGTAAATGACAGGCGTGCGCGGGCAGGGGTGAGCGGTGAGCGCAGGACGGCCGACGGAGCGCCGTACCTGACAGTCGTGGCAGCACTGGCCGTGGGCGCACGTGGCGTCGCCCTTCAGGGTGCAGGTGGTGGCGTTGCAGCAGGGATTCGTGCATTCCTGTGCACGGAACACATTCCACCAAATCAACTGTTATTCATTTCAGTAATAACAAATAAATTACCATTATATAAAGTAATTATACAGTACAAATAAGAAATAAAGGTAGTTGTATTCATGTGTCAGGTATAAAATTATATTTCTGTTGTAAATGTTCCTTTTTGTTATTAAATTTGATGAAACTGTTGACCAGTTTGTATGTTGTTTAAATTGCATTTCAGTTTATACTTTTTAAATCCAGAAAATGAAGAGGATTATGATTTTTCTTTTATTTGTATTAGTAAATATAAATTTGGATACATTCAAAAAAAATATTAAAAATATTTCCAAGTTGAAACTTAAATAATAGGATAATTAAAATGTATATTGTAAAAATTAAAATTTGATATTGTACAGTATATGTATAATACTAAATTACTGCTTTAAAATTATAGCATTATTTGTAAATGTCATAATATTGTCCACCCTAAGAAGCACCGGGCACAATTTCAGGGAGCAAAAAAAAAAAAACCTACACACCAGGAAAATCATTTGAATAATAAATATAATTTGAAATACTAGGACATTGAAATTTGTGCCATTTATTATATCTGGTGGTTGTGTGTGACAAAGAGCTAAAATATTTCATCCAAGAATGTGTTGGATTCGTGTTTGAAAATCTCAACAGAGGCAATTCATTGTCGCATGATTGAGATTCTTTTTATTTTTTGGTGTGTGTGTGCAGATGCCAACCTCGACTTCGCCGCAGTCGCACTGCTCGCCTTCCTCCACGTAGCTGTTGCCGCACTTCTGCCCGCCGTAGAGCACCTTGACCTCGGGCATGTTGAACAGACACATGCCCACGCCCTTCTCCAAGCTGGCCGCCAGGTCCTTCTTGCTGCAGCTGCTGAACACGGTAGGGAAGGGATACCTGCACGTATGCAAAGACCTTTCAGCATTTACAAGGGGATTTAAAAAGTCTACACACCCTTGCTAAAAAGCAGTGTTATGTGTTAGAAGAAGAAAAAAAAAAAAATTCCAAACTTTTTACTTCATTAATGTGACCTATAACCTGCACAACTCTTCTTTTGAATCTTTTAGCAAGGGGAAAGTCAAAATAAACAATAATGTGCTTGCGCAAGTGTGCACACCCTTTTATATCTGAAGATGTGGCGGTGTTCAAAATGAACCAGTCAGCACAGATCCGCTGTTCTAGTCGGCTTTTCCGCTGTATAACGTCTCCTTGATATCCATCTTAAGGGCTACGTACTAGTACGTACGCTCTGTCCTCACTCATAAGACAATTCAGTGCACTAGTAGAATGACTAGTGCACTTTCATAGAGCAACTATGTCTCGCTAGTCAAGTTTTTTTTCCACCAATGTATGACATTTATGAGCACAAGTAGGACAACTACATGCAGAAATGCATGATGGAGTGTTTTTGGATGAGATCGCCCGTCCACGCCCGCCTGATTGTTTTTTATTGAGCTCATCCTCAAATGATGCACGTGCGATGGTCTCAACAGATAAAGAAGAACCGTAGAAGGCGTTTCTAATAACAAATACCATAAATCACACGGGACACACCGGGCGGCACCGCACGTCATAACTTATCCTGACAGAGATGACGCACCCCTTCGATAAATAAAAAGTTAAAAAACAAGCCTAATTAGAGGCGTCGTATTTAATCACGCATACATATCCCCACAGAGAATCAACAGCCTCTCTCACCTGCGTATAACCTGGAAACTCAAAACGAATCATATCAAGGCATAGTAAGAGGATCATAAAGCATCAACACCAAGCTTCTAGCATGTACACAATCATGGACCCATGTTGCATAAACGACTGTATTCTGTACTTGTGGTTGTTTGTTTATATGTGCCCTGCGATTGGCTGGCAACCAGTTCAGGGTGTACCCCGCCTGCTGCCCGAAGATAGCTGGGATAGGCTCCAGCACTCCCGCGACCCCTGTGAGGATAAGCGGCTCAGAAAATGGATGGATGGACTGAACATCTGAAACTGACATGACACCACATATGGGCAAACAAATATGCACACTAGCCCTTTAACACAAACGCTATTTAGTCATTAAACTCACCTTTTGGCATATAACGGAGGATTGGTTCCAGACAAAAAAATAAATAAAATCTGTGAATATGTGGGGGTTCACTACGGTGCAGTTGCGGATGAGCAACACTGAAACGCTCACAATGGACTGTGTGCTAAGCCGCGAGGCGTTATAAAGAAATTAAACCATGATTGGGGGTGCGAGTGTCGTCAAAAAAGAGGTGATAGCAGAGTTGTGTGTTTGAATACATTGTCGCGTTAATCCCGGATTAAAAAGCGCACGCCGAGCACAACGCGGAGCAATGAGGATTATTTGCATCACAAAAAAACAAACAAAAACACAAGTCACGTCTTATTTTTATGTGATTATTATTTCTATGTTTAGCCCTCGACATTTAGTCGAATTTAAAGAGCTGGCGTGCAAACAACAACGCCGGTTTAAAATATTCACAAAAAAAAAAAAAAACGTGGAACAAGACGGTTCTCAGGGGTGCTTAAGTATTTATCAGTCGCCACGGAGAGATTTTCTGACATTAAACTTGCATGTGTGTCAAAGAATAGCGACTGGCTGGGAATAAGGAAGAGGGGACTGGAAAAAGACACAAAGGCGGGATTGTTACACTGTCACCTAAAAATAGCTGAAATAATATGACATAGTCAATTTTCTTTCCAAAAATAGTCACATGTCAATCTTTTAAAACTACTTAACTCATTCACTGCCATTATTTCAAGGCAGTTCGCCATATTGCCTACTGTTTTGCTCTGTGAGAAAATAACAAACATACCAAAAGAAAGAGGAGACTCTAAATTTGTTTCGACATTTTTCTGTTCTTTAGTTATCCGCAGTAGAACATGAGTTGGTTTCTGACCAAAAAGTGGAGGAAACGAGTTTTTGGTGAAAAAGAAACATGCCAGTGACTTTGATGGTAATATTTCTTTGCTGTTGTGACACCTCAAAAACAAGGCTGAGAAAGAGCTGTTGACGAGTACAACGTCCACGACAGTTGGATGAGTTAAAGAATGGAGCGGGCCGTATGTAGCCCGTGGGCCACAGTTTGCCCACCCTTGATCCGGCGTCTGTGAACTTGCCTGTTTTTATTCCCCTTAAGTCCTCCACGCAGGGTTTAAGGCGTGCTGTGTACTGTACCTGAACTAATCACTTCCCCCTCCACAAAGACTCAACGTAGCCACAGGCCGTTAGCGCAGCTGCGGTCGTAAAAACAAAACAAAACAAACCCCTCTGCAATTTCATGGCACACTTTGCTCAAAGATGCAACAAAAACAAACAAGAAACACGTTTGCGCACCCGGTAGAAGGAGTCATGATGCAGCCGCCGCGCTCTGCCGTCGCCCGGCAGCCGCACCCCCGCTCCGGCGTGTCATGGTTCATGCCGAAGTTGTGGCCCAGCTCGTGGGCCAGCGTGACCGCGGCTCCTAGCGGGTTGTCCGAATGATCCTGGAAACCAAGCCAAAGTCAGCCACACGTCTCTGCGTTATCGGACTCACTTAACATGATGTGGTAGACGAGTGCTTCTCAAGGAAAGGCACCTCGCTACCCGCGTCACACTTTTTATGGAAAAATGAAAAAAAAAAATGAATTGTTCATAAATAGAAATAAAAGATAATTCAACATTGTACATTTAAACACCAAAATGGTCAACCAAACCACGTATTTTTGTCTTGATGAAATGTCCACGAGCATAAAGTGAAATGCCAAAGACGGGCTAACAGAAATTACTATAGATGGTACGGTATTTCTACACCATCAAACAACTGCTACTTTAACACACACGGAGCAGCAACGCATACAAACGGAGCAACTGACAATAATGACAGGCGTACATTCTTTCAGCTCTGTGGGAACAACAACAACTGTTTATGGAGTTTACAGTAGTTAAAACCCGTCTCTGCCTCCTCTTAATAACTATTCGTGGAAGGGCGCACCAAATTTCGCCTATATCTCGGTACTGGTCTCAGTTTTGGGAAAGTGCAACATCAATAGGTTGTCTCGTTTTTAGGAAATGAAGGTGGACAACAGTCCGAATTGTTACGCTACAACATCGCCAAAGGCATTTGCAACGTGAGAAGCCAAAATTGAGTCAATACTGATGCATGTCTGATTTCGTTTCTGCTGTCGTAAGTGGAGTGAATTTGCAAAAAAAAAAAAAAAAAAAAAGTTTTTCACGTTGTCATTATGGGATGTGGTGCGTAAATAGATGAATAAATAAAGACAGAAAAAGAATTGTAATCGATTTTGGTTGTAACTTAACAAAATGTGGAAAAAGTTGAGCGCTGCGACTACTTTGCAGATGCGCTGTAGGGGGCTCCAGGTGTGCCTAATAAAGTGCACGGCGTTAAATATAAAGATGCTATGCCATCATAGCCGGCAATTTGTGTCATCTGGGATGACGAGAGCGCGGAAACATCTGGAAAGGAGCTGTAAATGTTGATTAAAAACAACAGGACAGCTAATGACAGGCTACGGTTTACACAGCAAACGACGGCCGCCGCGCCGCCGTGTCTTTACAACTTCCCAGCCTCGTTGGCGTCGTGTTTCCACTCAGACGCGATTACGCGAGCCGCTGAAATTGCACCTCTGTCCGTGCTAATACGACGCGTACCATGACGATTCCTCCGGACTGCTCCGCTGTGCACATGCTCATGATGGGCGCCATGCCGATGGTGGTCCCCTGGAAGTACACCCCGCTGACGGGCGAGACAAAAAAATTTTAATTAAGAAATACCAAACCCCTCTTACTCTTTTTTTTTCCCCTCGGCAAGAGTGAATCCCACCTGATGAGCTGGGCGTTGTCGTGAGGTTTGCCAGGCAGCAGCTTGACTTTCCTCCAGTCCAGGAACTCGTGCAGGGTGGTGAAGGGGTCCTGCGTGACGGGACACTTGTCCACGTCGCTCCAGACCTCCAGGCCCACCAGGGCCACGCGGATATTCAGGGCCCTGTAGAACTGATCCAAAGGGAGTCGGGCGGGGGTCGTAAATCAGACGGACGCCTCCTTTCCGCCCCTCTGATTGGATGGTTACCTTGTCCACGTAATTGGCAATCTCGGCCAGGCGCTGCTTGACTTTCTCTACGTCCTTGCCGTGCTTCTGAAACTGAGGAGCCAACCGTTTACAAATACGGGTGCGGATGGAGCCAAAAAGAGACCACGACGACGACGACGACGACGACGCTTACCTCGCGGTTGTCGGCCACGATGATCAGCTCCACGTACTTGGTGGTGGTCTGGATGTGACGCTTGTGCTGCAACGGAGAATCACGTCGATAGCGAGTTTGACTTTGGTCGTTAGCAGGCTACTTCCTGGTTGATGGGTACAGGCACCCGCCATGTTGAACTCTGCGCTGGGGGCGCAGTATAAATATTTATATATAGAATATAGAGGTAGTATCAATATAACGTATTCATTTTTTTCTACAATAATTATTTAGAATATATTCTATTTTAAAAATAGAAAGTAATATGGGGAAGAAACGTCTTTTGTACTCTTAACACTTCTGCCGTGTTTGGGAACCTTTTTGGCCCTGTAAACTGTTACTTTTGACAAAAAATATTTATTTGATTTTATAATTATTTCGGGTATATTATATTTGTGGAATACAGTATGGCCCAAAAACTCCTTTTGTAGCTTTGACACAGGTTTCGGGGCACATTTTTGTGACTCTGGAAACAGTTACCATGGTGACCAACCATTACATTCCGGACCCCTTTCGACCTGAGCCTCTTCATCCCGGCAAGCCAACGGCATCGTGTCCCGCCTCTTATCAGCCGCCTGCTTCTTCGATAAGCCACAATGGGCGCGCGTGCTCCAAATAGAAGCCTGCGGCCGCGACGCGTTGAACTTGCGAACCGGGGGGGCTGCGGAGGGCCAAACCCCAAAGCACTTGTTCCAGTACTATCTATCAGACGCATCCAATTCGGGAGTGCATTTGTAGCAACATATTGTCATCCCTCAGGTGCCGTTCGTGTGGGGCTGCTTCCATTTTGATGATATGAAGGTCTTTTCGACAACTTTTACCAGGGGGAATCTCACGCCTCGGAGCTTTAACGAGCCGATAAAACAGGAAGATGATGCGAAATAATAGCAAAAACGTCCACGTAGTGTCGCCTTTCATGAGCGATTCCGGATGAGCGTTCTCTTGCCACTTTTTGTTTTGTTCCAGCTGCAAGGACGCTTCTTATCTTGGGAGCCTCAAGCAGCGTGGCTTATTAAAGAAGCCCCGTGGCTTATCAAAGAAGTCCGTGTGGACGCATTGAGTCGCGTTGCACTCGGTGAAACCAACTACTCTTTTTATTCTCCATTTTTATTTGGTAGAAGTTTGTTTTTGTTGTATTAGAAGAAACTTTATATACTGTCAAAAGCGTGCAGGTAGCAAACTGTAATTTTTGTATCTTTTTTATATTACTTTTTATTTATATATCATAATTTAGTATACGATCGTTTTAGATGTATGACAATTATTTTTTTTGTACTCTTAATACAATGTACTTTTTGTGAATTCATGAAAATGGTTATTATTTTATTCATCATAATTCAAATCTATATAAAATATTCTTATCATAATTCAACATGTACTAAAACAAACTACCTTAATTGACCTTGTGTATTCTGTAAACTTTTTAAAAAAACTTTTAACGGTTTTTATATCGTAATTTAGTCAATTTTTCGATCATTAATAATTTAATATAATTTTTAACGAAATTATTAATAATTGTGTGATATTTTATTAGTCAAATTAAAATGTATACAAAATATTCTATTTTAATTTCTTATTTACTTACTAAACGGATCCCACGATTCAATGATTAATAATTCACCTTTACAATACATACATATTTTTTAGTTTTTAAAATGTTTTATTAGTACAATTTATTGTAGAATATTTTTAGATTATTTGTGAGATTTACTTTAGTTACTTATTATGTATTATTTACAATAAGGGTCTATATAATACATACAATTTCATATAAAAATATAATGCATCAGTCATTAAGAAAAACACATTTTTTTCATATTTTCATTGTAATTTGTGTGGTATATTTAGATTTGATTATTTACTATTAGTGTTTTAACTTACTATATAGGTGCATTCTAACAATGAAATCTCATACAAAATATTCTTATTATTGATTATTTATTAATAGAAGCTACCTTAATCGACCTCTTGAAGTAAGCCATGGCAAATATCCAATTCTTGATCAAGGTTCCCAATGGAAAAAAAAAATAATACAAATCATATTTATTGTTATGGCCTTGTTAACTCCTGCAATTAATCATCTTCATCATCAAATGAATTCAAGATGGCCAAACAAAAAGGGAGAATTTTGAAGAGCCACATGTTTGGCGTTCATCCCGAGAAAGACGCAAGCATTCAGGGGATGATTTGCAAAAGATGGAAATCAGTTTTGGAGGAGGCGGAAAGTCCCCGGCTCGTGCGCGGCGCAGATTGGAATCGCGAGTGTTTCCCGCTTATCGCCATTGATTGCGCGTAACGTCAAGTCTCGGGCGAGACGCTTCCCATTTGACAGAGGTCGCATGAGGTGGGCTAGCTAAAAGCTGCCGCGCGCGGCCTCGTGCGGGGCAAACGCCGGAGTTTAGCGCGACTGCGCCAGCTTTTTGTCCACCCACGCTGTCTCCTCCACACGATCCTAATGGCCGCCATTAGATACAATGGAAGGGTCGGGTGAATTATTCAAATGAGCGGCGGCGCGATAAAATATAAAAGTCAGCCTCTTGAATAATTTGCCGTATCTACAATGCAGATTTTCCGCGGGGTAGGATTCAGGTGAATCACATCACGTATTCGTTTTTAAGAAATTGGAAAACTATAAAATTATTTAAAAGACGTTGCATTTGAACAGATTGGACAAAACGAGACGCGCTAACGAACAACGTTGGAAGAAGACCAACTGTATTCGACAGGAGACTAGGGGCAGCACAAAAAAAATGAGCCACTGCAGCAAAGTGGAGACTGTGGAGTCTAGATACAGTATCAGGCACAGTAAAAAACAAAACAAAAAAACGTGATATTTGAATGCAACGGTCGGAACGAGATACTGTATGCTCACAAACAAGGTAAGAAGACCAATTTTATTTGAGAGGAGAGTAAGGGCATAAAAAATGTGCCATTGCAGCAAAGTGCAGATTGTGGAGTCCACTATGAGGCAGAGAACCAGGGTAGGCTAAACTTATGTAGATTTTGAGCCAATTAAGTACCGTGGAGTTGAAAAGGTTGCTAATTCAAAGAAAAACAGAGTGCTGCAGCAAAGCGGAGACTGTGGAGTGTAATGCTGCTGCTGTTGTTGGTTATTCATTTAAAAACGTATCGCGCAATTTGCAAATTTTATTCAAGAGGAGACTACGGGCAGCAAAAAAAAAAAAAAAAAAAACGGGCCGCTGCGGAAAAATGGAGACTGCGGAGCATAATACCGCTGACCATTTAGGTAATCCTCACCCTGGTGCTGAAGGATTTGAAAGGGTCGCGGTCCGGCGGCGGGCCGGGCTCGAACACGTTGAAGTGATGCCCGCAGGTGCCGCTAGCCAAGCGGAGGTGTTGCGTTGCGTAGATCCAGTGAGTTCCGTGGGCGCCGCGGGCCGCCGGCTCCACCACGTACGATTTGCCGTCCACAGATATCAACCCCCTGCACACGCACGACACTTGCTTTAACCCAAAACCTGTTGCGCCGTCATTCGGCGTCCTGACAGAGATCACCTAAACATTTTAGATGCACAAAATTCGGATTTCAAGACAAGGTTAAGGGTATAAAATTTGTCTTAGTGTTACTAGTGTTCCAAGTAGGGTTTACAGCCTGGGTTAGGGTTTCGAATTAGGGTTTCGAGTCTGGTTTACAATTTCAGTCCTACAGTGGGGTTTCAAAGCAGGGTTTCATGATGGGTTTCGGTTTCAAATCAGGATTAGTTTTTGAAAGTGGGGCTTGGAGCCTGGGTTAGGGTTTCGAGTATCTGAAGCTCCCTAAGGCCGAGGGCATGCAAATGTTTTGTGTCTTTCGCAGTGCGCCGCTCGCTCATTCATCCAGCTGATAACACGCCAACGGACTGGAGTGTGCTGCTGATAAGATTAAAGGCAGAGAGGGCGGCAAACTCACTTGAGCGTGGCGTCGCAGGTGCTCATGCTGACGTCAGAGTCCGGATCATGCTCCACCTCGCCGTGGTAGTAGCAGTGAGCCTGGCGGAACGCCACAAGACCATTTGTACATGTGCAACCGACATCTTAAGGAGGAAATATGAGTAACGTAACCAGACTAAACCTCATTTCCTACAGGAGAATCCTGTTGAAACCTTAATTGTTTTTTGAAACCCTCACACAAGCTTGAAACACAAATTTCAAACCCTAACCTTGACTTGAAACCCTAAAACCCTGTTTTGAAACTCTAAATTGAAATCCTAATCCCAGCCTGGAACCCAAATTTGAAACCTGAACCCTGGCCTGATAACCTACTAGTTTGTTTTTTGTTACTAGTTTACCTTACTAGAACCTAACCCTAGTTTGAAACCTCAATTTATCCGTCCAACCCAACACTGAATTGAAACCCCAAATCTGGTTTAAGATCTAAATTGAAATTTTAACCCCAGCCTGAAATCCTAATTTGAAACCTACACCTGTTCTTGAAACCTGGACCGTGGCCTGAAATTGTACTAGGTTTTTTTTTGTTACTAGTTTACCTACTAGAAACCTAACACTTTTTTGAAACCCGAAACAAGAGTTCAAACCCAAATTTTGCAAGACTGACCTGAAACCCCAAATCTGGTTTGAGACAATAAATTGAAACCATAACCCCAGCCTGAAAGCCAAATCTTTGCTTGAAACTCGAACCCAGGCCTGAAACCCTACTTTGAAGCCCTGACCCTCGTTTGAAACCTGACCCCTTGCTTGAAACACTAATTGAAAGCCCAAATTTTCAAGCCCACAACACTTGACCCAAAAGAAGCAGCAGCTTCAAGAGTTAAGCGTCACTTCGTATTTGGAGAATGAAAGCGATGTCTCGTGACATCTGTATTTGAAATAAAAAGCTAAGCATGTGTGTTTTAAACAAGAACAAGAAGAGCTTATGAATATTTCATTTCCTTTGACTTTTCAGGCACACTTCGTCTCCAATTCAACACTTCCACTCCACCTAATGTTTTTTTTTCAAGCATATCCATTATGAACGAGTGAAGCTCCCAAAAAAACCTCCCGAGTCACTTCCCTGGCAGTCTGTCGGACTTTTTCCTCCCCAAACTCATCAAATATGAATTTTGCGAGCACAGGAAGTGAAGATTACGACATTTTCTTGAAAATATACAGATTTTATAGTACCTTTTTTTTTTCTCTCTAAAATACAAATTTTTCCATCCAAAATATTACTTACTACAGTAACTTTACTCTCATAAGATCACAGCTTCTTTTTTCTCAAAATGTTATACCTTTGTCCTAAATATGAATCATTTTTTATTATTATTTTTTTTTCTTAAAAAAATCTGACTTCTTATGAGATTACAACTTTGTTCTTGTGGTATAGTTTTTTTTCTCCCCCCCCTCCCCCCCAGTGTGGCTCTTAGTCATTTTTAATGTTTCACGTGTGTGTTAATATGAAAGAAAAACAAATGTGAATAAGAGAATTAAAAAGTAGCATACCAAGGAGTTGTGCGAGTCTGCGACTGCGGTGCCGTCATGCAGGTAATGAGTTTCTTTATAGTTGCTTGCAAACAATCCCCTAGAATCAAAAATAAAGACAACAAATGATCAGCGATGACTTTAAAAAGCGTCCCAAAAAAAATAAATCAATTGCGCTATGCGGCCTGCGAGAAAGTGAAAGTTAGTCAGACATCTTCAAAGAGGGCGCACCGCTTCAGGGATGCATAAATGGAAGCCGAGCAAGAAAAAAAAAAAAGAATCATTTCACAATCGATAAAGTGACCCCGTGGTTAGCCAGAGGTTAATTGAATCTTGACAACTCAGCAAATCAAAACAATAAATGGAACCCGTGGACCCTTTTTTAAAAAAAAATTTTTTTTTTTTATATAAACTGTTTCTGAAGCAAGAGCGCAGCGCACATTTGGGGATCCATAAGCCAGTGGGATCCTAGAGTAGTCCAAAAGTTGTTCTCTGTCAATAAAAGTGCAAACCTTTCATCTGATTTTTGAACAGAGGCAGCTTAAAAAAAAAACAAAAAAAAAAAAACAAGAGGCCAAGCTAGCGCTGAGCCAGCACGCTAACTGCGGTAAACGGGAAAATAGCTAGCACACATCGGAATAGTCGCAAACCATTTGTGTCATCAACAACAAATGGTCAACATCAAAAGACTGTATGTTAAGTTTTAAACAAGAGAAACGAACTAGCACTAAGCTAACACGCCAGGCTAACCCACTAACTGTCGAAAATATTTTTAACCATTCGATTAAATAGCAACTAGGTCAACAGCAACAAATGCACTGTGTTGAGTTTGAACCATTTTTCGACTGTACACGCCACGTCTTTCATGCTGTAATCAAACCAGGAGGACTACCGCTCTCGTATTGGTTGATTTGGTCCCAGACCACCTTTGGCAGGTTTATGGTTCTGAACCTTCAACCAAGACCGATGATCTTGACCCGGTTGATTTGGTCTGCATCGTACGGCTCCAAACGAGCTCCGGGATCGTGTGGGGGTTCGACCGAATCGACCAGTCAAAGACCACCTTTGGCAGTGCGGCCCAAGTCAACCGTACTAAGTCTAAGATCTTTCGGTGCTAACTGGACAAAATCCCTGCTTTTTGTTCACATTTGGTCGCAATTTCCTCCCTAAACGCTTACACGAGGACAGCTTTTTCCCCAGCAGATGATTCTCATCGACAGCAACACACATCTTTGCGGTTCCGGCCTTAAGACACCATGGGACCTCCAAAAAAACTGAGCCGTAAAACACGTTGTCAGGGGATTGAAGAGTTCAAAGTGCTCGGAACACTCTTGCTGTACTCTTTTGGAACACACTGGGAGAAATGACAACAAACGCTTATGCGATGACAAGCCACAGCAGAGTAAAGGGAAAACAAGTGTTCCCGCACAACAAGTGCCAGGTGGCTTAAAGACGGATAGAGAGCCTTGGGGGAGATATTAGAGAAGACGAGAGACTAACAAAAGGATTGTCACAGGGGTGAGGATAAAAGCTGAGGCAATTTGGCATCCGGGGATCAGAAGTTCAATCCCTTTCTGGCACTTTTGTCAGCTGCTTTGATAACCAGGCTAGAGAAAAAGTGTTACCTTGTAGTAAACCCTGACAATAAAGCAGGAGTGACTATTGTTAATTGACCTTTTTTTGCACATTAACACCAGAGCCTCCATTACTGTTGTTGGACGATACCATGCAGCTGTATATTTTCTGGGGCTGCACGTCTCATCAAATCCGGACAGCACAAACCCCAGGAACCTCTGGACTACATTTTCCGAGGGACAGTAATCGTGACAAATGTGAGGGGCTTTAAGTGCGTAAAGGTTCTAGCGCAGATCAAACGGAAATATGTGGAGCGGATGAAATCATTTAGAGTTATGCGACCCATAAAAGCAAATCTTGGAAGGCCAATTAATGCAATAAAAGCCATCAGAGAGACTCAGGAGGCAATGTGCTTTTAATAATATGCCGGCTTCACTTGTGGAAAAAAAAAGTTGTGAATGCTGACCTGTTTCCCAAGGAAAAAAATGTTCTGGGATTGAATCATTTTTCCAGAAGCCCGGGAAGAGATCCAGTCCTGCTGGCTGCGATGAGTCTGACATCAGAGCCAAGTAGAGCAGAGAGACGATTCCCAGTGATTACCCTGATCCCGACACATAACTCCCAGTTTTCCATGTTGCCAACACAGCCCACCGGACAGTTTTTTGCAGGCAGGTGCCGCAGATGCTCTGGGATCGATAGGTTTGGTCCACATCTGCCAGAAGTGGTCTCGGAGAGGTTGTTTTGGTGCGCATTGTATGGTTCCAAATGAACTCTGGCACAGACCAAATCAATTGGTCCGCGCCCACCTGCCAAAGGTCGTCTCAGGCCAGTTGATTTGGTCCGCATTGTACAGTTCCAAACAAACTCCAGCACAAACCAAATTAATGAGTTTGACACAAACTGGCAGAAGTGGTTTTGGACTGGTCGATTTGTTCCACATTATACGGTTCCAAATGAACTCCCCAAAATCCTGGAGACAGGTGGTCTCAAGCCGGTTCATTTGGTCTAAATCATCGGTCCAAGACCTCCTTTGGCATACAGGTTGATTTATTTTGTACCGTACACTTATAAACTAACCAAATGAACTGTTTTTTTGTTTTGTTTTGCTTTTTACATTGTTGGGTGAAAAAGTTTGCGTGTGAACGGTGACCCCTTTCCCAAGCATATATTTTAAAACAACTGAAGAAAAAAAAAAAGGTTACGGCAGACGCTTTTGGACTTCATGTTCAGGAAAGATGTGAACGCGCTGCGAGAAAGCCAGCTCCGTTCATCATTATTATTCTTAACACCCGCCTGCTATCGCGGAGCAGCGAGACGGTCAGGCGCGATAGCCATTAGCATCCGCGGCTACGCAATTATCAAAATGACAGTCACCTCCAGATTGATGCGGTTAAGCCCGGGCATGGCCCTGGAAATCAATTAAGTGTCATCTCCATCCAGGACGGATGACTCAACGGATCCCATTTACAGGCGACGCAGTGATGAATACCTCCCCCTCAACAAAAGGAGGAAATAATTGGAATCAGGAGAAGAAGTGACAACGAATACAGCCGACGATGATATATCGAGGTACACACGCAGAGGTCAGTTGGTGGCTATTCAAAAGCGCGTTACTGAGTTTCTCAATTGGCTGATTATGTGAACACAACGCAGTCCATTCGCCACGTTTGATTACAAAACCAGACGAGGCCCTCGAAGCAATGGCGCTGACCTTGTGGAATGGACTTATTTGAGTTAGGCGAGTCATCAAGCTTCGCCGACGAGCTCCGCCCGCACGCATTGAGGGAAATTATAATGTTTCGCACTTTGGCGTCCACCAACTGTCCAGTAGGCGTGAGTCAAATTTGGTCGTGACGAGACAATATTGCTTGAAAGCAAAATGGCAGAATCCCTGTGTGCTTTCGGGCCTGGGTTGCTGAGACATTTTTGTGTGTCTACTCATGATAGATGTGTCTCCCAAATCTCATGACTCCAAGTGGAACTGGTCACAGGGGCTGAATTTTCCAAAAATCCAAGGGGTTGCAACGCAGCCAATTTGGAAGCTTCTTATCTGAGACCTTGAGCAAAAATACGCTTTCACCAGGATGAATACGCCGGGAAAATATCGTGAGTTTTTGTGTGGGGAAAGCCTTCGAAATGGCCTTTTCTTTCGGAAATGAAGCAATTTCAAGAGGGCCTTTGCACTCCACGCATCAGGAACATATCCACAGCCTTCACCTTTTCCACAGTTTGTGGCAGCCACATCGCAAATTGGGATAAATTCACTTTTGTCCCTAAGAATTCAACACGAAACACCCCCATAATGACGGAAAATATATTTTTTCTGCAAATTTGATGTATATATATATCTATATATATACATATATATATGTTTGCTCGTGAGTTTACAGTACGGCTTTGAGTGTCTTTGCGAGAGCGAGGACGGCTCACGACAGATCGAGCGATGCGTTCTTGGTTGTCAGCGAGAGATTATGCAACGGAGAACGGTGTAAATCTTTAAAAAAAAAAAAAAAAAAAGGCGCTCGGTTCAAAGTTAGCAATGAGCGCTTTCAAGAAAAAGCAGTACATCTTGTTGGAAATCAAAAATGGCCGTGAGGTTTTTTGAGGGTTATCCAAAGGACAGCGTCATAGCCGAGATCCTGCAGGAACACAATTGAGCTACTCAGCAAAAAACAAGACGATGACAATGGAAGTACAGTAATATCGACTTCCCCTTTGGAGTAAAAACAGCTCATCTCATACTGGACAATTTTCAGCCCCCGCATCCAGTTTCACTTAGCAACATAAGATTTGCTAGGCATTAGGGGTCGAAGACCTCAAGATTTTTTTGTCGTCAACGATAATGTGATGAAAGTCAAGTCGAAGATACTTTAAGAGTAGCGGCGACTAGCGGCGATGGGAATAGCCCGAGCTAGCGAGGCTAACCGCTGTTCTCATCCACAACTAGCTTATTTTCGTACTCCCGTTTACAGGCCGGCGACAGCAGCAGATGGGCAACTTGAAAGTCCAAAGGTGAATTGCCCGATTGGAAGACGAGATGCCCCAAACGTGATTAGCGACGAGTCGACTAACCGGTTCAACATCGAGGAGGAATTTCTATGATTGATGAACACGTGCCTGAAAAGACACAGGAAGACGGCCATTTGCTTTGAAGAGGACATTTCTGGCTCATTGTGGACATTTTTCAAAAAGGAGGTCGTCCTCAAGATTTTGTCCCATTGCTAACACATTTGAACCATGAATACTATAAACAGAATTGCCAACACAAAAAAAAAATCTGAGATTTAATTTTACGGCTACCCAGACCCGCTCGCCATAAAAAAGCTACAAAAAAAAACAACCTGATAACTAAGCTCCGGTAACCGTGACAGAAATACCAGAAAGATTGTAGGAAAGTACCCTCCCGTCTTTACTCCCACCTCGAGGCACAATTCAAATAATTAAAGCTGGAATATAAATAAACTCTTCCTCTCTTTGTGTGTTTCATGCAGATGTCCTCTTTTTTTGGTGGTTAATATCACATTTTGATGTATTATGTGGGCTCGGTTGCACACTAAGCAGCCGTCTTTCTGATCGAAATCTTGAGAATGTGCAGAAAAACGCCTCGGAGGAAGAAGAAAAACAAAGAAATCAGAGCGAGAGCAGAACACGCCAGGTCCAATTTATTGGGGAGGGCATTAGTCGAACTGTAAATCTTCGCCGGCGTCTGTTAAATTAGATTTTGCTGACAAAAGGGCCTCTTGAAACCACGCTGCTTTCAATCAGGTCTCAACGTCGCATCGCGATTCAATTCGCCAATGACGCAGCGCGACGTCGTCCGTCATCTTCAGGCCCGTTCATCGGAAGGAATAGTGTTCAATTATTCCACGCCATTCGCAAACATCACTTTAACAAGACCCAAGTATCAGCTGGTAAGCTTAGGTTAGCTTAGCTTTCGTGACTGGTAACCGTGACATTAACTGAAACTTTGTCAGAAAGTCCATCTCCGTCTATTCTTGTAAAGAATTAAGTGTATTTCATATTCATATTTTAAAACTTCTTTTCACTGAAGCAAATTCAACCCCAAGCGACTTTGGAAATGTATTCATTATTAAGTGGGACTTATCATGATCAAGTCTTAATACTGTCGTGTTTCTTTGAAATAGCGCGTAGGGGCTCGGCTGGTGATTTGGATTAATAATGATCCTTATGTATTATTTTTTTTAACAATTGATTTAACATTCATTGGCTGTGCTTTTATGTTTTGAAGGGCAGACAAGTTCCTGTAATTCATTAGATGAACAAAAAGAACTTGAAAACTGGGTGCTACTCAGTGGAGGTTGACAGACGGATTTGAATAAAGAAATGTTTAAAAAAGGAAATTATTTTGCAAAATAGTCAAAAGAAAAAAATAATAACAATAATTCCCTGCTCAGTTCAGTGGCATTCTTAATGTAAATGTTGCAACTAACAAACATCCATCCATCCATTTTCTTTACAGCTTCTCCTCACGCTGGAGCCTATCCCAGCCATGTTCGGGCGGGAGGCGAGCTACGCCCTGAACCGGTCGCCGGCCAATCGCAGGGCGCATAGAAACAAACAACCTTGAGCAGTCACACCCACGGAGGCACCGTAAATAGGGAGACACCACAGCTGGAATTTTGGACCGAAGAAGACTTTTGGATGAAAGGTAAAACGTCTTCAACAAACAAGAACAGTCCAGTTCTAACCTAACGGTTAGGGTGAGGGCCTAACCTTTGACTCCGAACCCTACAGCAAACTCTAAACCCTAATGCCGAACTAACCCCGAGCTTCTATCTCTTAAGCACCTCACTTTTTCCGATGGATTTTCGTTCTCGTGTTTCTGGTGCTAAAGCTGTCTCCAGTTGTTTGTCGTGTGTTCTTATGCAAAAAGTAATTGAAATGTTGTTGTTTTTTTTCTCGGCACCGATTCATTCGACACCTTCAACTCAGTGAATTGCTGCCTCCTCCACTCAAACGCTCTCCGTCACTTGAACGGAAAACCGTGTAACCGCTTGCGACCTTATCTCCGCGGGGTCCCTGCGCTCCCGGGGCCTATTGTCGCTCGGCAGCCCCATCCGCTCCTCCGACGCGGGAGGAATTTACAGGAGGTGTGAGTGAAGAGAAGGTCAACCAGATAGCTGGACCGGCAACTTCGCAACGCTTCGCAGCGCTCGCCTTTTTGCTCCGGCTCGGAAAAGGCAGGATGGAATTACAGTGAACCCTCGCGATCCGTGGGGGAAAGGGACCGAGCCCCGAAGCAAATAGCTAATATTGGCAAATCATACAATTTCTGATATTGAATTTTTTAGATTGTAGTTTGTTTACTTAAGACGGGATATTTAAAGGTTATTTGTTTGCAGCAGACACTCAAAATCAAGTGACTTGGACTCCAAGTGCAAAACGAAATTTGATCAGGAAGTCATTGATTCAATATAGAAGCTTGGTCACAACAGTGTATCTATTTTGACCTGTAAACCCTAACGAGATGGACGATCTCACAGATATCCGCGGAGCCCTCGGCCAGTGACCCCTCGGTCACGGGAAGGCTAGCGGTTGGCGGTGAAACGACAGACGGGAGGCTTCTATTTGTCTTTGCGACAGAGTGCGGGGGGGGGGGGGGGGGGGGGGGGCGAGTGATTGTCTTTTACGGTCTGCAGCCGCCGAGGTGACGGCGAGCCTGCAGAAAATGAGATTTCACCGGGATTTATTCAGAGCGTTCGCTGCAACGGGTCAGGAGTAGGAAGCCGCGGAGATGGAGACGTTCCCGTCGAACCGCCACTTTTGTACCGCAGGCCCAGGGCATTTCCGCTCATTTTTGGCCATTCCAATGATTCGCTCGTACGCTTCACGCGAATGACTCCCTGCAGGCGTCAGCCTCTAATAGGAACGCCGCCGAATGTTTACGCTGTACTTGCCGAGTCCTCGGAGGCGCTCGTTTTATTTGGCCATCACCAGCACTCGCCAAATGTTTACACACGTGCGCTTATTGCAGACACTCGGGCAGGACCGCGCGGTTTGTTGAGGTTATTTAACCGACCACAACACCATAATTACAAAGCTTAAGTGGGAAAACTGCTAAATACTACTACTAATAATACAAGAGCAGACGATACTGTGCAATATAATATGATAAATGCCTCCAATATAATATGATGAATTGTGATGCAATACGATACGATATACGTAATTCAATACTAAGCGATACAAATCGATACAATACAATGTGTTGCAATATAAAATGATATGATGCAATGCAATATAATACGATGCAAATTTATGATATAGATGCTGCGACACATTGCGATGAGATAATATGCGATATGGTACAACGGCGTATTATGCAATATGATTTACTTCAATTACAATATGATACAATGCGATATGATATCATACAAGTGAAACAGATAAATAGCCAGACAATGAAAATAATGAAATGTACAAATAATATAATCATTTTTTCTACAGTTACATTTGAACTGCAAAATTCTTATTCTTTTTTTTGGGGGGCGATTATAATGATGTTTGAAGCAAGTGACTAGTGAATCTTAAGTCGTCTCCCTACTTGTATTTTCTTTGCCTATTTTTCCCAGTGGACGAGATCTAGAGAAGGTCTTCAAAGTCTGATTTTGCCCTTTTTTTTTTTATTTTCTAGGCCTTCTGAAGCGCAAATATGAAGACTCCGTTGGCTGCACCAAACGGCACCACTTGAAATGTCTTCTACTCATCAACTTCCCACCAGTCGCCACTCCAAAACCGAAGGCCTCGTCTAATTAACCGTGGACGGCGCGGTCCACCTTGTTAAGTAAGCGCCGCTCTGAGCATCAAAATAATTGGAACTTCTGAGATGTTACATTCAAAAGAGCGCCTGGCCCCCACTCAAAAAAAAAAAAAAGCTTTTGAAGGAAGTAGTTAAAAGGAAGAGACGCGTGGCTAATGAATCAGAGTATCACAGGCTAACAGTTCATGGGCCATCAGGACATCTTAACTGCACAGGCAATGGTTGAAGTCACTTTTTAACATTCTTCACCACCATAAAGAAGTGAACTGCTCTGTCATTCGACGATAGCCTATAAGCCCAATTAAGGGACAGAACGCTGCCTCCAACGGTGAAAATCTGTATGAATGCCACGGGATGGTGGCGAAGCACATAAAACAAAGCATCCACACCATGCTTCGAGCATGTACACAGTCAACGAAGCCAGGGAACGTAAGTGACTCGATTCAGCCGTTAAATTATTCAACGCAAACAAAGAACCTTCACAAGGTTCCGCAGTAGCACATGATGATTCGCTGATGTGTCGAACCACTGCAGTGTAACGTCAACTTCAGCGAGGACTTACACAATGTCGATGTCAAGGTTTTTTTTTTTTTTTTGCCTTAAGTATCGGCGGCTGGTATCGGCAGCCTTCACGAGTACCTGATACCTTGCAATAAGGCCGGTATTGGCCTGATACCGATACCTGCTCTCGGTTCTCAGCCATGCCTAAATTACATCAACTAACAGCAACAGCACCACGACTCCACAAGATGGCACCAAAGTGACACTTGAATTTCTTTTTGCTTGAGCACAAAAACAGCGTCATGAATAGGCAGGGCTCACTGTAAGGTGACGTGACAGGATACAATAGAAGGCGTTCAAATGTAATGCAGTACGACGCGATAAAAGGTGATGCTATACGATACATACAATTCCATGCCATTTGATAAAATGAAGTGGCGACTGTCCGGTCTCGGAAGCTATTCCCAGTCCAGGCGGGCAAAAGGTCGCACGAAGCGTCCTCTTATCTGACAGCCACCGAAAGACAAAAAGCAGATGGCCGGTCCGCCCCCCAGGCTCGTTAAACTCGGCGAGAGCATCCTCAGCCCGCCCCGACGAGCGGCCCGAGGGCCCCCCCGGCCTCCTACCTCCCCTCGCCGCACCCTCCGCCCCGCCGGCCGGGCCCCGTGCGGCGATCTGGCAGCGCATTACAAAAGCAAACACGGCCGTGGAACGCGGAACACAGAATATGCCGCCTGAAGGTCTGCAGCTTGGCCGAGACGAGACGCGATGCCCCCCGACGCTTGGTGCTCAGCAACCCAAACTCATTTGAGACTCCCGATGAAGCTAAAACACGACCTCCACCAAGGCCAAACAATAAAGCCGCAGTTTTTCACGGAGACTGCAATCCTAGACAAGGAAAACTTGCTGGATTATTTGGACATTTGAATACTTAAGTAACGACAGATGAAGTGTTAGACTCCAGTCCTGCAGGGGGCGGAATTGCGCATTGCAGTCTCATTCCTACCGTACATTTTTTGTTGTTGTTGTCTACCACAAAAGTATTATATTGATCCAACATTAGCTACGTAACATTAACATTTACCAGACATAATTTAATAGTGTGGAATCATTTTTTTAAATATATTTTAAAACCAAAATTTAAAAAAAATATATACTGAAACAGGCAAAGTAATAAATATTAACTTTTAATATCAAATAGAAATACAATACAAATAATCACTACAAATTAATAAAATATACATTCTGTAACCAATTTCAGAATGAAAAAATAGAAATAAAAGAAAGTGTAAAAGATTTTAAATTAACCAGAAAACTATTTCCTGCCACGAGCTTTGATTAAAACTGAACCCCAACTTCAATGCCTCCATTGCACTTTTCACTTGGCTGGGATAATATCCGGAATCTTCTATGATATTTACAACATTTGACCAAATTTTAACACAATACCGCGTTGAGATACAATTGACCCGACTTGGTTTTTCGAGATGTAAGCCGTGGTCGGCTTATCGGCCGATTCTTTGCTTTGACTTGCGAGCAAAATTTCAAGATACAAGCACTGTGTGGTAGTAATAAACGCAACTCCGTTCAGAATGAGCAGCAGTTTGGCACATAGGGAACAATTCTTCAACAAAAAAAAATGGCGTCCAGCTGTTTAATGGCACACCAAGTTGAAGTTTGCTGTCAAACTAAACCGAAAAAAGCAAATAGTATATTCTTTATCCTCTGCGAAGAACAATTACTATTACGACAGCTTACTGAGTCACTTTCAGTAGTTGTGCAAGTCTTCTTCGTTTGTGTCCGCATGACTTTATTGGTCTGCAGCGACAACTCATCAACATCTTCCTCATCATCACCGTGTTGTTATTCTGCCGGAATCGTTCAAGACAGAAATCCCGGAACATGGTGCCCCCCTCCCCCTTCTGTCACATATGTGCGCTGCATATTTTTGCATATATTGCGCTTATTTGCCATTAAACAAGCGTAGAAAAGCTCCTCTGGGTCGCGGGACTGCACATTCCGCTCAGAGGGAAAATGCGAAATGGAAACAATATCAGCTGAGTGCATGAAATTGGATGATGAGCGCCTCGAGTACTTTCCAACGGTGTTACTTTTGTGCTTGGATTTTAAAAAAGCACAGATGGGTCGGGTCATTTGTCATCTGTCACTCATTTCATTTGAATTAATTAGCCAATTCCATCAAAATCCTCAAATGTATGTGTAAAATATTTGACCTTACTCCTATTTTTGTATGTTTTCATTCACAATTAACCTATTAACCAATTATTTGATGAGTAACTTGGATTTTAAAAAAATACAAAATGTGCAAATTCATAATACTTGATTCTCTTTTTTTAGGTTGTAATTTGGAATCAATTCTAATTAATTAAGCACTTACGGTATTTAATGACAAATACAAAAATGGTCAATGTAGGTGTAAAAAATATATTTCACAAGTGTTTTTTATTTGATTATTTACAACAAATTAATGAGCAATTATTCAACGTGATAAATGACGTAGAAAGAAATTAAAACATGAATAAAAAATAAGTGCATTGAAATTGTTCAATTTGAGGGGAAAAAACAATGAATTCCACAAACATGAGTGGAATGTGGACGGGCGGCATTCGGTTGTGTAGGTCGTACACCCAAAAAGTGAGATTTCCGCCTCCAGGCAGCCATCCTTTCTCGCCCGTATTTTATTTTTGTATTTTTTTTTTTGGAGCGACACTTTGCACAGGTTGGCACGCTCCAGGCGCCACGCGGCCTTTCCGCCGCCCAAATCCTCAGCCGGCGTGCTTTCTAATGTCAAGGGGCAGACGCCTGGCAAACACTTTCCAAATGTCACCAAACAAATGCCGTCTCACGACATGAAAAATTCCAGTGCCGCTTCCTCCGCAATATGTTAGCCCTCGAAAGTCTCGTCAGCAACACAAACTGCTGTAATGGAGTGAGGTTCCCCAGGCTGGCGAAGTTAGCGCGTCAATATATTTGCATCCCTAAAAAGATTATATTGAAATATTGTCTATACTTCCAACTTTCTTTTTTTGGACTTTCAAGGGGGCGCAACTACGGCGAGTGGCGCTGAACGCTTAGGGAACAACTTACTGGTTTTTGCGCAGCGTCAAAAGCAGCTGCTCCCCTTCCGCCTCAATCAGCAGCTTCAGCGACGTCGGGTGACTCTGCGGAGCGACACGGGCATCATTAGTTGGCGAGATGTGTTTGATTGAGGACGAGGAGGAGGAGCGAATTTTAAGCAGGGAAGAGACTCCCCGACATCTCACGAGGTCCGGATTGAAAGGCCCCGTGGACATGCTGATCAAATGCCAAAAGTATGGTGTCAGAAGTAGAGCCACTTGAACATTTTTGATAGGCGTTGGAATACATGCTAAACAAATGAGTGGGACGATTTGGATATGTATGCGACGTGTCTCGAGACACACACAAATGTCCCAAAAGGTGATAGAAGTGGGGTAACTGGGGGAATTAGGCTTTACAAAAATCTTCAAAATGGTGTCAGAAGTGGGGTATTTGTGCAATATATGTTACAACATATGTCAGAGTTTTCAAAATGGTGTCAGAAGTGGAATGCTTTGGATATTTGTGCTGTGTATTATGATACACATCAAGAAAATGCCCCGGATGGTGTCAGAAGTGGGGTGCACGTGTCACGAAGGCCCCGGTGTTACACTGAACTCGTCTACTTAACATATAAAACCTTAACGTCGTCACGTTGTATCGAGGAAGGTTTCAAATGGATTCTTTGGGGAGATTTTTACTTGACAGTCTTTCATTCGGTGGCTGCTGTGAAGCAGCGCCCCGAAAATCAACAAACCTTCGCTGGCAACGGGGTGAACGGGAGCGCTCGTTTGAAGGAATCTCGTATGCAAGGATTGTGTCTTGAGTCCCGCGCGTCCCGCTTCCGCTTCCACTTCCACTCGAAGACACCGGACTCTGGAGGGGTTGGGCGGGCGATAAGCGGGGTGATGGATGACTCAACCCGCCGCACTTCTTCTTGTCACGCTTGACCCGGGTGACGCACCGCGCGTGCTGGCGCCGACGACGCCGCCACGCCGCCTGCGAGCGCGTTTGCGTGTGCGTGACGACCGAGCCGCGACTCGCTGCCGCTTCATCTGAAAAGGAGGCTCAAACGTGTGCCTCACGTAGCATTAAAGGAATGCTCCAACTTCTGACACCGTTCGGTCCATTTTCCTGACGTGCATCGTGGCACGTAGCCTAAATATCCAAGTCATCCCACTTCTCACCCAATTTTGGCATAAATCTCCAATTTCTGACATCAACTTCGACATTTCCTTGATAATTATCACAACACGTAGCAAAAAATATCCAAGTCATCCCACTTCTAACATTTTTTTGTTCATTCCTCACCTGGGATTGGAGCAGGTGCATTGGCGTCCAGTCTTGTCCGACGAGCTGAAGAGGTACCGTAGTCCCGTAGAGTTTCTGCTTGGCGGCGGGTTGGCGTTCGACGCCCCAACTCCCTGCAAGAAAGAAAACCCGTAAGCAAGTGAGCCACTCACTCGTATGAAGAAGGCCTCAAACATCTTAAAAAAAAAAAAAAAAATGCATGTATATGATGTGTGTGTACGCAATCTGGTGTCAGAAGTTGGACTAAAATTGCTCTGGTCTTCTTTGACCTCGTCTCTGATATTGCTTAACATCTAGAGGGTTCTTTGCTCGAGCTCGCCCGGAAGCTTTCGTTTCGGAGGCAAGACGTACACTGACTACAGTCCGACACGGTGGAGTCCAAAGTGCTAATCGGCTCCTTGCAGTTAGGGAGTCGTTTAAAAAAAAGGGCCAAACAGCAGCAGGGGAGGGGGTCATCAGCGTTTGCTCGTTCTCGTCTTCCAAGTATAACATTCTGTCAAAACAACGCTGGGGCGGGGAGGGGGGTCTTCCGCGACAACTTGGCTCGGCTCTCTCGATGTATTTGTCAGGATTTATCCTCAGCTGACAAGTTTCAGAGGTTTTCTTCCAACTTTCGGAGGCGATTATAGTCGGTGAGGTCGTGATGCGCGCTGTGAACTTTTATGGACCGTGCGCCGATACAACGGGAATCGCTGCTGGGCCCACGCTGAAAGAAATGATAGGCTTGCAATTTACAAAACCCCCCAAAAAAACAATTCTGGGATTATAATTTTGAGCCGTCGGATGTCTGCGAGCGAGAATTTCAGTTTATAATACTTGAGATCTGATTTCAAAGGTTTGACGTTTGACGTCAGAACGTCGAATGGATTTTGGAACGGGACAAAACGTAAGAGGGATCGGCAAGCGCACGGTCCTCCCCGCCATCGAAGAGACCAAGATCCTCGAAGTCCATTTGAGAACGTTTGTGTCCCGATGAAGGTGAGGGCATGTCAGAAGGGCAAAAGAACCTCAACAGAACTTTCGCTGTGTTTGATTGCGACATCAGCCGTGCTGCCCTATTGCCAGGAATCGTGGTTATTTTCACGAGATCGGATCGAAAGGCTTTCAAGCAATTGGAGTCAACGGTCATTTTTCTCACCCTCGCTAATAAGCCACAGCTCTGCGGGGTCGACGCAGCCTCGTCCACCCCCAAGTTTTCGGTCTCCCGTGACTCAGCCTGCTTGATTGCTGAGCCTGCTTATTATCCGACATTAATAACTCCCCAGCGGAGCTTTGTTCAGCGGGAGCAAAAACATCTCTCTCTCTCTCTCTCTCTCTCTCTCTCGCTCTCTCTCTCTCTCTCTCTCTCTCTCTCCTCCTCTCTCTCCCTCCCTGGAGTTCATCACGGTGACTCGCTGGCAAAGCCCGCAGCCTCCCTCAGCCGCCGCACTCAGCGGGAGAAGGGCATCGTTAGCGGTGGAATACCGTATCATCTCATCCGGGGGAGTCGGGGGAAGACGTGGCGAGCTCTCGGGAAGGGTTGGCTAAACACAAGGGAGGGGGATCGGGATCGGGGGGGGGGGGGGAGCAGACGAGTCTGGAACGCCGGAATTCGTTTTCGGAGGTTTCCGGTGGAAGAAATGAAATAGTTAGCGGGTTCATTTGTCCGCCGCAGAGCATAAAAGAGGGACCCGGGGTCTTATTTACACGTTCAATAAAAAGGAGCGCGCAAGCAAAGCCGGGTTCTCGACACGATAAGCTCCCTTTATTGCGCCGGTGTACACAAAGGCACCTTGTTCCGTTTATATTAGCAAAATAAATCAGCGCTAGTCGCTGGGCACTTTGTAGGTGGCACTGAACCGGCCCAAGGAAATGCTGCTTTGTGAACATCTGCGCGAGCGATCGCAGCAGCCTGTACCGCTACGCGACCTGCGAATGAAACAACTACGTGTCACCAAACCTCTTTTAGGACAATGTCACATAGATTTAGGCGAAGACAAACTTCCAAGCCGAGGTTGCCTCGTGTTTCATTTTCTTACATTTATTTAGGATCGTGTTTCCAAGAGGTAGCCGTTATTTTCATCTGAAAAGATTATTTCGGTGGCGGTTTATGTTTGGGTGAAAAAAGCACCACATGGAGGGCAAACTATCAAACATCCATCCATCCATTTTCTGAGCCGCTTCTCCTCACTAGGGTCGCGGGCGTGCTGGAGCCTATCCCAGCTGTCATCGGGCAGGAGGCGGGGTACACCCTGAACTGGTTGCCAGCCAATCGCAGGGCACATAGAAACAAACAACCATCCGCACTCACAGTCATGCCTACGGGCAATTTAGAGTCTCCAATGAATGCATGTTTTTGGGATGTGGGAGGAAACCGGAGTGCCCGGAGAAAACCCACGCAGGCACGGGGAGAACATGCAAACTCCACACAGGCGGGGACGGGGATTGAACCCCGCACCTCAGAACTGTGAGGCTGACGCTCTAACCAGTCGGCCACCGTGCCGCCAACTATCAAACAGTATGGCATCAAATGAAAATGCATATTCCACAAATCGACCTACAAAAACGGCGTTTGGCGGCGATTGCGCGGTAACCAAGGGTCCAACGGTGTTCCTCTGTCTGCAACGATGGCGGCTCGTGTCCGGTAATTCATCGCGGAGGATCCCGAAAGGGGGAGGGGCCGTGGCGGAGGCAATCGGAGTTTGTGAAAGCGTATCAGCCATCAAGCTCCTCTTTGAATTAGCATCATTTGTTTGCGTCGGGATACGCTTGTCGATCGCAGTAAGCGTCTCGTCAGCCGCGATGGATGAATGTTGCCTGAATTTCCCCTCGAGGGACTGTCATGAGTAACATAAATGTGTTTGAAAAATCCATCCATTTTGTTTATGAGTATCCATATCAGCATTCCCCCCAAAGAAACAACAACAACAAAAGTTTCGATCTGCATTTTAATGAGGGAACATAGCAGTCCATAATATGTTCATTTTTTTAAAACATAGAGTTATGGCATCATTAAATAGAATTAAAAGGAATTCAACAGTTTTCGTCACACGCCATCGTTTGAATGGCCATTGTGTTGCTCTTTCTGCTGTGCCCGCCTTGGCCACCTGAGGGCAGTACAAGACGGACAGGTGGCTACAGTGCCCATTGAGACGACGGCACTAATATTAGTCGCTCTTCGCACAGGATAAAGAATATGACACTGAGAAATGCGACATTGTCTGTCTACGTGTGTTGCTGCACCGTTTGTGTTCAGTTGCTTAAAGGGCTATTGCGCTGAACACAGATGCTATTTAGCATTAGCATTAAGCTATGAGACGAAGAGGCTACGCTTCAACCAGACAGCTTGAAGCCTCTTTTTTTGAACAATTGTTCGCTATTTGCCAAATTCCTGCTCATTGTTCACTGTCACCATACGGCGCTCGCATCTCAAGTCTGCGCTCGCAAGTCAAAGCCAAAACTCGGCACTCGTATCTCAATGCACACCTGTACCCGCAAACAACCCGTGCGAGCGCACACGTTAGAGCCGGAGCCCAGGTTCCAACCCGAACCGAGGCAGACGTGCTAACCGCTACGCCACTGTGCTTCCCAAATTCAGTCTGGGAATTTTTTCCTGGATGGAATCCTCTCATCCCAAAACCTCATCATTCATCATTCTGGCGCTGGTGTTCGCTTTCGTTGCTTTTTGTTGTCTCAACTCGTGATTGGGCCAGTTTCAACTCAACACTATGCCCTAATTTATTCCATATGCGCTTTATTCGCGGCACATTTCCTCCTTGTGGTTCACGACCGAAAGCGTATCCTCGCGTGCACTTATTTGTCTACCGTACAACGGATTCCTGCTTTTAAGACTTTTCTTTTTTTTTTTTTTTTAGGAATCTGACATTTTCTCAAGATCTTCAAACGTAACATCTGAGCGTGTCCTTGTACACCTTTTTTTTTCACTCTGAGTACTGTAGATAGGACTACTTTGCCGACGTGCCCGTATCCCCTTTCAGGCTACACGCAGGGGCCGCGACCTCATCAAGCGCGCATCGATGGAGCTACCCGAGCGCCACATGTCGGATAAGCAAACGCCGATGCGGATACATTGTTATTTCTCGCTGGCGGCGGGTGGCGGCGTTCGGGGGGAAAAAAAACGCTGCGAGGCATTAATAAATGCGTTGTTTGTTTGGTGGAGCAAAGTAAGCAGCAGAAAAGGACGGCAGGGGTGAATTATTGATGCATACGCAAAGGTCGCAAGTACCAATTCTGCGGATGTGTCGGAATTGTTGAGGCAGATTCACCCAAAAAAGACATGCAGTCGTATTCGCAGTTTTTTTCACCATTTCAGTTTTCTGATTTTATTTTTGGGGTGTGGCTAAAACAGGGCCCAGTGACGCACTTCGGCGTCGGGCACGAACTTGACCGCCTTTCTTCGTATCAGTGGTTATCCGACGCAATTGCGATGGACAGTTAGCTATCTCGCTATACCTTCACCACGAAAAAAACCTCTTCCGCTGACGTGGCCTTATTAGAGCGCCTCGTCGTCTGCCGCGAGTGCGTGCACATCACCCAGAGAAAGAAGGTGGAGCGCGTGGGAGTTTTTAAAAATTGTATTTTAAATTTCGACGTGAGTGTGGCAGTGCGGCATTCACAAATTTGCAGATTTTTTTTGGGGGGGGGGTGGGTGAACCTATCCACCGTTTTGCTGTTTTTGCATTAAAAAATGGCGCCATCTTCGTGCCAAGCATTTATGTTGTACTGAAGGGAGGAGCTACATTTAGTCAAGCCATAGCTATGTCTAATAGAACAATGGTATCTATGGCAAGTACAGATCATTTTGTGCGGGCATCAGTTACTGGCGGATATCCGCTATTCTCATATTTGTATTTGTGGTAAAATAAAGAATCCTTATTTCTCGCGGCACACTCGTGGTCGGGAATGCCTGACGTAGCTTCCGTGCCAAGCGTCGGCATTTTGGTGGCCGTCATCAACTACTTCGATAAGGGAAGCAGGCCATGCAATGAAATGGAATCTGATCAGGGTATTATTATTTATTTCAAAGCCATAAGCAGGACATTTACCACCAGGCTCCATTTAGTGGTAAGTAACTTTTCAAAGTCTTTTTATTTTAGTTATTTATTTTTTACTCCTATACCCCCTGCCTTTTTGTGTAATGAACCCATTCACTGTCACACTAGCGGAACGTCGAACACATAATCACCGTTCGGGGAAACGGATGGCCCCCGCAGCTAAAAAGTCATCTTGATCTCAGCGAGAGGTTAATATTCTCCCAGACAGACGCGACCGCCATGCAAAGACCACCGCCACCCACTAACCCCTCCTCTCCTTCGCCTTACTTATCCCGAGCGGTGAAGGTCGGCTTCTGGATAGCGAGCCGTGTGAAAAGTTCATGTTCACGAGCTCCACGTGACGGATTTCATTTACGGCCGTCTGGCATCCATTAAAAGGGAAACGCTGAAACCGGACAGGCGATCGAGCTCGGCGGCTGCCAGGTCGCCGAAGGGTGGCAGCCTCCTCGTTACCTCGCAAATGTGTCACGTCGCCCGTAAACTTTAACCAAGACTGACACACGGATGAACTTAAAACCTCTTTTTTTTCCACTTTTTTGTAAGTGAGACTGGTGTCTTTTGACTCTTTTTTTTTCTCTGTCTATCAGCAAAGAAATACAGCGGTACCTTGACTTACAAGTTCCGTAATTAACGTGTTTTGCAAGTTAACACATTCACTGCCATTGACGGCTTTAGAAGTCAAATATACATGTTCACTGGGAAGGCTGGCAGTGATTAAGAGTTGTCACTTGGTCCAGTTTTTGCTTTGTGTTGCCAGCCCCAATTTTGGGCGAAGTGAAATGAAAGGAGAAATAATAGAACTGTAATGCCCTCGAATGTGGGCAAGGAGAGCCACAGTCGCCATGCACTTGCAGCCGTTTATTGAACGGGACACACAGTCGAAATGAGAACACGCGCAAGGAGGTGCTGCTGTAGGCCACCACTCAGTGCCCAGACGCTCACACGCAGAGTAACCGGCCGACCCGAATCCAGCCGCCGATGTCAGTCGGCTAGGCCACGCCCCTTAAAGACACACATCCAACATATGGATTGTCGGTCGGTCTGCGGTCGGATGGTCGGTCGGTCCGTCGGTCAGTCAGACTGTTGATTCGTTAGTCAACTGGTCAGTCGTGAGTCAATCGGTCAGTTGCTCTGTCAGTCGGTCGGTCAGACCATCGGTCACTCAGTCAGTTGCTTAGTCGGTTAGTTTGTCGGTCAAGCTGTCAGTCAGTTTAAAACGAAATAAGCCGTCATCCCAATGATTTCATATGTGGATAAAAAAAAAAAAGGGCTTGGAAGTCGATCAACGTCAAAGGAAAAAGAAAAAAAAGATGATTAATATCCACTGAAAATGGTTAAACATTCAGCGATAAATCATGCACAAAGAAGGGGGGGGGGGGGGAATACTCCCAATGGCAGCATTCGAGCGTGCCTTCTTTGATCCACGCCTTACTGATGAATTAATTGTCGTGTTGGTGTCGTGTCCACACGAGCAGGTAAACAAAAACAAGCCTCCGAGTGGCAGCGGTGGAGAGGAAGAAGCTGCCCCCCTCCCCCCCCCCCCGTGAAACCAGACGGAGACGAGGAGGGCGAGGCCATCGAGCCCAAAACTATCAACTCTTGATCAATAAATGAACACTGTTGCACACGCGCACACTTGCCCTTGTTGCCTGTCTCTTAATTAACTCCCAAGATTCGTCAAGAAGAAGAAGAAGAAGAAGAAGAAGAGCGAGTCAGTGGCACAGTGTGAAGATGTGAGAGGTTACTCATCGTCCACACGCACGCGCACACACGCATACATTCCAGAGTTGCGTTCATGAACGCATTCGCACAGCCGCCTGCAACTTCAAGAGACCAAAAAGGAAAAGTTGGACACTTGATTAGGAAGCATCCGACCAGCTGTTCCGCATATTTTCACTTTTTTTTGTTTTTTTGGAGGGGGGGGGGGGGGGGGTAAGCAAAATATTAGGAACAGCTCTCGCTCTATCAAATCAATAGATTTTTTTTTTTTTTTACATTCATGGTTATGTATTATATACACAATCAATTAAAAAATAAGTTGTAATACATTTATTTAAATGATTAAATTACAGTATTTTGTATGTATAAATACAATTATTTAATTTAGATTTTTTTTTATAATCTAAATGAGGGTTTTATTTAATTTGTAAAGTATTGTGTCATATAAATGAAGTCAATTATTGTTAGAGTTCCAAATTAAGAATAAAATGTATTGATTTTATTTTGTCATTTGTATGCATTATTTTGTGATTATACTACAAGTGCCTACAAATAATGTCTCTGCATTTATTCATGTTTTTATTTTTCAAAATGTGTATATTTCATTGACTTTCCATTCAAATATATTCATTCATGAAATTTGACTTTTTACTCATGATGATGTAGGGTATATTTAGAAAATCTATAAAAATATCAATATATGAATTATACATCTCTGGGGGGAAATGAAACCCGTGCAAAATGATCAGTTTCTTTGATTTTGCCATTTCTAGGTATATTGTATATGCTTGAGTAAAAGGAAAATTATTGTTCTAATTCTTCCAAATGGCAAATAAAAACATTGTCATTTTTTTTTCTTTTTTGGTGTTTTTTTTTTCTGAGCTATTTATAAAACAACGATTCTTAATCGTATTTATTTCATTTATTTTTATTTATGACGGTTTCCCCCCCTTATTGCGTTTTGATAAACATCTTTGGATATCCACAATATTACTCGGCAATATACTTGTATTTCTTACGAATATAATAACAGCACCTTATTCCATTATGCTGTCAAAACAGATGCCATTTTTGTTCTGCTTCTATTATGTCCCCCCCAGTAAGAGGAGCGCTGCATACAGTATATTCCCCTTTCCCATACACAACGTCGCACACGCGCTTTTGACATCGTTACCTCGTGCGCGCGCGCGTGCCATTCGCCCGTGCGCCTTACCTCCCGCAGGGTGACGCGCGCTCACGCACGCACACGCCAGAAGTGCCGCGGTCAAAATCCCCAAGTTGCCGCCGGCCATGGCTGCCTGCCTGCGCGGATCAGTGCGGCCGGAGCGTCATCTTCATCATCAGCATCAACATCATCATCATCACCACCACCACCACCATCATCATCATCATCATCATCATCATCCTCTTGCGAGTCAAATGACGCCGTGAGACGTGATCAAGTTTGCAGGGAAATCCCGTAGACGGCGAGCCATTGTTGGGGAGAACAAAAACAAAAAAACACAAAAAAACGGCCGAGTGGAAGGAAGTGGAGACGAAAAAGCAGACGACGGTAAATGAAGACTTGAAGAAGGAAGGAGGACAAGAAGAAGAAGAAGAAGAAGTGTTTTGTGTCTTGTGAGTGACTGACCATGTGCGACACGAGCCACTCAGGGTCCTAAAGCCCGCCCGCCAGGGACCCGAGAAGTCAGGCACGTGCACACATGGCCACTAGCTTGTGCTCAAGCACTTACCCTTTGCCCTAGATGAAAGAAAATGCCTTTTTTGTGTTGCACCCCTTTTTTTTTCTTCATTCTTCAATAGTTAAAAAAAAGTATTACCCAAAGTATTTTGAAGTCTGACAGGCATTTTTTTTTTTTTTTTTGCATCACTCAGCGCTATACGTCATCGTATAAACATAAAGACAAAGGAGGCGGTCCCAAGCTGCGGTAATATTACTATTATTTTTTTGAGGAGGATAAAGAATATAAACAGTACTTGTGAGTATCGTTATACCGTCTGTCTACATGTGCGTCGGGTCGCAACACGTTTCTGTTCTCGCTGGCTCAGTTGCGCTTGAGATACGCGCACGCATTCACGCGCTGCGGCTCAGCTGTGTCATAAACGGCCAGTGTGCGCTCGGACAAAGACGCCGTTCACGCCGGCCACTCGTCATTCAAATGCGGCAAAGAGGTCACATTCCGACATCTCCCCGCTTCATAACTTGGCGCCGCGCGCTTGCCCGTCTGCTTTTGCGCTGTCAGGCGCTTTAATTCGTTCTCGTATTCAAATCATCTTTCCCCGTTGGAATGCCAAAAATCTGTTCCAAATGTAATATATACGTTTTGATAAGAAAAACAGCATATTGTACTTCAGAAACATCCAGCAATGACATTTTTTGCTTCAATGCCATTACCATTGGGCTGCTTCTGATGGGCGTGCCTTGGCCACCTGGGGGCGGTAGAATACTGACAAATCAATATACAGTACATGGAGATGGTCCCTAGTAAGCTGAAGTGATATTAGTTGTTTTCAGAGTGGATCCAAAAAATATTGGCATATTGTCTGCCTTCATGAGCCGCTGCACCGTTTGTGTTCAAATAGCCATTCCTTAAAGGGTTAGAATACCGCGACACCGATGCTATTAGTTAGCCCGTCTATGGCGTTTTTGCCAGAATTGTTAGAGGCGCGAAGTCCAGCGCGCATGCTCATCATGACAGGACACACGGAAATCAACGAAGAGCCAAGGTTGACTGGAAGACAATCATTTGATAATTTGCCGTGCAACTTTATTGATTTATCATTTTTCACTGATACAATAAGTTACTTGCATAGGACACAATGCCGTCGTCCGCCATTCACTTGCTGCTCCTGTGAAGAATCTGATCCAACAGTTTCTAGAAAACAGGGGGGGGGGGGGGGGAAAGGAACCCACTCAGTGATTATCTATTATTCATGGGAGGCCGCTTGGATTCTAACTTGGATGACTGTAAAATTACCCAAAACTACAAAAATGGAATCGTTTCGAGACACAAATGGCTTGTGACTTCTTAAGTGTGACAGATATGAGTCAACACTGCCCTCTAGTGGAACGTAACTGTGGTTGGCGTAGAACTGCTCGGAAAAAATGTAATGAAAACATTAGGAAGAAAATAGACGAATATTTGAGTTAAAAAAAATCATCAAATATAAGAATACAAATATTAAAAATTGATGTAAAAAAAAATATTAGTCAAAACTTCAGAACTGTTGGGTAGGCGTGCTAACCATTAGTTTATTGTAATGGCAAAATACAACACTATTGGATTCAAAATTAAAAGAATAAACACCAGAAAATAATAAACAAAAATATGAAAATATTTAATGAAAATCCATAAGTATTAGTAATATTCGGGGAAATATATTGGACAAAAAAAAAATAAAGTTTAAAACAAAATTATCCAGAACATTTGAACTGTGAGGCAGACGTCAACCACTAGGGTACCGTGCCACCAAAATACTATTAGACTAAAAAAAGAAATATATATAATAATAATAACTAACTAACTAAAATAAATAACTAATACAAAGATATTACTTGAAAAAATATAAAACAGTTAAAATACACACAAAGACTAAATGATTGTGAAAAATCCACAAATATTAGCAAAAATATACAAAAATAGTTGGGAAAATAACACACAAATATTAGAACAGAATGGAAACATACTAGACGAAATGAGGATACATTTTATCCAGAACCTCAGAACTGTGAGGCCGACGATCTAACCGCTAGTCACTGTGCTGATAAAATACTAGACACTATTAGATTGGGGGGGAGTAAGATGGAAAATACTGTCCACAAGTTTTTGAATAAAATACAAAAATGTTACTGTTAAAAAAAAATCAACTAAAAGACAAAAATACTCGAAAAAGTAATAAAGAAAATTAAAAAAAATGTAAAAAAATATGAGGAAAAAAATCCATACACATTAAATTTGCTGTACTGTATATGAAGTAGATTTTTTGGGTACCTTTTTGAAAAGCTCCACTCGCTGTCTATTGGTCAAACAGGCCTCCTCCTTCTTCTTCTTCTTCTTCTCTTCCTCCTTTCGCCTCGCCACGTCTGTTAGCGGCCTGGCGTAGTGAAAATGAAAAAAAAAAAAAAAAAAAAAAGGTCAGCATTTTTGCGATATGATATAACCCTCATATTTAATGCTGACATGACAAATTACTCACCGATTGGATATAAACTCCTTGGCTCCCTGTCTGGATTTCAACAGATCAGCTAGAAAACACCAAAAAGGGAATATTTGTTGCATGCCACTATCTCTGCTGACACTTTTGGATTATTAATGTATCTATTTTTCAAAATTTGAACAGTATCTTTAATTGCAAAATGAATAAAACGACATGTAGCAATTCAAATAGTATGTTTGTAGTACTCCACAATGGCCACGAGATAGCAGTAAGCACATCTTTACTAGAAATGCTTGACTGCATAGCAAATAAATAAGGTCAAATATGTAACATACATACAAATAGGTATGGTCATGAAAATTGTTTTCCTTATCTAATGTACACTGAACGACTGTGTCTTTTCCAGATACATGGCATATTAATGAGTTACTAAGGACTATGTTGTAAAAAAAAAAGTCATTTAAAAAAAATATAAACCACAATTTATGAGCAAATACTATTCGCACCATAGTGAGTTAGTCGCTTTGTTTTCTCAATGTAATGTAAATTAATACTGCTTAATTATTCATTTGTGTATTTCCCAGCTGCATGGCATATTAATGACGTACCAAGTATGACGTTGTCCATAAAGTTCACGAGTGAATATTTGCTAATGTTACCGTTGGCGGCGCGGGCGTGGCGTTGAGCGTCCGTTGGCCTGCGAGCGGCGAGGCTTTGCGGGCCTCCCGCTCTGAGGCGGCCCCTCCTCTCCTGCGCCCGCCGCCCCACCTCCTGCACGCGTTCCTGGGAGCGAGCGATGAAGCGTGGTCTGGACCTCTGCAGAGCTTCCTGCAGATATCAAAATCATATTTGTCTCCTTCCTGGCATGCTCGCTTCACAAAAGCCTCACGGAGGAACGCCATAAATAGGCTGTGTGTGAAAATATGAATGAGCAAAACAACCTGCACATTTTTCCAAAGTTTCATTCTTTGAGAAGGCAGCTTTATGTTTTTGATTTAAAAATTGCTAACACGACGGCATTGAATCACATTCACCTACTCGGGGGCTCCACGGAAGACGGACCGAGGCCTTGGCATTGCCTACAGATGCCACAAGATGGCGACAAAGCCATTGTTTTGCGATTAGACAAAACTATGGCCTGACTAAAGGAAGACCTTCACCTCACTTTAACGTACCAAGAGTATTAAGTATTCGATGAAAAATAAATCTAATAAATATTGACAGCATATACGCCCCCCAAAAAAATCATTGAAACATTGAAACTAAAAACCAAAAATACGAGAACAACTTGCTGTGTGGGGCCACAGAGGCCGAATGAAGTACACTCGTCCACTGCAGCGCACTTGTTCGTCTTTCCGCCGACAAATACTGTGCACATTTGACAGGTGTGACCAATAAATAGCTCGACGTAAAGCGCACGTTACCTTTTTGGGGAAAACTGTTCACTAGCTGCCGAACTGCGCAGACGTTACTGGGGATCTAAAATTTCATTTTAGACGACAGTATGGCAGTACTTTTGGAGTGCTGCGAGACTGTGCAGATATTTCTCATGTAAAATGGCTGCCTTTACTCCCAAAATATTAATAATAAAAATAACAATTGGGTAGCTATCAGAAGTATAGATTTGAAGCAGAGCACCAGATTCAAAGATTGCATTAGCTCGCATCTGTCGAGTGCACGTGATTTCAATTCAATAACAATCAAAACTCGCTTTTGGATGAAACCATATTGGAAAGAGCCATGATTTTTTTCGATTCAGAGAAGGAACTCACCTGGAGGGAAATAGTATGACGCGATGTTTGAAGGTCAGGAGTGGGCGGGGCCAGTTCCGCACGAGGGTCAACCCGCTTCAGGACGTCGCTATTCAGCTCTGCGCATTTTCCTTCGTCCGCCGCCGAGGAAGAGAGAGAACCGTATTGTTTTCACGTTGATCTACACGCGACGCCGCTCCGAAGCCCCCGCGGGCCGCGCCGGGGGGGCATCTGACTCAATCGAAGACGTCGGCCGCGGAAGCCGAAAGTGCGGCGCTCGCAACATTTTCAGGTCATTGTGACCGAAATCAATGTTTAATAAGGGTGGGAAGTAATCATACCTGCGGATTCCCCCTCCGAATTGCAGCGCGGCGCTTTCTTCTTACTGAGCTGCCTTTGGAGTTTGATGTTCGCGATGATGGCGGCCGCATTCCGGGCCAGGACTTCCTCCGGAGACTGCTGAGGGTCTGCAGTGCAAACGAAGGAAATACAAAGCACTCATTGGCTGTAGCGTCCTGGAAATGTACTTTTTTTTTTTTTTTTTAGAACTCTCAGGCCTTCAATTTTCCATCCGTCTCCATCTTGTTTGTGTCATTTTTCCCATTTATGCCCGTGCGTCTTTTGTCTCACTAACTTCAGTTCTTGTCGTGTAAAATATCAATTCATTTAAGTTTCTTTAACCCAGTTTGTAAAACAACCTCAAAAATGAAATTTTGGATATATTTTTGGTACAGTGGCGCCTCGAGATACGAGTGACCCAACTTACAAGTTTTTCGACATACGAGCCGTCGTTACGACGATTGGTTTTTGCTTTGGCTTCCGAGCAAAAAATTGAGACACGAGCGAGGTGTGGCGAGAAAGAAAAAAGAAAAAAAAGACCTACCCGGAGTTTGAATGAGGGTGAGGCACGGAGTCGAGCTCCACCGGGCAGCGAACGGCTCCCGGTGGTCGCTCTTTGGTGTCGCCCGGAGGTTCTCTTGGGGGAGCCCCAAGCTCCATTTCCTCTTGGGTTCTTCAGCAGGAGCAGGCTCCCCATTTTGAACCGGATCTGTTGTTACGGCCTCGACATAAGTCGGTCCTTCCGGGTGCTTCCGAGTCCCGTTTTGCTCGCCATCCGTCGCGTAGCTGTTCGTGCACCGAGTCCCCGGACTGTAGCTCTCCTTATGCTCGGTCACTTTGATGATCGCGACCTTTCTTCTGGGGGTCACGGGCAGGGGGCCGACGGTGGTCCTCTGCTCAGTCACTTTGACGATGGTGGCCTTCCTCGAGTCCATGGCGTCGGCGCCGCGGCCGGGAGGCCTGTCCGACGCGGTGAGACTCGCCGAGCGGCCGACTTTCCGGCTGGAGATGGTGATGGACGAGAAACCCACTTTGTTGCGTGGGACCAGAGTGGTCGGCGCGGATGCGGTCTGGATGCGCGACGGTTGTAAGCTGTGGCGCCTGTACGGCCGGCAGGGGGGCGTCACGGGCGGACCGCCGCTCGCCCCGCGCGAGGGATCGAGCACCTGGTACTCAGGGGAAGTTGCGCGCGGACTACTTAGCAAGGGTTCCTCTACTCTGGGCGGCTCTTCTGCTCTGGTTCTTCTGCCCGGAGAGGGCCCCCGATGGGGGTGTAAGGGGATCTCCGTGGGGCGTTGACCGGAGCGAGTCCCTGACAGCCCGTTACTGTTCCAGCCTCTTCTCAGCGCTCGCCAGATTCCAGATCCTTGCGGCTCATTAGCAGCGCACCTTTGTTTGTCTGGCACCTGTAGAGGAGATGGGAGGTGATTACTGCGCCAGCTTCAGGACGCTCATCCCGTCAGTGCCTTGACATTGTATGACACACGGCACCCTACCCTGCGGAAAACGACCGTCGTTGAATGAATTAAGCCTGAGGCCTTGACAGTGTGACTACTTCTTAAAATAGCGGGTCAGCTGCCTCGCCTCCCTTCAGGGCTCCGACTGTTTTTTCTCCAGTCAGATGATTCTGGGCTCGACACAGTCGATACCTCGCCAGCCACGGAGGCAGCGAGCGAGGCCGACGCAGCACCCGGCGTCTGCGACTTGTCCCTCGTAGAATAACAATGAGACTGCAGCCTCAATAAAGGGGCCGGAAAAGCAGAAAAAAAAAAAAAAGCGGCACATCTTTAGAGGCTCCTGACGCCGTTTATCGAGCACGGAGGAGATGCTGATGCACTGCGTCCTGGTTAGTAGTTTATGGCCTTGTAATGCAACTTGTTATGAGGAGAATGTTAGTAGAGTGTCGTACAAAAACTGATGCACTAGTAGGTTAGAATCTAACATCGCAGCAGGAGCAGGATCACTCAAAAAGGCTGGGGGTGCCGACTGCTTGAGGAAACTACTGAACCCTATGTAGTGTTTTGATTTATTTTTTTTGGGGGGGGGGGTTAAATTTGCACATTTTAACATGATTTAACAGTATTACATTTTTCAGATGAAATAGAACCTTTCAACAGGAACAGCAAATGACACACAATCAGTGTTTTGGAAAAAAAGACCAGAAGCTTAAACAGTCGACCCCTATTGTAATCCATGAACAAGTGATCCTCCCTCATAATTACCGTGAAAAAAAAATCTGGGAAAAATGCGGATATGCACGGGGATAGGGTACCCAAAAAAATGCAAATAAGCACAGAGCCAGATTATAAACACACAAATAAGCGGGGGCTTCCGCGAATCATGAGGAAAAGGTTCCCCTCCAAAAATCCACCAATAATTCAATGTGCCAATGCCAAACCGCGACTATGCGGGGGTCGACTCTATAGCATTTTTCGGTCAATATAATATAGAGAATTTCAACAGGAACATGAACAGGACGTCGCATGCAACATCAACATCAACAGGAACAGCAAGTCATGCGCTATACAACAAACAACAGAGTGCATTTGATGTCAAAACAGAAGCACCGAATGGGACAATTTCAACAGGAGCAGGAACAATAAGTGACTTGCAATCCTTGTTGTTGTTTTTTTTTTTTTATGAGAAATTGTGTTAACTGTCAACATATGAGGTGACCTGCAGTACCTTACAATCAGTCCTAAACATGTAACAACTAACTAGCTAGCCGGCTAAATAACGAACATGATGAAGTCGGACTGACACATGCTAAGAAAACGACATTTTCAACATTGCAGAACAAGTTGAATGATATCTGCCCAGAAATAGCTACTCTGTATTCATTATAAAACGCATGTCATAAGGTTTCGGGCCTCCCAAAACACCCTTTCGAAAACAGCTTTTACATTTTGGAATTGATGTTAGTGTTCATTCAGGCGACGAACATGGCGCTCTGTAGTTTTTCCCCATATCGGCGCATATCGACTCGAGTGCAAAGCTTCCGCGCACACGCGTGTCGGCTACCTGCTCGGTGGCGGGAGACGGCCGCTCGGGTGTCCGCCACGTCCTGCGCTGACTCCTCTCCGCTTGGCCATCTGTGACATTGTGGATCGAGGCAAAACAAACCATCACAACATGCGCTCGTCCTTCTCTGCCTTACACACACATGCAGACGCGCGCGCGCATATGTTTGGCTTACCTCACACTCACATTGATAATGTTGACAGTGTCAATAATGGATGTTAGCAAGGTAACGTGAACGCAGCCCCAAACAAGAACACTCTCTTCGGGGCAGGGTTTCTCACTCCCCCCCGGGAGTCCGCAAAATAAATTACAATAACATATGTCGTATCATTTAAAAAGACCCAAAAAGTTTGATAACTCTCACTCAGGGCGCAGTATGGTACTCATCGGTGGCATTTGCATCTGCTGCTGCTTCTGTTGCCAGGACAACCGTTCGGGGATAACCCCTGCATCCTCGCCGGGCCCCTGAATGCTTTGGAGATGATCCCTTCTCATTTCCGCAGGAGACAAGTTCTGAAAATGGCACCTTTGCAAAATGTGATTGGTGCTAGAAAAACACCAATAATGTGTTTTCAGCGATGTTGCCAGAAGGGAAAGTGCCTCGCCGCGTTCCATCTGACTCACCCGATGTCTAATTTGTGTCTCGGCAACAAAACAAAAACAAAAAAAAAAGGCAGCAGACTAATTTGTGTGCCCAGGAGAATCCGGTCATTACTCCAGCGGCGTTTGTGCCCATCCTCCCAATCTATTCCTCATGCCGACGGCCCGTTAAGCCTCAGCTAAAGAGGACGCGGGGCGCACACAGTGAAACTTGGTCAGTAAACGAGAAGACTTCTTTTTTGGGGATCATTTGCACATTAGCACGAGGCAATCACAGCTTTATCTTTCCAGCTGCCGAGGACGGATTGCTTTGATTCCCGCAAGCAGTTCTGCGGTCTTGAGGGGATAGTCGATGTATAAACAAGGGTGAGGTTGGCGGATCAAACCTGGGATGAGTGAAGGACTGCCATGCTCCAAGATGAGCGGGGGAAAGGCTCCTTCTCCAATGAGTCTACATCTCATCTTAGCTTTCCGCCGCGAGGTCGCTATCTCTTTTTGTCAAATCTTCCAGGCTAATAGAGCGTCTTCTCCAGCAGACGCAATCCTGCCAGAGTGGCTGTGAGCAGCAGCTGCTCTCCAAATGGACTTGATTCTTTTTCATCATCCAGTGCAGCCGGTTCGGAGCATTTCTGGAGAGGAGCGGCCATCGCGGTGCTGATTAGAGGCAGGTCACCTGTGTGCTACGTCAGCCTTGAAATACGTTCCTTTTCCTACTGTGGCTAATGTGTTAGCCACGGTAATGTGGCACAAACCTTGTTGGCGCAGGCTGGCTGTTCCTCGACTCTTCGCAAACGTCGGCGTGATGGGTTGCTTCAGTTTCACCTGTAAACAAAATAAAAAATGAGTTAGCCGCGGAAAAAACATGCTTAGCGATAAAATGGGATCGTAATCTTTCATGTGATTAGGACTCAATGTGCGCGTATTTTCCGAGTGTCGGCAAACATAAACATAATCCTTGATGGCCTTCCACAAAGCTTCGTGCCAATAGGTTGAGTGGTTTTTGTATCATCGTGTCACACGGGAATCTACAGCACAACCGTGCCCGGACATTTTTGTGCTCGCCGCAGGTAAAATGTCTGTAGGGCTCAGTCCAACCAGAATCGCTGTGGATTAGGACTCAATAGAGTGCGGACCGCCGCCGAGGCCGAACTAAGATAAGTATGTCGCTTGGATTTTGTTGAATTCCCGATATCTATTCCTCAAGCTTTTGCAGTTGGCAGAGGTAAACGGTCTCTAGCGCTTCCGTTTACATAAAACAGAATCAATAAAAGGTATTTCAAAGTGAGATTCTGCTGTGACAGGGCCCGGGTTAAAGGGCCCTGTTGTTACGTAACTGTTGTTACGGTACGGCGGCCAAACAATTGCAGGGTAACGTTCACTGGGTAACGTGCCCAAAGAATTTGCCGCACATGAACTCGCTTCTCCTCAAGGCTCAACTTCTCACACCGCAGCTCCAAAGGAGTCGTAAACCTTTAGAAAAAAAACGCCCAGTAAGCTCTTTTCAAAAGGATGCGTTGCCTCGGGGGGGGGGGGGGGCCACAGAGACTTCACGACAAACGGCTCTCTGTGACACCTTCTCTTTTTTTTTTTTTTAAATCTCTGCTTTGCAGTTTTACCTTGAGACTCGCAGGCCTAAGAGTCACAAAGCCTGAGAGGATTACAGCGACAAATGCTCCGGAAACCAGAGTGGAATCTTGAGAAAATTGTGCTTCAAACGGTGCTCTGCCGCAAGGAACAAATACTCTCGAATCCAGGTAGCACCAACCACCCGGGAGACTCAGTGTGGACACGTTCTGCACTGTCAGCAACAGGGCGACAGTCGGACTCGCGACATCCTCCTAAAACACCGGTGTCAAACTGCTGGCCCGGGGGCCAGATCCGGCCCGCCACATCCTTTTATGTGGCCCGCGAAAGCCAATCAAAATTGCTCATTGTGTTCTGGTGTAACAGCATTGAGATATTTTTGCAAGCATCTTTTTGTTACCAATTTCCCCTTGGAAAAGAAATGTAATAGTGGAAAAACATGTTTCTAAAGGCTTCTGATTTCAAAACTGGCAGTTCATCTATGTGTTGTGTATACTGTATGTAATTACAGGATATGAGGTCATCTTTCATTTATACGGGTTCACAGTTGTAGCGGCCCTCTGAGTGAAGTCATAACTACGATGTGGCAAAAACGAGTTAGACACCCCTGCCCTAAAAGGTCAACAATCTACCCTCTTGGAGAAATGATTGGACTCTGATCTAGCTGTACTTTTGCAAGGACCAAAAAAATATGTTCCCAAATGAAGGGTACAAAAGCAGAAACGCTGAACACCCAATAATGAATGTGGGTTCCAAAACCTTGGAATGAGTTGGAAGTTAGGTGTCTATCGCCTTACCTGGGCAGCAGAGTGCGGTGAAAGCATTTGTCTTCGCTCCAATGAATCCTCTGCCTTCGTCAGTCTTCTTTGAATTGGGAGCCACCCGGTTTTCACCGGCACAACGTAACTGAGTTGGGACTGCTCCTTCTTCGGTGTCTGCGAGATGCGAACCCTTTCCAGACTCCCCGTGCGCCCCACGGGGGCAAAGAACTCACTTTGCAAGGACTCCCGGCTGCCCGGTGAACTGCCCCTCATGCTGCCGCAGGAAGACGAGACCCCGCCGAAGGAGGAACTGCGGTGCGGTTTCCAGTTCTGACCGCTTGGTTCTTTATCACAGGACGCCGGAGTTCGATCGGCGTCGCCTTGCGTCCTGTGAAAGTGCTGGCGCCGACCGTCCAGCCGTCTGCCCTCCGTGGCGCTCTGAGGCCGGGCGGCTCGGCGGGAGACGTAGGACGAGCTCTCCCCCTTGGAGCTCTGGCTCTCCCAGTACGACTCATCTCCGGACCTCCTCCGACCCATTGGCAGGTGAGCAGCTGGCCTTCGGAGAGTCATCCCTCCGGCGGCTCAGGTAACCCCTCGCGGGATCTCCGCTTTCAGGCTGCGACCAAAGACTTTTACACTCGAGGACAGTCTCGATCAAGTAGACCGCGCGTCAGCTGCCGATACCAATACTCACCGAAAGTGGACACTCCTCTTAATTTCTTCGTGACCAACTCTGACTTTGGATGTTAGACGTAAATAGTCTGCCTTTGGATAAACGAGGTGCTACGGGGCGCTGTCTCCAGTCAGGGGATGCTGCAGTGTGAGGGATGCTCGGCCCAACAAAAGAGTTATTGAGCATGAGGGCTGGTCATCCGGTACAAGGGAGGGCGATAAGGAGATACAAGGAGAAGGAGCGGGGCAGTTGGAGGAAAAAACAAAGACGTCCGTCAAAACAAAGACGCTTATTTAACATGTTTTTAACCCTCAAAACGTGTTGCTATGGAACATTCGGGTTGCTCGGGATGCTATACTTACATAACGTCCCCAATGAGATGATTCTAAATGTTATGCCGTGACTTCCTAACAGCAATATAACCACTGTTGCTTGTTGAACCCCCCCCCTCCCCCCCCCCACCCCCCATGTGGGCCCATCCCAGGGATCTTGTGATCGGCAGCTGAGGCTCTTCTGTCCTGGAGCATCCGTCTAGACCATGTGACCCTCGCAAGGCTGTCAGAGAAGTCGACGGGGATGCACGTGACGCTGCTCCGTGCGTGAGCGGTCGTGGCTTCAAGTTGAGGTTGTAAAAAAAAAAAGAAGAAGAACTCGAATTGACTTTGCAGTGTAATGAATGTCGGTGTTTAGCAGCGGAATACAACGGGAGCCCAAATGACTTTAAAGTGATGTCATTTGTGCTTAAAAATGCTAAGATGCAACACGCGGAATGAATTCGAGATGACGCAATGTAATTTGCATCATTTTTTTTCATTCGACAGTAAAGCTGGAGGCAGAAATAAAAGAACCCTCCAACCCCTTTTTTGTTCACTATGAATTCTGCGAAATGATCATCTAACTTTGATGCTGACGTTAGGTGAAAGAATTTTGCGTCGCTGGTCGGGCGGATAGGATACCTGCATGAGATTCGGCCTCATGCTTCAAAGTACGAGCCCTTGGAATTCGCCTTAAATGGCTGTTTGAACTTCTTGTTCAATTTCGGGGATCGGTACCCCCCCCCCCCAATTATGCATGTTGATAGGTGAAACTGGCATTGCCGCTCAATTTTTTCAAACTTTCTGGGTGTGGGGCAACCGAATGAGTTTTGTGGGAGGTTGTATTTGGGTGCCCTCAGGCACGTCAAGGGGCCGATTTAAAGCTATCAGAAAAATAATAAACATGCCGATTCCAAGGAAACAGAGAAAAACAAAGCTTCTTTTGTACATGTTTGGTTAATGTCACAAGAGCTGACATAAGAAACCCCTGTTGTTCAAAACAGCAAAAAAGCGAATAAAGTTTTTCATTATTAGCCATAAACAGTCATTAAAAAAAACAAAAAAACACTGCCTCTCATTGCACCAATAACGACATAACATAAAATAAAATAACAGTCAAACTTTTCATAGACACGTTCTGTATAGGTGCATTTTGTAATGACTTTGGTAGTATCAATATACTTTACTGCTTTAATTAATATCCTCTCGTATATTAACCTCCGTAAAGCTGTTGTCTTTGCATGTTTTTACTTCTCGCAACAGTGCATAAATTGTTTTACGAGGGAATAAAAGCACCCCTGAAAAACATTAGCCAGCTGGGGTGCGGGCGAGGCGGGGGGCGCATAACTGGGAGGGCCCTCACGCAGCATGCGAGCGTAATGTGCGCATAAACGCGGAACAAACAGCGTTGGGGATTTTTCATTCTTAGGAGAATTGTTTCACAAGAAACTACATAACCATTTACTGCAAACCTGTAGGCCAAACTTGTAGAATCCATTACATTTCCGAGATTTTGAATAGAATAAGAATATCTTAGTGACAGAAATCTGGTTTATGTAGGTAATGGGTCACAATTAGGTGAATGCAATTGTTTATCGATTGTATATATTTATCCTTAAGTATCTGTAGCTTTTGTGACTAATGACTGTGCAAAACTGTAAACGACACCCAGTGGGGGTTTGAGGTCATAGGCGCCTACGAAATGAGCGTGCTCCACATAATTCCGCCTAGCAACAAGTGACCCATTCAAACAAATCCGAGCGGTTCTATTGGCCCACGTCGCTACAGCTGCTGCCAAGCTGCATATGGAATTCGGTTGTCTATAATTTGAGAATTTTGAAGTAATATAGTTTTCTATGTTTGAACCCACCAACGTTATTGGTGCATGGGCCGTACAGTTGTTTTAATATAAAAACACCCCTTTACAAATTCTGCCTAGCAACAAGTGACAAAATAGCTATGACCTGCTGTCAAATTAAAATGTGATTTGAGACGTCTATGAGTTAAGGTTTATGAAGTAATATAGCTGTACTTTTCCATGTTATAACCCCCCTAAATTATTGGTGGACTGTTCATTTGTTTTCAAAGAAAAACGCCAATTCATAAATATTAAACCGTTTGGCTGATGGTGTCTCTTTTGATTTGATGTCCGCCGCAATAAGTCATTTACAGTACGTAATGGCGCGAAAAGGATTGGATTCTGCTTAGCAACAATTGACTGATATACAAGCCACTCTATTGGTCAACGCTGCTACACCCGCTGGCCAGCTAAAATGTGATTTCAGATGTTTATAATTAGACAAGTTTGAAGAAGTATACTTTTATATGTTATAACCTACATACGTTATTGGTTATTTAATAGAAAAAAACGATAATTCCTAAATATCACACAATTAATTGTCCATTTTGATGACATGTCCACACAATAACACCAATTTCTGGCGTTGTTTCTAAAGAGGAAAATCTGTGTAATGTGTGAGAAATATCCCACGAGCAGCTTTCAGCCCTTGCTGCTGGAAAAAAAAGTTGCCGTGGTTCCCCCTGGTGGAGCCTCAAGGAGAAAAAAAAAAAAAAAAAAAAAAAAAAAAAAAAAACATGGCTACCCGGAGTAGCTGCTCAACTGTCGCCCAAAAGTGAAGCAAAAGTCCGGCGTTTTGCGAGCGACGAGGTCCCGGCTTGGGGGCTTGTGGAAACGGGGGAAGGAGGTCGGAGGATGTCTCGCTGGGTGCCCACCAAGAAGGAAAAGTACGGCGTTGGTAAGTGCCAACAAAAAGCAGCCACTCCATCGTTAGCGCTTTTTAGCTCTCAGATTGAAGAAGTTTGGGAAGGACGGCGAAGCCGAACGCGGCCGCCCCTCTCCGGCTTCTCCTTCGTGTTCGGAGAGTGTGTGAGTGGATTTATATATATTTTTGTGTGTGTGTGTGGTGGTGGTGGGCACGGGACCACGGGGTGGGGGTGGGGGGGCTGGCAGCGAGTTTTCAAGTGGAATAGACGAACTGTGTGTCTTTTTACGTGGTGGTGGAAGAAGACAGTGGGAATTGTTTCGAGGCGCGCCTCGGCTGCTGTTTCCTGCGCGGGCAGATGGAGGGGCCTCGCTCCGCTCCGCTCCGCTCCGCTCCCAAACTCTCCCACTTGAACTTTTAACAACGCCGACTGCGGCTCAATTCTCGCGTGCACTTCGGCGCTGCGACGCGCTCGCTCCACTTGTCCGTCGTCGAGATAGTGGCGTCGTCCACGCTAATGTGATCAATCGCGACAATATTAGCTCATTAATGGGAGTCGATGCCAGACATGAATCACTGACAACAAGGCCCAGTTTACATTGTCACGGTCTTACAAGACATGTTTGTTTTTGCGCTTGTGTGGCGTGACACAGCACATGGCAAATAATTCACACGTATAAAGTACATTGTTTGTAATATTTTGACGAGAGGTGGAGATATCACTGTCACGACTTGGACCGGCGATAGTATCATGAATCTGAAATTGTGCGATAAATGCTGTGGAACAAAACCATGTGCGATACATGAAAAGGCTTTCTAATATTTGGACTAGAGAGGCTCCTGGAATCACAATAGAATCCCATTGCTACATTATCCCAGCGATACAGATATTATCACAACGCAACCGTATTCCCCCTCAATATTTTGTATTTTGGACCTAAATTTTTTCCCCCTAATATAGAGTTTTTTTTGTCATCTTATACATTTTAAATTTTTCTACTTCTTGTTCCCTACGTTTTTTTGTATGTGTGTTTTTCATCAAATATTTGTGTTTTAATAGCCATATTTTGAGTCCACGGTTTAGGATTTTTCCCAAATTGTTTTTTTTTTTTTTTTTTTTTTTGTATTTGTCATCACGTTTTGTATTTCATCTACAATCTACTGTATTTGTTCCCTAATTTGCATTTGTTTCTAGTTTGTGTCTGTTTCATCAAATATTTTTCAATATCGTGATATATCGAATCGATTGTTTATGCTCATTAATAGTGATGTGAAGCTTCCAGTTGCTTCATAACGCATAAAATGTACAGTAATGACATAAGTAAATGCAATGTAAGGAATTAGTTTTTGCCTGCACTGGTGCCTAACAAATGGAAAGCGTTAGCGCTTTTGAAACCTTGACTTTTTAAAACCGTGGTATACCTTGACACCAATAACCGGCCCCCCTAATGATATGGTAAGTGCTAAACTCCTGACTGACTTTGGAAACGCCATCTTTGACAGGCAGTGTGAAAGGGGCTTAACTTTGGGGCGACCCAAGAGACTGGCTAGCACAATTTTCCCCTGGACAACGGCAGAAAAGAGGCAAAGAAGAACCTGTGCGCTACCTCCTCCGTCCCTCCGCCGGTATTGATCCAAACAGCCCGCCGAGCTGCCCCCGCCGTGCTTCCTTTGCCGGCTCGACAGATGGTCCAGTGGCGTTCGCGGTGGGGGGTGGGAAACACAGTTCAGCGACGTCGACAGGCATCATTACATCATTTAGATGGGCCCGGGTGATGTTAATACAGCTGAGCTGCCGGACTGTCAGCTTCCGTTAGGCGGCTGGTTGCGTGAAGGCAGGATTCCCCCCCCGCTCCCAAGTCGCAAGTCTCTCCTTACACTTTTTTTCCCCCCTCGTCGTCAATAACTGACAAAATAATGTAACCTTGGAAAAAAAAGTTCACGTTGGTATTGATTAAAAAAAAAACAAAAAAAAAAAACATGGACTTTTGCTTTGTGCGTGAGCAGAATTATGCACAAAATATGTTGATTGATTACTTTTCCACTGAATTTTATATCAAAGAGGTGAGACCGACCCTGAAAAAAATGTTAATCAGGATACAATTGATATTGAAATTGATAGAGAAAAGGCTTTTACCCTTTTCTCCATTATGCAGTGACTGTCTCAAAACGTAGGCGTTGGCAGGTGTACAATCAAAATTTGGACCGTTTGGCCTTGGTGGAGTGTTGCTCTCGACTGAGGAATATTCTTTCTGGCTTTTGTTAAGTTCACAGAAATCGGGAAGTTGCCAACGCTAGCTCGCGTCGACTCGGAGCGTTGAACATTGTGGAGCCTCCACAAGCCTGCGGCGTTGATTAAAAAATGTGTTGAACATGAACCCATTTACCATTGAGTATTATTAATCACTAGATGACATTATTGCTAGTTTTCGCCAGTGAAAATTCGGGTCGCACACAAGTTTGCAAAGTTTGTTAAAAGGTTAAGTACAAACTTTTTGGTATTATTAAGCGCTAGCTACTGCCCCACACCAACGCTTTAATCTACCAGATTCCTGCTCGCAGCCAATGGGGGCTTGGACACCGGCCGACCCGTCTTTTTCAGCGCACCAAGAGCTAATCTCCCAAGTACTTCACTTCAAGACTGTCTATCAGCGCTTGTTATTAAAGTCCCCTAAGCTCTCTGAAAATAGGTTGCTGCATATTTATTCGCAAATCAACGGGCTCAGCATTTTCTCGGGCAATTGGGGTCACAAATAATGTCAACGTCAACTTAAGTCCTTGTTATTGTTGTGTTTGTCGCGCGTTTTTCTTTTCTTTTTTTTTCACGCCCTTTTATTCTGGGATTTCTAATGGAGGTGTCACTCACTGTGGATGTGAAATTGCCCCTGTAACATTTGGACGCGGCGACCATTTTGATGAAAAGGCCGTCAGTGTATTAATGTGTGCGCTCGTGGCCGGTTAAACGATGATGACTCGGACGGCGGTGCCGTGCTCAACTCTGGAGGTGGTTTTAGATTAAAGTCCGACATCGCTACCATCCGTCACCTGACTTTATAACCTCAGCCACTGTTCACTGGTGTTCGAAGAAGATTTAAAAAGGATTTGCGGGAAGGTTTTACGACATTGAGTAGCTGAAATTGTCATGAATTGATGAGTGGCACCTGCTTGGATCACTGGAAAAATAATTCTGGGGCTATGTGCAAAGTCCTTGGTTTGAGTACAGTCCAAACATATGACGTTTCGCGGTTACGAACGGCGTACAATTACAATAAATAGTTTGCGCATAAGAAGTTGCAAAGGTTGAAAAATTGACTGAATCAACAGCGCCTCCGCTGGTTACAGCCACGTAGTACACTCCATTTTGCCTCAGTATGTTGAAGACGCAATTAAACGACAATCCGTTTCACACAAGAGATGGAATTTTTACACGTTAATCGATTATTCTACCTAATATAGGCTGACAATAAACTGCTACAAATGTGACGTGCGTAGTCCAAAATACATTACATGCAGTATGTGTTTGGCCTTTGATGGGAGGTCGACGCGGCTCCTGAAATGTCCCGGATATCTTTAGGGAATGTCTACCGTCATGTTCACCCATCCTTCCCATCTTATCCGTCAGGACGACATCGTAATGCTCGAAGGCATTTATGCGTTTTCCCTTCGATGCATCCGTCGCGCCCTTGTCACTACACGTTATCGGTGCCGCACTTTGCCAGAAAGCCTTTGCTCACCTCACTTTGTAAAGGCATCAACTGAGGTGATCAAATATCAAATACAATGAAAGTTACAAATTCGATACGCTCCAAGCCTGTAATTCAATTTACACGTACAGATTATCAAGTACATTTTCCCCATTGAAATGAGTTGAAATCCGTCCCGTCCCCCTAAAGCGCCCAAATTTCGCACCATTCAATAAACACATAGCTGAAAGCACTTTTATGTTATATATTTTGAAATGAGACACCGCTTTGGCCTGAGCACAAAAACAGTAACTTTTTCAGTGAATAACGGAGGAGCGGTCCCTCTCCCAAAAAAAAAACAAAAAAACACACAAATTGGCAACCTCGCTAATGCCAAACCACAAATACATAGGGGTTCACTGTACAGTACCAGTTAAATGGCGACAAGAATGCAAATTAATTTCAAGACTTATGCTGATGGTGCTTAATGAGCACTTTCAGTCGGAGCTCAAGGCCGCTCATTTTCAGTCACGCAAATCTCAACAGGAAATAACCCCCGTCTCCTCTTGAGCCAATTATAAACAACAGCCCCTTGAAGACGTTTTTAGAAAAGTGGTGATAATGCGGGCGTGATTGGGCTAAAATGAGCAAGTATAGAGAGAGTGAGAAAAGCTTTCTGCCAACCCCCCGATTGCACAGAAGCAAGGAGGAAATGCTGCTCGAGATATCAAGAGAAGCACAATGGATGGGGCGCTTCCAGTAAAGGCAGAAGGAAATATGATGTCGTGCAGGAAGACGAACAATGTAGAATTTTTGGCAAACAAAAAGGTGTGCAAGAGGGAGGCTCGAGAAAGCATCTTGCAGGGTCTGGACATCCGACGACAATTGCCTTCAACTTTCTCTCTGTCTCCTTTGTCCATATCGAGCATGAATAAAATATCAAGGGAATCGAGCTTCACGATCTTTTGGCCAGCACTAAGAGAAGGCGTATTGAGCTTCAACACAGTAGCTGCGCTAGCAGTACTAAGCTAACATGACCACAAGCGGACGTTAGCCACGGCTGCGACTTGGGTAACATGACTTATTCGTAATGGAGTGTTACTAGAACATGAAACATTATCAGTTTGACATTTTTTTTTTGGGAATGCTCAATATGTTAAAAATAAAAAGAGGCAATAAACATAACTGTCGAGCAGGAATGTTACTAATTCCGCGGCGTTTCTGAATCCTCTCAGCTGCCTGTAGTCTTCTGTTTTCTAGTCCTATACCCAGTTCTTGGCACACATGGCATGGGTATATTATTGTCTGGAGGTGGATATCCTGCCATAGTATCAACAAAGCTCCGGAGGTCCAAGGGAACAGATAAGCGCAAAGCTGTGTGTGGTTTCTAGCAAATAGGAAGCTACCAGAGAGGGCAGATTTGTATTTATTTATTTATTCATTTAAAACATTTTTTTTTTTATCCATCCTTCCCATCAGAGAACACTTCACTCATATACTACTGTCAGGATGTACTGGTCGTTATAAGAAATATGACAAAACTTTTTGAAATTTGCAAACTTAAGCTTGAACTTCCTGTCTGGTTCGAGCATCTTGGAGTGCAAACTTGTAAGCTTTAAATAGTTAGTTGCCTTTGCAACTCTTTCACAGTGACTCATCCATTCCAAAAATAACACACTTCAAGTCGACCGCAGACCTCGAGCCAAGGCCGAACGATCTTAATCTGCACTGACAACTACCCTGCTGTGTTTTTATTAGTGATGCACCAAAGTTTCGGCCACTGAAAGTGTTTGTCCCAAAATGGCCCAAAAATGCATTTTCGGTTTTAGTCTGAAATACGTTTATCACTAAATAAAATGTCTGAAACAGGATGTTGTGGCTACGCAAGCGAAAACCGCGGCCAGTGCGCAGTTATGTACACTATATTTTAAAAATATAAAATGGCTTGTCCACGTTGAACAGTCATGCAACCTCCCCGCTTTCTGCTGTTTGTATCGGAGAATGCTTGGTGCACGCCATTTTGCGCCGACACAGCTACCTGCGAGCTACGGCTAGCTAGCTAACGCGGCTAATACAATGCCGAGTCACGGAGGCGAAAGTTGGCTTCGTGTCCGGTGTCAACGCAGCATAAGTCACCAGTCATCGCCTCCATGGCAGCAAACACTAAGTTCTAAGTACCGTTATCACAAAGGGAGGACGAGGAGTAATTAACAGGAGAAAGATGGGGACGCCATGCTAATTGCTAAGCTATCGTGACCTGTCGTCGCAAAACACTGAAGTAAGTGATTGGATGATGCGATACACTTGTCACATAGGTCCGGCTGGAGCCGCATTATAGCGGACAATAACCAACTTTGAAGAGCAAAAAAAGCCAGGCAAATTTAATAAGTGTCTGGAGATAAAATAATACACAATAGCGCTACACATCCACACAGGACTGAAACAGAGGTGGTTGCAAATCAGAGGTCGACCAGTGTCGGATTGCGGTCTACAATAAAGGTTCCACTTTATCAAACATGTAGCATCTGACTAAGCAGAAAGCTTGTGACTAAGCTCCTCAATAGTCAAGCTTTGTTTGGGATTCCCTGGCCGACAAGCTGATGCTACGGAAACGAACGCAACGGGGCAAGTTGCTCACTGCGTTGTCGATGGCATTCCAGCTCCTTCATCAGCGCCCGGTAATGACCACGTTATCGGAGGCCGTGTGGATTAGCGCGCCTTATAATTCAGCCAAAAGTGTGGAATTACAATCAGTCGGCGTGTCGTTGGGATAATTGTGGAGTGGGTGGGTGTCGTTTAGCGGAGGTCTGTGATCTGATTCCACTCTGCGAGGGCCTTGGGTAAGAGCTTTACGTCTGGTAATGACGTAATGATCCAAACCACTTCTCGGCAAGTGGTGCTCATTTTTAGCCCACGGTTGGAAAATTTGTTTTTATCAGTGATCACCATGTCCTTTTTGTGGCTTCTATAAATTGTTGCTTTATGTTCTGGATTATGAGCCATTTCGACTGAGCAAGTGGTCCGCTTCAAAATAAATACTCAGGCGTTTCCTGCCATTAGCGATGGCATAATCGAGCACGCCCCGCTGCAAAGTGACACCGCCGCCTTCCCAGTTTTGTGTTTGTTTTGCTGTCCTCGCCTCACGTCGGTACCTTTTGTGTACTGGAAACAAACCGCGTGCATTTCCTGCGGGCAGCGCGGGCCTTTGTTCATGTGTCAGCTGGTGAATTCTGTGGCCTCGTTGGATTGTTTGAGGGGTCACGAAAACACTGGCGGGTATTTTTCGATAGCAACCGGAGACACACAAAGCTAGCTGAAACGTGCTACTCATGCATTTTATGGCTTCCACTAAAAGATGAATGTATGATGTGATTGACGTTTAAAAAAAAAATGTAATAAAATATCAGGTTGATGGTTAGGTTATGCATTTAAGCCTAACTGTAACCCTTTTTTTTAACCTGTCCTCTGTTATTCACTGAAAAAGTCATCCAGTCGCGGTTTTTGTGCTCATGCCAAAGCAACAAAACGATTGTATTAGGCGCCATCTCGTGACAGAAAACTAAGCGAATAGGCGACTTCACAAAAGATGAATACAGTGGTGCCTTGAGATATGATAATTAATCCATTCCGCGACCACGCTTGTGACTTAAAACACTTAAGACACTCATGTTTCCCCATTAAAATGAATGGAAATGCCATTAATTTGTTCAGCTCCCCCAAAATTGTTGTTTTTTTAATAAGGAAAAGAGCACTCCACAATATTGTACTTTACAAAAACATTCAGCAATGACATAATTCAACAGAATTTAAAGAATTAAACCGTTTTTTCCAAATGTGCTTCAGTTCACTGGACACTCCTATCTCCAAAAACCCGTAAGTCAGGTCACTCGTATCTCAAGGCACCCACTGCATTTGATTCCTTTCTATGGCTTTAAGGTTATGGATTGATAACTCGAATGTCTCCCGGAAAACCTTGGCTATATATGGTGGAAATACAACAAATCACATTGGAGGTGAAGGTTGTTATCAATCTCCGCCAAGCGCCGACGCAAACGACACATCGCGCTGTGACGGCTGTTGTTTTAAGATGTCAGTCACGGCCTGCTGCGCTTAGATGTGACAAAACGGCAGATTTTTATTGGATGCAGTTAAACTGGCCTCAAACCAAATGGAATTCTAGTTAGTTTCACACCGCCTCCAGTGTTTTGGTCTTTCCTCAGCCTGTTGATTATGACACCGTCAGTGGCGCCGGGCCCTAGCGTCAGTGTTAACCGGCGTGGGTGGACGTTGTAAACACTCGCCTCTTCGTCCTCGTAATAATCCCTCTGGTCTTTTTCAGCAATCTACAACTACGATGCCCGCGGAGAGGAAGAGCTGTCGCTGCAGATTGGAGACACGGTGCACATACTGGAGACACATGAACGTAAGCATCTTACTCAATGATACGTTTGCTTATTTTCCTCAAATAGAGTCAAGTAGACCCAGCCCTGCCTCAAATAGCGTCTTCATTCTCTGCAAAAATACCCCTCTAGTCCCTGTATTCTTTCCTATACATACCCTGCTTTTTTTCCAGACTGGTTCAGAGGGCATAGGCTGAGGAGGAAATCCAGAAAGGTGAGCGGCGGGTTAACACAGTCAAGTTCTGACGCGGGCATGTTTTGCAATGACCTGTTTGACTTGTGTTCTGCTCTGGCAGGGCATCTTCCCCGCCTGTTACATCCACCTGAAAGAGGCCACAGTCGAGGGCAGCGGGTTGGTACTTGAACAGTGTGTTGTTGTCATTACACAATAATGAGGACTAAGGGGGGAAAAAACATTTTATTTTAAGGCCATATCGTTCAGCCCTACTTGTTCCACAACAACAAAAAAGTGTAGAATTGTTGCAGTAATAGGGGGCATTTGATTTGGTGTGTGTTACCGCAGGCAAAAGGAGACGGTCGTTCCCACCGAGCTGCCTCTGGTGCAGGAAGTCACCACCACGCTGCGGGAGTGGGCCTCAATATGGCGGGACCTGTACGTGGTAAGTGGAAAGCTTCTTCATAAGTCTCTGACTCTCACGAGTGTGTTAACAGAGGTTTTCGGCGATTCAGGGAGACAAGCGCGAGATGTTCAACTCGGTCCGTGACATGATCTACGACCTGATCGAATGGCGCTCCCAAATCCTCTCGGGCACGCTGCCGCAGGACGAACTCTCTGAGCTCAAACAGAAAGTCACATCCAAGATTGACTACGGCAACAAGTGAGGATTGCTGGTGATCTTCTCCGCAGATCTTTAAAGTGTTCCAAAATGAAGGCCTTTGTTCTCCTTGAAAGAGTTTGACAAGAAAGAGCTTTAACCTAAAAATGAAAAAAGGACAGGAAAAGTTGAGCCCATTTCTTGTTCCAGGTACTTGGATCTCGACCTGGTGGTTCGGGACAAGGACGGAAACATTTTGGATCCGGAGCTCACAAGCACCATCAACCTGTTCAGAGCGCACGAGACGGCCGCCAAGCAAATCGAGGACCGCATCCAAGAGGAGAAGGTGAGCGCCTCAGCCTTTACTTGAAACGCTAACCCTCACACGAAAACCAAACCAAGGTCCTAATTTGAAATCTTAACACAGACTGGAAAACGTCATTTGAAACACTGAACCTTTGCTTAACGAGAAGCGCTAAACACTAAACCTTAGCTCTTCATTTAAAATCCCTAACCTTTGTCTTGAAACTTAACCCAAGCCGTCTTGTTTCTCCATTGGCCTGTTAAATGCCAAATGTTCCTCCAGTCGCAGAAGCAGAACATCGACCTCAGCCGGCAGGCCAAGTTCGCCTCCACGCCGGCCTTCGCCCTCTTCGTCACGCTCAAGAACGTGGTCTGCAAGATCGGAGAGGACGCCGAGGTGCTCATGTCGCTCTACGACCCGGTGGAGTCGAAGTTCATCAGGTGAGGCCCCCGAGAAGGACCGCGCTATGTGAGGGAGTCGGTTGCGTATTTATTTTTTCTCTCCGGCAGTGAAAACTACCTGGTGAAGTGGTCCAGCTCGGGTCTAGTGAAGGACATCGACCAGCTTCACAACCTGCGTGCAGTCTTCACTGTGAGTTGATTGTCAATTTGTAACGACAGCAACATTCAGAGGGATGCTCAGTGGGGATATGTTGTCGTCGACTATGGCCGTGTTTCCCAATATTTATTGTGCCAAAGCGCATGTTTTACATGAGGGGAAAAAACTTGGGCACACCACCAAACGTTTATACAATCAATGAAACTTTATTCGTAAACATGCTGTAAAGACTGTAAACAATAAAATGTTACTACAAGATAGCAAACCTAAAATATATAGATTAACATGATAGAAACATAAAAGCATAAATATCAGATCTAAAAATATAATATAAAGCAGCATAAGGATAAAATAGAATAAATAGGAGATGATACAAATAAAATAAAACTAAGATTGATTAAATAAAGTAAGCAAGAAAGACAAGTCAATATTAGTTAAAAAGCTCAATTAAAAAGGTGGGTCTTTAATCTGTTCTTAAAAACTATGTACTATAATAAGTACAATAATTTTAGGACCAATTGAGTGGCTAATTTCCCACAGCACGCCTTGATGATCTCTCACGGTTTGGAATCACCGGTTCCATTTCATCACTTTTTACTGCGTCTTCCTTTTAGGATTTGGGCAGTGAAGACCTGAAGCGCGAGAAGATCAGCTTCGTGTGTCAGATCGTGCGGGTGGGCCGCATGGAGCTTCGCGACAACAACACCAAGAAGCTGACGTCGGGTCTGAGGAGACCCTTCGGCGTGGCAGGTGATGCTTAGAGATGGAAGAGAGGGTCTGCGGGATGGGTCGAGGCTTTCATGATGCAGGGAGCCCTCTTTCTGGACTTGCCGCTGAAGATGTCCGCAAACACACACACTCTCCCGAGCAGTCTTTACCATCCCTCGTGGCGCCCTCCTCACTGCGGCCGAGCAGCTGCTGTGCCACACCGTGACGCCCTCCGCCACGCATCTGTACAAGCTCCTCAAGTTCATTTCAATACGTGTGACATGAACATAATTAGCAAGTTTTAGCCACTCTGAGGCTGTCATTTTGTGTCCGTGCATTGCGCAGGACCCTAACAATGTTCCAATAATGCTTTCCTTGTCCCCCTCTCTGCAGTCATGGACGTCACTGACATCATCACGGGCAAAATGGACGACGAGGACAAGCAGCACTTTATCCCGTTCCAGCCGTAAGTGCACAGCACAATCATTCTTTGGCCGGCTGGAGCGCCTCCTTCATTTTTTTCCCCTCTCCGGTCCTTGACACCTGATTAGTGCGGGCCTTAAGATGCGTGCGCTCCTCCGTTCCCCCGCTGACTCAATTAAGGCAATCTCATTAACAGGCTGCCACTCTCGCAGGCAGGCGGAGTAACCTTTTGCTTAACGCCATTTTCCGCATAATTGCAAACGCTTCAGGTGACCCAGAATTTCATCTGTCCGCATAAATTGTGGTCATTACAGACAATCGGCAAGCAAGTGGCTTATGTGTTTAACACAAAATGTATCAGCAAAAATATCACCTTGGACAGTGGTATCTTATTTTAATCAGTTCCGTGGCCAAGCTTGTAATTTCGATTTACTTGTGTATCAAATCAGTTTTTGAAGTGCCATTCATTTGTTCCAGTTCCCACGAAAAGCGCCAGAACAACAAGTAAAATACAATTTAATTATGTGAAATTAAATAAATTGGGTACAATCTGCTATATGTGGAACATCACGTGTTAAACAAAAGACACCGTCGATGTTTAAAGTTCATGTGTGTGCTTTGTCCCGATTGCACGCCAAAGGGTTCTGCCATTTACACCTGCCGGAAGGAAGTGCTTTGACCTGTTTTGCCCAATGCGGAAGTTGGTTGCGTATATACTGGATTACATAAAATGAAACAAAATGAAAATAAATGACATGACATGAAGTCCTTTATTTTAGGTGCACATTGTGTTTGTCTGACACAGTGTCGTGACGACCTTCCTCATTTTCTCATCACTTTACACTTGTTTCTCTCAGCATCACCATCACATCTGCTGCTAAAAAAAATAAATAAATAAATAAAAACGACGCCAAATGACAAGTACATGATGAGCATGTTAGTTTTTTGATAGCCCAGGAAGTTTCCATCTGTGAAGACCCTCTGACGCCAACTTGACGCCATTTCCTAAACTATCATTTCTGCTTCACTGTGCTAACCGCTAACAAGTGGCGTTGTGCGCGTCATTCATCACCCATCTCCCGTTTTTATTTTTTTTCTCTCACCCAGGGTGGCGGGCGAGAGCGACTTCCTGCAGACGGTTATCAACAAAGTCATCATGGCCAAAGAGGTCAACCACAAGGGCCAAGGTGAGCACACCTGAAAACACGCTGGAAACAGCACGTCATGCATGTATGATTGGAGCATAAACATGGAGGCACACAACATTAGCCCATTTTCCACCGCAGGAACCTTTTCAGGAATTTCCCAACCTACCCTCGTAGTTTGAGTTTCTATTGCAAAAAACTACCAGGGTGCAGAAGGTTCCCTGAGGATTATTTACTTACTCCTGTCAAAGTGACACCCAAGCACCATATTGGTCAAATTATAAGTTTTCATCAAGTCGGAGATTTTTGAGCTGCAGGCAGCTGCCTCGTAATTGTATATGCAGGAAAAGCCTTGAACTCGCTCAAACGCAACATCCTTCTTTGTCAAGCGTTGACACAAACCAAAACTATCCTCCCACACGTCTCCATGGAAGCAGAATTCCTTCACTAATTAAGACACCCGTCACTCTTCTGCGAAGATATTATCATAGGTTTGACACGTTGGCGCAGGACGGAAGAACATGTAAGGTGCCTCCTGGTTCTGTCAGCAGCTATGAAGCCCTCCCTGGATAAATGGAGCACTCTGCTCAGCAAGCGTTTCAAAAGGCTTCCAGCGAGTCTCGCAACCACATGAGGCCTCTCCAAAGTGGATCAAAAGAAAAGGTTGAGGCAGTTTTAGATTTGGGGGGCGGGGGGGGAACATGACAAAAAAAAACTAAGAAAAATTAAAACATGCTCATTGAGTTGATCCTTGGATGCTTGACAAACTAAAGTCTCACCATACCATTTCCTTTCATGGTGGCATCATGAAAAATGCTAAAAAGCCAAGAAAAAGCAAAAAAATAAAACCACCTGTCTTTTAAATCGCTAGGCCTCTGGGTCACGCTCAAACTGCTTCCCGGCGACATCCACCAGATCCGCAAGGACTTCCCTCACTTGGTGGACCGCTCCACGGCCGTGGCTCGCAAGATGGGCTTCCCGGAAATCATCATGCCAGGTTTGGTGCCAGGTCTTTTCCTGCATGCCACAATATTGTTGCTGTCCCTTTCCTGTTTCGTTAAATATCACATTATTATTTTGATAGTTACCATAACAGCTATGCTAATTTCCATTAGCCTGTCTATGGCATTTCACATATTGGCATAGTTGAAATTGGATGGTTCCATTGAACATTTTGAGGATTAAATATACAATGTTTAAGTCTCTTTTGTTTTGATGTGTCAGTTTTGCAGTAAACTTCAATGGGGAGAAAAATAAACAGATTCAAGCAGGCACATTTTGTCTCTTATTTGGAGAAGTGTCTGAAGAAGATTCTCCTCAAAGTGACATTATACAGTATGATAGTCTCGAGGGGGGGTGTCAAACTCAAATTCACGGTGTGCCAAAATACAAAATTGAGACGTCGCGGGCCAAACTCAATATTTAATGAAAAATCACTGCGATGTGCACGTTTCCATTCTCTGCAGAAATGTAGCGTTAAAGTTTATCAAGACAAGACAACAAACTTAAATTTTGCTTTAACACTGAATCTGGAATAAACAAACTGTAATATTACAAACACGAGAAATCCAATTTCTTCTGTCACTCTAGATTCTATTTATCTATCTCCAACTACCTTTCTTTTTGATGTAAATATTTTTTTCAAAGGCCAACAACAAAACAACCCGAAAAATAAGAATGTCCTTCAATAAAAATCTACTTCAACTTCAAACTATTAACAGTCCCTGCCTAGGAGTTGATAAAGGGCATTAAAAAAAACATTCATTCAACTATGTTCTTTACTTTAGTGAACAGATAATCTGGCTCCCACCTGTCTTGGAAGTTCCATCGTTCGTTTGGCCATTTTTGGGAAGGGGAAGTGTAAATTTGCTGGAGGAGACTGGTAGCATAGTTGCTAACGACTGCAACAGAAAAGGAAGGGGCGCTCGCCGGTCTAGCCTGATGGGCCAACACACTAGCAAAGCATTCTGGGATTTGTAGTAATAGTGGCGCATGTGCTATGTACCGGCGGGCCATCGCTAATACACATTTAATATGGTCTTGCGGGCCAAATATAATTACATCGTGGGCCAAATTTGGCCCCCGGGCCTGACATTTGATATATATGGTCTAGAGAGTGAGAACGGGCAAAAAAATCTCAGGAAAAACGCACTTGAACACTTGAACTTTATTTGCAATGCTGTTTTCCCCGCTTCCTGAATGTCGCATTGTTGTTTTCCTCCCTCCTGGATGCCACGATGTTATTGCTTGGCCGCTCGCTGTGACACTTATTTGTTCGTGCTTTCTTAAAGGTGACGTGAGAAATGACATCTACCTGACGCTGGTCCAGGGAGACTTTGACAAAGGGAGCAAGACCACCCCCAAAAACGTGGAGGTCACCATGTCCGTGTACGACGAGGACGGCAAAAAACTGGAGGTACGACACCGAAGATACTTTAGTCAGCCAAGCATATATTATACAGTGGTGCCTTGAGATACTAGCTGTTGTTCGGCCAATATTTAGCTTTGAGTTCCGAGCGAAAACTTGAGAAACAAGCGCTGTATGATGGCAGCGCAATCAACTCCACATTAAGATGCAGTTTGGAGAGAAAGAAAGAGGATTTCAGATAAAAGTGTTTCGGGTTACGAATGTCGTCACAGAACGAAATAAACTCCTATCTCAAGGCACCACTGTATTCCTATCAGTATTGTTAAAAAAAGGGAACTTAGGCTCCTGTCCTACAAATGAGACAAATATATTTATGTATTATTGGTGTTTTTTTTCCGGTTAGCATCGTAGCCGTTTCCACACCCAAAAGACTTTGTTCCTTTTGGACTCATCCCACGTCCCAAATTTGCATACGTACACAGGATATTTTTTAATCATCCGCCAAGCCGTCAGTGTCTTGTGTCCTAATTAAGCTTTAGTGCCCCCTAGAGACTCCAGCCAGTGGCTGCCCTTTTTTTTTTTTTTTTGCGCCAGATGTTTAATTATTGTTGCTGGGACGGCACCTCTTGTACTGCAGAAGCCGTCGGCTAATAGGGAGCATGCGAGCTGTACAGTAAAGTGCTGGAGGAAGATTGTCTGTGTAACGTCATTTACTTTATTTGCGAGATATCTCGACTAATAGCGGAAGCTCCCAAGTCGAAACAACACTCATTAAAATAAAACCAGCACCAGTTTTATCAATCAACAAGAAGGTAAATGGAAATGTTGTCGTCCACAACCAATTCCCCTTAAGGTTGCTGATATACTGCAGGCCTATATACAGTATATTCTTTAAATAAATAGATAACATATATTGTGTGTGTGTGTTTTAAATAAATACAGAGATGGAAAGTTAATATTGATTGATTGCCTCGAGAGAGCGAGACTTAGGTTCCCGTATTGTAATTTATTAATGCAGACACACGGGCTTAATAACCACTCGCAGTTCAGACAAAACCGTTTCCACTTTTAATGTACGGGCTGGGCAATGAATCCAATTTGAAACGTGATTTACGTTTTGGCTTCTCACACGCGGCAGGTGTGGTGCTTGTCGTGTGATAATTTATTTCTTACTGTCGAACTCTCAAATGCAGCGTTCACGTGTCCCCAAGTTTCGTCAGCGTCTGTGCTCTGCGCTCTGCACTGAGTCGTTTATTGAACAGGACAAGGAACCAAACACAAAAATACCAAATGAAAACACTCACGAGGAGCATGGCGCAATCATGAGCGCTTAAATGTCCAATCGGAGCTGGACTCAGAGCTCGTTGATGCCACTCACAAGGTTAATGATGACTTAAGTTGTGTCATTCATCTCCGCTGTCTGGTTTTGTGACTTCTTTCCGGTCTGGGGCGCACAAATATCGCGGCTAATTTTTAGTCGCCGGCTGCTGGAATGACTGTTTTTTATCATCTCAACGTACCGCTGCAATTTTACGGTAAGTTTGCTAACATTGGCTGCTAGTTCGTGCTGACTTGGTGTGCTTAACTTCATAAAACTACTTTATTTTTGTTTGATCATGTTTGTATTTTTATATTTATATTTTACAATAGTTCTCCTAATTAAAACCATGCAACAAATGGTCATCGATTTTTGGGGACTTGAAAGGATTGGTGGCATTTTAGGTCATTTTTGTACACCGTTTCCCTTTTCTGCCTCCATCCCTGCGCATTTATCTCACCGGCTCAGGAGTTTTATTTTTCGTCATTGTCCTTCCTTCGCCGGAAGGATTTCTGACGCAGGCGAGCGACCTCTCATCATCCTGACATATTTACCGCACCCGCACTTTCCTTTTCTTTTCTTTCACCTGTGGCTACAGTCCTTTTTTCTTCTTAGCTGTCATGAATCCCGGCGACTTCTAAAGTGACTCGCGTGCCCTCCAGTCGCGTTCCACTCAGCCCGGGGAAAACGGGGGCCCTGTTATTTCTCATAATTGTCGCTTGTCAGAAGCCATTCGCGTCGGAGTAGCTCAGCGGCGGAGAGTCAGCTGGCAAAGCGCGAATACTCTTGGCAGATTGCAAGGAAACAAAGCCATCCGCTGTCAGGCCCTTGCCTCGTTGGTACGGGGGGGCTACTTTCCATATGCACGCTGACCGCCTTAAATAATTAATTTCTCATTTATCCAGCAAATCCGCAAGGCTTTTGGGAGATTTGCAGGCAGGTGCTTAAGCAAGGGGACTTTAAAAGCCCTGCACACCGCCGGGGGGGGAGTGCATTTTATTAAATAAGTGCGAATGAAACTCGGTGATAATAGCGGAGCCATTTTGATCATGTGTATTTGTGGCCAGGGGGCTGTTTATTTACTCAACTGGAGAGGGATCGGCACCAAATGAGATCCAGCTTCAATTCACTGGCAGCAAATTATACACTCCTCACAATTCCACTCCTGTTCTCGGCTATGTATGGGCAGTAATTCCGAACCGGTGTGCACGTTCGTGTGCTGTGAGAGCTCATCGGGTGCACCTCAGGAAAGTATCTAATTTCAATATAAAGTCCCTGGAGAGTGAAAATAGTTTCAATTGGACGCACCATAGCGAAAAGTGTTATTAACAACCAAATGCCAAATTTGAATGATGCAAAAAATAATAATAATAATAATCGGAAGGGTGTATACAATGAGGCTTCAAAAAGGTGAGAAATGACGTGCGTGATTTGCGTGCACTCACAGAAAACAAGGCACTCTAAAGCGGCCACACCCGCCCGAAGGCCCGGTCCACACGCTGGCTGTCGAGTTGGCCTGTTTTTTAAAATATTCTGCCATATTCTGCCACCCTCACATTTGCTCCTTCTCTCAGCGTGACGCGCCTGCACTCACGGGCGACAACGAGGCGCTCTAAAAGAACCAGGCCAGCGGACTAATGACTAATAGATCCTGTAGATGGCGGCATTGCACCACTTTTTTTTTTTTGCTATAAAGAGAGCGCCGTATGTGTCGCGGTAGCGAGTCGAAAGTGCGAGAAAAGATGGAGTGAATGACGAAGGATGAATGAGTTAATAATTGGCTTTTTGTTCATCCGTGTCTTCCAGAATGTAATTTTTCCCGGTGCTGGAGACGAAGGGATCAGCGAATACAAGTCTGTCATCTACTACCAAGTCAAGCAGCCGCGCTGGTTCGAAACGATTAAGGTATTTCCTTAATATAGCACTTAACCAAGACATTACGAAGTGTTTGGTAAATGGCTTACTAGTGGGTGGTTGCACTCATTCCAGGTAGCAATTCCCATCGAAGACGTGAACCGGAGCCACTTGCGCTTCACTTTTCGCCACCGCTCGTCGCAGGACTGTGAGTACTGCTAGTCGTCCGTTTTTTCTCTGCTCTTCTGTCCAAACTGTGGACGACTTTTTCCCCCCCCATCCAGCAGTCAGCGAACTAATGTGTTCTCTGACTTTTTATGAAGGTAAAAATATTTTTCAAAAAAATTACACTTCTTTCACGTTTTTCTAAAAACACACAAAAAACACCTTTTTCATCATAAGATTCCAACTTTTTTTTTTCGAGGAAAGGGAAATGAAGCAAGTTTACTCCTTTATTTGTTGTCGTAATATAGTATTTTAACTTTTTCCTCAAGAAAATATGACAGCAATTTTTTTTTCCACTTTTTTACCAGCGAAAACTTTTTGCCTTCAAAACAAATGTACTTTTTCTGTTTTTAATGATGTATTTCTTCCAAAAAGTAAATAATACAGCTTTATCCTTTTTATTTATTGTTGTGATATTATGACTCTCCCCCCAAAATCCCTATTCTTTTTTTCCTGGAAAAAAAAAAAATTCAGTCATGCAACTTTATTCCTTTTATTTATTATTTCGATATTATGACTATATTAGAATAATATGACTTTATTACTGTAGTTTTTTTTTTTTCCAAACCCACCAAGGTATTTCCTTAAAAAAAAAAGAATTTCTGACTCCCGTGTCACTCAGCAGGCCGGGCCTTGCCTTTTAAAGCCACAAACATTCAAAGTCACAAATACTACCATGTAGAACGTCAGGATGGTGACCCCACTGCTTTGTGGAAAAAGGTAAAATTGCATTTAGTATAACTTTTCCACCAGAAAATGACTAAAGAAACAGACATTATTCTTTAAAAAAAAGATATAGGTATGAGTATGACTCTTTCTTGAGAAAATGTGCCATTGACAATAAAGCTTAACTGTCTTCTTGTGAGAGGGCGACTAAATTCTCGTATAATTTTTTTTGTCTTCTTTCCCGAATACACCTTCATGTTGACGCTGCTTTAAAATATGCGGCACAGCAAAGTAAACATGAATCCGAAGTGACAGCCCAACTTAAAGTCAAGTGGCAGCACAGCTTCAGCACAAATGCAACTTTGATTGGCCCGCAAAAGGAACTGTAGCCTGAAATGAACTCCTTTCCCTCACACTTTCCTCAGCTGGGTGCTATGCATATTGCCTTTTCTCTCCACTGGCAGCCAGCCCAACAATTATTCACTGCTAGGGGCAAAGCGATACAGTGGGAATTTATGCAGGTAGAATATGCGCCACACGGGTGATGAATGGCGTCTGCCCCTCGCGTAAATCTGCGGTTGTTGATCGGCAGCGATGACGGATGTGGCCGCGACCTGAACGCTTGCTTACGGGACACCCCGAAGTCTTCCGCTGGCTTCTGTAGCGTCAAACGTTCAAACCGTCATCACGTGACATGTCAGCAAAGCTGTGGGACCTCAGCTCCGGCAGCATCTGAAGGATTTTTGAAACTTGTTTCTGGAAAAAATATAACAAAAAAAAAAAATAATCTGACTTTATTCTTGTAAATGTATGAATATTTTCAAAATAAAACTTTGTTTGTTCAAAGAAATGGAGCTTTTTATTTAACTGGTAAAAATAAGACTTTCTCGTAAGATCATGGCAAAATATTCAACTCCTCTACCAAAGACATTTTGTTTCTTTCCAATACAAATATTTGTACCACAGGGATAAATAGTTTTCTGGAAAAAAAAATAGTTCGCCAAAGCAACCATCGCTCTTGATGGCTTTTGTGTCTGCGCTTCCTTCTCCCCGCAGCGAAAGACAAATCGGAAAAGATCTTTGCCTTGTCTTTCGTGAAGCTGATGAGGTACGACGGGACCACCTTGAGGGACGGTGAGCACGATCTCACTGTGTACAAGGTAAGAGAGAACACCCCCCCCCCCCCCCCCCCCCCCCCCCGAAAAAAAAAAAGCAAGGGAGGTTTTTTGTTGCAGGCTGCTATAAATAATCCCGAAGAATTACTTTCCCTGGGAAAGTATGCTAAAGGACATCCTTATGTCAGCGGTACCCGTCGGGAAGTTGACTGAATTGTCTTCTTAACTTGACTTGCAGGCTGAAGCCAAGCGTCTGGAGGACTCGTCCCTGTACTTGAACCTGCCCGCCACCAAGCTGGAACTGGAGGAGAAGGGCTACTCCAGCACGGGCAAGAGCACCCACAACCTGGGAAACTGCACAGTCAGCAAGGACTCCTTCCAGATCTCCACCTTGGTGTGCTCCACCAAGCTCACGCAGAATGGTCAGCAACGTTACAAATCCCTGACCATCTTGTCTAGAACGTTCAAACTACCTTCCTTTATTACACTACATACCTACTTCTCAACTGTCATCCTAAAGTCCTACTTTTCTACCTACCTGCCTTACGTACGAGTGTAAACATCATATATCGTTATTAAAAATGTCTATGTTCCGGACCCACTCGCGAAAATCAATGATCTAGAGATCATATAATAAATGTTTTTTTTTTCTTCCAAAATAGTTTCCCCCCCCCTCCTCCAGGCTTTTAGCACATTTAAGCATATTAAAACCCACCGAAACTTAACCGAGAGCACTTTTTAAAATATTCCCTCTGTTCATACCCTATTATAAACACCAGTAGATTTTTAAAAAATCAAGGTCGTTGCCTTTGAGGCTCTTTGAGTGCTGTTTGCTCATTGAAATGAAAAAAACAAACAAAAAAAAACTGCGGTGAGGCCACTGGCGCAAAAAAATCCTTGACATTAACATGAATAATGTTAATGTCGAACATTTTCCATTTCAATTACGTTGCGACAATGTCAACTTTTTGTGCCCGAGTTCTTTATTCTTTTGCTCCAGCCCGAGTTGACTTTAATGACTGCAAAAAGCCCGCGCTTCTCTTAATTTGATCACAATTTGTTTTTAGTCGCTAAGTATCAGCCTTTATGATGTAATCATTTAGTATACAGTTTCACTTTAATAAACTACATAACTCAAGTATCTGCCCTACTTTTGTCTGCCTACCTAAGCCAACCTGCCTTCTTTCCATCTTAACTTGGAACCCTCCTACCTACTGTACCTACCTAACTATCCATCTTTTAACGCCGTAGCGCTGACGACGAAGCATAAAGACCAGTGCGTGACTCCAGCTTGGCAATTCTATTAAGTAAGAGTAATTCAGCGTCAAGCGGTGTTTGCGTTCGCCTCAGTTGACACGGACGAGCTCCATCGGGCCAACGGGATCTTGCTCCTCTCCCTCCCGCGGGCCTCCACACTATACCACCTCCGAGCACTCGGGTAAGGTGTTTTTCTTTGTCTGTTTTGCCAGTGGACCTACTGGGCTTGCTGAAGTGGCGCTCCAACACCAGCCTCCTGCAGCAGAACCTTCGACAGCTCATGAAGGTGGAAGGCGGCGAGGTGGTCAAGGTCAGGGCAAATTGACGCGTTGGGCGAGGAGGCACATTTGTAGTCCAAACAAATCCCTCGCTGTGAGCCAATCGGTAAAAAAAAAGGATCATTGAAAAGTTAATAAATATATTAAGCAAAAGGCTTATTACATTTAAATACAGCAGAGGTGTAATTAGTAGGCTTTACACGATCAGGATTTTTGCGGCCGATCACCGATCCGATCGCAAGATGGAGGAATGTGTCAATTTAAATGTATGGTATGTGGGCACTTTTGTGTGTGTGCGTGCGTATGCGTGATGATTGACACAGATGATTAGCGTCGTGTGTGTGTGTGTGTATGTGTGTGTGCGCGTTTGCTGGTGTTACAGCAGTGGCAGTGCGTTCGTTCTATATTAGTAAACATTTCAGCAAAGCTTGCTGATGCATCTCACTCTGCCCCGTATGACAGATAAACACGCCCGCCCTGATGTGAGTCATCATGTTTGTGTCACCAGCTGGATTTAAAAAAAAAAAAAAAAAAAAAAGAGAGAAAATTGGCTTCAAAGAACGAGAAGAAAGCTTGGGTTTATGCGAACCCCTTTTTTTTGTGGTTGTATTGATTGGATGTGATTCATGGAAGTGTAAAAAAAAATAAAAAATATGGTAGAATCCTGGGTTCTGGTTTCAAAAATAGGTAAGGGTCTCAAGTCCAGGTTTGGGTTTCAAAGTAAGGTTTTAAGATGGTTTTAAGTTGGAGTTAGGGTTTCCGATTGGTATATCAAGCCTCTGTTAAGGTTTCAAGACAGGTTTAGTGTTAAAAATGAGGGTTTCAAACTTGGATTAGGGTTTAAAATTTTGATTTGAAATTAGGAGTCAGGTTTCAAATTGGGGGCTGCAGCTTCGGTTAAAATTTCAAGCAAGGCTTTGTGTTTCAAATTCGGATCTTAACTTTAGAACCCGCTAATAGGGTTGTAAACCAGGTTAAGGTTTTCAAAGTAGGGTTTCAAGCCGGAGTTAAGGTTTCACGCAAGGGAAAGGCTTTCAAATTAGTTTCAAGTCAGCATTATGGGTTCCAATTGGGGTTTGGTCACATTGTATTGTTGTCGTGCGTCCTTTCCAGTTCCTGCAAGACACGCTGGACGCCCTCTTCAACATCATGATGGAGAACTCGGACAGCGACACCTTTGACACGCTGGTCTTTGACGCCTTGGTGAGTGGCCAAAGAATTAGCAGCGAGATGGGTATGCGTATGAGCAAGGAAATGATCAATGTTTTATTCATTTTGTTGCTCACGTGGAGTTTGAGCTAAAATGTTGTCCGTTTCAAAATGAGGTGCGACACAGATTTAATTGAGCCCTTAACAGGCTGCCTCGTCAAAAGAGGGTAACAAGTCTTCTGCCGCGGTTCCGACAGTCCGTAATATTGGGATCCTACTTCATTGGGTTAGGGTTAAAAGGCACAGCTGGATGAATGCTTGGTTTGGACTCTGCAGGGTCGCTGTGTGAATGTGTGGGGGGAAAATAAGCGGCTCGTCGGGCAGCCGAGGGTATAAACAAGCCAGCGATCGCACTTTGCAAGTGGATGTTGTTGCGCATTTGGAATTTGAGCTAAAATGTCAGCCATTGCCAATCGAGGAATAACATGCAAGTAATTCAGGCCCAACTAGTTTGCTGCCTAAACAGGCTTGATGGGTGGGAACAATGACATTATTTTTTAAATTTTGTTTTACTTTGTTGCTTATTTGGAATTTGAGCTCAGGTGTCACCTTTTGCAAATCAATGTGTAACGTTGGGGCCCGACCAGTTTGCTTGCCTAAATGGGCTGCCTAAACTGCCTTTGCCCAGGTGTTCATCATCGGGCTCATCGCCGACCGCAAGTTCCAGCACTTCAACCCAGTCCTGGAGACGTACATCCGCAAGCATTTCAGCGCCACGCTGGCCTACACGCAAGTTTGATACCCTCGCCCGTGAGCGTGACGCCGTCCTCCGTCATGCGCTAATGAACCGTCGTCGTGTGTGTGTTTGGCAGGAAGTTGACCAAGGTTCTTAAGAACTACGTGGACAACGCCGAGAAGCTGACCGAGCAGCTGCTGAAGGCCATGAAGGCCCTGGAGTACATCTTCAAGTTCATCGTGCGCTCGCGGGTCCTTTTCAACCAGTATGTGATAACCTGTTCAAGGATGATGGCTCTCCTTACATTAATATGACAATCTTGGATTGTACACGATGTTGCATTGTATTGCTACATTACCAAGGTCTTTCTGGTGTAATGTATCTGTAGAAGGGGAAAAAAAATAATAATTAGGGTAAAAGAATATTCATATATTAGATGAAAAATATGCAAATATTTGGAACATTTTTACAAAGTGAATACATATTGCAAAATATAAGAAACATTAAAAATGCATGCGCAAAATTTTAGACAAAATATAAATGAAAACAGCAACACAATTATAAATAAAAAATACTAAAACATTGTAAAAATAAATTGAAAAGAATTGATGGAAATGTCACAAAAAAACTTAGGAAATAACACAAAATACAAAACAAAATATAAAATACAAACAATACTAAAGTATTGTACACATTAGAAAGTAACACAAATACGTGAGATGGGGGAAAAAAAGATAATACAGTCATCTCTCGTTCATCCCGGGGGTCACGGTCCAAAAACCCCCCTCAATAGACGAAATCCTCAAGCTAGTGACCAATTATTTATGACATATTTATTGAATCCATTTCCGAAAATTTCAATTTTGAGAGGATCATTAGCGTAGCGCTGGCGGCTAACTGGCAGCTCTGTTGTTCCCCGTCGCAGGCTTTACGAAAACAAAGGAGAGGCCGACTTCATGGAGTCTCTGAGGCACCTGTTCACCTCCTTCAACGACATGATGAACAGCAACTCGGAGAATACGGGCATGGTGAAGGTAGAGGCTGGATAAGTTGCTCCAATGTTTGGATTCCTTCTGCTCGCTACACTGTTTGCTTTTCCATCCTTAGACTTTCCTTTCCCTTCTCTGTGGTCTTAATTTAAGAACTGCACGTTCGACAAAGCATTGTGGCGCTGCGTTATTCGTTTTCTGTTTCATGGGGAGTCATCACTTCAGAGTTTTCCAACCAATACTTAGCCAGGGCACATATTTCGCATTGGAAAAATTTCACAGTGCACCACCAGACAAATAATGTCACAAAAAGTATACAGTGGTGCCTTGAAATGCGAGCCTCTTTTTTATTTTATTTATTTTTTTAAATTTTTTTTTTTTAATTTGTTCACTATCTGCCAAACTGCTGCTTGTTGTGAAGTGAGTTCACTGCCACCCTACAGCAATTGAATCTCAAATTTTCGCTCGCACGTCAAAGCAACAAATCGGACGAAGGATGGCTCGGATCTCGAGAAATCGTTCACCATTCTTACAGCTGACCAAAATTGCGCTAAAATGGCTGCTTCAAACCAAAATGGCCGTGGCTTGTTGAAGCTTTTTTGTGGGTCTACGCGTGTGAGACATGCTTACCAAATTTCATGTTGCTGAGTAAATTCGTTTTTCAAAATGTTGACAAATGGCCCCACATTCGAATTTGGCTCCACCCTCCCAGACAAATGTAATGGGACGCAAGACACAATGATAATAAGCGTTACACTATGTGCAGTCCAGACTTTCCAGATGTATCTTTCATCACTGCATACTGTTTGTTTGTTTCTTCAATCTCGGTGTTGTTTCCTCCTCTCAACCTTGACTGTCCTGTGAACTGGTGCTCCTCTTGGCTTTCTGCCCTTTTAGCTGCTCCTCAAGGTATTTATCTCACCATCTATTTGCGTGTGTGAGTGTGTGTGTGTGTGTGTGTGCCCGCGCATGCATGCATGCATGTGTGTCTTTGCATTTTGTCATCCTTCACAGTCACACACCAAACTGCATTTGTGCTTCGAGATAATAAAATCGCCAGGTGGAAGCACGCTCAACCGTACCAGAAGCCTCGGCGGGGAGGCAATTACGAGACACCTGCTGTGTATTTGGCCGCCCAATATTTGGCTTTAATTTAAATTATCGATTTTTGAAAGGAATTTTGTAGCTCTTGTGGAATCTCGTAGAGATTAAGAGTGGAGGTGTTAATCACGTGTAATTCACTTTGCTGCCTAAACGGGCTGTGGAATCAGACAAGCTTGAATATAGCCAACTTGAATGTGGGAATTGGAGCCCTTTGACTATTTCCAACTCAGAATATAGCTAGAAATGATCTTCCTATGATGTTACTTGGGTTAAAATGGCACAGCATAGACATTTTTGGTCGTTTGTGTCCAGGGTGCTGCACTGAAGTACATTCCCACGATTGTCAACGATGTCAAGCTGGTGTTCGATCCAAAGGAGCTAAGGTAAGAAACGGCCTCCGTTAACTAGCATGTTGGCCTCCTGATTACGTGATGTCATTCATCGCTTATGCTCAGAAAGACACCAACATCCTCCATTTCGACAAGAAAGTAGCCCATCGATTCAGTCGGCCGGCCCGCTTTCCAGCTCTCTGCACCGTGAGGTTTTCTTCCACTCCAGTGTGCCAACAGCACATCTTGAGCCAATAAAGCTTTGTTAAACTCTGCAAATATTTGGCCTGCAGTCACCGGAGTCACAGACCTGGGAAATAAATACTCCAGTCAATCAGCAGCCAGAGCTCTTTGCAAAAACAGAATTTGGAGTCGGACCACCTGCTATCCAAATATATAAAGACAATGGGTCAACTTGCTTTTGCACTCACATTTAACTCGCCACTCGTACACTGTTTCCAAGTTTCAGGAGGCGACGCAAATTTCGAGCTACTGGTTGCCCGTGCATTGCACTTAGAGGAACGCTGTAACAGAGATGAAACGCTGTCATTTCCCCCCCAAATAATCAAATATTAGATGAAAAATATTAGAAAAATAGGAAAATATGAGACTATAAATACATAAACAAAAAAAATCAAACCAAATGTATCCGCGTAAAGCCTCCTTTGGCTGGAATATATTCCACAGGATTGTCGCGGGGCTTTTCTACGTCGCGACAATGAGGCGCTCTAAAGTAGCCACGCCAACGTGAAAGCTCTTTTCACAGGCTAGCTGTCATGTCGGACATTTAAAAATGTAATCGTACAATTTCCTGATTGCTTAAAAGGTCCCTTGCTGTTTAACTGTTGCAAGATACTCAACACCATAGGTAATGTAGATACTTTATCGATCAAGGAAGATCCCATCTTGACGGGTGACTTTGTCGTATTTGGCTCGATTGCTGGCCATTGGATGCTGATGACCTCCCCTTTTTTCTTCATTGTCCACAGCAAGCTTTTCACCGAGTTCATCCTAAAGGTTCCTCCGGGTCGCTTGGTGAAGCAGAAGCTCGACTGTCTGATTGATATCGTCCACAGCGATCTCTTTACCCATCACGGTACGCAACCTGCCCACCTCCACGCACTCGGTGTTCGGTCATGGAATGCGTCTGCTGGCTAGGTCGCTAGAAAGGCCATCGGCTAGGTGTCTCTTTTCTGTTTGATTGAATCCTTACCACAGCGACACAATCAAAAATAGCAAACAGAAGTTCACACTCATTTTCTCTGTTCAAAAGTAGTATTAAAAGCATCTTTTTTCACTACCTGTAAAATTCTTTTGTCTTTGTCGCTGTATCAACGCAGTCATGGAAAGGGGCTAGTATTTCAAACTCCTTTTGCACTACCTGTACAAGACAACATTTTCCGCCTTGAGAGGTAGTACCTGAAGCCCCCTTTAAACTGCCTGGAAAAGGTGGTATTTTCCTGTGTTGTTCTTCTGTATAAACAGCAACAACACGGAATGGGGGGGGGGATATTGTCTACCTGGCAATTTTCCACCTGACCTAGGTGGTATCATTAGCCCTTTTTACACTGCCTGTAAAAGATTGTTTTCCGCCTTTTCTGCGTAGCTGCTCTGTCAAACACCTGCGTATCAGGGAAATCCATCATGCCGGGTTGGGGGTGTGGCACGCATTGTCCAGTTTCCAATCTGTCCCATTTGTCTCGCCAATGCACTGTTTACATTTAATCCAAGGAGGAATCCATCAGAGAGCGGCACCCGTCTGTATCGGCATATGCCGCGCCGCCATTCGCGACTGTTTTGCGTTCCCCGCAGATTGCCGCGAGATCCTCCTGCCGCTGATGACGGAGCAGCTGAAGTTCCACCTGGAGAGGCGGGAGGAGCCCAGGGCCTGCTGCCAGCTGCTCAGCGACATCCTGGAGGTGCTCTACAGGAAGGACGTGGTGAGGACGCAGCTCGTTCGCTGATAATATTTCAAAGGAAAAAACAAACAAATAAATATTAAATGATGTACTCTTGCTAGGTTAGCTGCTTGTAACAGCCACGGAGAGGTTCGCTGCCGTTTCAACTTCTAATGTGTCATTATCGGCTTCCTTTATTTCTCTATTTGTGCAACCACACGTGTACGTTATAAATTTGGCTCTGGCACGTTAGCTGTGTGACAAGCCGCGCTCTTGTGTTCGTCACCTGTGCAGGGTCCCACCCAGTGGCACGTGCAGATCATCATGGAGAAGCTGCTTCGGACCGTCAACAGGACGGTCATCTCCATGGGCCGAGACTCTCCACACATTGTAAGTCGATGGCAGCACGCACGCACGCACACACTCTAATACGTACCCTAACACACACGCTCACACACTCTCTCACCTGCATTCTCATGGGTGCTCACTCACACACACTGTTGCACACACTCTCAGTCAAAAACTCACACACAAACTCCACTTTCAGAGGGCTGTTAAAACGTCAATATCCATGTTAACATGGAGGAAGGGCAGCGAATGAGTTCAAGGCAGCCTTGCTTATCCGAACGCTTGCTTGCACATGAGCTCATTCTGAGTGGTTTTGATCTGCACAGCAGACAGTTGTTTGAGTGCTTGATTCCCTTGTGTGTGCGTGTGTGCGTGTGTGTCATACATTTGGCAGTCTGCTCCATGTTTTTTTTTTTTTTTTTTTGCATCTTCCCTGCTTGCGTATGTCTGATCTCCGACTCATTACATGATTGGCAATGCCTGGCAGCGACATGCTGATCATATACTGTACATACTTTGCTCAATTTGCATGACTAATCTGCGTTTTGAGCTGCCTCCAAATAAAAGTACATTTTATTTGTTCCTCCTTTGGATGTTGAGCCTTCTCTCTGGCGTCCAGTCTTGCTTCATTCGAGTTTTTCAAGCAACTTTGACGCGGGTGGCTCATCAATGTTAAATGGCGGAAGTGTCTTTGAGAACGCTTAGTGGTACATTTATAACGTGCTTAAATAAGGCTACAGTGACGTATTCCCTTTTTTTTTTAATAAGGACAAATCATTTAAATGAGATAATTTTAGGGCTACTGAATGTAAAGTTGAGGTTAAGTAAAATCAATTCTAAATATTCAATATCTTCACCCTTATTTGCGTTTTTTTTTTTTTTTTTTCTCTTCCCCTTTTTAGGATCAGAAGCCCCCTTTTCACTGCCTATCAAAGCTGGAAGTTTACAATTATTTCCTGTGTTGTTGTTCCGTATGAAAGCTATTCGCACAGAATGGAACGAAAACCCCAACTGACATATTTCCTCCTTTCGAAGGTTGTATCACTGCCATTTATATTCTGGTATTGCAGTGAGACTTATGTTTTCCAACACATTGCCAGTGGTGCTGCATAAAATGCCCCCCCCCCCCCCCCCCCCCAGTCCGGAGGCGGTCATGGACTCCCACTTCTGTGTCCTCTACCTGCTGCTTTCCGAGCCAACAGTCATACCCATCCGAGATTCTCCGCCGCGTCTTGTGTTGTGCAAATATTAGGAGATAACGGAGCCCGTTTAATTTCCTCGCTCATTCAGAGCACGGCAAAGCGGCCGCGTTAATTAGCCGAACCGTCACAGAACCACACATTGAGCCAGGACACAAAAGCCTGCATGTGTGATATCTTCAGTTTGGATGAACTGCATCTCATCTCGCAGGCAACCCCGTTCATACACTTTGCATCCTTTTTTTTTTTTTTTTTTTGGGCACAAACAACACTTTGCATCTTAATATGGCTGCCAGTAAACTGGTTACGTACCAGATGACGTTGTTGTTGTAACCTTTACCGTCGGGCTCTTTCGATCCCGCATCTCCCGACACGGAGCTGGCCCATCACTTTGCCTAAATGCCAATCAGCTCCCATACGGGCAGGCCGTTTTAAAGCATCCCTCTCTTGTGGTGCGCTTGCAACGCAGCCTCCCTGGTTAATGAAACTTCTCTGCCTGCCTGTCAGCCCCCCACCTTAGAGCCATAAAAGGCAAGAATCTATATGCAACACATAAGTGGTTTGTGTATTCTTGGTGGGGCTGGGCGATATGTCTTAAAATCAAATCTCTAAAGCCGATTTTATTTTTTGACTTGTCTATTGTAAACTGGCTTGTCTATTGTAAACTGGCATGTTGCTAGTGTCAGCAGTGCACGTCAGCAGGGACGCTGTTTGGACTATGGTCGCCGCTAAAAAAAAAAAAATATTCGGACTGGGAAAAAAAACATCTCCAGGTGTGAAAGGGCGCTCTTAGATCCTTGCTAAAACATATTGCCTTTTAAATTCGAGGGGTTTCTGCCTTTGAAGCCGCTCACAGAAATATTTCATAATCAGTCAGGTTGAATTTTTTTGCCCGCCGTGACGGGAAGCGTGGCGGTCGCCTTCTGCGCCGCTCACAGCGGCCCGGCCCCCGACCTCGTCCAGCTGAGTGGCAGCCTCTTCCATTTAGATTTATGCATTAGCGTTCTACTCCGCTTCCTTCCGCTCACTCCTCCGTTTTGCAGGTGCGCAGACGGAATGTAGATGAAGAGCCATCATGTAGACCAGGGGTATCAAATTCACGGTGGGCCAAAATAAAAAATTGGGACAACGTCGCAGGCCAAACTCAATATTTAATGAAAAATCATGTTTCCCTTCTCTCCAGAAATGTAGCTTTAAAGTTTATCATATGACAACAAACTTACATTTTGCTTAAACACTGAATCTGGACTAAACAAACTTTAATATTATAAACACGAGAAATCAAATTTGCGATAAAAGACATCATTGGTATTTGTTTATTTTGTATTTAAACAGATAACATGAATTATTCTGTCTCTCCATCTTCTATTTATCTATCTCCAACTACCTTTCTTTTTGATATAAATCTTTTTTCAAAGGCCAACAACAAAACAACCCCAAAAAACTCCTTCAATAAAAATCCAAACTTCAAACTATTAACAGTGCCTGCCTCGGACTTGATAAAGGGCATTACAAAAAAACATTACTTGATTTGACTCTTTGGGAAAAGTAAATTGTCTTACACTTACCAATTACTTTTAACTCATTCACTGCTGCGAATGTTTATATTTGTCCACTGGAATTCAATCGTTTACTGCCAGCGACGTATATATTCGTCGAGTACATTTTTCAACGGGGAGGCATGGAAGAAGGTCTCGCCCAGCTTATCTGTGAAATTCAGGTTTGTAAACCACTGTAATGACTAACAGATGCCTGTCTGCAGATGGCCGTGTTGCATTGCTTTGGATTTGAGATCAGCACAATGTTTGAGCAGATCTAAAATTTCACGCTGATTATGAGGGAAAGAAATGCCAACACTTTGGAAGCCGAACAAGTTTAGGTACCTTAAACTCGAACAGATTACGTACTGTATATGTAAGGTATAAACAGATTATGTCTTGAGGTAGGTAGTAGAAAGTGCGTGTCGGAATCGTGAGAAAAGATGACAGTTCATGGATTGAATGAAAAGCCACCGACATTCAACTCGGGCCGTTTGGTGAGTCAGCGTAGCTCACGCCGCATTTCTTAGATGTATATCTCGAAATAAATTGTTATTTTGCCATCGAAAGCCCTTCTCAGTCTTGTTTATGTTTTATAGTTTGAGGTGTCACAAAAGCAAAAAAAATATTAGCATCAGAGTCAATGTTTTGCTTGACAAGTTTCTTTCTTCAAAAAGAAATCAACCCATATTCTACTGCTGATTATTGAAGGACAGAAAACGATAGAAATAAACATTTTATTTCTGGTGAAAGAAGAGCGTCAACTCTTTCTTGCAGTAGGTTCCGGGGCTTATATTGTCACGGAACACAATATTTTGTGGGTCTTGAAAGATCAGTCATATCTTCCATTGGCTCGAATGTGAGTGCGAATGCTTGTTTGTCTATATGTGCCCTGCAATTGGCCGCTTTTCGCCCGAAGTAATCTGGGATAGGCTCCAGCTCCCCGCTACGCTGAGCAGGATAAGCGCTATAGAAAATGGATGGACGGATGCACTGATCAACATTGGCGGAACAATTGTGGCACCAGAAATGCGAAATTATGTTGCATGGAGAGAGTGCAACATAATTCAAAGTGGGAGTTAACTGTTGAGAAAAAAATAGTACCGAGCTTTATAGGTGTCTGCTTTTATTCTTCATAGCTTGCATATTAAACTGCTCATTTATTAGTTTTTTTTCCCCAAAACAGTATAAAATACACAGTATTGCACATAGTAAATCAATTGCACTTTTTCAAGGTACAGATAAATATCCAGGTCTCTCCCAGTGCTAATGTTACGCCTACGGACGAGAGTGGAGGTGTTTGTAAATGACTCTACAGTCCTATCAATAAATGTATTTTTGTTTGAATCACGTAAGCTATGACTATTCGTAAAATAGAACGAGCCCTATTTGATGCAGTGCATCGCAGTGTAACCATAAGGAACTCAATATATTTATAGTAAATGCAAACATCTTTTATATGTATATTTATAAACTCCGAGTCCCTGAATTGATGTTTTTTCGGGGTGTGACGGTACACGTATTTAGGTGATTTGGCTTTGGCCACATGGATCATATTGGGTAAGGGACAGGAAATTTGCAGTTTCCTATGTGAAATTATCATTAAATTAAGATTCATCCATCCCTTTTCTGCCCGGCTTATCTGCATTTTGGTTGTGCACTGTACCCAATCTGAATCCAACCACAGCAAGGTTCATGCCGAACCGGGCATACCGTTACACCCTTCATAGAGTTGGGACGTGAGTATGAAAAAAAGAAACCAACAACTGAAATTTGTCTTTTAAAATTCTCTAGTTTCTTTTTCAAAAGCTTAAGTCCTGCAAAAATGCAAGGTTAAACTGTACATTCAGTTCTGGCTTGGTGAACTGCGGCAATACAATCACATGTATTTGCTGTTACCCTTCTGGTGTATTTTCTATTCTCGGGGCTAGAACAAAAAATATATATATTTGCGTCTCGACTCAACTCTACAATCTGACGGTGGCTTACTTGCAATAAATTTGAACTTATTTCCCACCCCTTCATAAATATATTCAGGTAAAACCTTTTTGATTCAGCTATCGACAAAAATGTCCTTTGATGTCCAAAAATTCCATTAAGAAAATAAGTGTCATTTAACAATATTCTTTTTCTATACATCTCCTTCTAAGTCGGTCAAGAAGTCAAGGTGACGTTTGAAATATGGATAAAATTGATCGTAGGTTTCTTCTTTTAGACGGTATGAACAGTTTCACGCGTGAAAATAGTCCCGGTACTCCGGGAAAAGTGTATCCTGAACTGTTTTCGTTGTGCTTTGCTGTATGGTGAGAGCCAAGTTCATATAGTCCTGCTATCCAGGTCTGAAAACTCCCCAGACGGCAGCTTCAGAAGTAGCCGATAATCACATTTGGCCAAAAGTGTCTCCCCCAGGTGCGATTTCACACCCAGTTTGAAGATAATCGCTTCCAAAATAACTCCAGACAGAAGCCCGCCGGGTTAGGAAAGCGTGACGTTTCGGCCCCCCAACCCGCCACCCCCAACCCGTTCACATGAACCAAAGTCTCCATCGGGCGTGCTTCTTGGACTCGGCTTTGGACTTGCGCTTGGGCGTGGATGTGAAGGCCTCGTGGGGGTACGGCAGGGCGGGGAAGTGGGTGTCGCCCGAGGGCCAGAGCCTTTTCATGAGGGGCTGCAGTTTGTCCTCCTGCTGCTTGAAGTCCAGCTCCACACTGCGGCAAAGCAAAAGGGACACAGATCAACCACTTCAGATCCACTTTGTAAGAGTGAGAGAGAAAAAAAAAAAAAAGCTTTTCCATACGGCGGTACGGAACGGTTCAGCTAACGTTAAATATTGATCCAAGTAGAGACCTTGGCCTTTCGCGCAGAGCCAACCAAAGTGAGTCAAGACATCTCTACAAGTAGTGAGCGACTTCACTTTCTGCAAAATTGGCATCGATTTTTTTATTTAATTAGGGGTGCTTCACGCGAGTACTAACAAAACACATTTTCCAAGCTACTCCGGGGAGTCGTGGGATTTATCTGCAGCAGCCATCATTTTTAATCCTCGCGTACATCTGACCGCTAGCTTCTGCTAAGTGGGGGGTCAGATTACAGCCTCAACCACGGTAAATAGACTGGCACTTTTAATATCCCAAAGCTTGCTCCCGTAGCGGCACTCGGAGATGGCTTGACGAAGGCAGTGTGGGGGCTGCGACAGGCTCGACTTGCATAACGGCTGCACAATTTGCTTCGTGATTGTGTGAAGGTGAGCTTGACAGCAGGCTCTTATAACACTTTGGGTATTTTTTTCAGTTGATTTATTAAGATGAAAGATTAGAAAGAGATTGACTGTGCCCACGCTGTTACCTGAAGTTGACAATTTGAGTTGTCAGTGATGCAAACTAAACTTCCTTGCCAATCTGTCTAGTGTTTTGTCTTTCAAATCTAGTAGCAATCTGACGCAAATCTTTTGAACGACATTGACATGTAATGTCACAATTTATTTACAACGTCTAGTATACGTGAATCAAATTCGAGTCAAATATCTCTGCAGATTTACCCTGAGATGAGAGCTTCAAAGCAAAGTGGCAGACTACCTTGTCTTTTCAGACTTTTGATTGGATGATGAGACTTGTTTCTGGGTCTCGTCATGATAGACTTGTGTACCATATTTCACAAAATTACCCAGCCAATTTTTGGCAGCCATGCCTGACACAACCCATACTAAATGCAAATGTTCACCGTTTTTTTTTTTTTTTTTTTTTTTTTTTTTAAACGTACGAACTCTGCTCACACACATTGACAAAAACTCAAATGTGTCACAATTTAGCTATGCCTATCTTTGTAGCGGATGAAATGTGGGAGCAGTCGGACAAAATCTCTGGAACCTTCTTAAAGAAGCTCCGGAAATGGCCAAAGTGACCCTAAAATGTCTACTTTAAACCAAAATGGATGACTTCCTGCACGGGCTGCATCAGGCTCTCAGCACTTTGCATTTTCCCCCGACTCAGGCCTTTTTAAACTCAAGGCCGAGACCACCGCTGCAATTACAAATAAATCACAGGCGCTTCATTATAGGGGCCAGAAATCAATTGGGACAAAGTTGGTCCAAGTTTGTATCCTTGGAATGTGTCTGTAAAGCTAATGGGAAAGCTATTATGCAAACATTTGAAGATAAGGGGAATTTATGCACAACCGCGCAGATCAATAATTGTAGATCATTTGGTACATCCATCCATCCATTCATTCATTCGTTTTCGATACCGATTGTCCTCATTAGGGTCGCGGGTGAGCTCTAGCCCATCGCAGCGGAGGCAGGGCACACGATGAGTAATTGAGCATCATCACTCAACGTAACATGGATGTTTCTGGAATGTGGGAGGGAGCCAGACGACCCGGAGAAAATCCTCTTTTTAGGGAGTAGGAACGGCTCTCGAAAAGCTGAAATTCCCTCCATGAACTCTGTGAGAGTGGTATTACTGATCAGGACCGCAGACCTAATTTTACTCAAAATGGAGGTCTACTTTTATTTTTGAGCTCTTCATGTGATTCATTAAATGAAGAAAGAACACCAAGGACTATTTTAGATTGGTTTGGCTCAGAAATATCAGCCTCGGCGATTGCCTTGGGCGGAGAGCCAGAGAAATTGTCCTTAATGCAGCTCAGCCCCGGCAATGGCCGAATCCCAAAATTAATCGCATTTATTCCGCCGTCGTCTCAAATGACGCCTCTCGCATGCAAATGGTCCTAATTCAAAGGCGTTCGAGGGGCTTTTAACGGATGCCAGGAGAGCAGAGTGATTGAATCTCCTTGCTCGGACTTCCAGGGAAATGTACTTTCAAGGATTCACTTAACATATGAATCCAATCATGCATAACGCACGGCCCGTCAAGTGGCCTTAAGTCGCTCAATAATCTTCAATCGGCAGCCACCCTCACATTGGATTGCCCCAACTTGGGCTGCAAACGTTTAATTTACTGACTATGGCACGCATTTTGTCCGATCGCTACCAAATTTGAAATCCGTACATGGGCAACAGTAAGTTGCTAACCGTTTGAGTTTTCATCATTGGGCCAGGACAAATTTCATAAATAAATACAATGACATCAACACATTCTTGTTTTTTTTTTTTTTTTGCCCAGTCACTGAGCACGCCAGATTGGCTAACGGTTAGCCAGTTAACAGCCATCCGCTAACCTGAGCTGACTCCTGCGTCACTCACCAGTTCAGGCCCTGCCTATTTAAAGCCACACATTCAGAGTCACAGACACTACAGTGTAGAATGCAAGGATGGCAACCCCAATGTTGTAATACCTGCACCTTACATGCATATTTTGTACCGGTATTGTGGTTTAATAATGCAAAATAAGTTTTTATCAGCTTACCTGAATAATCCGTGTGATAATCGCTACAGCAATTGGTTCTAAAAATATTTTGATATACTGTACGCCAAAGCACAGCATTCAAGTGTGGCTTGCATGAGGGTCTCATTCACTGCTGCTCGCTGTTTTATTGCCCACGATTTGTATTTTGATTGCAGCCTGGTTAAGGTTATTCACGTAGGCTGCAAAGTTTGAAGTCGGAGCACAAATGAGCGCGAAGGTGTCGGTCTGGCATGATCAATGACGCGCTGTGTTTGTCAGGCTAATGAGGATTCGCCGCAGAAGTATTTCAGTGTGGCCCTTTCATCGCAAACAAAGCCTTAATTGCGTCTGTGCTAAGGCTCCGAGGGGCAATTTCTCATCCATTTCTGCCATTTTCTGTTTTTCTTCTTTTTCTTCAGGGATCACTCATATGTACACACACACACACTATCACCACAATAGGCTTTTTCTTGCTGTTGAGACTGTTGTTGCTCTCCATCCGTGGCCACAACTTATTATTTCCCTTCATGGACACAAAAAGTCTATTTAAGCTCATTTAGAAAACAGCTATTTTTTGTGTTCATTCATTCACTGGCGGCCGTTTACATTTACGCTCTGCGGCCAGTCTGTAAATTAGCATAGAAGTGTGCTTTTAATCCCACTCTGCGTCTACTGGTGTCAGGTAGCAAATTTATTAAACGC